>NW_027223752.1:3133436-3733436 GCF_028538775.1 Myotis yumanensis | reverse complement strand
CTCAACCTGTGGGTCGAACGACCCTTTCACAGGGGTCGCCTAAGACCATCAGAAAACACATATATAATTATATATTGTTTTTGTGATTAATCACTATGCTTTCATTATGTTCAATTGGTAACAATGAAATTGGGGGTCGCCACAACATGAGGAACTGTATTAAAGGGTCGCAGCATTAGGAAGGTTGAGAACCACTGGTCTAAGGTTTATTTCTACCTCAATTGCTGGCTCCTACCCAGCCTGGCCCTGGTCTGGGCTTGGGCAGGAGGCAACCAACTGTTGTGTTTCTCTCACATGGATTATTTCTCTTTCCCTCCCTCCCCCACTCTCTCTAAACATCAATGGGAAAATATCCTCGGGTGAGGATTAAAAAAACAAGCAAAGGTGGGTAACCTGGTCAGAAGGTCATATCTTCAAAGTGCATGCAAGCTGCTCCTCCTAGGGGGTCAGGACTGAATGTTTGAGAGCATCTCCAGGAAGGCCTGCGGGGATGGCGCCTCCACAGTCTGGAAGGTGTTCTGGACTCTGCCGAACAGGAAGAACTGTTTCGCCTCCAGCCAGATGAACCCGAAGTGGTTCTCATCGAACAGGATGAAGACTCCAGGGTAGCGCCAGCGGTGGGCGAAGCCATCAAAGGTAATAGTAACAGTGTCCACGCCATAGAAACACATCCTGCAGGTTTGGGGGTAGTTCCGGTCTCTTGAGCGCACGCCCACAGGCAGAACAAACGGAACAGGCTGCTCCTCCGAAGCTGCAGCCCCGGACTCCCCGACCCTGGGTTGGGCAGGGCTCTGCCAGCCATGGCCCTCGCTTTCCTCAGTCCCGTCTTCTTGCTGCTGCTGCTGCTCCCTGATCACCTGCTCGTCAGTCTCCTGGACCACGCGGGAGAGCTCGTTGAAGTTGCGGAAGATCTCGCCATCTCGCAGCTGGATGCGGCGCCTGAGGTGGATCTCTAACGTCTTGGCTATTCCCGTGACTCTCGTGACCCTGGCATACTTCCCATGGAAGCTGAGCATGACAATCATTAGGCCGTAGTTGCCTTGGAAGAGGCCTGGCCTGATGAGGTCGTCGGGGTGGCTCGGCGGGAGGTAGAGGCGGCGGTAGATCTGGCAGTCATACTGCTGTCTGTCCTCCTGCACCAGCACCAGCCCCCCTTCTCTCCTAAGCCGCGTTGGGGAATCCTTTCGGTGGTCTGTCTTCCTGCACTGGAGGGTGAGCCTGTTCTTCTGAATCTGCATGTGGCGGTTGTGGGGCCTGCTGATGCGGCCTTCCAGGCACTCCACCGTGGCTGATTTCCTCTCCGTCAGGCGAATTCTGAACGAGGGCTTGAATTGCAGTGTACCATCCCCATGGGTGTTAAGGTAAGGTCCGCACGTCCAACCAGTAATGCATAAGCCGTCCACCACGACATTCAGCAGTGTTCTATAGTCATCATGTAGCTGCCACAATCCCAAAATGTGTCTGTATGGGTGGAGCAGCTTCGCATAGACTTCTCGATAAGACATACCGATCATCTCCAGGTTCTGCAAGTTTTCACAGACGCCAAACTCCTCGCGGCAGCGCCGTCTCCAGATGCTGTCGATGTGCAGGATGTGGTGGAATTTGGTGCAGGCCTGGGCCAGGCTGGGCAGATTGTTGCCGGGGAGCAAGGTGAAGATCTCCACCAGCATCTCCACCGGCAGGTCCTGCAGGGAGCAGTGCGGGGGCGGCATGGGGCTCGAGATTCCTCCTCTCCCCGCACAGCACCGTGCTGCCGCGTCCACCACGACATGCTTTTCTGCAGGGCCCAGGGCCAGCTTGCCATCGGCCACTGCCGTCTCAGCTGGGCCTTGGCGCTGCTGACGACATCGACATTCCCGCGAAGAGCCCACGCCACAGATGCAAGCGCACTCCTCCATGCCTCCACATGTAACAGCCACCACAGCATGGGCCTCCTAGCCTCAGCCAGGCTTTAAGCTGAGTCCAGCCACGCCCACCAGGGCCTAGCCACGCCCCCTCAGAGAGGAGCTAATTGTAGGATTTCAAACCCATACCCATTAACAGTTGCCTTCCTTTCCCAGTGCCCCGTCCCTGTCCTCCTGCCCTAGCCCCAGGCAGTCACTAATCAGCTTTCTGTATGGATATGCCTCCAGGGATATGCTTATGGTTGAGGGTGGGGGGGGTGGGGAGGGGACATTTCACATAAACGCAATCGTAATATCTGGTCTTCTGTAACTGGCTTCTTTCACTTAGCATAACATTTTAAAGTTTTATGTATGCTATATTCTAGTGTATGGATATATCACATTTTGTTTACCCATTCATCAGTTGGTGAATATTTGGGTTGTTTCCAGTTTGAGGCTCTTATGAGTAACGCCGCTGTGAACATTGTGTACAAGTTTTTTGTGTGAAGATGTTTCCGTTTCTTTTGGGTATGTACCTAGAAGTGGAACTTTTGGGTCATCTGGTAACTCTACACTTAGCATGTTGAGGAACTGCCAAAAACGTTTTCCAACGTGGCCCCACTATTTTACATTTTCACCAGCAATGTACGAGGGGTCCAATTTTTTAAACATTCTCATAAATGCCTTTTTAAAAAATATATTATAGTCATCCTAAATAGTGGTATTTTATTATAGTTTAGAGCAGAGTTATTGACTGTAGGTTGACTTGACCTTGAACTTCATGAGGGAAATCTCTCTTTTTTTAATTGCTTAAAGTATTACAAAGGTCTCCTTTTTTTTCCTCCCCTTGACATTGCCCGGGCTCCACTACCCCCCAGTGTCTTATGTCCATTGGTTATGCTTATATGCATGCATACAAGTCCTTTGGTTGATCTCTTACCCCCACTTCCCACCCCCAACCCTCCCCAGCCTTCCTGCTGTAGTTTGACAGTCTGTTCGATGCTGTTCTGCCTCTGTATCTATTTTTGCTCATCAGTTTATAATGGTCTTTATTATCCATAAATGAGTGAGATCATGTGGTATTTTTCTTTCATTGACTGGCTTATTTCACTTAGCATAATGCTCTCCAGTTCCATTCATGCTGTTGCAAATGGTAAGAATTCCTTCTTTTTTACAGCAGCATAGTATTCCATCATGTAGATGTACCACAGTTTTCTAACTCATTCATCTGCTGATGGGCACTTAGGCTGTTTCCAGATCTTAGCTATGGTGAATTGTGCTGCTATGAACATAGGGGTGCATATATCCTTTCTGATTGGTGTTTCTGTTTTCTTGGGATATACTTCATCAATGTTTCTTGGGATATACTCTCATCGATATTTCTAACTCTCTATCCCTCTCCCTTCACTAGAAGTAGGATCACTGGGTCAAATGGGAGTTCCATTTTTAACTTTTTGAGGAAACTCCATACTCTCTTCCATAGTGGCTGCACCAGTCTGCATTCCCACCAGCAGTGCACAAGTGTTCCTTTTTCTCCACATTCTCGCCAGCACTTGTTGTTTATTGATTCGTTGATGATAGCCATTCTGACAGGTGTGAGATGGTACCTCATTATTGTTTTGACTTGCATTTCTCGGATGATTAGTGACTTTGAGCATGTTTTCATATGTCTCTTGGCTTTCTGAATGTCCTCTTTTGAAAAGTGTCTATTTATGTCCTTTGCCCATTTTTTTTATTGGATTGTTGATCTTCCTATTGTTAAGTTGCATGAGTTCCCTGTAAATGTTGGAGAGTAAACCATTATTGGTGATTACATTGGCAAATATGTTCTCCCATGTAGTGGGCTTTCTTGTTGTTTTGTTTCTTCTGCTGTGCAGAAGCTTTTTATTTTGATGTAGTCCCATTTGTTTATTTTCTCTTTAGTTTCCAATGCCCTCAGAGATGTATCGGTGAATAAATTGCTTCAGCATATGTCTGAGATTTTGTTGCATTTGGATTCCTCTAGTATTTTTATGGTTTCCCATCTTACATTTAAGTCCTTTATCCATTTTGAGTTTATTTTTGTATAGGGTGTAAGTTGGTGGTCTAGTTTCATTTTTTTGCATGTATCTATCCAATTTTCCCAACACCAAATATTGAAGAGACTGTCTTGACTCCATTGTATGTTCTTGTCTCCTTTGTCAAATATTAATTTAGCATATTGGTTCGGGCCGATTTCTGGGCTCTCTATTCTATTCCATTGATCTATATGTCTGTTTTTGTGCCAGTACCAGGCAGTTTTGAGAACAGTGGCTTTGTAATACAACTTGATATCTGGTATTGAGATCCCACCTACTTTGCTCTTCTTTCTCAGGATCGTTGCAGCTATTTGGGGTCTTATTTTATTCCAGATGATTTTTTGGAGAGTTCGTTCTAGATCTGTGAAATATGCCTTTGGTATTTTAATGGGAAGTGCGTTGAATTTATAGATTGCTTTGGGTAGTAAGGACATTTTGATGATGTTGATTCTACCAATCCAAGAACATGGTATGTTCTTCCATCTGTTTATACTTCCTCTATCTCTTTTTTTCAATGTCCTGTAGTTTTCTGAGTAGAGGTCTTTTACCTCTTTAGTTAAGTTTATTCCTAGGTAGCTTAATTTTTTTGGTGCGATGGTAAATGGGATTGTTCTTTTAGTCTCTCTTTCTGTAAGTTCACTTTTGGTGTATAGAAATGGCATAGATTTCTTGGCGTTAATTTTGTATCCTGCTACATTGCCGAATTCATTTATTAAGTCTAATAGTTTTTTGATGGAGTCTTTAGGGTTTTTTATGTATAATATCATGTCATCTGCAAGTAAGGACAGTTTTACTTCTTCTTTTCCAACTTGGATGCCTTTTATTTCTTCTTCTTGTCTAATTGCAATGGCTAATACTTCCAGTACTATGTCGAACAGGAGTGGTGAGAGTGGACATCCCTGCCTTGTACCTGTTCTTAGGGGAAATTGTTTTAGTTTTTGTCCATTGAGTATGATGTTGGCTGTGGGTTTGTCATAAATGGCTTTTATTATATTGAGGAATGATCGTTCTATTCCCATCTTGCTGAGAGTTTTTATCAGAAATGGGTGTTGGATTTTGTCAAATGCTTTTTCTGCATCAATTGATATGACTATGTGTTTTTTTTTCTTTCAATTTGTTTATGTGATGGATCACATTTATTGATTTGCAGATATTGTACCATCCTTGCATCCCTGGGTTAAATCCTACTTGGTCATGGTGTATGATCTTTCTGATGTACTGCTGGATCCGATTTGCTAAGATTTTGTTGAGGATTTTGGCATCTATGTTCATGAGGAATATAGGCCTGTAATTCTCTTTCATTGTGTTGTCTTTATCTGGTTTTGGTATTAGGGTGATGCTGGTTTCATAGAACGAGCTTGGAAGTATTCCTTCCTCTTGAATTTTTTGTAGTATTCTGTGGAGGATAGGTTTTAGTTCTTCCTTGAATGTTTGGTAAAACTCCCCTATGAAGCCGTCTGGTCCTGGGCTTTTGTTTGCTGGAAGCTTTTTGATGACTGCTTCAATTCTTCCATAGTTATTGGCCTGTTGAGTTTTTTAGATTCTTCCAGATTGAGTTTTGAAATGTATTTTTCTAGGAATATGTACATTTCCTCCAGATTTTCTAGTTTGTTGGAGTAGAGTTGTCCATAGTATTGTTTAACAATCATTTGTATTTCTGTGGGGTCTGTTGTTATTTCGCCTCTATAATTTCTGATTTTGTTTATTTGGGCCCTCTCTCTTTGCTTCTTGGTGAGCCTGGCTAGAGGTTCATCAATCTTGCTTATCCTTTCAAAGAACCAGCTCTAGGTTTCATTGATTTTATGTATTGTTTTTTTGGTCTCTATGTCATTTATTTCTACTCTAATCTTTATTATCTCCTTCCTTCTGCTCACTCTGGGGTTTTCTTGTTGCTCTCTTTCTAATTCTTTGAGTTGTAGAGTTAGATGATTTACTATCATTTTTTCTTGTTTTTTGAGATAAGCCTGTAGGGCTATAAACTTCCCTCTCAAGACTGCTTTCATTGTGTCCCAAAGGTTTTGGATTGTTGTGTTTTCATTGTCATTAGTTTCCAGGATGTTTTTAATTTCTTCTTTGATCTCATTGGTAACCCAATCAATATTTAATAACATGCTATTCAGCTTCCAAGTGTTTGAGTATTTTGGGTTGTTTTTATTGTAGTTTATTTCTCATATTATGCCATTGTGATCTGAGAAGATGCTTGGTATGATTTCAATCTTCTTGAATTTGGGGAGACTTTGCTTGTGACCCAATATGTGGTCTATTTTTGAAAATGTCCCATGTGCACTTGAGAAGAATGTATATTCCGTGGCTTTGGGGTGAAATGTTCTGAAGATGTCAATTAAGTCCATCTGATCTAGTGAGTCATTTAGGATTGCTGTTTCTTTGCTGATTTTTTGTCTAGAGGATTTATCCAGTAATGTCAGTGGTGTATTAAAGTCCCCTACTATGATTGTATTGTTGTCGATCTCTCCCTTGATATTTTCCAGGAGTTTTTTTTTATGTATTAAAAAACATTGGGTGCATATATGTTTATCAGGGTTATATCTTCTTGTTGTATCGATCCTTTAGTATTATGAAGTGGCCTTCCTTATCTCTTGTTATGGCCTTCACTTTGATGTCTATTTTGTCTGATATAAGTATTGCTACCCCAGCTGTTTTTTCATTTCCATTTGCCTGAAAGATATTTTTCCATCCCTTCACTTTCAGTCTGTGTGAGTCCCTTATTCTGAGGTGGGTCTCTTGTAGATAGCAGATATATGGGTCATGTTTTTTCATCCATTCAGCCACTTGATGTCTTTTGATTGGAGCATTTAGTCCATTTATGTTTAAAGTTATTATTGAAAGGTACTTTTTTTGTTGCCATTTCTATTTTTGTGCCTGTTTTCTTTCTTAGCTTTTTATTTCTTCTTTTTACACCAGTCCCTTTAGCATTTATTGCATTGCTGGCTTGGTGGTGATAAACTCCCTTAACCTTTTTTTGTCTGTGAAGCTTCTTATTTCCCCTTCCATTTTGAATGATAGCCTTGCTGGATAGAGTATTCTTGGATTCAGTCCTTTGCTTTGCATCACTTTGTAAATTTCCATCCATTCTTTTCTGGCCTGATGTGTTTCTGTTGAGAAATCATTTCAAAATCTAATGGGAGGTCCCTTGTATGTAACTTTCCATCTCTCTCTTGCAGCTCTTAAGATTCTCTCTTTGTCCTGAACATTTGCCATGGTAATTATGATGTGTCTTGGTGTGGGTCTTTTCGGGTTCATCTTGTTTGGGACTCTCTGTGCTTGTGTGACTTTTTTCTTCCCCACCGCAGGGAAGTTTTCTGATATCATTTCTTCCAATAGGTTTTCTAACCCTTGTACCTCTTTCTGTTGTTCTGGCACCCCTATTATTCGTATGTTGTTTCGTTTCATGTTGTCCCATAGCTCCCTTAGGCTCTCCTCCTGTCTTTTAATTTTTTTCTCCAATTGTAGTTCGGTTTGGGTGTGTTTTGTTTCCCTGTTTTCTAATTCTCCACTTCTCCTAGTCTACTATTGAAAATTTCAATGGTGTTTTTGGTTTTTTAAAAAATATATTTTATTGATTTTTTATAGAGAGGAAGGGAGAGGGATAGAGAGTTAGAAATACTGACGAGAGAGAAACATTGATCAGCTGCCTCCTGCGCACTACCCACTGGGGATGTGCCCGCAACCAAGGTACATGCCCTTGACCGGAATTGAACCTGGGACCCTTGAGTCCGCAGGCCGACGCTCTATCCGCTGAGCCAAACCGGTTAGGGCTCAATGGTGTTTTTTATTGCAACTATGTCACTCTTCATTTCTTCTTGGTTCTTACATAAGTTGTTGATTTTTTCATGTTTCTTCTTGAATCTTGCATAAGTTGTTGATTTTTCCCTCCATCTGGTTTATGCACTCTAGGACCCTTAATCGGAGTTCTTTTTCTGACATGTTGCATGCCTCTGTTTCACTTAACTGCTTTTCTGGCGAGTCCTCCTCTTCTTTCCTCTGGGGGTTTCTTTGTCTACCTATGTTTGATTTCACTGACAGATCTAGATGTTGAGTCGTTCAGGGGCTGTTATTTGGGTGCCTGTGGCTCCTCGGGCTGCAGTTGCTCCTCGGGTGGTTGTGGTAGCAGTTGTTCCTCAGTTGGCAGCAGCTCCTCTGGTGGGTGCTGTTCACAGCCATGGTGGCTCCTCTGGCTGTTGGGGGGAGGCTTCTCACACAGCTGCTGTTCCTCAGACAGAAGGTGTGCTGATCACAAGGCTGCTGTTCCTTGGATGGGGGCGGGCTACACACACAGCTGCTACTCCTGAACTGGGGCAGACTGCTCACGTGGCTGCTGTTCCTTGAATGGGGGATGGCTGCATGCTGCTGTTGTTCCTCTGATGTGGTGGGCTGCTTGTGGGGCTACTGCTCCTTGGACTTGGACAGGTTGATTGCAAGTCTGCTGTTCCTCAGATGGGGGTGGGCTGCTTGCACGGCTGTTGCTCTTTGGATGGGAGTGAGCTGCATGCATTGCTGCTCCTCCTCTCCAGGTGTCTGGTTATGTGTCTTGCTCTCTAGCACTTTAGCCAGACAGGATAAAATTCACCTTAACAAGACATGACTCAAGGGGAACAAAGCATGAATGTACTCATGACACCAATTACCCCAATATAAGTGACCACCTGAGAAAAGAGAATTAGGGGAGAGAAAAGAGAGTACAAATGATATCTAAGAGAGAGAGAGAGAAAAAAGAGAAAATAAAAGATAGGAGAGAAAAGAAAAAGGAGAATATATATATGTATGTATATATATATATATATATATATATATGGAGAAAACACCACAGAACCAATAGATAAACCAAACAAATACAAACACCAAACACCCAGAAAGAGGGTAGGGGCAGAATCTGTAGAGGCTGAGCTGATATACAGGAAATAAGGTTAAGAATTGGATAAATGTGGGGAGGACCTCACTTCAGTATAGCGGAAGTAGAAAAGGGATGAATGGATAAGAAGAGACAGAAAGGGAACAAAATAATATATTTACAAAAAAATTGATTTAAAAAAATGGTATAAAAATAGAAAATAACAAGTAAAAATAAAATAAAATTGAATGATGAAAAATAACATGAAAAGAAGTAGAAAATAAAGCAACAAACAAAAAAGGAGAACAAAGAAAAAAGAGCTAATAAAATAATAATAAAAAAATAAAAATGAAAAATTGAAATGTCATTCCTTTGGCTGGCTTAAGATCCCTGAACTGTTTAAAAAAAAAAAATCTGGGCAAACCTGATTTTTAATTCCAAGCTTCTGTAGGCATTTGTTTTGCAGAAGTACAAATGCTGCTCGATTATTGTTTACTGAGTAACAATTCAATGTAAATTGAGATGACAGCATTTCTTTGAAAAAAAAATGAAATGAAAAAAAGCTGATCCTAAGATATGGGAAAATTGTTTCTATTCCAATTGAGGGGGACTATCAGCCACATCTTGTGTCACTGATCTGGTTACCACACGGCCATCTTTCTGTTGTTGTCTTTTCGCTGCGGGAGTGAAAAGGCACTGAAACTGTAGGGGAGCTGCTCAGGGCGTGGGCGAGCAGAAGGCGGTTTGGGTGGCTTTCCCTGGCAAAGTGCCTCGCAGCCTGCAGGCGGGTTCTTTAGCTCTAAGTGAAACACACCTCAGGGTTCAGTACTGATGTGCCCGCCACAAACACGGTGGGATTCCAAGTTGCCCCCAAAGAGATGCCAAGAAGCACTGAGATCATTTCACTCCTCAAGTCAAGAGAGGCCTGATCCGATCCAGGACAGTGGAAAACGCACTGAGTATGCCTGACTGGTGCATATTTTTCCTCTGTTTTGGCCTAATTCTACTTGACAAGATGAAGACTCATGCATCTCTGTGTTAATTATTTTGTTACAAAGCACAATGACAACAGAAGGAGTATGGCCCTGTGGCGAGGCCACCTCACGGGATCACAGCGAACAAGGACCTGGTCAGCTCAGGAAGCTCCCAGGCCCAGCAGTGCTCTGCTCACTGCACCCTCTACTTTCTGGAAATAGAGTCTTGGTGGCCTTGAAACCACAACTAGAAAAGGGGGGAGTTGAAACAGTCACATTTTTACCTCCCGGATACCTCTAATTCAGGGACACCGCTCTCCCATCCCGGCCTTTCTCATCAGATGGCACGACTGCAAATGGACACTTGATGCTGCTTTTCCCCACTTGTTACACGGGCTGGAGTTAACTTTTAAAAAGGTGCATCTGGCCACGTCACCTTGTGCTCATGAGCCTTCCTATGGCCTCCCCACCGCTGAGATGAAAGAGTAAATCCTGAACAGGACACACAAGTGCTTTCTGTTCTCTGCCCTTCCCTGTCCTTCGTCTCCTGCTCTGTGGTTGGGTCCACACTGGGCTCCTTTCAGTTCCGCGAATGAGCCACACCTCCTTGCCTGTGGGCTCGGACTTGCTGTTCCTTCTCCCGGAACATCCCCTACTCCCTCCGGCTACTAGTACTTCAGGTCTCAGCTTACGTAAGTTCTTCCTCAGGAAGAAATTCCTGGACCCCGTGCACTGTCAGGCGCTCCTTCTGTGGCCATCTGTATGGTCTGCCACCATAGCAGCCACCCAGCCTCCTTCCTGTGATGTGACCTTCTCTCCTGCTGGACAGGTATCCAATCCCTTAAGGGCGTGAATGGAACAAAGCCAAAGGAAGAGCAATTCTCTCTTCTTCTTCTTCTTTTTCTTTTTAAAATTCTCTCTTCTTTCGAGCTGGGCTGTCCATCTTCTCCTTCGCTCAGACAGCAGATGGAGCTCCTGGTTCGTGGGCCTTCCGACTCCGTGACCCACACACATGGGCCCCTGGTTCTCGGGCCTTGGCCTCAGACTGAGAGCTGCACCATCGTCTCCCCTGCTTCTTGGGCATTTGGACGCAGACTGAATGCTGCCCCCGACTTTCCTGGCTTTTTAGGGTGCAGGTGGCAGAGTGTGCGGCGTTTCGGTCTCCACACCAGCCTGAGTCAAGTCCTATCGTCAATCTCCCCTTGTTTTTATTCAGATATAGCCTATTGTTTCTCTGGAGAAGCCTGATCTACAGGTACAAAAACTCCCAAACTCCGTTCACTTTTCACCAGTTACGCCAATAAAGCCTTCAGGATGGCGAGCTCCACGCCAGGGTCACACTGCACTCACTGGTCACGTCCCTTTCGCCTCCTTCGTCCCGAAGCTGTATTTTCAGTCTTCCTTTGACTTTCATCACCTTCAGGTTTTTTTTTGTTTGTTTGTTTGTTTTAAAATATATTTTATTGATTTTTTACTGAGAGGAAGGGAGAGAGATAGAGAGTTAGAAACATCGATGAGAGAGAAACATTGATCGGCTGCCTCCTGCACATCTCCTACTGGGGATGTGCCCACAACCCAGGTACATACCCTTGACCGGAATCGAACCTGGGACCTTTCAGTCCGCAGGCCGACGCTCTATCCATTGAGCCAAACCGGTTTCGGCACACCTTCAAGTTTTTGAAGATTACAGGCCCGTCATCGTGTGGACCAGCCCTCTTTTGGGGGTTCGTGTGACATTTCCTGTAATATGTAAGACATGCATTTTTGGCAGAAATACTACAGAAGTGGTTCTGTCGCCTCTGATGCTGATTTGTTCGGTCACTAGGGACCTTAATGAGCAGAGACAAATCTGGATGGCCCTGAAGGTCGTCTCCTTCCCTCTCCTCACAGCAGAGCTCACAGCTGCCCAGGCAGGACCGAGCAGGTCGGTGGAGAGACAAACCTTGGCCAGTCAAGGCTCCTGGTGGGCCAAGGCCTCCGAGCTGCCCCCTGCCCTGGGAACGCCGACTTCCCAGCACTGTACCTGGGGGCCCTGGATCTATTTCTCATTAGTTAGAGACACCAGGAGTTCCCTAACCCCATTGGTCAACATAGAGACATGCAGCGCCCGTGGGGTGGTGCCCACTTCTGTCGGGCTCTGCTCTGTCCCTGTCCGTGGTACACCGACTGCTGGCCGAGGCAGGCCTTGTCTTGCTGGCCCCTGGCCATGGTGCTCAGACAATAGCTACACTTGGCCTATGCTGAGTGATAATGAATGTTGGGGGACAGCGTGCACTCTGCCACTTCTCTGCATATGTTTCCCCCGCTGAACCCCAGGTTATAGCTGCACCATGTGTCCTTAGCGGTGTGTCTGTGACCCCTTGGGTGACAGTTAGCTTTGTATACTTGAGTAAGGTGGTGTCGGCTAGATTCTCTTTTATAAAGTTCTCATTTTTGAAAGAAGGATTTTATGGGGAAATGCTTTGGACCTAAGTAAATAGTTCATTGCTTGTCCAACTTTTATCCACTGGATATAGCATATATTGATATTTCTTATCTGATGATTGCCAAATAGTGATTTTTAATTCCATTATTTCTTGGCTGCATTCTACTGTATGTATGAGCTATCTCTTCTCCCCATTGATTTATTCAATAAAAAAAATATCCGTGTGGGCTCGTGGGTTACACTTTATTACATGGGCCATCTCCTCCTTTTATAATTTATTTTGATGCTCAAATTGCCCCAGACGTGGCCCCTTCACAATGACTGCTTTGTCTTTTTGAGAGTCTCCATCATTCCTTGTGCATTTCATACTTTCTGACACAGTAAGATACTCCAGGCTCATCTCTATGGCACTTCAAATACATTTACATTTATCGTTACAGCTACGTACACTTCAAACCTTGAATTCACATCAATACCTCTGATTCCAGTCCAGTCACACAGCCTCCTTGTTCTTCGTGTTACTGGGCTTGCAACCCCTTCTCCGCAGTGAGACCCCTGGCTACCGTTTTCCTCTAAGTGTTTTTTCTCTGTGTGGCCCCTCCATGCAATCCGCCGCCCGGCTTTGGAGGCCGCCCTGCTTCCTTGTTTGGGGTCTGACCCCCACACTAGCCCAACTTCCTAGCTGAATATGGGCGTGGCTGTATTATCCTGTGTAGACAGAGAAGCAGAGAGAACAAATTAGGAGAGAGAGAGAGAGAGAGAGAGAGAGACAGATGAAACAGACACACAGGGGGGGAAATCACAGAAGGACATGAGGAGTATCTTTTGGGTTTCTGGGCACTTCCTAACCCTGGTCCTAGTCCTTGGCTAAGATGTAGCTGTATTCCTGGTCCTGGCTTTGTGAGAAACTGACATCCTAATGATAAATTCTTCCCTTTCCATTAAGCTACTTCAGGTTGGTTTCTGTTACAAACAGAGAATCTTTTTTTTTTTTTTTAAATCCTCACCCGAGGATATTTTTCCATTGATCTTTTAGAGAGAGAGAGTGGAAGAGAGAGGGAAAGACAGAGAGAAACATTGATGTGAAAGAAACATATCGACTGGTTGCCTCCTGTACATGCCCAGACTAGGGCCTGGGCCGGGGAGGAGCCTGCAACCAGGCACATGCCCTTAACCATAATTGAACTTGGGACCCTTCGGTCCATAGGCCAACGCTCTATCCATTGAGCCACATCGGCTAGGGCTTAAACAAAGGTGTATTTATATCCTGCCTTGTTCTATAAAAAAAAACCAAAAAAACTGAAATATAGTCGGGGCAAGGAGGAGATAAAAATTAACCCACAGAAAATGCTTACCACATGGTACTGTACTGTTTAATATGGGCTGGAATATTAGCGCTAAGCTTTTTAGTGTTCCCAACCAAGTAAGAAACACTATCCCTTACAAGATTTCTTCTCCAGATTTAAAGCACAAGCAATTGGAAGATGAATAGATACACCACTGGGACCAAAGAGTGTAGAAGGGAACGCTTCAGCAAATGGGCAGTAATGGCACGCTGTGTAGCATCTGGAAGAAATATTAATTTGGATCCATACCTCACCCCATATACCGAGTCAGTTCCAAATGGACCGATGTTTAATTACAAAAGACTGGAAGTCTAAGTGCCCATCAATAGAGCATTGGTTAAATAAATTATGGCATATTCCTACAATAAAATGCTATGGGAATTGAAAAAAAATTAATGAGGAGCTCTGTATATACTGCTATAGACATATTTTTGATACATTAAGTAATAAAAAGCAAAATGTAATACTTGGGTGTGGCATGCAACTACTTTTGTAAATTGGGGGATGTCTCGGCTTCTATAGGCATAAAAAGATTACCTAGAAGAATGAGCAAAAAATAGTGGTTATGTGTTTGGGTATGGAGACAGGTGTGGGGGAGAGATTCTTTTAACTGTCTATCTTCTTATGCTTTCTGATGGATGAACCATATAAATACTTAATTAAAAAAATTTTTGATGAAAATCAGACAATCCAGCTGATGAAGTCCAGGTAGTTTTGACCAACTCAGAGGACAGCAGGAGTGCCTGGAAGTGAACCTGCCCACACATTCCCACTGCGGGGGGGGTGGGGGGGGTGGGGGGGGGGAGGGGGCGTGGCCATCCCCACCCTGGATGCCTTCCTTTCCCATAAAGGATGATCTCCCCAAAACCTTTCCATGTGTTACTGGGGAGGTCTACGGCCCACAGTGCTTGCCATATAAGAAACATTACTTTTAGGGAAGTCTGCCAACAGCATTCAACTTCCTCATTTTACCCATGAACAGTCCACGCTTACTAGTAGGTGAGTTCACAGCAACTATATGATCAACATGGGCGCGCACGCGCGATGAGCACCCCAGCTTCACAGCCAGAACACCCGGGTTCACATCTCAGTTGTCCACGTTTTAGCTGTTCAGTCGCTGGAGGTTTTTGTTTTGTTCCTCTTAATAGACAGGGGTGGGGGGCAATGACTGCACAGACCTCGCAGGGCCCATGGAAAGATCACCCGCTTGCATCAGCCGGTCCCATGGCGACATAATGCGAGCCACACGACGCATCGCCATTCTTCTCGAACTCACATTTTAAAAGGACGCAAATGAAACGAATATTTACTCCAATATATCAGAAAGCATTACTACTTCAACATGCAATAAATATCAACATTACTGCTGAGATGTTTTACACCCTTTTTTGGTAACGGACACACATATCCGAGCTGCAGCCAGCGCGTCTCCATGGGAGTAGCTTAGCCTAAGAGTTCCGTATTGAACCTTGCTGACCTCGGCAGCGCCCAGCACACAGTAGGTGCTACTCTTGGGCACCGAAGCACCTATCGGGTGCCTCTGGAAGCGATGTCTGCATTTTGGGGTACATTAGTAGGATTTTCCTTAAGCCGGTCACTCGGCCTTCACATTTTAACCCACAGCCACAAGGCATGGTGCCGGGTAGCAACCTGTGCAATTAACACTTTACGTACGTGGGGCCACTGTCCCCTCTCGTCTGCGGGTGGGTGGGGATGGGAGGTGGCGTCCGTGGTCCCCCCAAATGCTGAGGACCCCGAGCCAGGAGCGGGGTGGAAAGCGGCCCGGCGGGAAGGTCTTTAAAACGCGGGAGGGGAGTGGGAAAAGGCCACGTTTAGGGGTGATGGCTGCCACGCAGGGCAGCAAGGGCGGCGGGCGAATCCGAGCGCCCGGAGGTCCTGCCCCGCCGGGCGGGGAGCGCCCGCAGCCCACGAGGCCGCCCGGCGCTGGAACGGCCCGGGCCCGGCCGCCGCTGGGCCACAGCCCCATCCTCAGCCCCCGCGCCGCGCCCGCCGTCTCCGGGATCCTGATTGGCTGAGGGGCCGGGGTTAACCTTTCACCGCCGCGCGTTGTCCAATCACAGGCTCGCTCTCAGCCGGCGCGGGGAGCGGCGCGGCGCGGCGGCCGGGGCGGCGTGGGCGCCGGTGGGATTCTCCAAGCGGCCGTGCGCCGTTGCCGCGGGCCGTGCGCGGGCTGCGGGCGAGCCGTGCGCTGCGCAGTCTCCGCAGGCGCCGGCGGGAGGGGTCGAGGCGGAGGCGCGGCGCGGCGCGGCGCGGGCTGCAGCGGGCCCAGGTGAATGGAGTAGCCTGACAGCGGGGACGCGGCGCCGGCGAGCGGGAGGAAATGGCGGCGGCGGCGGCGCCGGGCGGCACCGGGAGGCCTGGGCTGTGACGCACGCGCCGGAGAGGGGTCCGATGGTTCTCGAAGGCCCGCGGCGCCCCGTGCTGCAGGTGAGGCGGGCTCCCGCGGCGCCGCTTTGTGTCCGGGGCGGGGAGCGCTGCGCCCGGCCCCGGGCCCGGCCCTGGGCCCGCGCTCAGGCCTGGCGCGTGGGGCGGGGACGGCGCGGGCAGACGGCGCGGCCTGCAGGGCTGTGCGCCGGCCGGACCCTGGCGCCCCTTCTGAGTGGCCGCTTTGGAGGGACGTGGTGCGGTCGCCCCGGCTCTGGTTGGGGGCGGGGGGGCGGGGGGGCGCGGGCGCCCTTGGGGAGCGGGGTTTGACAGGTCCGGGGACGCGCACCGGCTGCGGCGAGACGGGCGGCGGCGGTCACTGCTGTGGCCGCAGCGGACGCCTGCGGGAGGGCCGGGGGTGGAGGGGGAGGACGCGGGGCTGAGGGGCTGCGGGTGCTGCTGGCAGGAAGCGCGGGCCTTCGGGGCGCCCGGCGGGACCGGGAGGACTGTTCTGGTCCGCTGGCTGGTGACCAGGTCTGGGTCCGGGGCGGGCGGCCGAGGCCATCTTCCCGCGCCTCCTCGCCTCTCCCCGGCGATGTTTCTGCGCTAGAACTTGTGTTCCCCGCCACGAGCCTCTCCCGCGGGCTTGTAATCTGCGGGGAATCAGCGTGAGCTTCAGCCCCGCGTCAGGTTTTCGGAGATGACCCGGAGGCGCCCGCCGTCCTGGCCCGCAGCGCAGGCCCCAGAGGCCAGCAGCGTGTCTGCCAGCAGCGTCTGCCGGGGCCTGCAGCTGTGCAGGGAGCAGGTGAGAGCCAGCCTCGCCCTGCAGTGTTCAGGGAGCGTTTTGGTGCAGAAAGTCAGGCTGAAAACGCCCCCGTGACCGATCCACGTAAACCTTAAGTGTTCCTACCACGGGCGAGCGCGGTTTACGGACATGGATTCGGTGTAAGGACATCGATTCGGTTTAAGGACATGGATTCGGTGTAAGGACATCGATTCGGTTTAAGGACATTCCTTCGTCTAATCCAAGAGCCCTTCCTTGGAAGCAGGCGCCTGCTTCCTGAGGTGCTTCGTCCTTGGAGCTTTCTGCATCGTCACCAGTCGGATTTCCGGTTGTCTTCGTGTTGCTTGTCCCTCAAGTGCAGTGCACAGCACATGGAAAAGGGCAGAAGTTAGGTACCTTGGAAATGAGGGGATTTTTTAAAAAATGTGCTTTAGTGCAAGGTTAACGCAGTTGAAAAACGTGTTGATGTAAACATTAACATTTGTCAGTAAAAATACTCGCCTTAACCAAGAGCACCGATAATTTATTACAGGATGGATGCCGGTGCGGGATTCTGGAGGAGGTGGCTTGTGAATAGTAATTTGGGCATCACTGATTCCTGCAGGAACTAGGCTCTGGAACAGCCGTGGGCAAGCTACGGCCCATGGGCCGGATCCGGCCCGTTTGAAATGAATAAAACTAAAAAAAAAAAAAAAGACCGTACCCTTTTATGGAATGATGTTTACTTTGAATTTATATTAGTTCACACAAACACTCCATCCATGCTTTTGTTCCGGCCCTCCGGTCCAGTTGAAGAACCCATTGTGGCCCTCGAGTCAAAAAGTTTGCCCACCCCTGCTCTGGAAGCATCGGCCTATTTCGCCAGGTGGTGTCTTTCAAACTAGATAGCTACACGTACACGTGCATACTTTACAGGGAATACATGCCACATATATGCACACACATGTAGTTATTTCAAAACTTGATGTAGGACATATTTTATAAAATTTTGTCTATAGATCAGAGACAAAGATTGTTTTTAATATGATCATTTGAAGCACTTAAATGGTAATGTTGGTGTGTGGGTTTATTCATGGCAACAAAATGCCATTTGAACCGTTTGAAGAAAAGATGTGTTAGTTACATTTAATTTGGGGAGAGAAGACTTTTCCTGCACTTGTTTCAGGGAGGGCTTGCCCCTCACGCTGCCTTCGCCTCGCGCAGGTGGAGTTCTGTCTCCTGCACCCCGCTTGTGGCTCTGTGTGGGGACTGTGCAGCGAGGTGGTTTTGCCATTGCTGAGTGTTAACTCTCCTGGTTTTCGAGGGCATTTCATTGTCATCTGGCTTCATCTGACTTGGTGGTGATTCTGTGGTGGTGAGTGTTGGCTGGTGCGCTCGGCGTCACCTAGGAAGGAGGACTTACGGCATCTCGCTGTTCGTGCCCTGCCACCGTCCGACGTGGGCGATGCTTGTTTCCCTCGAGAAAGTAGACATTTCATGGATACTCTCTCACTTGTGACCTTAACACCTTGCGGTCATTACTTGTGGCAAAGAAGAGAAGTGACCCTGAGGCACTGTCCTTACTTTACATACAGAGGTAATTGCCTGGAGTTGAGTCTGGACGTGGCCGAGCAGGACTGATGGTGTGGTTTCAGAGCCCTTGCACGGTGCTCTGTCCCTTGCATTTCGCCGGTGTTCTAAGTGGATTGTGGAGGAGGAGCCGTAGCACGTGCAGGAAGTCCTCAGTTGATGCTTGTTGTTGAATGAAGGAAACGCTGTGTAACCTACGTGTTCAGGTGACCTCTCATCTGAGTATTTCGGTTTTTTTCCTGTGCTAAATATATATAACTAATTTTATCACTTTAACCAGTTTTCAGTGTATGGTTTTATGGCATGAAGTACGCACACATTGTTTTCAACCATCAGCACCATCATCTCCAGAACTTTTTCCTCTCCCTCAACTGAAACTCTGCCCCATTAAACACTAACTCTCACTCCACCCTCCTTCCAGCCCCAGGCAGCCATCATTCCATTTCTCTATGAATGTGACTACTCTTGGAACCTCACACAAGTTGGATCATACAATATTTGTCCTTTTGTGACTGGTGTATTTCACTTAAGCTTCTTCAGTGTTCATTTATGTTGAAGCATGTGTCAGGATTTCCTTTTTAAGGCTGAATAATGGTTCATTGTATGTGTATATACCACATTTTATTTATTCATTCACCCGTAGGTGGACACCTGGGTTGTTGCTTCTGCATTTTGGCTTTATGAATAGTTCGTGTGTGTGTGTGTGTGTGTGTGTGTGTGTGTTTTGTTGTTTTTCATCTTAACCCAAGGACATGCTTAGAGATAGGGGTGGCAGGAGAGGGGGGGAGACGCGGGGAGGGAGGGAGGGAGGGAGGGAGAGAGAGAGAGAGAGAGAGAGAAAGAAACCAGTGTGAGAGAGATACATCGATTGGTTGTTTTCCATACATGCACCAACCAGGGATCCAACCCACAACTCAGGTATGTGCCTTGACCTGGCAACCTATCAGTGCATAGGATGATGCTCAATCAATTGTCACCCCAGCTGGGCCAGTTCATCAAAATACTGGACTCAGATTTTTTAAAAAAATATATTTTTTATTGATTTTTACAGAGAGAAAGAGAGGGATAAAGAGAGTTAGAAACAGCCGAAACCGGTTTGGCTCAGTGGATAAAGCGTCGGCCTGCGGACTGAAAGGTCCCAGGTTCGATTCCGGTCAAGGGCATGTACCTGGGTTGCGGGCACATCCCCAGTAGGAGATGTGCAGGAGGCAGCTGATCGATGTTTCTCTCTCATCGATGTTTCTAACTCTCTATCTCTCTCCCTTACTCTCTGTAAAAAATCAATAAAATATATTTAAACAAACAAACAAACAAACAAACAAAAAAAAAACAAACAAAAAAAAGAGTTAGAAACATCGATCAACTGCCTTCTGCATGCCCCCTCCTGGGGACTGAGCCTGCAACCAAGGTACATCCCTTGACTGGAATCAAACTTGGGACCCTTCCATCCGAGGGCCGATGCTCTGTCTATCGATCGAGCCAAACCAGTGAGGGCTGGACTCAGATTTTATCGCAATATGAACTTTCTCAGGGCTCTCCTGAAAGTTACACTTTCCTACAAACGGTTCCTCTTTGTCAAGAAAAGACTTTAATCTCCTTAAGACCCAGGATTGACTCATTTTTATGATCTCAGTTCCTGGCAAGTGGATATTCAAATAACTGAGCTTCTTCAGTTGAGCAGTCATGGCGCTAGGCTGTGCTCTTGGCTGCCGGAGGAGGACACTGGGAGGGTCCGTGTCTGCCTTGGGTAAATTGTAAGTTGGAGCCATATGATTTGTCTTGTTTACCTTATGCTCTGCTTTTTTGAACATTCAAGAGTTTAGGTCATTGTAAAAGGTCAATGCATGTATATATTTTATTATCTGTCTACTTTGAGAAAGGGTTTGAGATGGTTTTACTATAACAGGTGTGTGAAAGGACTGAAAATGGTAAGGGTTGAGAGGTACAGTGTGGAGGAGGCTGGAGGGAATTAGACGAGAAGCTGAGGGCAAGGGGAGCTCGGCATCTGCATGTAGCTAAAGGTTTTTTAAAAAAATCTAAATTGTTAGTCAAAGTGAAAGAGGAAACAGTACTAATTATAGTTGGCATTGATTAATGAAAGGAAGTATACCAATTAACCAGGAGAAGCAGACTTTTCTCTTGTATGAAGAATACGTAACTTTAAATTCGCATATAAAATGACATTAATATGTGGACAAAATGTTTTACGAGTGATAGAGAAACATTTTTCACATGCCATTGTAGAGAAACTAGGTAAAAGCCTTGGGCAGACTAGAAAAGCCTTAGTAATAGGGGTGTACCTTATTCTGGTGATTGGATTTATTAGATTTAGTTCATTTATCTCCCAGATGATTTTCCTGAAATATCAGTGTCTCATTCAATTGTCTTTTGACAGATGCCGAGTGACAGTCTCTTTACGAATGAACTCATTTCTGGACAGGATAGGCAGGCAGGAGTTCCCAGATTTTCGCTGCCAGGCTTTGGGGATGAACATGTGTTGGCCTAAAAAGCAGGGCTGCTTTCGTGGAGGTGTGTCCTCAGTGAGTGAATGCAGAGGAAGTGATACAGCTGATCCTTGAGCAACGTGGGGTTAAAGGGCGCTGATCTCCTCACCCCTGCCTCGAATACCAAAATCCTTGGTGCTCAAGTTCCCTGTGTGTAATGACCCTCTGCAACCGTGGATCAAAAACAGCACAGGTATTTGTTGCATAAAAATCTGTATAAGTGTACCCTCTTTGTGATGTTTGAGGGTCAACTGTATTTTTTAGGTCTAGCTGATGAAATTAAAATTTTCAGTAATGTAAGACCTTTGTTAAAACAAACTCTGAGTACAAAATGTCTTTCCTATTTATCTAAAATTGTCAGTTCTCTTAATATGTGAAGTTGCTTAGGGCAAGGATAGCTTAGCATCATTTAAATACATGACTAGGAAGATGCCATAAGAAAGCATTGCTTGAGGTTGTCTATAAGATTTATTAGAGGTAAGACATGAAATACTTAAATGTTGGCCTTAGTGTTTGATTTTTGAGGCTTGTAGTGACATTAAATGCCTGTGTTAAGGTTTATAGAATAATAAGGATGGACTAGAACAGTACCTGGTATACAGAAGGTGCTCCGATTTGTTCAGTGAATAAATTAGTTTTTATTACTTTTTGAAGTATTTAGAACTAGCACAGTTTTATGGGGAATAACATTGCTTTTATGTTGTTTTTTAGAAGATTATTACTGCCCTGGCTGGTGTGACTCAGTTGGTTGCGTGTTGTCCAGGGCACTGAGGTTCCAGGTTCCATTTCTCAGGGCACATGCTGGGGGTGCTGGCTGGATCCCTGCAGGAGGCAGCAGATCCATGTGTTGCGCTCACATTGATGTTTCTCTCTCCCTTCCTCCCAGAAATGTAAGATGAAAACTTTGGGAAATAGTCTTAAGAAGTACATAAAGTCAGATTTTTGCTTTGAATGGATGTCAGAATCTTTCAGAGACAGTTGAGTCTTTTCATCTTCTTTCTCTCCATCTAGAACAGCTTAGTAAATGTTTGTTAATGGATGAGAACCTGACAGAAATTCTTTAACTTTTTCTCTTTGATCATTTTGATACCCTGTGCTGTGAAGTCCTTTTTGCCCACTCAGTTTGCTAGTCTGCCTTTTGCTTATTGATTTGTAGGAGTTGTTAATATATCCTACTCTGGCTTGCTTTTTCACTCTCTTAATCAGGTCATTTAATGAACACAAGTTCTAATTTTATGTAGTCCAGTTTGTCAATGTTTTTCCTTTATGACCGGTGCTTTCTAGATCTTGTCTAAGAAATTTCTGCTCACCCCAAGGACATGAAGATGTATTCGCCTATGTTTTTTTCTAATAACTTTATTGTTCAATTCTGTACATTTAGATATATAATCTAACTGGCATTGATTTTCGTGTGTGATATGAGGCAGGAGTAAAGATTCTTTTTTCTATCTGGATACAACCTAGCTTCTATTCCCTGCTGTACTACAGTATTGTTTTTTGCCATTAACACTACGGTGTCGGGTGAATTTCCCGCCAAAATATAAGATGGCGCGGGCAATTATTTAGGTTTCCCGCGCAAAATCAGAGTTAGTTTAAAATGCCTATATCTTTTGAAGTATGGGTTCGATTGAAATGAAATTTTCGGTTTCTTGTGTAAAAAATGAAAATTTATTCAATCACAGACTTTTTTTTTATCTATTCAGTACATAAATAATTCGATATATATAAACTAAATTCGAAAAACCCAAAAAATACTTATTACCTAAAAATATACACATATTTTTAAAGTTTAAAATAAAATTTTCATAATAAATCAAAACAAATAGAAATTAATAGTTTTTTAGCGTATGATATTTTTCAAAACACGCCCCTTTATGTAGAGGTATATTGCAAAATTTGCACATGTAGCCGAAACCGGTTTGGCTCAGTGGATAGAGCGTCGACCTGCGGACCGAGGGGTCCCAGGTTCGATTCCGGTCAAGGGCATGTGCCTGGGTTGCGGGCACATCCCCAGTGGGAGATGTGCAGGAGGCAGCTGATCGATGTTTCTCTCTCATCGATGTTTCTAACTCTCTATCTCTCTCCCTTCCTCTCTGTAAAAAGTCAATAAAATATATTTGAAAAAAAAAAAAAAAAATTTGCACATGTAGCGTGTCTCACTGCGCAATTTATGAACGGAACATACGCGACACCTTCTCAAAATGTTTTTCTTTTTTCCACTTCCGACAATTGCCTGTAACGTATGCGTTCTCATGTCCATCGATAGCCTGCATGGTGGATCAGATGTAGGTGGTTTAGCCCGCATTCCAGAAGTAGACGGTACTGGTTGAAGGTCTGGAACAATGTCCATGTCCTCTGGAATATCATCCGTCAACCAGTGGATAGCTGTTTGTTTCAAAAACATTTTAAAACCCATTTTTCTTTGCCTCACTGATTTGTAAACTGCATAAGAATTAAATAATGCACAATTTATCATATACATTGCCAACCTTTTTGTCCATTTGACCGTCCTCCGCAATATCGAATAATATGAAAGGTATTGGTCGGCCCGGTCAACACCTTTCATATGTTTATTGTAGTCAATGAGTGCATTCGGTTTGACAATTTTCTTTTTTGATGTTCTGTCAATATTCTGACTTTCTTCCATCTCCGCAGAATGAATCGAAGAAATCAGGTATACAGGCTTTTTTGATTGCCACACTTGTAACAATATATCATTTTTCCTTATAAATTGTGTTTCACCTTTTTTCAAAGAAATTGTTTGAAAATCTTTAGGTATACCTCGATTTTTCCGGATTGTTCCACATATTCTGAATTTGTTTTTCATAAGTGCTTCACAATTTGCGACGCTATTATAATAATTGTCCATATATATATGGTACCACGAATCAGTGTATGGAGACACTACTGTTTGTATCGTTTCCAATAATCGCTTTTCTTCGCCGCAATAAATTTCCATGTTACAGATATATCCTGTATCACTTTCGCACAACAAACGAACCAATATTCCATATTTAACGATCTTGCCAGCATTATATACCCTAAAGAATAATCTTCCCCTCCAAGGTACGATCCCTTCATCTAGTGATAATTGCTGATGAGGTTTGTAAATATTTATAAATTTAGGCACAAAATAATCTAGTACTGGTCTCACTTTGCAAAGTCTATCTGATTCATTTACGATATCCGAATTATTATTGAAGTGCCAAGCTTTCCATATCTGTCGGAACCTGTCTCTCGTCATCGTTTTACCAAAATATGGCGTCTCCGTCCATGGCTCCGTGGTCCAATAGTCATCTCTTCTATCTTTGCGCACCTGTCCCATGAGAACAATTAACCCTAAAAACTTCTTCATCTCTTGAGGGGTTATATCTTTCCACTTTAGGCTTTTTTTTGAAAGTTTGAAATTATTCCTATTTTGATTATAATACCTGTTTGACTCCTCTACAAGAAATTAAAAAAAATCATCTCCGATAAATAATTTCACGGCATCTTCTATATTATTTATAACAGCATCTGTGTTTAATCCTTGATGCCCTAAAAAATCTTCTAAGACCGGTGGATTATCAACATGCGACCATTCTTCTCTCCCGCCTTCTATATCTGACTCTGAGTCAGAGCTGGAGCTCGAAATTCTTCGTCGCCTCAATGTCCTGGGACGCACCATTACTTCATCATCACTAGAATCTTCATCACTTGTACTCGCATTTTCAAGATCGCTATCACAAGAATAATTGGACAACTTGTCTGCACAAAACTCATCATCACTATAGTCTGAATGCTGCGACATTCTAGGTTAAAGCAAATAAAAATAATACTAACTGAAAATAGCGGTACTCCGATAGATATCTGATATAAAAAAATAATTATTATGCGAACACTTTGCGGAACGATTTTATTTTATTTGGTTAAAAAATTCTATATGAATGTCTTTATCACAATATATTTAAATATTTAAACACGTAATAATATTCACAAAACTCAAAACTAAAGACGTCCGGACACAAGAAGTATTTCTCAATAACTATTCTCTTTGCATGGTGAGATATCCAGGGATATCGGTTATAAAATGAGAAAACAATACATTGGTACCCTAACGGTATTGTACTCGACCAGCGCCATAAAGTGTTCTCTACTTACAAGGGATTTTTATGATACCTATTACCCCAATGGGTATGAAACGGTTCGCATACGCAGGTAGGTATCTTTGTGAACGGCAAACAAACAAATATTTGGTAATACGCAGTTACAATCGGCCCGCGTTTACACGTTTCCCGCACTCCACCGCAAATCTATATGAACCGAGTTAAGACGGCTCCCGTGGAGTACGCGCAATTCACGCGAGCCGACTTAACTCGTTTCCCGCAATCCAAGTGTTAAGTAAGTAAGCTTATATATGTGTCCTTTTCCATATTTTATTCTGTTTCATTGTCTGTTTTTGTGCCAGCACCCACACTATCTTAATTACTGTAGCTTTATAGTAAGTCCTAATAAATCAATTGATTTTTTTTTTTTATGTTAAGCCATCTTTGCATTCCTGTGACAAAACACAACAGGTTGAGATGCATTTTCCTTTTTATATGTATCTGGATTCAGTTTGCTAGGATTTTGTTTAGCATTTTTATGTTTTTTGTTTGAGAGATGGGGCTGTAATTTTACTGCTCTTATTAGGTTTTGGTGTCAAGTTTATGCTGGTATCATAGAAAGAGTTGGGAAGTATTCTCTCTTACTTCTGTCCCGAAGAGTTTGTTTTTAAGGTTGAAGTTATTTTAAATATTTAGAAGAATCACTAGTGAAGCCATCTGGGCTTGGAGTTTTTAATAATCAATTTTTAATAATCCATTTTCTTTAAAAGGTATAGGCCTCTTCAAATTTTTGTTTCTTCAGATGTTAACTTTGGTAAACTGTGTTTTCCAAGGAATTTGTCCACTTTATCTAAAGTATTTCCTTGAGTGGCCATGAGAAAATAATTGATGCTAAAATAACCAGCTAAAACCTTGCTTCATTTGGAAAAATCAGAACTATTTAAGGGATAATTAAGTAATACAAAGAATACTCTTTGCTGTGTGTATGAAATAATAGTCAGTGGTTAGTGACACTTCAGTTAGGATTTATATATTCTTAGAAGTTAGGTACAAGTGTGATTTATGTGGACAAAATTAGTTCCCTGAAAACTAATGATATTCAAAAGCTACTGGTAGCTCAGTTGGTTGGAGCATCAGCCCCGATATGCCAAGGTTGGGAGCTCGATCCAAGCCAGGGCACATAGATGAATCAACCAATGAGTGCATAAAACATGGAACAACAAATCAGTGTTTCTCTCTCTCTCTCTCTCTCTCAAATCAATTAAAAAATTTTTTAAAAAAGAAGCTCTTGATTAGTATATGAAATTTGTAATTAGATTGGAAGCTAAATTTCTTTTTTTTTTTTTTAATTTTTATTTATTTATTTTTTTATTTTTCGCTTAAAGTATTACAAAGGGTATTACATAAGTGTCCTTTTTCCCCCCCGACGGAAGCTAAATTTCTAATCTGACCAAAATTCACTTTTGATTAATCCAACCCTTGAATTATAATTTAACATATGCTTTATTGTTCTTTGAAGGATTGTTTCTAAGTAATAGTAAAAATAAAAATAAGTAAAGTATAAAATAGGAGTATCTTAAAAACATTTTGGGAAGGGGACAGTCAGTATTCAAATGGCTTCAACTTCCTCCCTCCAGTGCATGCAATTCTTTTCCCCACCAAACATCTTATGCATTTTCTAGTGATTTGCACATTTGACTTGGCTAATGAATTAAATGTATGTGTTGTGGATTGTGTAGGGGAGCTAGCGGAGTCTGGGGCGGACAGACATCGTCGTAGATCTCATTATAGAATGAGGCTGAGACATTATAGAATTAGCCCGAGGTCTTACAGGTAGCAGATGGATTCAAGCACCACTCTGACTTCTACCCTGCTTCCCTTCCTCTCTCTCAGGGATTTGCTCTGTAATGTATTGGGTTTAATTGTAACACAGTTGAGTGAAAAAGACATGTTCGTTTAGGAGGCTGCATTTATTCTGATACTGCTGGATTTTTTCTCCCCAGAATTCCTGAATTCCTGTAATGGAGGGTTTAAAAATTTGTTTGTAGTTTTAGCAATAGCGAATCTTCATCTTTCTTTTTAGATTAATTGAATTTTTGGAACAGCCAAAAGTTCCCTTGGCAGCTGAGTGTGGCTTTCCAAGTGGAAACGTGTAACAGGAGGCAAGGATAGGGGCTCGGGCTAGAGATGGGGCCAGAAAGGCCCTGGGTCTCCCAGGGTGGGGGCAGGTGGGTGCGGGTTTGTGCTACAGGGACTTTCAGTGCGCACACAGGGACAGTCCCGGGCACAGGTGTGAGGAGAGGGAATGTTTGTGACAGGAAGGGAATGTCTGCTCTGAAGGAAAGCGTTCCAGTTCAGGAGTCTCCCTCTCGTGTTTAGATGTCCTTGTCTTTGGGCCTTGATACACAGTTGTTCTTGGGCTGCTGTTTACTAGGTGAGAGCCCTTGATGTCTACTGAGAATAGAAAATCTGAGCCCAAATCTCGCTTAAGCGGACAGGACGAGGCCCAAATCCCCACAGAGCCATCGAGAAGACCCTTTATGACCTACTCCTGCTTGTGTTACAGTTTTGTCGTCTCACCATTCTCCTGTGGACAGGTGCTCCAGCATGCTGCTTCTCGAAATTTCTTCAGCTTGACCTGCAGGGAGTCTTGTCCCCAGCAGGCCCTGACTGTCCCCTTCCTAACTAATGCTGCTATTACTCAGTCTGTAAAACTGAACTGAGGCCCGTTCTCACCTTCTCCATTATACAGATTTGTACTAGGGATGTCTTGCCCAATAAATATTTATTGAATGAATGAGTAATTTAAGGGGCAGGAGGTAAAACAAAGGTTTTTAAGTGAGGAAAACCACCTTAAATATTTTTATACTATTCTGAAATGAAATGGGACATAGTTCTATTTTCTGTGTTCTACTGATAGCTAAATACTGACTTACCAGTATTCAGTAGAATTTTACTTTTAACTTTACATTTAAAAAAAAAACCTTACAGAGTTGTAGGAATAGAATACCCTACATTTCCCAATATTTATCAATTTGTACATTTACATTCCAGACCTTGTGCTATTCACTACCAAATATTTGAGGTATATTTTGAGAACCAGAATATTCTCTTACATATTTGTCACACAGTTACTAAACTCAGATAATTTCACATTGGTAATATTGAAATGTCACCAGTGTTCCTATGGGGAGGCAAGTAGCTTCCCTCTGTGGTCTAGTTCAGTGGATGGGGACCGAATTAAACTGACGAAGAACAGATTAGCTGGAGAAAGGTTTATTTTCCATGCACGCAGGAGCTTCATAGGAAGAAATAAAAACCCAAAGAAGTGGTTAGGCTTGAGAGGCATAGCCATTTTAATAAAGGGGATAAACTGGAGACGTGACGAGACAGAGGAAAAGGAGTTTGGACTTCTAAGGGTGGTAACTTGTGGCAAGGGAAACCTGCGAGGGACACGGGGAAAGTGTTATTTCAGTAGGTTTATTTATGCAGAGTCAAGTCCCGGGGTCTCTCTCCAGTGATAGGAGTCATGTCTTCCTGGTACTGGAGTGGGAGAAGGGGCACCTTGACAGGGGGATATTGATGGCCTGCTGTTAGGCAGAACCGGGGAGGGCGGGGACTTCCTCCTGTGTCTGCTGTTGGTCTTGCCTTCGGCTCAAAAAAATCCTTATGCCAAAGTGACATATTTTGAGGTAGCATAGTCTGATCCCCATTAATCTCAATTATGTACATTGTGTTTAGTTGTCATGTCTCTCTTTTAAAAAAATTTTTTTTTATTGCTTTCAGAGAGGAAAGGAGAGGGAGAGAAAGATAGGAACATCAGTGATGAGAGAGAATCATTGATCAGCTGCCTCCTGCATGCCCCCCACTGGGGATCGAGCCTGCAACCCAGGCATATGCCCTTGACTGGAATCAAACCGGGGTCCTTCAGTCCACAGGCCAACACTCTATCCACTGACCCAAACCAGCTAGGGCTGTCATGTCTTTTTACTCTTTTAATCTGATAGTTCCTCAGCTTTTCAGTTCTATGATACTGGCATTTTTGAAGAGCACAGCCAGTTGTTTTGTAAAAGGAATCTCAGATTTGATTTTCACGTTTCCTCATGATGAGATTCAGGTTTTGCACTTTTAGCAGGAATGCTGCAGAGATGGTATTGTTTTGTAGCTTTGGTACTTTCAGTTCCTCACCGTGGGGGGAAGTGCATGTCTCAATGTTGGTGATGCTAATTGTGTCACTTGGGTTAAGTTACAGTGGCATCTGGCAGGTGTTTCCAGTGAAAAATTTCAGTTTCCATGTCAAATAGGTAATCTGTGCAGAGCTACATGTCACATGATGTTAATATTCTTTTGTAACTATCACCCAATAGTTTTAGTGTCCATTAATGACTCTTGCCTCGATTTTCAGTTGTGATGGTTAAAAATGATTTTTTTTCTGTCATTCCTTCTGCACTTATTAGTTGACATTGAACAAAGTTTTATCTGGATTTTAAACCTAATAAAATATAGTTTCTAAAAAAAAGTAATGAGAAGAATTATTTGAGTCTTTGGGTTTTTCCAGTTGTACTTGAAACTGTAGAGCTTTAAATTGTTGCTGAGACATTTTCAAGGTTAGTGTCAGATCAGGTTGCATTAAGGAGGAGACACTTCTGTAGTGGGTGGGGGTTCACCAGAAGGTTTAGGAGGGAGGAGGAATATAGTTGTGTGATGTCAGAATTGCCATTGTGCCAACTGATGCCGCTCTGGCGTTGGTGCTCTTAGTTCAGCCCTGAACTCGTCTTTCTAGGGCGAGAGGGCCAAGGGTGGAGGCATTAAACGTATTCAAATAATTGGGGTTATGTAAAGGCTTTAAACAGTAGGAAGTATCTACTAGATTGAAATTTTCTTTGACCCATAAAGATACATGTTAATTTAAGGTTAGATAAATAAAGTTTATTCTCAACGTAGTGTTAATGGAAATATATTTGTGGTATTTCCAGCTTTCCTTGAATTTAGTGTAAGTCAAGTATGAGGCTAGCTTTCATTTCAAAGAGTTCACAGTTTTGGGGTGGAGGGATAGCATAGCATCTAATGAGGAGCAGAAGGGATCATGGAGCCTTATGTGGGTGGTATGGATAGGCTGTGTGTGCTGAGTGAGGGGCGTCCACTGAGAGAAGTGCTGTGGGGAGAGGGGTGTGGCCCCAGAAGGAGAAGCTCCGTGTGGAGGTTGGGAGACTTGTGTCGGGTGCCGAGGGGAAGCAGGTAACAGGAGTGGTTGCTCATAGTGCCCACCGCAGTGGTGTGGTGCTTTACTCCCTGCCTGGAACTCGTAATGTTCTCTTTTCTGATTCCACGTTGATTAAACATCCATCATCTGTACCAGTCTAGTAGGCTCATTTTGTCTCAGGACCAGACCTGTCTATAGTATTAAAATGTCCATGTTGCCCTGCCAGTGTGACTCGGTTGGCATTGTTCCATGCACGTTGCCGGTTCGATTCCCAGTCAGAGCACATGATTGGGTTGTGGGCTGGATCCCTGGTAGGTGGCATGGAGGAGGAGGCAGCCCTTCCATGTTTCACTCTCACATTGATGTTTCTCTTTCTCCCTCTCCCTCCCTCTCTCTAAATAATTAAATAAAGAAAGAAAAAGAAAATGTCTGTGTTATATTATCTTAAAATCGCTTGACATAGAAGTGGCCCCTTTTCCCTCACGGGTGGTCTTATGTGGTGTAAAAGGCAGAATTGAGTAAAATTCTAGGACTTGTTGAACAGTGTTTTTATTGAGTCAAATACAGAAACTTGGAATCAAACCTTAACCTTAAAACTCACCTTGAAAGCTAGTGGTGTGTTAATTATTTACCTCTCCTGAAACAGGCTGCAGGGGAAATGTCACTTTAGGTAGCTGGAAGGGAAGTCAGGTCTCTGTGCCATTTTGATGAGTTGGAATGTGGTCTTTTTCAGAAGTATTCCAAGTAAAGGGGCCATTGGCTGGCAGCCTAGAGACACTTCTTATATGGAAATTTTGATGGATGGAATTTATTAAAATGGTATTTGACCTGCATTCAACTTCAGTTTCTGACAAATCTAGTTTTAGGCATAATTACGTTGCAATGTAAACTTAATATATTTATGTTACATATTTAGAGAAACCCAGAAATTTGTTTGGTTCATAGAGTAGTGCAAGAAAAGAAGGCTATTGAATTTGTGGTTTAACTTATAGAAACTGGGATAAAATTTACCACAATTAATAGCTTCAGAAGGGAGTTTTTGTTCCTAAAACAGAATCATGTATCTCTAAACTGTTGTCTTTATACAAACCCTTGAAAGTTTGCTTTCCAATTCTAAAAGTAATAAAGTGCTCAGATTGTAGGGAATTTTAAAATGCAGAAAAGTTTTAAGGAAAATAAGTTACTCTAGGTAGTAACCATGTCCTCAATTTTTGAGTGAATATTTTCTCTCTGTTCCCCCCTCCCTCCCTCCCTTTTCTTTTCTTTTTTTTTTAGTTTTTCTTTTCTTTTCTTTTTAAAATATTTCATTGACTTTTCACAGAGAGGAAAGGAGAGGGATAGAGAGCCAGAAACATCGATGAGAGAGAAACACCGATCAGCTGCCCCCTGCACACCTCCCACTAGGGATGTGCCTGCAACCAAGATACATGCCCCTGGCCAGAATCGAACCTGGGACCCTTCAGTCCTCAGGCCGATGCTCTATCCACTGAGCCAAACCAGTCAGGGCTCTTTTTTTTAGTTTTTAACTTGAAGACATAATCATAATATTATTGTAAATAAAAACGTTCTGCATTTTTCATTGGATGCCCTAACATAAGCATTTCTGTTCATTATAAATTCATTATGTTTAATGGCTCAGTTGAATTGTATCATGTAAAATGAACCATGGTTTACCAAACCATTCCCTCATTCATTGTGAGACATTTAGGTTTGGGGGTGGAAGTGGGAGGGGCATTTTTTGCTGTTATAATTGGTAATGTTGAAGGGAACATTTCTGTATGAAGTTTTTGTATGTGTTAATGTAGGCTAGATTAATATGCAAGGATTTCTAATTAATGACAGAAATGACAAGTAAAAATGGAAATTTGTAATTAGTATCTAAAGATATTGGTGTTTAAATTCTTGAAGTTTGTATTCGTTTTCTCTTCTCTTTGGTATCAATCTTTGTTTGACCTTAGTCTTTTCATAAGCTATACTCACCAAATAGTAGTTAATAAATCCTTGAAATATTTATTTTGTATACTATAGAAATTTGGGATATTTCCCATCTTTTTGTATTTTTTTTACACTTTATATTTTCAAAACTTGTCCATTTTGGTGATGATGATGATGATGATGATAATTTCTTGCCCATCTGTACCATTTTATTGCCTAAGAAATAGTTAAGGGAAGTAATATTTTCAGTGATGTCAGTGGGGCCAACAGAAATAGTATATGGTACTTTTTGTTGTGTTTTTTTTTCTCTTTGCTTTTAAAGAAAATTGGTAGGTACAAAGCTATGTAACTTTATGTCACACTACATACTATAGTTTGTGATTTAGATTTGATTTTTATCCTACTATAAATTCATAATGTCTAGGTAGTTCAGAGTTTGTTTTTTCATTTTTGTTGGGTTAAAATACTGTATAAGATCTTGTGTACTTTAAATTTATATGAGAATGTATTTTCTATGCTGAGTTTTAGAATTAATTAAACACTTTAGGTTTTCTTTAAGACATTCCTTATAGCTTAAGAATAATTTGAAAACATGGTCCTAGATAGAGATGGGAGTGTGGTTTTTAAGAAACTCCACTTAGTGAGCATTTTCTGTGTTGCAAACACTTTTTCTGCACCAGGCTTAGCACATGCATGCATGGTCTTATTTGATCCTCATAATAGTCAGGTGTTCCTATTTTGTAGGCAAGGAAACAACCTTAGAGAGAGGTAGTGGAGTCCGATAAGCCTTATTCTTCCTGCCGCTGGACCACTTGCTGGCATGCGTATGACTTTAAATAAAAAATACTTTAAAAAATCAAAAAGTCCTTGCTTTCTACACCCTCAGTTGCCTTACTGGGTGCCCCTCCTTACAGCCTGGGAACATCTGTGAGGAGGGAGTGGCTGTGTACTAGTTTGAGAACCTCTTAAGAGGTGAGAGCATCATCTGGCCTTAGGAAGTTTTCTTAAAACAGTTAGCCCTGTCCGGTGTGGCTCAGTTTGTCGAACATCATCCAGTGCACCTATAGGTCACCAATTTGATTCCTGGTCAGGGCATATGGCAGGGTTTTGGAGTCAATCCCCAGTAGGGGCCCATCAATGTTTCACTCTCATCTGTGTTTCTGTCTCCTCTCCCTTCCTGTCTCTAAAGTCAATAATCCTATATAATAAAAGCCTAATACACTAAGTGTCCGGTCATCCATTCAACCAATCGAAGTGTAATATGCTAATGATATGCTAAGGCCGCTCAACCACTTGCTAGGACGTGCACTGACCACCAGGGGGCAGATGCTGAGCGCAGCAGCCATATGTCAGTCAAACATTCCCCTAGGGCTCCCGGACTGCAAGAGGGCACAGGGCACGAATTTCGTGCACTGGGTGTGTGTGTGTGTGTGTGTGTGTGTGTGTGTGTGTATGTATATATATGTATATATATCTAAAAAGAGTTAAACAACTTTGGATCCTTTCTGTACGCAGATTTCTTTTTTAATAAGGCTGTTTGCTCACTTAGCTCCCTCTTCTTTTCAAAACTCCTTTCCCCAGTATAGTTGGGTAGCATGTTTTAGGAAGTTCCATGGAATGGAATTTTGTTATTTGGCATGCATACTATGGGGCGTGGCTACAGTGTTTTGGCCAGGTTCAAGCCTCGGACTAATGAAAGGACAGGGTCCTCTCATTGCCACGTGCAAGTCCCAGCTGGAGGGCAGGGCCCTCCCAGCACAATTAAGCTTGAACCTATGATCCAAACACGTAGCCCCACGTGCCTTGTGGTAGAGTTCGGGTGCATGTAGTTAAGTGAGGTTGAGACTCACGAGAATGCTGTAAACAACGTGATCACGCCCCTACTTTGCCTCGTGGCATCTGCTATAAAATAAAGACAAGGCTTGTGGGCGCTGGTGCTGTCTCCTCATCAGGGAGGCAGCGTCCCACCGAGACCCAGCTTTCATTCTCTTGTCTGTCTTTTCCTTAATCCTTTCACCCCCCCCTCCACCCCCCCCCCCCCCCCCCCCCGCCCCGACACACACACACACTCAGTTTACAGTTGGCCGCCAACATATGGCGTCCGAAAAGGCCTGAGTTCGGGGGGAATTTAAAAAGGTGGTCATGCCAAAACCGGTTTGGCTCAGTGGATAGAGCGTTGGCCTGCGGACTGAAAGGTCCCGGGTTCGATTCCGGTCAAGGGCATGTACCTGGCTTGCGGGCACATCCCCCGTGGGAGATGTGCAGGAGGCAGCTGGTCGATGTTTCTCTCCCATCGATGTTTCTAACTATCTGTCTCTCTCCCTTCCTCTCTGTAAAAAATCAATGAAATATATTTAAAAAGGTGGTCAGGTGAAAAGAGGCTCCAAAGGCGCGCGCATAAGGTAAGCTCAAAAGAAAAAAGAAAAGAAAAAAAGAGTAAGCTTAAAAAGCAAAAGTAAGAAGGCCAAAAAACACAAAGGTAGGGAGCTGAAGTGTGGTAAATATTAGCTCAGTGTAAAACTTGGGAAATTCAGAAAATAAGTAGAAATAATTGAAGCATTTTTAAAGTAAGCATTTTTAGATTTCTAAGGTAGAAATAAGCGGAAGCAACTTAGAGATTGCTATGTAGCTGAAGGCCCAGAGAAAATTCCTGCTTCTATCTTCAGTTTGTGGTACAAATAGTAGAAAGTGACCAGTGGCTTCCGACTCCACTTAGTTACTTGTAAGCCTCTCCAGTTGCCTTCTCAACAAGCAAGAACAAGAATGGGATTTTTGTCTCTACTCCAGTGGTCTCTGCATGAGGCTAGGCAGGCTGGGGAAGACACTTCAGGATTTAGTAGCCAATCGTACTCTTTTTTTCTAATATATTTTATTGATTTTTTTACAGAGAGGAAGGGAGAGAGATAGAGAGTTAGAAACATCGATGAGAGAGAAACATCGATCAGCTGCCTCCTGCACATCTCCTACTGGGGATGTGCCCGCAACCCAGGTACATGCCCTTGACCGGAATCGAACCTGGGACCTTTCAGTCCGCAGGCCGACGCTCTATCCACTGAGCCAAACCGGTTTTCGGCCAATCGTACTCTTAAAATGCAATTACTAAAACAAAAAGGGGGAGAAGAGGTTGTGTTTGTGTCTTTCCAGAAGGAGCAGTGCAGCCAATTTGGGTGCCAGAACGGTATGTGCGACACCACAATGGACCCAGAGAAGCTCCTTGTCCCTCCATTCAAGAGACAGAGTTGCCCCGATGACAGTAAAGAAGAAGAAAAAGAAAACAGAGGCTACACTAGGGGCCGAGGTGCCAACATGGGGTCAGCTGAAGAAGCTAACAACTGAGGCCCAGCAAATGGCAGAAAAGCAAGGAGTGGAAGCCACTCCTTCAGCCATGTTTATGGCTATGTTAGCATAGAGAAATAAATAGAGAAGTAAGCGGTAGAAATGTAGAAATAAGCGGTAGAAAATAAGTAGAAATAAGCTGTAGAAATAAATAAGCAGGGGTTGCAACCCAGGAAAGGTTTGGGCAAAAACAGCCAAACCGACGTATAGTTCATAGAGGTAGAGAAATAAATAAAAAATAAGTGGTAGGAAATAAGCGGTAGAAATAGAAAATAAGTGGTAGAAAGCAAGCGGCAAGAAGCAAGCGGTAGAAAATAGGCGGTAGAAAATAAGTAAACAGGAAGATATAAAATAAGGTAGAAATCTCCTAGGTTTTGTTTAAGCCACTGTAAAGCAGAAGATGGCTGTGGTGGATGTTTAAGGAAGTAATTTTTTATTTAGACCTAGATTGTAAGCTCTTGCAGAAGTTGCATTGTTTCTAGGCTTTGGTTATCTTTGTTTGTGACCAGATGGCTCCCTGGGACTTTGGGTCCATGTGAGTCGCCAGACTCAGAGTGGGAGGTCTCCAGCTCTGCAGGACCGAGGGCTGCTCGTTTCCATGCAGCAGCGGCTAAAGAAGCTGAGAAGGGACCGGACTTCCACCTGTGCGGACAGGGCTGATTTGACTGGGACTGGTGCGGACTCAGTGCCGAGGTCAACCGTCCAAACAGCCTGATCCAGGAGACTGGCTTTGCATCATGACATCTTTGCATCGGCGAGGTATCAGCATGGAGTCAGCTGAAGAAGATGGCGACTGAGGCTAAAGCAGATGTTAGAAAAGCAAGTGGAAGCTATGCTAGCATTGGTGAACTGTCAGTTTTCTGTAAAATCTTGCGGAGCTAAATCTAAGGACCTTGAGTAAGATATCCTGAAAACGTTAACATGTTTGTAGTTTGGTTTTGCATTGGTATTGCTTTGTTATTAGCCAGACTTTTGTTCTCTTGTTAACATTGCTGTGTTTCTGGTTTTGTTAATAGCCAGGGTTTGTTTTGTTTTTTTGATGTTTTGATTATGCTGAATAATTTGTTTAGAGTTTTTTGGATAATGTAAATAGGCGTGTTTAAAAACAAAAGTAAAGGGGGCGATATGGGGCGCGGCTACAGTGTTTTGGCCAGGTTCAAGCCTCGGACTAATGAAAGGACAGGGTCCTCTCATTGCCACGTGCAAGTCCCAGCTGGAGGGCAGGGCCCTCCCAGCACAATTAAGCTTGAACCTATGGTCCAAACACGTAGCCCCCTGTGCCTTGTGGTAGAGTTCAGGTGCATATAGTTGAGTGAGGTTGAGACTCACGAGAATGCTGTAAACTACGTGATCACATCCCTGCTTTGCCTCGTGGCATCTGCTATAAAATAAAGACAAGGCTTGTGGGCACTGGCGCTGTCTCCTCATCAGGGAGGCAGCGTCCCACCTAGACCCAGCTTTCATTCTCTTGTCTGTCTTTTCCTTAATCCTTTCACCCCCCCACTCAGTTTACCGTTGGCCGCAACAGCATACTATTTGAGAACTGGACGTGGTGTTTTTTTGTAAAGCTGATGTGAAAATAGAATTAGAAACAAAATCTTGCAACCCAGAAAATCTCTTCAAAAAGGTAGAAGGGAAGAAAGCGATTTTATTGTGAGTGAACATTGAACCAGAATGGGATGTGCATCAGGTCAGCCTCTACAGCTGGAGAAGACAGTGGCTACAGCCTATTACTTCCATGCTGTCAAGATAAATTGCTAATTTCTTGTATCTTTATCAGTGGAGGTAGGTTTTGCAATTTGGAGTCAGGTGGCAAATTAGGCCCATCTTTTCCTAGGAAACTTGGAGATTGGGCATTATCTTCCTTTATTGTAAATCCTCACCTGAGGACATGCTCATTGATTTGACATGTTACTGATTTGAAAGAGAGAGGAAGGGGTACAGGGGAGGGAGTGGGGAAGGGGAGAGAGAGAGAAACAGAGAAACCAATGTGAGAGAGAAACCAGTTGGTTGCCTCCTTTTAAGTGTCCTGACTGGGATTGAGCCCAAAACCCAGGTATGTGCCCTGACTGGGAACCAAACCTCCAGCCTGTGGTGTAGGGTGATGCTCCAGCCCCCCGAACCGCCTGGCCAGGGCTGCACGGTATCGTTCTTGATTACATTTCAGAGGTGGCTTTCAGGCCCTTAAGAAACATTCCTGAGAAATAAGTGAGAAGAGCTAGAGGTGTAAGATTCACATACATTGGAAAAGGACTGAGAAGAATTCTGTAAACAAAGGATGGGGAAGGAGCCTCTTATTTTTAATGTTGCCCTTATACCAGCAACCACAGGGGCCGCCACATAAAGCTGTCACTGTATCCAGAGGCGAGGGTGTCTTTAGTCACTTAGGCTTTGATGGCGTTAGAATAATGCTTTGGAAAGCCATAGCATATTTGTTATGTTAAACAATTTTAACTTCCATGGCTGACAGTCTTTAAAAGAAAGGGATTATTGGGCCATTTCTGGCAAAAAAGAAGACGGTCTTGGTGCCTGGAATCTAAACAAACCACTAGCAGCACGGTTAGGTCGCAAAGACAGCCTGTTCCTTGGAGTTTTGCAGCCGTTTTCCTACATCAAGTAAGGGAGAAAGATGGAAGCCAATTTGAAAGGCTCGACAGGAGCTCCAGACCAAGAGGCCAGGGGAAGGTGGAGCTGGACAGGCCGAGATGGGCTCCGGGCCCAGGGAAGCCTTGGGTAGGCGGTGGGCAAGTTTAGGAAGCTCAGGTGTAAGTAAGAAGCCCAGGTCCTGGGGGTCCGAGGTGCCTGGCTGTTCTCTTCAGAATAATCGAGGAAATAGCCCCTGGAAACTAATCCGAAATTCCAGCGTGGGCCAAGGGGCAGGAGCAGCCCTGTTAGAGCCAGCTCACAGCTATTCCCAGGCTGGCCGTTCTTCCTGTCTTTTTCTCTAGCCTCTGTAATTTTAATTTAGAACACCTCAGACTTGTTTTTTGGTTGTTTACTAGGAACTAAAAACTCTTGAAACATTTCTTAGTTTTTTCTGTTGACACCAGTGCTTTTGGCTGTGTTTTAATGTCAGTGTTCATGTTGTTTTCCTTTGTTCACGGTGGGACTTCATGGTAGGGAGCAGTGCATTTGGGCTTCACAAGAGTAGGGCTGAAGTCTGGACGTTCGTACTTGTAAAGCTCGAGTATCAGAATCTGGGACACTAATGCAAGGCAATGGATGAGCTGGAATTTTCTGTTACCAGTTTTGAAAATGCGCACCAGGAAGCTCCTGATGCCTTTAGCCTTCCGGTGAGCAGGCTAGCTGTCTGTTGGGACAAGCCTTGGTGTGAACGGGTACAGCCATAGAGTGGGTTAGATGCTAATGTGGGGTCAGTCTGTTGGTTTATTCTAAAACTTGACAGAGAGTCTGGTATGTGGCTTGTCTTTTTCAGAGTTAGAAAAGGGGCCTGTCAAACAGGACTTTGCATGTTTGTAATTTAAGTTGTGGTCATCAATTAAAATGAGAAAACATGACCTATTGGCTCTGTTATGAACATAAAATAAGTTCTCATTGTATCTGGCATGTTCACGTTCTCATGTATCTACACAGGATTGTCTAGGGAAGTAGTTGAGATAATCAGCAATCATAGTGAGGCTGCAGTGAACTTTAAAGGATCACTGGTTTATTGTTTCGGTTATGGTGCGTCCAGAAAGAAGGCGAATATGCATTAGCGAAGAGGGGAGAGTGATGGTGGTGTATTGACTTGCATCTTCCTAAGTGGCAGCCAGGCTGGAATTGCCCGTTGAAGTATGAGGCAGCTTTAGGAAGCACACTGACAGGAGCAGTTAGGGCGGTAACCTGCATCTCGTGTCAGCCTGATGCTGACTTGTCCTGGTGTCTGGGAGTTTTAAAGCCAGTTTTTACTGGGGGATAATGTAATGTGCTGTCAAGAATTCTCCCTGATGCCGGATTATACTAACAACTTTTAAAACTTTTCAATTGTATTAGAACATAATAAATAGAAATTTTAAAGGGCAGCTCTTTCAGACATGTACTGCTTTCTTGACTCCCAATAGATAACTAAATTATTTTATCAGGGATCTTATTCTGATAAGTTAAATATGAACATTTTTGTTAAATAGGAAATTTCTTAAATTTGGTTTTTAAAATGGAGTTTTATGTTCTAAAATATTCTCTCTGATTGCTTTTAGGTTACCTAGGGTATGAATTAATACAGACTTGGAAACTGAAAGAACTTAGAATCAGCATTTTGAGGTAAATATGTACATACTTCAATAGTGTTAAGGTACCCTCATTCTGCTTTGTTAAGTTCCTAGCAAAGTAAATTTGTGTATGGAATGAGCAAGTTTAACCTCCACAGGAATGTTCTTTAAACAACTAGACTGCCCTTAGGTAAGTGAAAGGAGACCCTCCATTTGTTCACCCCGAGCTTGTGCTGGTAGCAGCATTGCAGTGCGCTAATGAACTCCGGCCAGCGCTCACAGAGCCAACGTGTGCTGATTCAATTAAACGTTCAACTTCGTGCTTCCTTAGTTTCTGACTTAGAATCTCTTTTAGGAGAACCACCTCTAAATTTAAATTTCTCTACAGTATTGGTGAACTGTGTTTCTGAATTCTTTTATTCATAAATGAGTTCTATACTAGTTTATAGTGTGGACTTAACTGTTTTTGAATTTGTGTTTTCAGTTTCATTTTGAGAAATTGAAATTGCTGATAACATTTTATATACATATTGAAGACCTATTACTAGATGATTTGGATTTTTCAGCCTGACCTCTTCTGGCGACCTTCGTTATTTCTTTTGTGTATGTGAATTTAGGAAATAACACATACTTACTCTTTTATTTTTTTCATTGTTCTAGTCTTCATCTTTAGAATTTATTTACTTCGTTTTATTTCCTTGTATTCATTTTAGAATCTGTTCTTGAATTTTTTTCTTTCCCCCACATCTCTTGGAATTAGGCCTGCTATTGTTCCTTCTTTTGCTCTTTGTTTTAGAATAATGTGGTACCCTAAAATAACCCAAATGTCTTTTGTTTAAAATTTAATACAAAATAATGGCCTTTATTCAACTCTTCATATTAATAAGACACTCTTATAGATGTGTTTATATTCAGTTTAAGTACAGGAATCTTAAAATTGGCTATTTTGCATTTGTTTTTAGAGCAGAAGCATGGGCATGCTGTGATTTTCCAATAAACTGCTGTCACAATGTCACAATGCAGTGCAGACAACAGCAACACAGAGATCACACATTAAAACGGTAAACCCGCGACGTAACCTGTGTGGGAAGCGGAGAAGAGTTTATCGTGTGTTGTGCTAAGTTGTTTTAATATATGGAAACTATGAAACAGCCTCACCAATTTCATGAGTGTAAATTGTTTGACCAGAAATTTAAAATCTGTGATTGAAAAACAGTCACGTGGAGTAACTGTTGGCGCTGCTAAGGCAGTTACTGTAGTCAGTTCATCTATGAACTAGCACTTTCACTTACCAGCAGGGATTCAGAGCATTTCATTAAGGCCGAGTGAGGGGGAAAATCCATTGCACCGTGCCAAAGAAACTCAAAATGGGCAGAATTATAGGTTCTTCTGTTTTCACATGATTGGATTACCTGTTGAATTTTTAAATCTTGGATCTACTTTCCCTAAATAGGAAGTATATTACCGGGGCCAGCCCCTGTATACTGAAAGAATGACAATTAGTGTAAATGTTGTAACCTCATGGAAACTATAACTGGGAGGGCTAAATGGCTGTCCTCCATTTCCTTGCAAGTCTTCTCTCGTTACACCTCCAAGGAGGAACGGTGGTGTGGATTTCCAAGCCAAATAGATAGAGGTTTTGAGCCGCCTGTGATTCTGCTCTACACGTTACTGTGTGGACATTCATGAATCTCTGACTCAGTTCATCGAATATTTATTTATCTAAATCAGTGGTTCTTAACCTGTGGGTCGCGATCCCTTTGGGGGTTGAATGACCCTTTCACAGGGGTCGCCTAAGACCATCAGAAAACACATATGTAATTACATACTGTTTTTGTGATTAATCACTATGCTTTAGTTACGTTCAGTTTGTAACAATGAAATTGGGGGTCACCACAACATGAGGAACTGTATTAATAAAGGGTCTCGGCATTAGGAAGGTGAGAACCACTGATTTAACTGTATACCCGGAACATGCACCAGGCAAGTTCAGAGCTGTGGAGCGTGAGGTGTCATCTTGTTCTGTGGAGCACGTGTGCCAGCAGAAGAATGAGGCGTGCGTGGCGTCTGGACATGCGCAATGTGGTCTGCGTTATGAAAGGCAGAGAGGCCGTCTGGAGGTTTTCATGTCACTCACGTGGGCGTTGTTTTCGTTGTACGGACTGGGTGCCGGTGTGCCCTGGCCAGGTGTGATCGGTGCTGTGGGTGACACCGGGTGTGTGAGGCATACAGCTCCTGTACTCCAGGAAATCCTGGCTTAGTTGGTCGTATTTATTTACTTTTTAGAACTCTTTATTTGGAAATAATTTCAGTCTTACGGAAAAGTTCAGGATAAGAATAGGACAAAGAATACATGCGTTACCCATTTGTCCCACTTGCTGTATCAGTTGCACCCACACACTCTACATCTATACCTGGTTTCTTTTTCTGAACCATCTGAGAATAAGTTGCATATGTCATGGCCCTTTACCACTAAATCTTCAGTGTGTATTTCCTACGAAGAAGGCTATTCTCACATAGCCCCGAGCCGTGCTGCAGGGAGTTTAACTGCCGCTTTCTGCAGTTTCTTCACTGGACTCAGGAATGGACTTTAAGGCATGGATCTGCCATTGACATGGGAGATTAGTTTCTGCACTTAGCTGTTATGTCTCCTGTAGTCTTCTTTAATCTGGAACATTTTCTTTCTTTTCTTCTTCTTGTATTTTAAGCTACATTTTTGAAGAATACAGACCTCCCTTTAAAAAAAAATGGAACATTCTTCTCATTTGTTTTTGGACAGTTTTTTCCCGGAGTTATTAATGATCATAATTACTGATGTCATTCTATATGAGAAGGAATGGTGACACGTGACAGTGGTAGGGAGGAGGGGTCCTGCTGATTCCTGGCTGTGCTGGTGGAGGGAGGTGTAGTTGGAGTTTTATAGGCATTGTTGTCCTCTTATCTTTTTCCTTTTTCCCCATCCTCCACCCGGATGTAGCCTGATTTCCTGATACTTTCTACTGTGTCTGTGATTTGGGTTGGGTGAGAAGTGAGGGGTCACTTAAGCATACATAATCTTAGACCGGAAGCAGCCTGCAGTCAGGAAGGAGGTGTGTGGAGGGAGCCCACGAAGGTAGCCAGCTGAGAGGTGCCTGCAGATCTTAGCCTTGGCTTGCAGACTGACCTGTGGATCGCAGGAAATTAGGTAAAATAGGGTTTCACGTTGGCGTCCCGGCAGCTGTGTTGAGTAAAAAGCTTGATTGACGAACCTGAGGGTGTGCATCCCGTGGGCCTTCGGAATGGAGAAAAGTGAAAGCTTTGTGGGGGTGGAAGGAATGGCTGCTGGGGCTCTGGTTCCGTGGAGAAGGAGCAGCGTGTTCCTTTGATCCGGGAAAAGAATGACTTGGTAGTTTTTCATGATGTGCTCCGGCTTCTCTGCTTGCGTCCTCCACAGCGTAATGAGAGCCGTTGTACTGTCTGCTCCACAGATGGCGCGAGCCTTGCTGAGGTCCTTGGCTCCTGCAGCCGAGTGCCCCTGTTCCCTTACTGAGGATCGCGCTTGTATTAATTGGATGGTGAATTCTGGCCACTGCAGTAGCCTCTGAAATCAGAATGTGTGTTGTGCCTATACGAAGGCCCATATTTGAGACTTCTTGCTGGATTAGATGCAACAACTGAGGTCACTGTGCTGTCCCAGGGTTATCCATTTAATGTCAGGAGATTCAGCGTTCTTGTTGTCAAGGGACAAAAGCTGTATTCTTCCTTTCAGTTTCATAGAGTAATAACAGTGAACACTCCCAAGCAGCGCAAGGGAGAGAACTCCCTTCTACCGGGCAAGCAAATTCTGCTGACAGTTAGGCAAGCTGATGCTGGGCTTTCACATAGAGATTGGAAACCCTAACCCTCTATCTGCAGGTTAGGGATTTTAGAAAGACTCCATTTTTATTTTATCGTTTTACTTACCAGATTTATCTTTGGGAAAGAAGACATGAAATCCACAGGAGTGCTTAGATACCATGACAGACTATCATTTCACAGAATGGTGTGCCTTGTTTTAGTTTATTGGGGATATGTATAATTTCACTTTATTAGTATTATTTTTTGATATTTAAATGTGTAGGAGATGTATAATTTTAAAGGTACATATTTAAGTAGTTGGTCATCTATGCTAGGTTGCTAGTTGAGAAAAAGACCTGTGTTTTGGTCTTTAGATGAAATAACTGTTGACAGGCATTTGAATTTTTACTGTGCATACTTACATGTTTTATATATACATATATTTTAAGAGTTGTTATACATATTAAGGACAGGGTTCTGTGTCAGTAAATATAGATGTGTATTATCTTAATGGATTCAGAGTATTTCATTATAGGCATACCATAATTTGCTTAGCTAAATTTTTATTAATACATTTAAAATTATTTCTTTTTTGTAGTAACAATGCAGCAATAAATGTTTATGTACTTTCACGTGTGTACAGTTGTCTAATTCTTTCAGACAAGTTACTAGGGATAGGGTCGGTGGGTTGGAGAGAATAGAATGTTTGACTTTTAAAAACGATCCTCTTAGATCAAGAAAAAGCTAAAACAGTTATAAGAGTTTAAAAGGCCCATAGGAGTGATATTTTGATGTTTCTCTTGTTTCTGTGCTTTCTTTTGTTTTTAACTCTGCATGGTTGTGTAATGGTATTCTTTTTCCCTTTTGTAGTAAGCTGTGCTAGAACAAAAATGCAATGAAAGAAACACTGGATGAATGAAAAGCCCTGCTTTGCAACCCCTCAGCATGGCAGGCCTGCAGCTCATGACCCCTGCTTCCTCACCAATGGGTCCTTTCTTTGGACTGCCATGGCAACAAGAAGCAATTCATGATAACATTTATACGCCAAGAAAATATCAGGTACTAATGAGAACACTAATACTGGAGCATTTCACTAAAATAGAATAAATTAGCATTTAGTTGACACAACTTAATAAAACTCATTTACCTGTTCAAGCTTTCCTCTTCTGATTAATTTTCTCATTCCAGATACTTTGTTCTTAATAATCCTTTCCTAACATCTGCTGAGTAATTGGATTGATAGTTTTATTTGTGAAGTTCCTTATTTTCTCCCCTCTGAAAACCTCATCCATTTGGATGTGTCTCTCCTCATGAGCTGGGTAGGAATTGAGATTGAACAACTATGAACTGGCAGAACCCCGATTACAATAAATTTAGTCATTCATCTAATTCTAGAGAAGTATTCTGTCCGTGCAAAAATCTTAAGGAAATTGTAAATGCATTTCAACATATGCTTATATTACAGCTCTGTATAACAGGCATTTTAATGCGTCTGGTTATTATTCATATACACAGATGCAGGAAGTATGCTTTTTGGCAAACTTATTGGAGGAAGATATTAGAAAATAGTGGAATTTCCTGAATTAAAAGAAAATCCCATTTTCTAAATTTTGTGCTTAGATAAGAAGTGTGTAATCTTTTCCCACTGTATTTCCAGGTTGAACTGCTTGAAGCAGCTCTGGATCGGAATACCATAGTCTGTTTGAACACTGGCTCAGGGAAGACGTTCATTGCAGTGCTACTCACTAAAGAGCTGTCCTATCAGATCAGGGGAGACTTCAGCAGACATGGAAAAAGGACTGTGTTCTTGGTCAACTCTGGTAATAAAAAAGTACTTTTCACATTGCATAGAGGAAATTGGATGAGATTAAATTATTGGTTAAATTATTGAAAATGTAGAGAGTTTGACAAGTAACGTACTTGTTGAAATTCTGATAGCAGAGCTGCTTATTTCTTAACTTTGTAGTATTTCTCTTAAATATTAGCTGTTTTATTCCATAGGTGTAAAACTTTAGCTTTTCTTTTAGATGTAATTGCATTTAATCCTGATTCTGCATTTCTTTTGAATGGATTACTATTGTAACATGATCTAAGTTGTGTTAGTTATTTTGTTTTGATGTTTTAGCTTCACAAAACATGCCCAAAGGTGCTTGATTATGACATAGGTAACTTTTTGATTTATGATTTTGCTCTAACAGTTGTAGAAAGAAAGTTAAATAGTTGCTTCTTAATAGTTAAAAATACTGGGTTTTATGTGTTTGGGATTATATATTAAAATAAAAGTATAAAATGTGAACCTGAGCTGCTAGGGCACTAATACAACCATGTCATTCCTCTCCTTTTTTTTTATATGTTCTCAGCATGAGGTGTGAATATGTGTTAGTCTGTATTGTTTCTTGGTGAAACGATCTGATTTTATTGACTACAACAGGAGGGGTGGGTCTGGAGTAGTTCTCATTCTAGCCTAAAAGCTACATTTTTAGGTTGGGGAAAATCCGCTCTAAAGCATGGATGTGATACAGGGTCTCTGAAGTGAGTGACGGTCAGGGTGGCGAGTCTAATAAGTGCATTTTGGAAATCTCTAAAATGCAGATGGTTCGGTATAATACAGAATAAGAAGGGGTTCTTTAACTGTCTGAATCACTGTAGCCCAGAGAACCAACTAGAGCCAACTTGTCCTATTTACATGGAGTTTCTGTCTGTAACCAGCAAACCAGGTTGCTCAGCAAGTGTCGGCTGTCAGGACTCATTCAGACCTCAAGGTTGGGGAATACGCACACCTAGAAGTACTTGCATCTTGGACTAAAGAGAAATGGAACCAGGAGTTTACTAAGCACCAGGTAAGCCTGGCAGCGACACTTCACTCTGTGAATCCCTGCAAGTCCTTGACTTGGTTATAAGATGCCCTGCGGCCTTGGCTGGCTGAGTTGGACTTGAAAACCCTCTCTCCTGTGCTTTGTCAGCCCAGAAACTAGCCCGTGCACCCTTTCTCACTGTGGGTCTCTTCCCAAAGCCGAATAAAGTGCTAATTTGTGTTGCTCTTATATCAGTGTGATTTACTTGCTTGGGAAGCACACATTCCGACTCTTTCCAACTTGCAGATAACGTGCTTTCAGAACATGTGCTCTTGAGTGAAATGTCTTGAAACTGGAGACATTTCTTGGTGGAGCTCTTTGACGAGACTTCCTCTCACTTAAGGTTGCCATGCAGCCAGCATGTGTTGAGGGTCTTCTGTGTGCTGAACGTGTTGGTGGATCTGAAGTGGTTAAGAACTGCTTCCTAACCAACTTTTAACAGTCTGCATACAGTCTGCTAGTATGTCTCACACTTTGGGTTAAGTCCACATTAAAAACCACTTAAATGTCCACAGAATGATAATCTATAAAAAGAACATTTAATAGCCATAAAAAAGAAGAAAATTTTACCCTTTGCAACAGCATGGATGGACTTAGAGGATGTTATGCTAAGTGAAATAAGCCAGTCACAGAAAAACAACTACCATATGATCTCACTCGTATGTGGAATCTAATGAACAAACTGAACTAACAAGCAAAATAGAGACAGACTCAGATAGAGAGCAGGCAGACAGCTCTGGTGGTGGTGGTGGTGGGCAGGGGGAGGCGGGTGTGGAGGGGTTGAGCAAAAACGAGAAAGAGCTTATGGGCACGGCAGCAGTGTGGTGATTGCGGGGGAGGGCGTGGGTAGAGGTGGAAGAGGGTGTGAGGTATAAATGGTGATGGAAAAAAATAAAATAGGATAAATTAAATGGAAAAAACACATTTTGTTTGTGTCATCTTCTGGAAAACTTTGTCAGTTCAATGGGGGGAAAAAAGAAAAAACTGTGAATTGTTTTGTGATTTGATTAAATTGACAGGTCTCATTAGTCAAAATATGGCTGTAGGAACCTGAAACCCTGAAATAGATTTAAGAGAGTTATAAAAACATGGTCTCTGTTAGCAAGAATTGTTTTTCATAGTCTGTTTCATATTTTCCTAATTCTACTTCTTGGTTCTAAAGTATGAGCTTCCATACATTTAGAATTTTTGTATTAATTTTGACTAATGGATTTCTTAGTTCTCACAATACAATGGCTCCATAACCTCCTTTCATGTAAGTGTGTCCCGTCAGGTGAATGGTACATTTGTTCATACTGATGTCAATTTTATTTTAGGTTCTCATTATGACTTGCTATGTCGCCTTGATTGTTTTGAAAAATGGTTACTTGTCACTGTCAGACATTAACCTTTTGGTGTTTGATGAATGTCACCTTGCAATCCTAGACCACCCATATCGAGAAATTATGAAGGTAAGTTTTTATATTTTATCAGTCTTAATAATTCAGGTCAAATTAATGAGTATAAGCAGTGTTTTTATATATCAAAGCAATAGTATTAGTTACTAATTTTGTGAACTTGGTTCCAGTGTATGAATGAATGAATATTAATGTTCATTTACATCTATAGTCTATAATAATAAGCTATAATAATCTATAATAAAACTAAATCTGTAATAAAATTTTAAGCATAAGAAATCTGCCTTTGTGATAAGTGGAACTTTTAAGCATGCTACCATAATTCTGCAAGTAATATTTTTAGTATTTGTCAGTCTTTTTGGACATGTTTTAATATGGTGATGCCTTTTTTATTATGGCCTTGCAAAATGAATTTCTTACTGTTAGTATCTTGTATTATGTTAGCTCTGTGAAAGTTGTCCGTCATGCCCTCGTATTTTGGGACTAACTGCTTCCATTTTAAATGGGAAATGTGATCCAGAGGAATTAGAAGAAAAGATTCAGAAACTGGAGAAAATTCTTAAGAGTAATGCTGAGACTGCAACCGACTTGGTGGTCTTAGACAGGTATGCACTTCCGACGGACTCGGTGTGGCCAGACAAGCTAGGACTAACTCGGGGCCTGCAGGCCTTTCCCGTGTCTCGCAGGAGGTGCCTGCGCAAGAGCACACAGTGGCTGTTAAAAGGAAAGAGTGAGACAGCAGTTCTTTACCAGGACAGTCCCTTCGAATGCAGGGGCTTAACCCTGTTTACGCAGAGAGAGGCAGATGGAGGTGTTTCTGCCTTAGGAGAGAATATTGCATCAGCCTTGGCCCTTCATATTTGCTGATACTGACAAGGACTGGGGACATGATAGTAAATTTGTGTTCCTTTCCATCAATGTGTGTGCTTTGTTCTTCTGATCTAAATGTCACATGTGATGGTTTGAAAGAACATTACTTAGAGAATTCAGTATTTTACAATATGCTTTAAAATAATTGGAAACACCCTGTAGTTTTGAAAATGGATATGAATTTCTGAGAAAGATGTTTATGATTTCTAGGCTCGTCTCTTTGAGGGGGTTGCTATTTTGAGTTTCATTGAAACACACACACACACACACACACACACACACACAAATATTGATTTAAATTTGTGGAAGGGAGCCTGTATAAATAAGGTTTTTAAATAAATGAAACAAATTTAATACATATTAAAATACCTTTATATTCTTATCCGATACAGTCTTTTAACAAGTAAAGACATATTTAAATACTACAGGTTTCATTATTCTCAGGTTATGGATGTAAATCGGACATGGGCTATGAATACTGGCTCCACTACTTGTAAGCTGTGTGACTGCCAGTCATTTACTGTTCCTGCATGTGTAAAATGGCATTGCAGTCGTTTCAGGGGATTCTTCGATGATTGATTACGTAGACACCTAGAAAACACCTTGCAGTGTGCCTGGCGTTCCGTAGAATTTTGGAAGATTCTCTTTGTAGAATGAGAAAAAAAGGTAATGTTTTAGGTTATAGAACTTAGGTATCCAAGTGCCATATGAAATACAGATCTCATAACCTTTAGGACATGTTATTTTTTACTTCCTGCAAGAAAAGTAGAGGTATTATAACATTTAAGTAAAACTTTCTAGGATGGTGATGATAGGTAATCTGTTGGATTTGGCATCACCTAGTTCTCTAAGTGTGGCTCTTTGGTTAGGTGTAGACTCTGGTTGAGAATAATGAAAACTAGTATTTAAATATGTCTGTACTTTTTCCTTAATTATTGTATGTGCCTGTAGAACATGACGTGCTGCTCTGGTTGTCGCATTTTATGAAAGATCCAATGAATGATACTGTAATTGACCGAAAGTTGGGGGAAGCTTTCCCTATAGCAGATTTTATAAAAACACATAAAAAGTAAAGTTGACATTTGCAAATGCTATACCTTCAACTAGTATGGAAATGGATCAATTTAATAACACCTCCCCCTACCATCTAACCCCCATCCCTGATTTCGGCTTCTGAAAAGTACCATGTTGAGTTTCTTGAGTATTTTGACCAACATTATTCCTGAGGGGGCAAAAGATGAAAGTCTAAACCTAAAAAACAAAATAAAAAACCTGGCATAAAAATGAATTCTCAAAATTCTTTGACTGTCAGCTTTCTGCAGTCATTCCTTGAGCCCTGACAGGCAAACACATAGCATGGACACAAGTGAGCACCACTGCAGGGAGCCGGTGAGCCTGCCTGTTGTCCCAAGTAGGTGTGCAAGCTGAACATAGGAGGTTTCTTGCTTGGTTTAGATATGTAGTGGATCATAATGCAGTAGTGCATTTACTGTAGTATTGACCACTTTTGTTCCTGATGTTAAAGATATACTTCTCAGCCATACGAGATTGTGGTGGACTGTGGACCATTTATGGACAGAAGTGGGCTTTATGAGAGACTGCTGATGGAATTAGAGGAAGCACTTAATTTTGTCAATGACTGTAATATATCTGCACATTCAAAAGAAAGAGATTCTACTTTAATTTCTAAACAGGTAAGCATATGCAAAGTAAGTATAGGACATATAATAAAAGGCTTCTGTTTGTGTTTAGTATTGAAATGAAAATATGCTTCTGATGAGGGTAGTTTCTATACTTTCTAATTTAAGGTCTGAACCTTACCTCTTTGGACATGTATCAAACATATATTGGGTTGAGTTTACTAGAGTATAGACCTCCCCCATATGAGAGATGACTTAGGATGTTCATGTCAGGGCTATTTGAATAAAAGGAATGAGTCCAGTTTTCTTATTTCTTGGTCAGATGAGTTAGTACCTGCTCAAACCCTTTGGCTAAACAAATTCGTTTGCTGTTTCCTTGTGTGTAACTGGATATGAGCTTGTCATCTCTGAATGGGATCCAGCTTTGAGAAGAGATCCCTTAGGATAGTGGTTCTCAAAGTATGGACCCCAGACCAGCATCATCGGCACCCCCTGGAACTTGTTAGACATGTGAATTATGGGCTCACCCTGACCTGCTGAATCTGAAACCAGGGGTGGGTCCAGCTGGCTGAGATTGACAGGCCGTCCAGTTACCCTGATGCTTTAAAACGTGAGAACCATTGTTCTAGGACTTTGCACCCGTTCGTGAGTGCTGACACTGCTGCATCTGCATCTTAATTTCTCTCTTGCTGATGTTTTCTGAAGCAGCAATGCCCAGACTCTGCTTAGCCCTTGAATTGTCACTAAGTCCATGTGTCCCCCAGTCTGTCTTTTACTCGCCTGCAGAAGGTTCCTCAGTCACTCGCTGTGGATTGGCAGTCTGCTCTGAGCTAGGATTGTAAGGTGTGGTTCTCTGCGTATAAAGTTAAAGGAAAATTGTCTTGCTCTTTGATACCTAACATAAGATGACTCCACTATGGAATTCCTTGTATAGTTACCTGAAAGTAAATGACTCAGTTGTCCTTCTAACTAATCAGAGATCTAAAAATAAAGTTTCATTATCTTTATACAGTTGCATCTTTTAATATCTATTATTTGATTATTTTTGCTGGGAAAAACAAAATGATGGTTCTGGGTGTGTGTGTGTGTGTGTGTGTGTGTGTGTGTGTGTGTTTATGAAAAAGTAGAGCTTGGAAAGACCACGGGCCCCTGTTCCCAACCTTAGGGCATTAACCTCAGTGTTCACATGAATATGTGGGGTACGTTTATTTTGAAGGGGCAGATTGAAGATAACGTAAACCCCAGTTAAACCTCATAGGGCACTGCTACGTGATTATTGTGTAACGTGTGGCTCTTTTTGTTCTGTAGATACTGACGGACTGTCGAGCGGTGTTGGTGGTTCTGGGGCCCTGGTGTGCAGATAAAGTAGCTGGAATGATGGTGAGAGAACTGCAGAAACACATCAAACACGAGCAAGAGGAGCTGCACAGGAAATTCCTGCTGTTCACAGACACTTTCCTGCGGAAAATCCATGCCCTGTGTGAAGAGCACTTCTCACCTGCCTCACTGGACCTGAGATTTGTAACTCCTAAAGTGATCAAACTGCTGGAGATCCTCCGCAAGTACAAACCGTATGAGCGACAGCAGTTTGAGAGCGTGGAGTGGTACAATAACAGGAACCAGGATAACTATGTGTCTTGGAGTGACTCTGAGGATGATGATGAGGATGAAGAAATTGAAGAAAAGGAGAAGCCAGAGACAAATTTCCCTTCTCCATTCACCAATATTTTATGTGGAATTATTTTTGTGGAAAGAAGATACACAGCAGTTGTCTTAAACAGGTAGATCTCTACGGTTAGCCTTTTCCCCAGAGCGGAGCCAGGCAGCGTGTTGTTCTGTGAGGCTCCGTGTGGGTGGCATCAGAGCTGCAGGCGTGATGGACTGTCCCCCGCACCATCGCCGCGGCCCGCTCAAGGCAGTGCCAGGCAGGGTTGGCAGCGGGCATGTGTGCCCAGCAGCTTTCCCAAAAGGCCCCATTTCCCAGCCCTGAGGTTTGCTCTGCAAGGATGCTAACCTCTAACCCGCCTGAAGTGGAGAGCAAGTAGAGAACTATTACGTTAAAGTGAAGCCTTTCTTGTTTTGTCTTCAGTTGTTAGGTCCAGTTCAGATACTGACTGTTCTGTGCTGCTGTGTTGGGCGTGTGTTAATGTTAAGCATTCCACAGCAGGCTTTGTCCCGAAGGTAATCTTTGGGGAAACGTCATCTCTGGGTGGTGGTGTGGCTGATTTTTTATGTTAGCTTTTTTACCCCTTAAGTGTTAATTCAAGTTTGCAGTGGAAAAAGTTTTGAACAACTGGATTCGCAACGTGGGTTAGTTCGTAGACTATATGTTAAGTTTCCTGAGTCAGGAGAGAATAAGGTGTCAGGGAAACATTTGGAGAATATTGGCAAAGGAGACAGTGGGTCCCGCCCTGCCCTTCCTCGGGAGCAGCTGGGGTTCCGTGCGTGTCCGACGGCCCCCTAAGGGCTGGTTCTCGGTTTGTGGGCCGATGCTTTGTAAGGGCCAGGTTCTTTTGTGCTTCAGACAACCTGCTTTCTAGGACATCCATTAATTGGCCCAGTGGATCCCTGAGAGCCTTTCCTGCAAGTAGTGATCTCTGAGGAGAAATTAAGCTTTGTTTCCTGAGGTAATTTCGGGTTTTTTCTTTCTGAACTGCTTCTGACTGGTTTGGGATTTTTGAAAACTTAGTTGAGTAACGAGAAATTGGGCCCTGGGGCCGCCGTCTGGTGGTTTGCAGTCTGGTAATTTTCATGGTCATTGGGCCTGATCCCTGTGATGAACACACAGTAAAGCGGCGTCAGGGAGTGAATTACACTGAAGCCGGGAGTTTAAGGTTGGGAAGGGACTTCACTGACTACCTAATCCAGCCACTTACTTTTGTATGAAAGAGCAGGGGCCTCGGGAGGAAAAGTGGTTTCCTCTGCGTTAAATTGCTCGTCAGTGACAGAGACAGTGCACGCAGCCTGACATCCGCCCCTGGTTTCCAGTTCCCTCTGCATCACGGTGCCCCTGGGCGTCACAAACACTAACCCGCGCTTGGCTCTGCGGTGGGAAGGCTGCCAGGAGCAGCCAGGACGGCTGTTGGGATCGGCGTGGGAGAAAGGCATTTCAGCGGTCAGGAGGTTTACTATTGGCACCGTTCTGGCCTGGTTATAGACATACTCCCCGCCCCCCTTCCAGGACGGTTTAAGAATTAAATTTTCTGGGGCTTGGAGGGAAGAAATGGGGCTATTTTCTTCCTTGCCGCCGCCTCTGCATGTGTTTTTAAATGTGGAGATGGGCCAGGTTTCATTGCAAGAGCATTAGCCTGAAAAGGTTTATCGAAAACCAGTCATTGCTTCCTATTGACTTTGAGGATCAGATTAATTGTGATCAACTCTCATAAAATGTGGCTGGAATTTAGTGTTGGATGATGAATCAAGAGCGATTTGAGGGTTGACTTTATGGGCAGCTAATTGAATATACAATAGAGGTCTTGTTCCAGTTTTTAATAAGCTTAGAAAAACTTCCTGAAGTCCAGATTCTTTCCTTCCATCAACTTAATGGGAGGAAAAGCCCTTCTTCAGTGAACAGCTTCACGGAGGGTGAGCTACTGTAATCCACGGGCAGTTTTCTCCTCTCCTCATTGAAAAATAAGTCACAGCCACTTCTGTGTACAGAGGAGGTGGACACATAGTCTTAGGTTTATAGCTTTCCTTTTGCCTTACATATAGGCTTTAGGGTTTATAATCTATCTTTGTACGTATGCATTTTTCAACTTCACAGCACTTCATGAGGCGGAAGGCAGATAATTTTACTCTATTATAGATGAGGGAAACGGAGACGCAGTTGGTGACTCTCCCAAAAAAACGCTGGTAGGAAGTGCAGAGAATGGCTTCCCTTCTCTAAGTCCAGTGCTCTCTTCCCTGTGTAACTTCCTAATACTGTGTGACATGGGACAATCCAGGGCTCACACCCCCCCATTTCCCTAATAACCTTTTGTTTACAGAAAAGGTGCAAAGATGTGCAGAGTTCCCCTGTAGCCCGCGCCCCCCCCCCCCCCCCCCCAGCTTTTCCCCGCCTGTGCTATTAACATCTTATGTTCTCACTACTAGCCCCGCGTGAGCGAGTAGCTCTCTGCCGCTTGCCTCGGCTGGCCACCCGCCCTCCGCCGCTGGTAGCTCTCCGCTGCTCTTGGCTCACTGCCCCGCCCTCCGGTAGCTCTCCACCACTTGTAGATGGGTCCTGATGTTATGGTGTAATGGAGAATGAGCATATTCCTCTCTTATTAGGTAGGATTCTATAGCATAGGATAGGATTATATAGGATGGTACATTTGTCACAACCCAGAAGCTAACATTGGTGTGTTACTATGAACTAAACTCCAGACTTGATTTGAATGTCACCAGTTTTCCTATTATATCTCTTCTTCATGCATTTGTGTGTATGTCTCCCTAATCTCAGGTCTCTCACAGTTTCTCAGTCTGCCCTTGTTTGGATGACCTTGGCAGTCTTGGAGTCAGTCCGGTCGGGCATTTTGTAGAATGCCTCTCACTTTGAATTTGTCGAACGTTTTTCTCAGTGTTAGCCTGGGGCTTTAGGGTGTGGAAGAGCACCCCAGAGATGAAGTGCCCTTCCCATTGTATTAGGGTTCCTGGCATCAGCACGAAGCATCACAGGTGATGCTAGACGGGCTCACCTGGCGCACTGGTGTTTGCTGGCTTCTCCGAGATAGTGGTTCTTTGGCCCTTTTCTTCCTTTATCCTTTGGAAGCAAGTCACCAAGTCTGGTTTATCCCGGGAGGGCGGGGTTAAGCTCCATTCCTGGAAAGGGGCTTCTCTATGTAAGTTGTTAGAATTCTCTGTAAGGAAAACAGGTCTCTGTTATCCTGTCTGCCTGTTTGTATTTATTGGATCAGTATGGATTCATGTTTGTTTCTTTTCTACTTTGGGTTGTAACCTAATACTAGGTTATTCATTTTGTTGCTCACATGGTCCATACCTTTGGGGCTGGCTCCTGTGTTCCTTTGATGTGCCGCCTCCTCTTGTGTTAGAGCACAGCCTTATGGTCTGATGCTACTCGATGCCCAGCTCCTGTCCTTTCCCTGCAGAACAGTCATTCCTCCAGGGAGCTCTGGCTCCTTTTATTTCTACCCACTCTACAGAGGTATATTTTGTGAAAGTTACCTAATGCCTCAGCCTCTTCATCTGTAAAATAGTAGCAGTAGCTCTCTCTCCTATTGGACATTGTATGTAAAAATGACTTGTTTTCTCACCTGACACACAGTAGGAATACAGTGTCAATGTGTTGTAACTATCAGTGATTGTTTTTTTGGTAAGATCATACAGGAGTTACATTTAATTTTCTCACTTTGATAAGAAAATATAAAGAGCAAAGATATTATTAAAGGTACTAGAGGCCCAGTGCAGGAAAATCTGTGCACTCAGGGGTGTGTGGGGGGGGTCTCTCAGCCAGCCTGCGCCCTCTTGCAGTTCGGGACCCCTCAGGGGATGTCCGACTAATGGCTACCTATGAGGAGTGGGCCTAAGCTGTCAGTTTGACATCTTTACGCTGCCACGGAGGTGAGAAAGGCTGCCGCCGCTGTGCTGGCCAGCCATGAGCTGGCTTTTGGCTGAGCTGCGCTCCCCCTGTGGGAGTGCACTGACCACCAGGGGGCAGCTCCTGCATTGAGCGTCTACCACCTGGTGGTCAGTAGGCGTCATAGCGTCCGGTCGTTCCACCATTAGGGTCAATTTGCATATTACCCTTTAATTATATAGGATTGTTGATAACATATTTCAGTACCTGGCAGACATTTCAGATGATGTGTTTGTATCTATGAGTTTTCCCCCTTTTGGCTCTCTGTGAATTAGCATGTTTAGTCAAATCAGAAGCACATTTACTGGTTTTCAGAATCTAGCATGCGTCGTTCTTGTTTTGGGCCACACTGCTTCCAGTGTAATTGGGTAGGCAGCGTGCATTTGCACACAGTGTGGCATTTGCACATCCAGTGCCTACTGTGGTGAGGTAGGTGCAGAGGTGGAAGCATCCAGAAACTCTTTGTTTGGACAGTAAGTATATCTGTCAAATATAATACAACAGTAATGATTTTTAAGATTCATTTTGTTAATAGTTAATTTTCATGGAATTTTATAAAAACATTGGTCTCTGAAGGATTTGAAATAAAAATAATAACCAGTTTGCTGTAGATAGTTTGAGAAGCTCTGAGCACTGGAGGGCAGCGTAGTTTACCACGCGGCTTGCTGGTGGGACGACGTGCATAGACTCACTGTAAGAGGCCAGAGAACAAGGGAGATGGTATCTCCCAGTCCTTGGTCCCGTGAATTCTCCAGGCAGCTTGTCTGGCTGGTTCGCTCAAAACCCACAGCTTCGACTTGAGCATGTGGTTTGGCATCCCTTCAACTTACCTGAGAGAGAAATATGTGTTCTCTCTCTAACATTTCCAGCCTAGGCATAGAGCCTTTAAGTAATTTCTCACAAGAGATTTTGTTTATTAATGTGCACATTGTGTCTTCTGTTCTCTGCAGCGTCAATGCGCATGTCATTAGGAGAAATAACCCACTCCCAGAGCCTCCATCTCAGCTGATTGGAGTCTGCCAGGCTGATCACTTGGCAAAGTAAAACATGTCCTCTGCCTGATCAGGAGTAACTTGAAACGCATTGTTTTAACCTCCGTTGCATTCACATCGATGCTTGCTTACCTAAACTTAAATTTGGAAGTCCATATTTCTAAGATAATTGCATATTTTAGATGTGGGGTATGTTATCTGTGTGCATGTGGCATTGCTTTCTGTTACAGATGTCATAGTTTGTTGTAATAACTAAACAAAGCTTGGAATGTGCTAAGGACGTTTCTGATTCTAACGTTTTCAGTGCTAGGATTGTAGGCAGGCTCCCAGGCTGTGCTGACGGGGAGGCAGCAGGGTATTTTAGATGGCCACTCACAGTTTCCTCCAGCTCTTTGATATTAGTCTGTTTCATGTATTTAGAAAAGGAAAAAAGATGGTTTGACTTAAAAATGCAATTTTCTATTAGGAATTTATGCTATGTTGTATGACTTCAGAAGGACCATATGGAATCGCTTACGTCAGGTGTGGAACCATTTATCCTGTGTGCTGAGTTTTGAATGTGGATATTTCCAAAATAGCTGTGATGGCAGTGCTAACTGTTCACCTTCTGTGCGTGTAAAGTGATCTCCGCCTGCAGCTCTTCCCTGTCTCAGCTGGAAGGCCGGCCTGAGGTGATGGGCACCTGGGTGGATGCGGAGGAGCAGGCTGTGTCGCGCTCTATCCTCCGAGGGTGGGACAGGCTCTGGGTGCTGTGCCCAGGCCCAGTGTCTGTGATGCAGAGCTGTGGTCAGCGCTGGGGGCCGGGATGGTGGGGGGTGGGGAGGCAGGTGCTCTCTCCTTGGAGCTGCTCTCGGTGCGGGGTGCCGGGGGAGACGGAGCCCTGCCCGGGCTTCTTTCCGCACACAGCTGGGCGTCTCAGGCTCCTCTGCTGCAGAGCTGCTCCCTTGGCGCAGGGGGTGAGCGTGGCACAGACACTAGGGCATGCCTGCTGCCCCAGGTGGTGCCGAGAGAGGCGCCTGCGGCCTGCAGCTGAGGTGGAGGAGGCATTGCTGTTTCTCTGCCTGCTCTGGCTCTGTCCCTTCCTGGGCCACATTTCTGTTATGTCATCACCCAAATTAGAGAGTTTGAGGCACTGTGACCATCGTATCCATCAGGCTGCGTCAGCCTCAGCCCTGTGGTTGTGTTACAAGAATTGGGCCCACAAACCTACTCGGCGTGGAGTGGCAGTGGCTTCTGTTGAAGCTACTTGGGGAAAGTGCCGTTTTGTTAGGTATTTTGGCAAAAAATTGGTGCATTTCCATTTTAAGGGAGACCTTATAAACAAGGTCTAAATGTTTTCCCCTCACCAACGTTTAACTTCAAAATGTATATGATTTTCTTAGATTGATAAAGGAAGCTGGCAAACAGGACCCAGAGCTGGCTTACATCAGCAGCAACTTCATCACTGGGCACGGCATCGGGAAGAACCAGCCTCGCAACAAGCAGATGGAAGCGGAATTCAGGAAGCAGGAAGAGGTGACTTAAGTTAAAATCACTACAGTGACAGTTTTCAGAGCACAGGCGACACACTGCCCATAGGCACTCCCTTTCTTCAGGAGCCTCAGCCTTTTCCTGTACGACAGGATGCTTGTTCATATACGACTTCTCCTTCGGTGGTTGAGTAGAGATTCATAAATTGAGAATTAGAATTGCCCCGGTAAATCAGCTTTGTGTCTTATTTGCTATCAGTCATTGCACTTTCCTTTATCAACCTGAGGCACACAACTCCGTTTCCTAGGAAAACGGCATGCGTAGCCGTCACTCCTGATGACGTGGATGGCTGAAGCAACAAATGAAAGCTTTTCTTGGAATGGTTTTGTTTTGTTTTCCATAAAGATTTTGGCTTAGTTTTTTTCATTCTTTTTAAGATTTTAATACAGGAAATAGCATTGTAAAGGTGCGAAAGCCTAATGTATTCTGGCTCTCAAACAAAATATTTTTATTTAAAGTTTGTTATTTAATTTAAAAGTAGCGGAATAATTCACATTGATGCCATTTTCTATGTCATAGCTTTTTGATAATATTCCATTTGGGGAGTCCGATGGCCAGAGGCTGATAGATCTGTCTAAAACCCCATTTACTTTATTATTTAACTTATCCTGAATTGGGAAATGGTATTATTTTAAATCTAGGAAGAAAAAAGTTTTCACTTTATATTTTAATTAGAGGCCCGATGCACGAAATTCGTGCAAGGGGCTTGGCCCTCGAAGCCCCGGTTGCCTTGACCGGCCCTTGCAGCCCCTTGCAGCCTTGGTTTGTCCGGTTGTTCTGCTGTTCGGTCTAATTAGCATGCTAGCTTTTTATTATATAGGATTCTAATTTCTGCATTAGAAAGTTCTCACGATTCCAGAAAATAAGTAATGCCTTGCCTGTAATTTTTAATTTCAACTGATTTAGGGATTTTAGTGAATTTTAACATCTTTGGGGGATGTTGGCACAGTCTCACGGACATATGTCATTGTGGGGGGTCAGAATGTCAACAGGACTCGAGAAGTGGGTTCATTGGGTCACTTTGTTGGCAGGATCCTTTGTGGTCATTAAAGACGCCCGCCCCGTCAACGTGAGGCTTTCTGTGGTTTGTGCGTGGACACGTCTGTAAAGTTGGAAGACACTTTGATTTCTCACGTCATATTCAGTTGAAAACTATTGTTAAATCACAACTTCTTTGCCCATATGTTCATGCAGTATGAATTTTGTTTGATGTCATCTTCCTTAGTTTGGCCTTAAAAATTTAGCATACCCAGAGTATATGTCAGAAATGACAGTTGTCACTTTTACTACATTTTTTTTGGAAAATTTTTTCGAATTGCCTTTATTTGGTGGATTTTTTTTCAGGTACTTAGGAAATTTCGAGCACATGAGACCAACCTGCTAATTGCAACAAGTATTGTGGAAGAGGGTGTTGATATACCGAAATGCAACTTGGTGGTCCGTTTTGATTTACCCACAGAGTATCGATCCTATGTTCAATCTAAGGGAAGAGCAAGGGCACCCATCTCCAATTATATCATGTTAGCAGATACAGACAAAATCAAAAGTTTTGAAGAAGACCTTAAAACATACAAAGCTATTGAAAAGGTAAGATCCAAAAGTTAAAGTTATTTCTGTGTGCACAGAGCTAGATAAAAATTCATCTACAGAGAATGACCTCAACAGGCCTGTGCAGTGTGTACATGATAAGAAAGTTGAACATAAGGGTGGTGCAAAAGTAGGTTCACAGTTGTTTGTATGGAAAATAATACAATAATTAATAAATCACAATACAAGAATAAACTGTTTCGTGTACTTACAACTGTAAACCTACTTTTGCCCCTCCCTGTAATTACAAAGAGCCAGCAGCATTTTCTAAAGCGCTTGCAAGCTTACAGTAAAATGGAGAAAGTGGTCATATGGATTATTCAGGAAGAATGCCTGGAAAGCACACTGAGTGTGGACAGTGTAGTGACAGTTGACGGTTTGGGATCTGGAGTGATGTCAGAATGATATTGCTCCTATACTAATGGAAGAGACTGGTGATTGTGTGCGTGCGTGCGCTGTGCACTGTAAGCCTTGCGCCTTTATGACGAGTGTCCCCGTGACCGGTTCTAGAAGGAACACACGGGGAGGAATTTTCTGCAGCAGGTGGCTTTGGAGTATTGAAGGGTGTTTGGAAGAGAAGTTTCCTGTCAAGGGGCCTTTTTCTAGAGGGACGGAGGTGGACAACGCACATATGGCAAAGAAGGCGTTAGTTGCCTCACAGATTCTGTTTTAAATGTTCAGATCTTGAGAAACAAATGCTCCAAGTCAGTTGACTCTGGGGAGACTGACATCGAGCCTGTGGTGGACGACGACGACGTGTTCCCGCCGTATGTGCTGAGGCCCGATGACGGGGGGCCACGCGTCACAATCAACACGGCCATTGGGCACATCAATAGGTACGTCTGAGCTCACTGCGTGGAAGTCTCTGAGTACTGAAGGTTTCAGTCTAAACCTGTAGGGACTGCATTGTTGTTTACCTTTTGCAAACAGAGACCCATCTTTCCATTTATGGCTTGTAATATTTTGATAAGAGAAAAATATGAAGTTGCTTTTTTCCATTCATTCTTCTTTTTGGTCAAGGGGCTAAAACAATATTGTGCAATGAAAATGTTTAGTTCCCATCGACAAGCTTGACACAATGAAGGTGTGCTTATTTTAATTGGATTTAATTTTACAGTGCTCACTAATATTTTTCTGAATTCTGAAATTTATTGTTTTGTGTCACAAATGTTGGGAAATATTGAATTTTTCACCTGCAACAATTTAAGATTATGATGAATTAACTTGTATAGTTGAGTATGTTCTAATTTACTTGGCCCTGACTTGGTAATAACATTTCTAAGAACGAAGAGAAGCAGATACATGCCTAGAGTATGTATCAGGATAAATCCTCTGCAGAGGTAAAACACAGGAGCAGCCAGCGTAAGGCTTTCTTTTCAACTTTTTATTTCAAAATAAATTAAAACTTGAAAATGTTGCAAGAATACTAGTAAGAACTCCCATGTCCCCTCACCCAGAGAGGCCTGTTCCAGTTTCACAGGATGTGCTTGGTAGTGAAAGAATCCCACCTGGGGCCATGAGTTTGTCTGTTTTTCTCATCACCTCTTGTCTCCTTCAGCCTGGAACTGATCTTCAGCTTCCTTGGCTTTAATGGCCTTGCAGCTTTTGAAGATTACAGGCCGGTCACTCTGTGGCCTGTCTCTCAATATGGCTTCGCTGGCAAGTGTAAGATGGTTAAGGAACAAACACTGGCGGGGTGCTCTCTTAACAGACTCAGAGCCTCTTCTGCACTCACTGTCCAGCATGGTAGTCACTGGACACATGACTATTTAAATCCAGATTTCAATTTTAATTAAAATTAAATAAGGTAAAAAGTTTAGTTCCCTGGCTGCCCTCTCCACCTTCCAGGGGCTCAGTGGCCGCCTGGTGGACAGCGCCCTTACAGAGCATCGTTGCAGGAAGTGTGTTGGACACACTGTTCCTTGTTGCCAGCGTGAAGCAGTGAGGCTCCCACTCCACTAACTGCCGCCCAGCGGAGGGGAAGAGGGGCCTCAGAAGTCACACAGGATGTGACTGTCAGTAAAATGTTCCATCTGTCTCTCAGTCGTAGATTGAGCATCAGAATCCCTTTTTCTTCCCAGATACTGCGCTAGATTACCAAGTGACCCGTTCACTCACCTAGCTCCTAAATGCAGGACCCGAGAGTTACCTGATGGGACGTTCTATTCAACTCTCTACCTGCCAATCAACTCACCTCTTCGAGCCTCCATTGTTGTAAGTTTAGAGAAAGAAGTGATGTGCCTTCAGGATCACTACATAACTCACAGACTCGTAGAACTGGAGCGTATGACCTCGGAGGTCCCCGCCAAGATCCGATTAGTGTCTGCATTTCTGACAGAACCGTTCAGCTGTGGCTTAGATGCGCACAGTGACCCCGAATTCGAAGCTGTCATTGGGCTGCTCTATTGCTCTCCTGACTTGAGGCTCTGTCTTTGAGTAACTGCTGTCTGTCCTTGGTCCCAATGCTCATTTCCAGATATTTGAAGATGACTAATTTCTATTGCACATTAAAAGTTGTTCAGAACTATTATCATGTATTTTGTAGTCCAGTCTTGATATAACTTTATTTTTTTGTTACATGCTTGTAGATTAATGAAAATAAAATATATTAAAATTTAAATTCACCAAAATTGTTAAGTCTTAGTTATAATTTATTCAGTTTTTCTGGGAAAGATTTTTAAAGTTGGCTATTTTAGATATGGAGAATAGGATTTTTTAAACTTGTGGACATTTTTCAAAAGAAAGAATTTTCCTCTGGTAAATTTCAACTTGAAAGGTATTGGGACAGAAGTTTTATAGATATTTTAAGTGTTAATAATAATATAGCTACGTGCATATACAATGGAAATATTTCTTGTTACTTTCAGGGTCCCCCAATGAGCTGTATACGATTGGCTGAAAGAGTTGTAGCTCTTATTTGCTGTGAGAAACTGCACAAAATTGGTAAGCATTTGAAAAGCACGTGCAAATAAAAATAAAGTTAAAAACATTGTAAAGCAAAAGCATATCAAGGACTTTATAGGTCGACGGGTTTTGTGGAGCTGTGAGCTGTGTCGGGGGAGGAGGCTTGGTTTCCCACCGCTGAGCTACAGACAACTCTCCTTTTTCGCTTTCTTTACTGACTCCTTTTAGATGCATAAAGGTTTCCATATACTGTTGAATCATGAATGTTTGCATTTTAACACCAGCCTCTCAAATTAACCTATATTAGTGTACAAGTTAATCCACTTCCTTAAAAATGGGAGGACGGGGTCCCCACGGCTTTTGTACAGTGATGACAGTGTGCTCTTCCTGTTCGGATGTTTTTATTTTTGAAATTCTGCTCATATTGAATATATGGATTCAGCATAGACTTTGCCTTAAGTATCACGTTCGATTACGTTTTTATTAAGAGCAAAGATGCTTTAGCTGTCGTTACTCTTCCAGTTGCTTCCTCTGTATCGTTGACTAATTAGGGAGGCAGCATCTGTATTGTGTGTGTCCATTCTCTTTACGTTTCGTAGGTGAACTGGATGACCATTTGATGCCAGTTGGGAAAGAAACTGTTAAATATGAAGAAGAGCTTGATTTGCATGATGAAGAAGAGACCAGTGTCCCAGGCAGACCAGGTTCTACAAAACGAAGACAGTGCTACCCAAAAGCAGTTAGTATTGGTTAGAGCTGAATAAAAATCTGGCCTTGCCACTTTCTTTCCTGCTGCATCAAATCTCAGCTCCTCGGGCTGGCTTCCCAAACCCCTGTCATTTGGCCCCTCTGGACCTCCACTGCCTCCCCTACCGCTCCTTCTCTCGGATCTGCCCCTGCCCACTCGGACATGGCACCTCTTTTTCTTTCCAAAAGGATTCTTCGACTCGCCTATCAGGTTCTATCCAGAACAAGTGTATTTCTTTTAAAGAGGTATTCTTTGTTTTACTCACTGTAGTGATAAGGCGCTTGCTTTACTTATGTGTGGGGCTAAAACAGAAGAGGATTTGTATGATCAAATAGATAAGTGGAAGGGTGCCTGTTCAGGGTGAGGGGCACACTGGCGGGCATAAGTACAGATACCTGTCAGGAGTTAGGGTGTGGCCTGCTAGGCGTCAGAATCTGTTCTCTCAGCGTATGTGTCCAGGTGGATCGGTGGCAGTTCATGCACTAAAGCTGCCGAGTCTGACTTCGGGTTCCAGCTGTAGAATCAGCAGTGCATTATGGGTAGGTGAACGTGGGCCTTGTATCCCAGACCTGAGAAATGCTTATTTACTCTCCAGCGGGCTACGTAATAGGAGGTCTCGTGCCTCGGTTCTTTTCTCAGCTTCTCAGCAGCATTTGGTAAAGCCAGGAGTAAGTTTCTTTTCTTGCCAACATCTGGAAAAGAATATTTGAGCATGATGCTGAGTTTTTCTTTCCAATTCTAGATTCCAGAATGTCTGAGGGATAGCTATCCCAAACCTGATCAGCCCTGCTACCTGTATGTGATAGGAATGGTTCTAACGACCCCCTTACCTGATGAACTCAACTTCAGAAGACGGAAGCTCTATCCCCCTGAGGACACCACAAGATGCTTTGGGATACTGACAGCCAAACCCATACCTCAGGTGAGGCACTGCATAATGACTACCGATGTTAGAAGGAAAACGACTGAAGAGTGACTGCCTTGTTCTCGCAGTGTGTTCAGTATTTAAAAATTGAGCTGTCTCTTCTGCTTCCTGATAGAAAGCATCACTTCTCTCCTGAAGTTAAATACTTAGAAAGGAATCGATACCTGTTAACCGTGGTTGCTTTGTCTTCCTTTGTGCTAAGATTCCGCACTTTCCGGTGTACACTCGCTCTGGAGAGGTCACCATATCCATCGAGCTGAAGAAGTCTGGCTTCACGCTGTCTCTCCAGATGCTCGAGTTGATTACAAGGCTCCACCAGTATATATTCTCACATATTCTTCGCCTTGAAAAGCCTGCACTAGAATTCAAGCCCACAGACGCTGACTCAGCATACTGTGTTCTACCTCTGAATGTTGGTAAGGACCCGACTCGAAAGAAGGAACATTTGGCTTGGCAGCTGCCTTTGTACATAATACAGAAGCCTCTTACCGTGGTAACTCTGTGTTAGACACGTGAATAGAGAGCTTACGTCAGAGACTTTTCCTATTGATATTTTAATAAGCTAACAGTTTTTTTCTTCCCGAAGTGAATGACTCCAGCACTCTGGACATTGACTTTAAATTCATGGAAGATATTGAGAAATCAGAAGCTCGCATAGGCATCCCCAGTACAAAGTACTCAAAAGAAACACCCTTTGTTTTTAAATTGGAAGATTACCAGGACGCAGTTATCATCCCAAGGTGAGCGGTTGGTGGAGATGAGAGGGCTGGCAGGGCGTTGTTTCGGGAGAGTCACTTGTTCGCAGGGGAGAGTGAGTGCGCTGTGGTTGGCATTGCTGTTTCCCTTCATGGTGGACTTGTTTTCTCCAGTTTATGTCCTTATAAAGCAACACCTAAATCCTGTCGTTGAAGATCAGGTCATCTAATGGTGTTGACAGGCTTTCTTCCTAAAACCGCCCTCCTTTTAATCCCCAAAGTCTTCGAGAATTTGATCAGAAATAATATTTCACTTAACATTTTTATAAGGAATAATGTTAAGTTCGAAGGAACTAGTAAATCTGAATTTTTCTTATTTTGTACAAATGTAGGGAATGGAGATTTTAGGCACTTTCAAAGTTTGAGCGCTGGCTCTGATGCTTTTCGCCTGATTTTTTTCTTTGTGTGCCTCAAAGCCATAGTTAGTGTTAGCTGTCATCCAGCTAGCAGCATTAGTAACGGTGTAGTAGGCCACCTCCGTGGCCGTGTGTCACAGTCGCGTTAGTAATGACAAGTGTCTGCTCTGCTTGGGTATTGGAAGTTTTCTGTACTGTTTAGATTGATGGAACTAAGAGTTACTTAATGATGCCCTTTAGCTTCCATGTGTTATGGAGGTATAGATACTAAGAAAGAAGGGGAGAATGGTCAGGTAGGTTTTGCTTGATATAAATGTAGTGCTTTTTTTCAAATCCACTTGAAATATATAATTTGGAATTAAAGTTTTCATTAATGTTATTTATTTTTAACCTTTTGAACTCTTACTTTACAATCGTGTTTCCATTTCCATATTAAAAACAGTGAGTTGTGTTTTGAGAACAGTTGATTTAAACCACAAGTCATTATCTATTTATTTATTTTTAGGTATAGAAATTTTGATCAACCTCATCGGTTTTATGTTGCTGATGTGTACACTGACCTTACCCCACTGAGCAAATTTCCTTCCCCTGAGTATGAAACTTTTGCAGAATATTATAAAACCAAGTACAACCTTGACCTGACCAATCTCAACCAGCCACTGCTGGATGTGGACCACACATCCTCAAGGTAAGCCTGCCCTTAAAGGGGTTTTTCCAGCGCGCAGTAGGCACATGCAGAGGTTCACGGTACACTGCCCCCTTGGACTCTGAAACCAGATGCTGTGCACACAGATTGCCCAGGGTGTGGTCCAGGGTCCGTGGTGGCAGTGAGCTCTTCAGGTGGGCAGGCGGCACTGGGAGAGCGGACTTGGTCTGTTTGATAAAATGGTTTTTCCGGTTTTGCAGACTTAATCTTTTGACACCTCGCCATTTGAATCAGAAAGGGAAAGCCCTTCCTCTAAGCAGTGCTGAAAAGAGGAAAGCCAAATGGGAAAGTCTGCAGAATAAACAGGTAATGTTATGAGCATCACTTAATAAAGATAAGTTTGAATTTTATATTATCAAGTGAACTAAGTGACTTGTAAACATTTTAGAAATTGCCCAACTCTTAGGCTTTGTTTTGGTTTAACTGATGTTATGTTTTGACTTTTATTTGAGTATTTTTTTGGTAAGTATGAGCAGTTTAACTTTTACCTTTGGTCCATTGGTACAATTATACATGAATCATCCTTATAAATTCTAGAATAAATCCCATTTGCCCTCAAGGATTATTTGAAAAAAAATTTTTTTCAATATATCAATTACAGCTGACATTAGTTTCAGGTGTACAGCATAGTGGTTAGACAGTATATAACTTTACCCACATAATCCCTTCCGTAAGTCCTACACCTCCCTGACACCATACATAGTTATTACAGTATTATTGACTGTATTCCCTCTGCTGTACTTTCCATCCCTGCGACTGTTTTGTAACCACCAATTTGTACTTCCTGGTCCCTTCACCTTTTCACCCAGCCCCTCCCCCTCCTCACCTAGCAGCCATCAGTTTGGCTTGTATATTTGGTCCATTGACACAATGATACCATGAAGTCATCCTTATAAATCCTAGGATAAACCCCATGTGGCCTTCAAGGATTTGTATGAAAATATTTTCAAAAATAAGATTTTGCTAGTACTTACAATTTTTGCCCTTATCCAGTAGTGAAAGTGATCTTAGCTTTGTTTTCCATTCTTCTGTGTGTTTGCTTTATATTAATGTTTTCACATTTCCTCGTATTCAAAGATACTGGTTCCCGAACTCTGTGCTATCCATCCGATCCCGGCCTCGCTGTGGCGGAAAGCCGTCTGTCTCCCCAGCGTTCTGTACCGCCTCCACTGCCTTCTGACCGCCGAGGAGCTCCGAGCCCAGACAGCCAGCGATGCCGGCGTGGGAGTCAGATCCCTTCCTGTGGATTTTAGGTAGGCCTGTTTACAAAAGAACTGAATTAAGTTTAAACTTTATCTAAAATGGTTCTTAAAAGACTAAAAGAACAAGGATGCCTAATAGGTGTCATAAATGCATCCTTTGATTCCTAAGTGAAAAATCTACATATTGAGTCCTGTGTTCCTGTGATGTTTAGAGGGAGGTGAGATACTAGGGTCAAAAATAGTCACCCCCTCCCTCAGTGATGGGAGCTGAAATGAAAACAGTCCATGTAACCGTGCTTGACATTCGAAGCCTGCTTCCTCTTACAAATCGGATTTATATTGAAAAGTAGTGCCTTGGTATCTTTGTCTTCATTATGTTCTCCCCACATTATTTCCCCACTAGTAAAGTCTCTGCACTCTCTGGGAATTATTGGTTTAACCTCTCAGATTAATTTTGATTATCCAGTTGGCAAGACCACGTGGTTCTGGAGAGTGAGGGACTTTAAAATGGAATGGCAGGAACTGTTGTTCGCTCCTCTTCCACGTTGTTAGCTTAGGCGCAGAGAGGTTATGTGAATTGCCCAAAGTTTCCCAGCTCGTGAGCCAGAGGACTGACCCAGGCTTCAGCGCCTGGCAACCACACTGTTCCTGGCGGGATGGAAGCAGCGCATGCACCTGTCCGCTCCGCAGTGCAGTGCAGGCTTCTTCCTTGGAAACTGGTTTCTCCTCTCAAGTAGGAGCACAAATACAGGGATCTCTGTTTCATAGTCAGATGACTCTTGCTCTAGGTCTAGCCCTTTTGAAGGATCTGATGAAAAGTTATAAAAATGTCTTTGCAGATACCCTAACTTAGACTTTGGGTGGAAGAAATCTATCGACAGCAAATCTTTCATCTCAATTGCTAACTCCTCTTCAGCTGAAAATGATCATTACTGTAAGCACAGCACAATTGTCCCTGAACATGCTGCACATCAAGGTGCTAGTAGAGCCTCCTCTCTAGAGAATCATGACCAAATGTCTGTGACCTGCAGAGCGATACTCAGTGAGTCACCTGGTAAGCTCCCCATTGACGTGCCCACAGACCTCACAGCAATTAACGGTCTTTCTTACAATAGAAATCTTGCCAATGGCAGTTGTGATTTAGCTAACAGAGACTTTTGCCAAGGAAATCAGCTGAATTACTACAAGCAGGAAATACCTGTACAACCAACTACCTCATATCCCATTCAGAATTTATACAATTGTGAGAACCAGCCCACGCCCAGCGATGAATGTACTCTACTGAGTAATAAATACCTTGATGGAAATGCTAACAAATCTACCTCAGATGGCAGTCCCACGGGGGCCACGGTGCCTGGTCCCACAGAAGCTGTTGCCGTGCGCAAGGACAGGCTGGGCTCTGCGCAGAGCCCCTCTCCTGGCTACTCCTCCAGGACTCTGGGCCCAAACCCTGGACTCATTCTTCAGGCTTTGACCCTTTCGAATGCCAGCGATGGGTTCAACCTGGAGCGGCTCGAGATGCTGGGGGACTCCTTCCTAAAGCACGCCATCACCACGTATCTATTTTGCACTTACCCTGATGCGCACGAGGGCCGCCTTTCATACATGAGAAGCAAAAAGGTAAGAGGTCCTCCTTTTACTTTGAGAGTTAGAACAATTATTCGTTGTGCCCGGATTGGTTGCAAGTATTGGGTAGTTTCAGGGGAAAAGGAAAGTACTAACCTCAGGGACCCCACACCCGCCATGTGCCGCTAAAGCCGGTGGCATACGTGCCCAGGAGTTGACACAGATCTGCTTGTCACCGAAGAAGCACTCAGGTTTGGGGGCTGCTGATCTGATGTGACTGACTTACTGATAGACATTCAGTTCAGATGCAGCTGTCTGAGAGCTCGCGCCCTACTTAACGGAGGTGAACGAAGTGTTTACTTGGGAGGGCGCTGTCTCGGTGGGTAAGACACGGCTTCCACGGGCCGCTCGTCTCTGAGGCGTAGGGTGCTGGGGAAGGGAAAGAGCAGCTCTCCTCCCAGCTCAGTGACCCCACCGAAGGAGATTGAGCCTCGGGCTCTGAGTGAGCAGTGCCTGATAAGACAAAGGGAGGGCCTGTTCTTAAATTTAGTGTGGAGTCAAGATTTAAGGAAGAAAAGTAGTGAAGGTAAATCTTTAATGATGATGAAAAGAGGTGTCACAAGTCAGCGTGGGCCTGTTTGGCAGATAACTTAGCTGCCGGTTAGCCTGAGCACTCAGCGAGCGGTTACCACTCATGGTCAGAGGAGGTGTTCACGGAAGAGGTGTGTTCACAGTGCGACTGTGAAATGGACAAATGGCAGAGCCTGTCGGCTCTCTGAGTCAGCGGCGGCCACGGTCAGAAGTGTGGAAATTCCTGAGAAAAGACCTGAAAAGGTGGTGGGTCGAAGCCGTACTCCTGAGCGAGGGAATCTGCACTTTGAATGTGTAGGTCACTGTGGAATGTTGAAGGCACTTTTTGCATGAGGGACTATGAATATCAATAAAGTGGTGGTTTTAAATGATGGATCTGGTAGCAGCGTGCAGCCTGAGTTGAAAAGCAAGACCAAACCAAGCTGAGCAGTCAGTTGGCTTTGAAGGTCTGAGCGTGAGCAGAAATGGATGTCTGGGGGAGTGATATTTCAGCGGCAATGATGTTGGCCGACACGAAGTGCTTCCTCTGCCAGACCTGCTGTCTTCCATCTTGTCGATGAGGGTGCTGGAGCAGCAGAGGCGAACTGCCTGAGCTCATGGCAAATAGATGGCAGCCCAGTCTGGCTATAAGAGACCTCGCTCTTCACCATTGCACCGACCTGCCCTTGATATTGCCCTGTAACACCAGGCACTAGACTGGGTATCTTACAGCCCTTCTCCTGTAATCTTTTCAATGAGCCCCTGGGAGGTGGATAACGTCTCCATTTTGCAGATGAGAAAACTGCTTAGAGAGTTTAGCTCATGTAGGTCATCTAGCTAGTCCGGGGTAGTCGGGCGTTCATCCGAGGCTAGAGCCCATGCCTTTCACCATCGTCTCTGCTGCATCCCGGCACGGTAGGGAGGATGTAGCGATGGCAACCACACACGCACACACAGAGGTTGGGGTGATAATGATGCTGGTTGTGAGGTAGACAGAAATGTAGGAATCAGGGTTCAGGTTGGGTGTTTAGACCTCATGAAATATGAAGTGGGATGTTCAGATAATTGAGAATTTAGGACTAAGATACCGTTTGGGGAATAAGCTTTATACGAGTGAGATTTCCCAGGGGTGGTTGGGAATCAGAGGCTAAGAATGACTACCCTGTTAGGTAAGAAAGACATGATTTTATATTTCAAAAATTCATCCATTCATCTGCTCAGAGAGCTTTGACTCCTCTTTCCTGTGGAAGTTCTCCCTCCCTTTGCCTGGGGTAAGACCTTCCAGGGTGCTCAGCCCCAGATAGGCCTGTCTCCTAGCCAGGCCGACGCCCTGTCTTCCCGTGGACCCCGGGCCCCAGGCACACAGCAGCTGGTGGCTTCTCGGAGCACTCACCCATTTCTCCTTGCTGAATCCGGCTTGTCCCACCTTGAGCTCCATGAGTCCTTCCTTAGTTCTTCCTTCCTTAGTTCTCTCCTGCCAACTGTTTCCGTCGACTTTGTGATTCCTATCCTCTCATTGGCATCTGGGATGTTGTGTCCTCATAGTATGGAGAAGGAACTAGCATTTATTTGCGCTGTTACATTTCAGGCAGCCTGGGAAAGCCCTTCCGCAAGTGCTGGGGTCGGTGGACGCCTCTCCCTCCGAGCTGTTCTGTGCAGGCCCGCTCCTGCTGGCATTGTTCTCCCAGGGACGCTGCCCTGGCGCCTCTCCCGCTGGGTGCTGGTCCCGTGGTATTGCTGGGTGCTGGTCCTGTGGTATTGCTGGGTGCTGGTCCCGTGGCATTGCTGGGTGCTGATCCCGTGGCATTGCTGGGTGCTGGTCCCGTGGCATTGCTGGGTGCTGGTCCCGTGGCATTGCTGGGTGCTGGTCCCGTGGTATTGCTGGGTGCTGGTACCATGGCATTGCTGGGTGCTGGTCCCATGGCATTGCGTTATGTGGAAGAAGGGCTCATGAAGGACTTAAATAAAAAGAAACCCAGTGTTTAGAAAATGGAAATGAGGTGACAGTTCTAGACACTAGTTTCCAAGTAAAAATGAGACAGAAATGCAGTAATTTGAGGAGATGAAAGCCTCAGGGAAAACAGAAATGAGGGTTTTATTGATGCAAATAAACAAGGGAGTTGTTCTTTATTGCCTTTTGCTCGACTTTAAAATGATTGAACAATACTATCTTGAAATACCATTCAAAACAAAGGAGTGATGTTGGAGAAAACATTACATTTGAAATTATTTGTGGCGTGGGCTCTCACATTGTAAAGTAATTTGAGCTCTGTTCAGTGCCAGATTCACTTTACTTCATCGAGAATATTGTGACCTCTTGGACTTATGTGGGTTCTTTTTCAAAAATTTCAAAATTAGCATTTTGTATTTTATATCATCATTTTATATCAACCTGCTTTCTACAGGTTGAAATTGAACTATTTCTTCTGACTTAAGGAATTTGCATGTATATGTCAGTTTTTTCGGATCTGCATTTAAAACTCAAATACTCATCTAACTACACTAAAGAATATAGGACTTAATATTTTCCATCAGTCTTTATAATTGATGAGCAGTTACAATGATTTAGGTACAAATATGTTCACATGCCTCCTGTGAGTTACAGCGGAGATGGTGCATAGTAAGTGTGTTGTGAACTTTTTCTGCCGAAGGTCAGCAACTGCAATCTGTATCGGCTTGGGAAGAAGAAGGGGCTGCCCAGCCGCATGGTGGTGTCCATATTCGACCCCCCTGTGAACTGGCTTCCTCCTGGTTATGTAGTCAATCAAGACAAAAGCAGCACAGATAAATGGGAGAAGGATGAACTGGTAAGTTTGTGGTAATGGGAGGATTCCTTTTTTGGTGAGGGGAGAAATTTGTTCTATTAATTCTTTGTTTTTTTTCCCCCTGGCATGTTTATAATAGAGTATATATTTGATATATTGATTTAATATCTCTAGAAATAGACTGTCTTTTCATTGGATTTAGAAACAATGTTGCAATTTTGAAAGAAGACACTTTCTTTTCCTTTGTGCAAGTTAGAAGATTATCTGATTTAGTGCTCAAAAGAAGAAAAATAAAACATTTTTTATATAACATTTCGCCTTACTGTTAGGTGTTACAGTTTATCATAGATCCCTACTTAGCTCTGTTCAGTTAAATGACTTTTCAGTGACCTGTGATCTCTAGTCTGTGAAATAATACAATTTCAATAAGATCTTGCTTTTGCAGCTCAGGGTTTTTGCAGGACTGTTTCTTCTTTTGTGACCTAAAAATAATAAGTAAATCGCCATACGTAAAGGTTGTAGGTTTCTGGCAATAGTTTAAATGTTGCCTGATTTCAGAAGATGCCCTTGCTTCCTGGTATCTTGTCTCGAAGGCCAGCAGAGGGCACCTGGGAGGGCCTGGGCGCTGAGCTGGTGGGGCAGCCCGGCCAGCATTGGCTGGGAACTCCAGCGCCTCTGCCAGGGGAGCGGCGCACAGGCGGCCCAGCTCTCAGTGACTCTCCCTCGGCGAGGCGAGCCGCTTGCTGTGGTTTCCCTTTTACTTCAGCGACAGCGAGCAGGCGTTTCTTCCCAGCTGGCGCGTCCGGCTGTGTGTGTCGCCTTCTTTCTGACATGCAGGTCCCAGCTGTCTGTCTTAAGTGTTTCTGGGTCACACACTCAGTGACTCTGTCTGGATTTTACCTCTGTATTGAGTATATTTTTAAGTCATGCAGTTTTTGACTTATAGATAGTAAACTTATGTGGGAAAACATGAGGAGAATATTTTAATAAGAATTGGGTTAGAAAAAGTACATGTTATTAATTTAGAGATAGGTAGAACCTTAGGAGGAAATGTGTAGACTCTGAGAACTTTAGAGAAAATAATACATTTTTACAAAAATTATTCTGGCAACGATTATCCTGCTTTGGAAATACTGTTTTATAATATAATTGACTTTTTAAAAAAACCACGAATATAGAAGAATGAAGTTGATGTAGGCATGTCCTTTTGATTAAAAAAAGTTGTGTTTTTGTTTTTAAGATCTAGCACACAGTTCCTTTTCTTGACATTGCAGAAGAACTGGCACTTTGGTTCCTGGAAAACATTAAAAATACTGTTCCTGCTTTCACTGAGTAGTTTATACAATGAAATAGGCCCTTACATGCTATTGCAAAGCATAGGCTGGTTGCATTCCTGTTGTCACTGCCCTGCCCCTCAGCAGCTAGGTGTAAGTGAAATCAGCAGGGCAATCGCTAGGTAGCAAGCGCACGGGGACTGTGGAGGAGAGTTGCATGCTGGGCTTTTGTTTTTAAAGAGCATGAAGTGCTCTTGGGAACCACTTCGTGAGGTAGAATCCCACTGTTCTGCAGGGAAACTGAAACCCTGAGACTTAAAGAACTCTGCCCAAGGTCATACAGCTTCTCTGTGATACAGCCCAGTCCTTTGTTTTGTTTCTTGCTTTTCTGCACTCCACTGATTTTAGCTTATGTTAGCATCTCTATAAAAATACATGTGGATGTTTTTAATTAAAAATTATTCAGTCTGATTTTTTTTAAATTGTAATTTGGCCCTTTCTTCTAAGGACCAAACAATTAGTAAAAAAAAAAAAAAATAATCTCGTGTTACCAGGAAAGTATAGGATTTTTAACAGGGAATAGTTCCTCGAGGTCTGCCGTTGTAGTTTCTTTTAGTTCCTTATTCTTGAAAAAGTTTTATAAACTTTTTTTATTTAAAAAAATATACATAGTTAAAGGTATATGGCTTGGCTCACTGCTCTTATTTCTTTTCAAACAATTACAGTTTGTATCTCTTTTGAGTCTGGCTTAAAATGAAAATATTTGCAGCATTTAAAAAGCGCTTGACAGAAAGTTTGAAAACCTTTCAGAACACTCTGGAAAGTTGTCACTCTCAAAAGTGAAGCACAGCCTGCTGCCTCTCCCCCCAGAGTCAAGTCTTGATGTGTGGTTTTTCTTGTTTGTGTTTTTTTTATTTTTATTTTATTACTCAACAGAAATTTGGCATCTTCCGAGCATTGCAAAAAAGTTACGTCATTACTGAATCCTAGCCCATTATTAAGGTTGTCATTCACAAATAAGCTGTTGCCAAAGAAATTGGAATTAGCAAAGATCCTCTGACAGAAATTGGATTGTTGTGTTTCATGTTAGTCTAAATTTTCTTCTATTTTTGTCAGTTACGCTATAATCAGTTACCCTGATTACTGTAGCTCAGTGGAGGGGAAAAGCATAATTTCTCAAATTCATAGCTTAGGTCAGTGATCACTTTTAGTTTTCAAAGTAAAGCAATTTAGTTTTACATTGTAGCAAATGTACTTTGGTTTGAAGTAGAAATAGGGACAGACACTCTATCATGAAACTTGCACATTTTTAATGTTACAAAGATTTAAGAAATAATTCTGTTTTATATTATACTCTTAATTGCAAAGATAATGCTTTTTTGCATTTGGAATTTAATTTTATTAATTTGAAAATCTTTTAGAACTTTTCAGCAAAATTGGAGATCTCTGTGGTTGGCATATGAGTACTTTCATTGTGTATTCTGCCGGAGTTAGAGTTCTCAGCTGAATTTTGCCTTGTGGCCATTAACTTTAACTTCATATTCCATGTATAAAATCATCAGCTTAAAGCTTCGGACTGGATAAAGGTCATTTTATAACTCAGAAAATGAACATTCAAAGAACATGTTTTACTTTGTTTATATGATTAAATAACTTATTTTATGTTAATTGAAAACAAATGGCTGTGATTTTAAAGTTGCCTTTTAGTATTTGTGGTTGTCATTTGAAATTATCCATAACCCTTGCTTTTATTGAGTCTCCAACCCTTTTAAAACCAGCAGCTATGTCTCCCTCCTGCCCCATTCCCCTCGTTGCAGACAAAGGACTGCATGTTGGCTAATGGCAAACTGGACGATGACTTTGACGAGGACGAGGAGGAGGGCCTGCTGTGGAGGGCCCCCAAGGAGGACGCCGACGACGAGGACGACTTCCTGGAGTACGACCAGGAGCACATCCAGTTCATAGACAACATGCTGATGGGATCGGGAGCTTTTGTGAAGAAAATCCCTCTCTCTCCCTTTTCAGCCGCCGACTCAGCATATGAGTGGAAAATGCCCAAAAAAGCCTCCTTAGGTAGCATGCCATTTTCAGCAGACTTCGAGGACTTTGACTATAGCTCTTGGGATGCAATGTGCTATCTGGATCCTAGCAAAGCTGTGGAGGAGGATGACTTTGTGGTGGGGTTCTGGAACCCATCAGAGGAGAACTGTGGTGTTGACACAGGGAAACAGTCCATTTCTTATGACCTGCACACGGAGCAGTGCATTGCTGACAAAAGCATCGCTGACTGTGTGGAAGCCCTGCTGGGCTGCTATTTAACCAGCTGTGGCGAGAGGGCGGCTCAGCTTTTCCTCTGCTCGCTGGGGCTGAAGGTGCTCCCTGTAATTAAAAGGACTGAGCGCGAGAAGGCCGTGTGCCCTGCCCGGGAGAATTGCAGCAGCCAACAAAGGAGCCTTTCAGGGAGCCGGGCGGCGGCCTCGGCCTCGGCCAGCTCCCGCTCCGCCGCGGGGAAGGACGTGGAGTACGGCTGCCTGAAGATCCCGCCCCGGTGCATGTTCGACCATCCGGATGCAGATAAGACCCTGACGCACCTCATATCGGGTTTTGAGAATTTTGAAGAGAAAATCAACTACAGATTCAAGAACAAGGCTTACCTTCTGCAGGCGTTTACCCACGCCTCCTACCACTACAACACTATTACCGGTAAGGCGCCCAGGCCCCGCCGCACTTCTCTGAAAGTGCGACCACGTGTCAATCGCATTATTTTGGCCTCATAAAAAAATGATCTATGTGTGTTCAGACTTAGTGCTTAACACGCGAGGTTGGGGAGGAAGCCACGGCCAGCGAGAAAGCCTGGCCTCCTCGCTGGGAGCATGCGCTGCTCTTTGGGAGGAGGGAGGTGGCTCTCCGTCCCCGCTCGCACATGTCATGTCACGTGCTGCGGGATCCCGGGGAGCGGCCGCATCGTGGTGTGTCTTTCCTGTCTCAGCCCGCCCAGGGGCTCTCTGCCGCTCAGGGCTGCTCTGGGTTCCTGATTTATGTGTGTGTTCTGATGTACTTCCACATTCTTTTATCATAAGTCTAAAGATGAATAGGTGATAAGAAAGTGCTTCACAGAGGCTTCATGCCCTTGCTCTGACCGCTGTCGTCTTCTCTGCACTGTGCTCCCTGCTTCTTCCCGTCTGCATGTAACAGGCTCCCAGCCCGTTGCCTTAGAACAGCGTCGCCAACCTTTCAGAACTCACGGACCACCGGTTGGCGACCGCTGCCTTAGAAGGAAGAACAGGCAGCTAACAGCTAACACCGCGTCAGCCTGTGCAACACAGCTCAAGTCCATGTGTTTTTCTGTCTCACAGTAACAAGTTCTTGAGTCCAGAATACCAAAGCCAAGCAGAAAGTTTGTGTAAGGAAAAGAATGTAGATTAAGATGGTCTGAGGAATGTGAAGCCAAAAAGCGAAAAGGCATCCGACTCCATTCTAGAAAGATTGGTGAAACGAAAACCTGTTTTTCTTGGAGAGTGTAACGAGGCCTGGTTTTCTACCGCCCAGTCCTGGGTGAGGTCTGGGCTCTAGCCTGTCTCAGCTCCTCCCTGGGGGGGCGGCTGGGCAAATCATTTCATCTGTCCCTGCCTCAGTTTCCGCAGGTGAATGGACTCTTTACTAACGGAGAAAGATGAGGTGCTGGTTAATACTGAGAACTTTTCACATTTTGACAACTGCTTTTGCTCAAGGTCTTGGCTCACTTCACAACTTTTATTTCTCAATCTCTTGGTTTGTGTAAAATTCATATTTTTTATTAATCTTTTTTTTTTTTTTCTTTAGAGGGAGAGGAGGGAAGGGTGGGGAGGGAGAGAGGGAGAGAGAAACATCGATGTGAGAGAGAAACATCGATTAGCTGCCTCCTGCACTCCTACCAGACATCAAGTCCGCAACCTGGGCATATGCCTGACCGGAGTCAAACCGGCAGCCTTTCCGTGCACAGGACGACGCCCCTCCAACTGAGCCACACCAGCCAGGGCTCAATTTCACCATTTCTTTTTTTTTTTTTTTTTTTTTTTTTTTTTTAAATATATTTTATTGATTTTTTACAGAGAGGAAGGGAGAGAGATAGAGAGTTAGAAACATCGATGAGAGAGAAACATCGATCAGCTGCCTCCTGCACATCTCCTACTGGGGATGTGCCCGCAACCCAGGTACATGCCCTTGACCGGAATCGAACCTGGGACCTTTCAGTCCGCAGGCCGACGCTCTATCCACTGAGCCAAACCGGTTTCGGCCAATTTCACCATTTCTAATCCAAGTTGAGAAGAGGGTCTCCTTATACTAACTGTTATCTGTGAAACAGATGTAACCCAGAAATGGCGAGGCGTGGTGCCACTTAAATACATTCACGTGTGAGTGAGTGGTGTGCAGTGATGAGACCTCGGTGGAGGCGGACTCGCAGGGTTGGGCTCAGTAAGGGATGTGTGGTAGGGACTTTAGGACGGTGCCCAGCACCTGCCTGCCCAGCTCGGTGCCAGGGGAAAGGGCTCAGTGATAAGGACGTCTCCTGGGAAAGGTTTTCCTAACAAGACATTTGTCTTCGGGCCACCTAGAGATTTTCTGACCACAACGTATATATAAGAAATGTGCTTAATTTGCCATTAAAATGTAATTTGCCGAGGCTTCAGCAAGTGAGATGTCAAGTGATTTTGTCCTTGAAGAGTGTGTATGAAATGAACCCAGAAAAAAGTCTCTGCTATGGCTCGGGCAGGCCTCTCGCCAGTCATTCTGCAGAAACCGGGTCAGGGCGTTGCCCAGGCTCATGGCTCCCCTGTGGCTCCTCCCTCAGATTGTTACCAGCGCCTGGAGTTCCTGGGAGACGCGATCTTGGACTACCTCATAACCAAGCACCTTTACGAAGACCCGCGACAGCACTCCCCGGGCGTCCTGACGGACCTGCGCTCCGCCCTGGTCAACAACACCATCTTCGCGTCCTTGGCCGTGAAGTACGACTACCACAAGTACTTCAAAGCCGTGTCCCCGGAGCTCTTCCAGGTCATCGACGTCTTTGTGCAGTTCCAGCTCGAGAAGAATGAAATGCAGGGGATGGATTCCGAGGTCAGTGCTGCCGAGCGTGTGCGAGTCAGAGGTGGAGCCGCTGGCCGGGGCTCTGGGGAGTTAGGGCTCTGGCTCACAGCTGTGCGGAGGGACGGCCGAAGCCAGGCTGTGGCACCCGCACCGTGCGATCCTGGGGGGAGCTGAGGTGGGCCGGAGCTCTCGGGGGGCCTTGTAGGAATGGAGGCGTGTGGCCATTCATAGGGAGAGGGAGCCCAGCGTGTCCAGTGTGGCACCCTTCCCCACCGATTCAGGCTCCCGAGAGGTGTGGCGCCACCCCCTGGCCACCCCCGCGGTGGCCTAACCCAGTGGCCTCCTCAGGGCTTCTGCCTGCCTTGCTCTTCAGCATGGGTCGGGAATATTTGCTCATGTCTCAGGTAAGCGGCACAAACACGTATTCTGCTTCTACTGGAAATGGAAAACCTCAGTTAAAAACCAAACTTCTGCATTTCTAACCGTTGGAATTTGAGAGGCTTCTCCGTAAGTTCAGCCAGAGGTTCGTTGGTGATGGAGCTGTTTCTGATGTCGGTGACTCCTCTGCAGCTTTGTCGGCAAGTCTGTTGCTTAGGTGTTCCCAGCCCGGAGTGCTTGCTGCCCCTCCTCTGCGTCCCCTGTGCCCAGGAGGCCGCTCCGTCCCTCCTCCTCCCCATGCTGACTCCTTGGCTTTTCTTACTTTTGTAGATTTTTTATAAGGAGTTAAGGAACTTATTCACAAATTCCTCTGATAGCTGTTGTCATTGTTCTCTTTTGATTGGTTCCTTTTTAAATTTCAAACCGTTGTTGGGGCTTTCATGCATTCCCTTAACTTCCTTGGAAGCGAAGGCTCTCGTCCAGACCAGCCGCGGGCAGGCAGGCAGGCAGGTTCTGTGCAGGCGGCCAGCGCTGCCTCGGGCAGTGTGAGTGATCGCAGAGCAAGTGGTAGCAGGAGACTAGCGGTACAACCGCCTCGCAGTCAGCATCACTTCTGGTCTCATCCTCCCAAACACTGCAAGCTTAGAATGAGAGATTCGCTGACATATAAATGCTCTTTCACATGACAAGGGGACATTCTGTAATCTGTGTTCATTCTTTTTCCCTCTCCATTGTTTACATAAATATGTATGGAAGTTACAAAAACTAATTGGAAATGTCATGGTCTGGCTTTTTAAATTTACTATTTGTTCTTAAGAATTCTCTCCACTTTTCTGGGCCCCAGTTTCCTCATCTGTAAAGGAAAGAATTAAACTTCATATGTTTTAAAATTCCTTTCTCCCTCAAAACCATGATATATGAACAATAACTGTCTTATTTTTCCAGTAGTCAGTATTATAATTTGTATATAGAACTTTGTTTCACTAAAAACTGTTTAGAAATTACTGTCCCCTCCTTTTAATTTCTTTCACAAGTAGTTTGTTTATTTTAGAAAGCAGATGAGAACACGCACATAAGAGGGGTGATGTTATGCGTGACTTCCCACACTCCCTTCTTGTCCCCGAGTGTGTGGTGGTGACTGTCAGTGCTGCGTGCTGGTCAGGGCACGGCTGTCGGGGAGCGCATTTGGTCGTCCTTGCAGCTGGTATTTAAGCTGCTTTCAGTTAGGACTTTTAATAACATGGATGTGATAAATATGCTTATATATCCAGTTACCTCCTTACGATAAGTTCCCAGAGGTGGAATTGCTGCGTCAAACAATTGTGAACCTTTAAAAGGCTTTTGATACACATGTAAGTTTTTATTCTGTGAAGTTGAATACCTGCTGCTTGTAAGGTACTCTTTTACAGCAAACATGTATTAAGTGTTTCATAAAAAGGAGCTTGGAGGAAAATATCTTCCAAATAGGGTTTCCCTGCCCAGAAAGGGGCAGTTTATGCCCTCAGCAGCGTGCGTCCTCCCTGCCTGTCCCACCAGCACTCCCCCTCTCTGCCCAGCCGCCGGGCAGCTCTGCGGAGGTGAAGTTCTTTGATGATGAGTGAATTTGAAAGTTTTTAAAATAAATTTATTTATTGACTATTTCTAATTTTGTGTTAAAAATTTTGTTCTTATTGAAAGATAATCTTTTTTTCTTTGCTGGGTATAGACTATTAAAAGGGAGGGGATTTTTTTTTTTTTTTTGAGAAATTTGAAAACACTTCATCTTTAGGTAAGTTACTGCTTGTGAAGAACCTAGTGCCACATGGAGGCAGCCATGAACAGCTGGAATCATTACCTTTGTTAGCGAAGGAATGAGACTCCCAGCCAGGAAAGGAAGCTGCCTCTGCCCTGCCTTCCTGCCTCCTGCTTACAGTCCCTTTTCTCTCCCCAGCTCAGGCGGTCCGAGGAAGATGAGGAGAAGGAGGAGGACATTGAAGTCCCTAAGGCCATGGGGGATATTTTTGAGTCACTTGCTGGTGCCATTTACATGGACAGTGGGATGTCGCTGGAGATGGTTTGGCAGGTGTACTATCCTATGATGCGGCCACTCATAGGTACTATGGCTCCCCTTCAAAAAAAGCAGAATCAAAATTCAAAGCAACTTCAAGGGTATTATTTACGTTATTCTTTCACTTTGATTATAGAAAAATTTTCTGCAAATGTGCCCCGTTCCCCTGTGCGAGAATTGCTTGAAATGGAACCAGAAACCGCCAAGTTTAGGTAAGCAAAGATGTGCATGGAAAAAATTAACTTATTTCAAATCCAGGGGGAAGTTCTCACAGATGCCGTAAATGAACGATTCCGAAAAATATTTACACGGGGGCACGCTCTCCGCAGTTTCCACTTGTAGTCTGATCGACTTCTCTGCTGTTTTATAAAGTGACGCTGAATTAAAGAAGCCACGGCAGCCCGCCTGCCGCTGTGCGTGAGCCGTCGTGCATGTTTCCCTGGTGTGGTGTCAGCCTGTGCGGGCTCCCGGCTGAGAGCTCACACTCAGAGCTGATTGACAGTCATAATAAATACTCCGACTTCTAATTCATGCTGTTTGGCCTCTTTACAGCCCGGCGGAGAGGACCTACGATGGCAAGGTCAGAGTCACCGTGGAGGTGGTGGGGAAGGGGAAGTTCAAAGGCGTGGGTCGCAGCTACAGGATCGCCAAGTCTGCAGCGGCAAGAAGAGCCCTCCGCAGCCTCAAAGCCAATCAACCTCAGGTTCCCAGCAGCTGAAGCCCCTTTTTAAAATTAAGAAACAAAAAAGCAGAATAAGGTAGAAAATACTTAGATTGAAAAGGATGATTTAAAGTTGATACTGAGCGGAATGAATAGAAGGCAGAATTTAAAGTTTGATAACAGGATAGATTACAGAATAAAACATTTAACATATGTATAAAAATTTTGGAACTAATTGTAGTTTTAGTTTTTTGCGCAAACACAATCTTGTCTTCTTTCCTCACTTCTGCTTTGTTTAAACCACAAGAGTGCTTTAATGATGACATTTACAAGCGTTCAGAACAATTACTGATGGTTTGGTTTGTTTTTAGTATAATTTCCTCACCTTTGCTTAGTGTTAGGAGGCCAGGGAGCTGAAAACTCACACAGTCCCTAGAGTGATGCTAGAGTCCTCGTGCCCCCCGGTCTGTGCGGGATCGCCAGCCTGCACTGGGGGGCCTGAGAGGACGCTGCGAAGCGGGGAAGTGTGCCCGTGTCGCCTCGGTGCCCACGTTCTGCGTGAAGATGGTGTTCCCAGCGCTATTGCACTTAATCGTGAGGGACAGATGTCAATGGCATTGGCTGGCAAGCTGGTGAATCCAATGTTAGTTTTCTCGTGCCACGTATGACAAAGGTTCTTGCCTTAAACGTAACGTCCTCATGGATACTCTTTAATTTCTGATCTTTTTTTGGAACAAACTGATCTTACATTCCCTGCATTTTATTGTGCATTAGATGTTGAGACTGTGGGATTCACAACCCACTAGTGTAGTTGTAACTTAAAACAGGAGATTTGGATTTCTGGCACGTGTATACTAAAGACATTTAAAAAACCAGAATCTGTAGACGGGATTTTTTAAAAAACACCATAATAAAAAGGATCTTTGGCTAACTACCCAGTTTTACTTAAAAAACCTCCTGCAAGGTAGTTCCACTGATGGAAATTGTTTGTGGCAAATAATTTTGCCCTATAGGCTGTTTCTCTAACAAAATTAACCTTAGACATATCACACCTTAAATATGCTGCAGATTTTATAATTCGTTGGTCACTTATTAAAGACAGGCCCAGCACCTTCCCCTTCCGCCTTCTCCCGTGAGTGTCTGCTGCACTGTCCACCATGCTGCGTGTACTTCACTACCAAAGCTGTGCTAGCTGTGGGAGTTTAAAGTGTGAGAAAACTGCCACGATAGTGATACGTCCATGATTTAGTTTGTTAATTTAGCTCAACTAGCTCATTATTTCTATCTTCAGAAAAGAAACAAAAAAAGACATTTTTAGGCATTTGCCTAAGTTTCTTTAATTAGACCTGTAGGCACTCTTCACTTAAATACCTCAGTTCTTCTTTTCTTCTGCATGCGTTTCCCCCTGTTTGGTGCTATGTTTATGTATTATGCTTGAAATTTTAATTTTTTTTGCACTGTACCTATAATACCTCTTAATTTACCTTTATAAAAGCTGTGGGCTGGTCTTGCACTCCCACCAACATACCAGTAGAGGTTTGCTGCAATTTGCCCCATTAATTATGCTTGAAGGTTAAGAAAGCTGAGCAGAGGTGTCTAATGTTCCCAGCACATCGTTCTGAACTTGATCTTCTTGCAGTGCTGCATTTCTGTTTAAATTGCAGTTGAATACTGTACCTCCCGCTGTCTGCACCCCTCCCCGAGCAGCGCTCTGCACGTGTCGCCCGAGGCTGCCGCCTCACTGGCTGAGGCCCCAGAGAGGGACGCCCAGCTCCCCACCTTACTTGTCCCCAATCTTACATTGGAATGGATCTAAATTATTAATTGCGTTCCTGAGCAAATTAATTTGGGTGGCCTCATTTTTAAAATACTGAATTCTGATTTGGAACCTTAGATTTCCGTTTTCGTTTTTTAAAAATCTTAGCAGAAGGTCTCATGGCAAGTTAAAACCAAGCAATTCTTGAATTACAGAACTGTAACCGCATCCATGAGCAAGTAAGGCTGGGTATGGATTTGACTTGTGATGAAGGCATATCACAGATCTCCGAACAACGCGCCGACGACCTGCTGCCAGGTGGAGGGCGGCGTTGTCTAGCGCACTCATCCCAGGGTTGCGGGCTCTCCTCCTGGCACCAATGTCAGATTGTTCACAGTACAGTTCCCACCGGGAGAAAATGCCTCAATATATTTTGTAACCTTAAGAAGAGTATTTTTTGTTAATACTTTAAAAGTTCAGACTTGGATATGATTAGGTCATACGTTCTCAGGGGTTCAAATTTCCTGCTACCATTCAAAATGTTTTATCAACAGCAAACTTGAGCTATTTCTGTTTTTGTTTGTTTTTTGCTGGAGAAAATTAGCTGATTTTAATTTGTGACTCCCACTTTGAAGCAGTCTCTGACCCCTGGTTGCTCTGTTATAAAGAAAAGCTATGAGTTAGGCGAGTGAAATGGTTATGAACGCTCTGTGCTGCTGAATCTAATGCTGTAACGTTTCCCTGTTGAGCTTGTTGGAATGTTTCGCGTCTGTTAATTAGGAACAAGATCACTCTGCATTGCCCGCCCGTCCCCGTCCCCCCTCCTCATCCACCGTGTGTGCCATCCCTGCGTCCTGTGATGGCAACGGGAGGCGGGATGCAGTGTGAGCCTGTGGGGCCTGTGGGTGTTGCGGGCGCTGGGGAGGCCTGCACGCCTGACCTGAAGCGCAGCTGACTGCAGAGGCTCCCCAGGGTTGTGTGGAGGTCAGTTGGCTTGACCCTCATTGTAAACGTCTTTCACTTCTGTGTGTACCTTCAGCCGTCCTCACCACGCTGCGCTTGTCACACACCCCCATGGAGCACAGAGCAGCATTGCACTTGGTACCATGCTTACCTCATTTCAAGGAAATATGCTTAACTGAGAGCAAAAAATGTGGTTTGGCCTCGCTGCTGTTTTGATTTACCGAATTTGAAAAAGATAATTCTAATGCCTGCAATGTGTCATGTATCCTTGCACAACTTCAATGGATCATTCTTGTCTGTGGCATTTTTACTGTTTGTGAAAGTATGACAAAGATTTGTTAACTGAACTCTTAATTATGTTTAAAAATGTTTGTTACTTTTTTCTTTTATATTATGTGATGTGATTAAATGTAGAATGACCTCTAACACTCCTGTAATTTTTATCTTTGAACATACTAATATTTTTATTTTCTTAATAATAGCTTGCCCTCAGAGAGATTCAAATTCCCCGGCCAAAATCGCAAGAGATGTAGGCTCCTTTGGTTCTGGTGGTTCAGTTCATGCACCGGCGCTCACCCGGCAGTCGGCCCTTCAGTGGGCGCCTGGAGCGGGCGGGCTGCGGGCGGCAGAGGACTCCGGCCCAGACCCACCGCGTCCAGTCCCAGGCCAGGCGTTTACCTTGGCATCTCGCTCTGTGAGGGCATCTCATTCTCTCTCACAGAATGTGACCCGCGAGACGGAGACCTTGGTGTTTTTACTTAAGTGGCGTCTAGAATGACGTTGAGTCCTTCACCAGCTTTGTCCTCTGCGGAAGGGCGCACGCTGCGTTTGTCACCTGACGGTTATTTTAATTCCATTTACATGGTGTATTTTTTCAACCACTGATTACTTTTCAGGAATTTAATTATCTCCAGATGAATCCCTTTATTTTATATTGTACATGAAACGGTCTTAAGACACATTGAAGACCGAGCATATTAAAATGATCCTTAAGAGTTGGAGACCCTAGGAGCGATGTTAGGGAGCTTGCATTAAGACTCTATTTTCCACCAGCAGTGAAAATGGTCTCGCGAAACTGACTTGTAAATATATTTTAATCATTAACTGCTTCTTTTTCCGTCCGTTTTTATTTGGACATCAACCAGACAGTTTAGATTCTGTAGATGTGCTCAGAATTCACTGCGGCAGCCGGTTGGTTACACAGCAAAACTGCGAAGGTGAACAAAAGTGACATTTCTGGCATTTCTGTTGTAACTAGAGTGCAGGAAAAGGACTAAAATCAAGTAATACTAACGTGTACTCTGGTTGACAGTAAAGTCTTTACCACCACACACTGCAGCTGTTTGTAAGGAACGTGACGTCACTGTTCACACGTCGTCATCAGCAGGAGGCTGCGTCTGCACTCATGGGCCGCAGTTACCTTCCGTCGTGTTTTCTTTTTTGTGTAATAATTGTAGCCGAGTAAACCTCCAATAAAGTTATGGTCTGTTCACTGTGTGGCCTTTTATCTTTTTCTTTTCTCAATTTGATCGGCTCAACTGGGCGATAACTCAGTAGTTGCCGCAGAAATGGTCTTTAAACGTTTTAATTCCGTGGTCAGCTGCAAACGCGTGCTTCCGTATGGTGACATCCTGTTTACCAGGCGCTGCTTGCCGTCTGCAGTAGCTTCTGTAGGAACAACTCGCTTTTTCAAGACTCAGGTGACCCCAGGGTGTTTTCTGAAATGCTGCCCCAGTGACTGACGTGTCCCAGGCCCGGGGTTTCTGATGAAAGATCTGACACGTTCCCAAGGGGGACTGGCTCCTTCTGAAATCAGCTTCCAGCTTGTAGGCCCTTCCAAATGGTCGGTTAGGAAAGAACTTGACCGCTCCAGGCTTGGGCCCGCCTTCGCGCAGCCTCCGTAACTTGAGCACTAGTAGAGATGGCTTGGCTGTGGGAACAAGATGGTAAGTGTAAGTTCCTTAGCAAAAAGTTTTAGTTTTCCTTTGTAAGAGTTTAAATTAATCCCTTCCTTTCCCCTCCCTCCCGACTCTAACTAAAGGGGGAAAAGTATGTGTTTCAGTGCTGAGGGATTTGGTTGAGCGCTACGTGCCTGTGGGGGAATGTTGCTGCCCACAGTCCACTGGATAGTTCAGGCCAGGCCTCGGCCACGGCCTTCCTGCCACCATGACCTTGTGTCCCTCGGCCAGCGACAGGTGCACAGCCAGGCCAGGTGGACCAGGGTGCAGTCGTGATGTGCATGAAAAGAACGCAGATGCAAGGGAAGGCTTTTGTTTCTGCAGCTGCACAGCGTGATGCGTGTTTGGAAGCGATGGTAGGTGCCCCTCGCTGGCTCAGCTGTGAGCGGGGGCCGTGATCCGCGAAGGCCCGGAGCTGGGGGTGCACCCGGTGGGTGTGCAGCACGCAAGGCTTCCCAGCCTGCGAGGCAGTGTGTAGGCCAGTGATGGCGAACCTTTTGAGCTCGGTGTGTCAGCATTTTGAAAAACCCTAACTTAACTCTGGTGCCGTGTCACATATAGAAATTTTTTTATATTTGCAACCATAGTAAAACAAAGACTTGTATTTTTGATATTTATTTTATATATTTAAATGCCATTTAACAAAGAAAAATCAACCAAAAAAATGAGTTCGTGTGTCACCTCTGACACGGGTGTCATAGGTTCGCCATCACTGGTGTAGGCCATGCTTCTGTCTCTTATTCTTTTCTTGTGGTAAAATGCACATGAAGCTTACCATTTCAGCCACTTGTAAGTGTATAGTTCAGGGCATTAAGTTCATTAACGTTATTAAGCGACCATTACCACCATCCATTTCCAGAACCTTTTCTTTATCCCAAACGGAAATGCTGTCACCATGAAACACTGACTCCCCGGGCCCCTCCCCCAGTCCCTGGCACCCACCCTCCACTCTGTCTCTGAATGTGACTCTTCTAGGTCCTTCATATCCTGGACTTGGATAGTGTATGTCTTTGGGTGTCTGGCTTTTTTATTTCACTTCGCATGTGTCTACAAGGCCCATGCATGTTGTAGCATGTCAGCGCTTCCTTTTCAAGGCCGAGGAGTATTCCCTTGTCGCCTCCAGTGGCTCCTTCTGAAATCAGCGAGTCCTTCGGCTGGAGTGAGTGGTGCTGCTGTAAGCACTGGGGTGCCCATGTCTGTGAACCCCTGCTTTCGCTGCTTCAGTGTCCGACCCAGAAGTGGAATGACTGGACCACAGGGTGATTCTGTGTTTAGTATTTTGAGAAACCGCCATGCTGCTTAACACAGTGGCTGTGCCATTTACACTTAAAAAAAATTTTTTTTTATTGACTTCAGAGAGGGAGGGAGAAGGAGAGAGAGAGAAACATCAGTGATCGGAGAGAATCATTGATTGGCTGCCCCCTGCACGCCCCCTACTGGGGATCGAGCCCACAATCCAGGCATGTGCCCTTGGCCGGAATTGAACCCAGGACCCTTCAGTCCGCAGGCCAATGCTCTCTTCACTGAGCCAAGCCAGCTCGGGCCCATTTACACCCTCGCCAGCAGTGCACACGGTTCCCGTGCACCGCTTCCTCACCCGCGCCTTCTGATAACAGCTGTCCTGTTGGTGCGAGGTGGTCTGTTGTGGTTTGATTCGGAATTCCCTACCTAACGTGATGTTGAGTATTTTTTTCATGTGCTTGTTGGCCATTTACGTATCTGTGGAGAAATACTATTCAAGTCCTTGGTCCGTTTTTGAATTGAGTTTGTGTTTTTGGTTTGAGTTCTAGGAGTTCTTTACATTCTGGATAGTAAACTCTTACTAAATTTTTCTCCCATTCTGTGAGTTGCCTTTTTACTCCCTTGAAAATTCTCTCCTGAAAACCTTTGAATTGCGAAGCACAGTGGCCCCTAGGGTCTCAGCTAAGGGCTCCTGGACCTACAGCAGCTCAGGTTACTGAGCATGTGCTGGGCGCCTGGTCCGTAAAAGCTTTACCTGTTTACGCCACTCACTCCTCCCACGATGCCGGAGACGGCTCCTGTTGGAGGACGTAAAGCATAGCGATCGACATGAGAGCTGCGGTCAGACCACCGGGCTTCCAGCGCTGGGGCTGGGCAAGTTACTGGATGCCTTGGCCCCACGTCCTGGCTGGCACAATGAGGAGCAGTCCTTCAGGTCAGGGCGAGTCCACGGAGAATGCAGGGTGCAGTGCCGCTCACAACATATGCCTGTGATAAATGCGAATTGTTACTGTGATACCCATTTTACAGGTGGCAACAACGAGGCACGGAAGTGAAGTAACTTGAATGCAGTCATGGCTGAACCTTTGACCCATGTCTACCTAAATCAAACATGTTTAACCATCATTCAGTTATTCTCTAACTTCTGTGGATGGTTTGAGATGAAGGTGGAATGAAAATATGTGACTGCGTATACATATGCTACACATTTCGTGTTGAGAAGAAAACCAGATGGTGACCAAAGGCCAGTGTTGGCAGCAGTCACAGGGTTTGTTTCTTTGTTTTGTATGTAACCCTAGAGCTCATTTTTTCAAATGAGGAAAGATTCGGGTCTTCTTAGAGAGCCCGTTAGAACCTGCTGTTGCCCTGTTACCCGACTCACATCAGCCTGAAAAACTAGGGACGGGCCCAGTGGCCATTGGAGGACTTGACATGAGGCCAGTCTTGGTAAGAAAAGCCATTGGCTCCCCGTTCAATGAGAAGCAAGCACTGGAACCTCTGTGCTTCCCACCTGTGCTGCATCCAGGTGGGGGGCGGGGGGACCACTCTGCTGGGAGGTGCGTCATGACGGGACCGTGGTGAGGGGCTGGGCTTCAACGCCAGTGTGTCTCACGCACACGCACATGCAGCAGCATGGCCCTGGTGGTAGCGGCGCCCTGCAACGCGAGGGGATGTTTCTGGTTCTGTAATCTATGCCCAGTTTTTCTTGGTTGAGGGAGAGGGTGGTGGTTGGTGAACATGACTGAGAATCTCACTAGGAAGTTACTGGATGGAGACGGGTTACTAGAGTGCTGTTTTTAGCTTGGAAAGTTTTTTCTTTTTTAAGAATGATTTTTGATGAGTTGCATATCAGCCCGAATGTTCTCTGGGTTTTGGTTTGGGGGTTTTTGGTGTGTTTTGTTTTGTTTTTGCTTTGAACATTGCCTTTCATTTGTCGGGCTTCCCACCATCCCCACTTGAGTGGGAAGAGACGAGCGATGCCCAGGTCTGTTAAGTATGTGATGTGGCAGAAAGGGTTCCATGGTCTCTAAGTTTGGGCAACCATGGATTAAATGAAATGGGAGGGGTTCCTTGCAGAACTTCTGGGGTTCTTTATTATTTTGAACGCATGGGACCCTCAGAGGGGCTGCCTTCCCCCCTGATGAAACCAGAGATCTTGTGCTGCCAGCGCCCGGAGCCGCTCCCTGGAGACATCCCTGCCAAGCGCATCTGGGCCCGGGGACCCGCGGTCTGATGGGGCCAGGAGCTCACCCGGCTGCTCTGGCAGCCAGCGGGCCGGGCTCACCTGTGAAGTTGGCCAGCTGTCCCTGCAGCTGGTGCACAGGAGGGAAACCCCAAGGTTTTCTCGTTACGGGGTCACAGGCCCCCATCCTGGTGGTGAGCCTAGGCCTGTGGAATAGTCACAGCAAAGCAGTGGAAACGTGTGTGTCAGAAGGGCTCGGCCTGCACGTGACAGCCCCGGAGCGGACACAGCTGTGGAGTTGGCCGCCCTCGGAGGTTGGGGGCGTGTCTTCCCAACAACCCAGCGTGCAGCTTGTGGGGAGGCCTTTAATTTTTATTTTTAAATATGTTTTTATTGATTTCAGAGAGAGATGGAACATCAATGATGAAGCATCGATCAGCTGCCTCCTGCACCCCCCCACTCCCCCCACCCCGCACTGGGGACCAAGCTCGCAACTCTGGCATGTGCCCTAACCGGGAACAAACCATCACTTTCCAGTTCATGGTTGATGGTCAGCCACAGCCACACTGGCTGGACAGGGAGGCCTGGTGCTGTGCTGCCCGCTCTGCCTAAACTCCTGGCCTCTTCGGACACCTTCACTCGAGTGGCACTGCCCTTCCTACAGAGCACCTGAGTGAGCGCCAGGCCCAGATGCCTCCTGCCCATACCCAGCCCGCCCTCCGCCCTCCGCCCTCCGCCGGCCCGCCCCAGGCCCGCCCTTCTCAGCGCGTCAGCCTGCCACCGCCTCTGCATGTCCCTCAGCAGCTGGGGTGCAAAGGGCCTTCGAAGCACCACTCCCTGTGTCCCGGGTCCCAGATGCGTGGGGCTGGCCTCTGCTGAGCCCTGCGGGCCCACACTCAAGGGGAGGGTATTACACAGGGCACCCCTGCCAAGGCGTGGGGATCTTTGGGGCCATCTTGCCTGCCACACTCTGGACATGACCCTGGACACCTCTCTTCGTGGGAAGAGGGAGGGAGGAGGAGCTCTGCTTTCTGCCCCATTCGCCACGGGACAGGCTCGTCACCTTCCCGGGTGCAGGGTGGCTCCTGGTCGGCCCACAGCCCTGCAGGTGGGTGCAGGCCCAGGAGGGAAGTGCCCGGAGGAGCCGGCTCTGCCTGAAGGTGGGTCTGCGTGGACACCGAGTCTTCCAGCCCATCTTTCTGCTTTGCCGACTGGGCAGCTCGCAGCCAGGTTCCCAGCAGACCTCGGTCCCCTGCTCCCTGAGCGTGTATTCGCCTCAGGACGCGCGGGGCCGGGCAGTGAGCCGCCTGAAGGCCTTGCCCCTCCGTGGAGCCGCACCCTAGTGGGTCCTGGTGGGGAAGACAGGCCGCAGCCGCATCGCGGGCAGCTGCGTTCTGGGGAGAAACCCTGTGTGTGTGTTAGTCTCTGCTTCCCAAGTCCCCATCCTACCCTCTGCACCCAGGCCCTTCCTGGGCCGAGGGGCGGCCGCAGACATCGCACCCTCAGCCCCAGTACATTCTGGGCAGCTCCCAGGCATCTGGCAGGAGCCGGCCGGCGGGTGGGGCTCTGGGCGGCACAGCGCATCCCACAGCCCCGCTCCAACCTGTGCCCCTGGGCCCTGTGGGCCACCCGCCAAGTGACACAGCCGCCGGGAGAGGACTCTCCGCTGCGGGCCAGCGAGGAGCCAGCACGCTCTTCCCGCGACGGAGGGGGGCGATCGGGCGCTCGGCTCTCCCTCGGGGCCCAGCCTTGAAAGGGGCGGACACCGTGGGGGGGGGGGGGGGGGGAGAAGTGGTGTTTATGGGAAAGTGTGTTTGAGCTTTTCGTTCTTCTAAGAGCCTTCAAGCGCCGTGGGTTTTGTTGGGCTTAGTTATTTTTGCTTCTATTTACCTATTTTGGAGGAAAGGGCTGAATCAGTCCTCTTAACAAGCCAGAATTCCAACTTGAGGTTATGTTTATAAATAGAACTCCAGGCTTTCCAGAACTAAAACCCACTCCAACCAGCTTTGTTGACAAAGGGGAGGTACTGTCAACTCGTGGTCTGAGCATTTCTAGGCATCTGGGTTCCCACTGGCAGATGCCCCGGGGCCACTCCACTGTAACCCTCCTGCACCAGGGATGCGGGGAGGCACCGGGTGAGGGCCTGCACGGGGGTGGGGGGTGAGGATGGGGGTGTGTGGCCTCCATTCACAGTCCTGGCCTCTCCCCGTCTCCACCGCGGGGTCCACCAACGCTGATAACCCTCAAAGCCACAGGAACTTAACTTGTGAGTGCAGAGGTGAGAGATGTGAACCTTGGCTCCCGGACGAAATTCCTAGTCACATTCTTGCCCTTTTGCTCGATGTGTGTATGCATTCGCCCACCAGCACCATCCAGTACCCGCTGTGGGGGCCCCTCTGGGAGCCAATCAGATGGACAAGTCGGCCGGGTGCGTGGGCTGGGCCGGGGAGACAGACAGTGAGGGACTAGGACAGCCTTAGGGAACAGGACAGGGCGGGGGTGGCGGGGGGTGGCCCAGCTTGGACAATGAAGGGAACGCTGAGCACCTGCCATTCTCATCGCTTCTGCTAAGTTGCATGAGTCGGTACCACCGGCTTTCCCGGTTCAGAGGTGAGCACCGAGGTGCCGTGGTGCGGGGGACGCTCTCAGGGCTCGTGTTATGGTGGGGACAACTGTGCACATAATAATTTTAGTCCAATAAAGGACTGACCAGGCCCAGGAGAAGGTGGGAGGATCAAGGGGGTGTTTACTGAAAGGTTTTGAGGGGTGAGTAGGAGTTCTATTCTCATGTAGCTGCTGGTCTGGGGTGTCATGGACGTTTGCAGCCTCTTCAACAGACCACGGAATTCTTGGGATGGTGGGTCCGGGGAGGCCCCTAGGATGCGGCTCGTGTTACCTGCCCACGTCACAGAGTCCTGAATGTTGGAGGAATTCTTTAGGGAAAGCGATCACTATAAATCTTCAAAATTAACTGACGCGTTTTAACCCAAATTTACAATTTCAGCGTGGGTGACGAAAACATTCTGAGAGCAGGCTGCATGGCGCTGTAGCTTTAAACCGGAGTCTCCTGGGTTCCTCAGACATATGATGGGGACCGAGCCAGGCAGGATTCGGAGTTAATAACACAATCAGAATCTCGGGGGCCCGGGCATCTGTACTTCTTAAAAAGTTGCCCAGATGTGCAGCGCACAGAGGAAGAGAGAGAGACAGGGTCTCGCCTGTGCTCGCAGCTGCCGGGGCTGGGAGGAGGCCATGGGGCTGGGAGGAGGCCATGGGGCTGAGAGGAGGGAGGCCATGGGCTGGGAGGAGGGAGGCCGGGGGCTGGGAGGAGAGAGGCATGAGGCTGGGAGGAGGGGGGCCGTGGGGCTGGGAGGAGGGAGGCCGGGGCTGGGAGGAGGCCGTGGGGCTGGGAGGAGGGAGGCCGTGGGGCTGGGAGGAGGGAGGCCATGGGCTGGGAGGAGGGAGGCCGTGGGGCTGGGAGGAGGGAGGCCGTGGGGCTGGGAGGAGGGAGGCCGTGGGGCTGGGAGGAGGCCGTGGGGCTGGGAGGAGGGAGGCCGTGGGGCTGGGAGGAGGCCGTGGGGCTGGGAGGAGGGAGGCCGTGGGGCTGGGAGGAGGGAGGCCGTGGGGCTGGGAGGAGGCCGTGGGGCTGGGAGGAGGGAGGCCACGGGCTGGGAGGAGAGAGGCATGAGGCTGGGAGGAGGGGGGCCGTGGGGCTGGGAGGAGGGGGTGTGGGCTGGGAGGAGGGGGGCTGAGGCTGGGAGGAGGGGGGCCATGGGCTGGGAGGAGGGAGGCGTGAGGCTGGGAGGAGGGAGGCCATGGGCTGGGAGGAGGGAGGCATGAGGCTGGGAGGAGGGAGGCCATGGGCTGGGAGGAGGGGGGCCATGGGCTGGGAGGAGGGAGGCATGAGGCTGGGAGGAGGGAGGCTGGGGACTGGGAGGAGGGGGTGTGGGCTGGGAGGAGGGGGTCCGGGGCTGAGAGGAGGGGGACTGGGGCTGGGAGGAGGGAGGCATGAGGCTGGGAGGAGGGAGGCTGGGGACTGGGAGGAGGGGGTGTGGGCTGGGAGGAGGGGGTCCGGGGCTGAGAGGAGGGGGACTGGGGCTGGGAGGAGGGAGGCGTGAGGCTGGGAGGAGGGAGGCCGGGGACTGGGAGGTGGGAGGCCGGGGCTGGGAGGAGGGGGTGTGGGCTGGGAGGAGGGAGGCCGGGGAAAGGGGGGGTGGGAGGCCGGGGCTGGGAGGAGGGAGGCGTGAGGCTGGGAGGAGGGAGGCCGGGGCTGGGAGGAGGGAGGCGTGGGCTGGGCCTCCTCTCCCGACCAGGGCTCTCCCGATCTTGTCCAACCTATTTGTTGGGCTTCCTCAGGACACTGTGTTGAAAGAAAGGATCTACATCAAACACTAGGTCTGAAAGTCACTGGCACAGAAGCCTGTGAGGAGCCCCCCACTCCCAGGCTGCGGTTCCCTGTGGGGTTCCCCCGAGGTCTGGGTCTGAGCACCGTGTCTGCACTCTTAAAGGGGCCGCAGCCGGCCCTCCCCGGGCTCTCACCTTTTCTTGAGAGGCGGGCTGATCCCCGAGTGTGGCCACAGCCCTGCAGCGAGGGTTTTGATTACCTCGTTATGAGTTACAGCGCGGTGCCCTGGCCAAGGGTCGGAGGCATTTGAGATCCTTTGGGATCAAACGAGAGATATTACTAAAACGAGACTCCATTTAATAGGTGATAAATCTCGGTATTGTAAGTTTAATGTAGTTTGATGGTTGTAAATCCAGTGCATCTACTGCAGGAATTGGCTGCGTGTTGTGTTTATGAAATATTTAGTCAGGTGTTTCCAAAGGTAGACTTTGCTCCTGGCGCTAACGTTCATGGGCTTAACAAGAAAGCTCCGTATCGGTGTCAGCTGTGCGGCTGTCTGCGGCCTGTGAAATGAACAGGGAAGAGGCTGCGCAGTCTCCTTTTTTGTGTTACAAGAAAGCTCTTAGATAATATTGATCGTAATAACCAGATGAAGAAGCAGATTTTGGTGTATTTCAGGATGTATTTTAAGATAAGAAAATGGTTGGATAAAAGCAACTTAAAAGTAAGCTTCCATTTGATGTTTAGCTTAATGTGAGGAAGGGGTACACGGATGGGGTTGACAGATGGCCAGATGTGGGCGTGGGGGCAGGTCCGCCAGCGTGGTGGCCAGGAGGCCCTGAGGTCATGACTGACCACCTGTATTTGTTTCGTGTTGCTGCGTAACAAAGTCACATAAACTTGATGGCTCAGAACCACATGGTTCATTCCCCGGTGGTTCCTGTGGGTCAGGAGTCCGAGCATGGCTGGCCGGGCCCCTGCCAGGGCCGTACAGGCTGCGGTAAGGCATCACCGGCCGAGGTCTGGCCAGGGCTCGGCTCCTTCCGGGCTCATGTGGTTGTTGGCCGAATTCCTTCCCTTGAAGATGCGAAACCCTGGCAACTCGCTTGTCAAGGCCGGCGGAGAGCTCCCCGACTGCCGCAGTCTCTGTTTCCAGGGACGGCTCGGACCCTCGGTAAAGGCTGCGCCCGATGAGGCCCGGCCCACCGACGATGGGGTCCGTTTTGATTCATTCAAAGCCAACTGACTAGGGTCCCTAATTCCATCTGCAAAGCCTTTCACCTTCGTCCTCTCACATGACCTAACCATGACCGTGACGCCCCACCGGCGTCTCAGCCCTGCCCACACTCGGGGGGAGGGTATGACACAGGGCACCCCGCCAAGGCAGGAGGCTCTCTGGGGCCATCCTGCCTGCCAAACTCTGGACATGACCCTGGACACCTGTCTTCCGGTCGTCCAGCTTCCTGTTGATCGCTGTCACCTGGACGGTCACCCTACCTGGCACGGAAGGACGTGTGGGCCTCGGTGAGATCACATGTGGGGAGCCGTGTGCGGTGCCGGGGGCAGGGCAGGCGCAGGCGGGAGGTCCCAGGCTACACGAGGTCGTGGGGAATGTGGCTAAAGCTGCAGTTCTGCTTCGGGCCAGAGAGACCGCCACGGCCCTGAGGGTGTGAGGGGGCACCACGGACACCGAGTCCCTGAGGGTGTGAGGAGGAGGCACCACGGACACCGCGTCCCTGAGGGTGTGAGGAGGAGACACCATGGACACTGCGTCCCTGAGGGTGTGAGGGGGCACCACGGACACCGCGTCCCTGAGGGTGTGAGGAGGAGACACCATGGACACCGCGTCCCTGAGGGTGTGAGGGGGCAGGAGGACAGATCTCCATTCCTCCCTCTATCGATCGTCAGAAGGGGCCCTCAAAAGACTGATGTTGTTCACTTTTCTAAACAGTCACCTTCCCAATCCCCGCCCTCTGGACAGCGGCCGCGCGTCTCCGTTGGGTGAGGAGTGGGTGCAGTGTCCGGCCCTGACCTCGACTCCCCAGTGTCCTCCCGGCCGATCGCCGGGACCGGGAAGATCTGTCACCCACAGCTCGGTGACTGGCCAGCAGCGGCCCTCGGGGCCGCGTCCCTCCCCCTGAGTCCCCTGATCGCTCTCCTCGCCACAGTCAGTGTGGGACCCGGCGGACTCGGGTCGGGCAGGCGAGCGGCCCGTGCTGTGCGCAGCGAGAGCTGCTCGGGCCGGTCACCGGAGGCCCCTGCTCGGCCGCATCACCAGCGCCGGGGGCGGGGGGAGAGTCCAACTGATTTAACCGCGTTTCCGCGTCAGCAAACACTGCGATGCCATTAAGAAAGCTTTTGTTGAGGACACATTCGACCTGAGGTTTTTAATTTGTTTGAAGTGTTTTGCTAAAACAGAATTATGTTGGAGTTTACATAAAAGTGGAGAATGACATGAAAAGTTTTAACTTAAGCAGCAAAATATAAAGGCTAATCTTATTTAAAAGTAATATGTGTGTCTTGATTGAGTGCCCAGATCCTCTCAGCTGGGACTTTTTAGTGGGATCGGGGCTGAGCTGTTACACTGAGTTATTCCGGGAGAGGTTTCCTGAGCTTATATGGCCAGACCTGGAATACTCCTGTGGCTGCATTTAATAAAGAAACGAAAGTCCTGAGTAAGGGGATATGATTTTTTATGACAGAAGGAATGCAAATAACTTTTAGTCTCATTGCCTCGACGGGGCTCGGTTTGATTTGATGGCGTTTAATAATGACTTATAACCTGTGCTGACAATATGCAGGCCCGCGCCACGTCACCCCCTCATTTATTCTGCGTGCTGTAAAAACAAAGAGATGGCAAATAAATATATGGAATGTTCATTGTTTGTCAGAGGGCCCCAGCCGAGGGTTTTCAGTGACCTTTTAAAACACGGTCCCAGGCTAGTCCTAAAACGCCTGTCACTCAGCACACACGGTTGCACGCTCTGACTCTTGAACCCACGCATCTCGGGCTTCTCCCCTCCGCGCGGGCGTATGCGTTTCCCATCAGCCGCCCCGACGGGGGCCCCGGCATCGGAGGATTACTGTAAATTGCAGCCTGACAATTACAATGCGCAGGGCACCGGCGAGTTATTAATGGGCTCGCCCGCTGATGGCCTTTCAGCGCCGCCTCGGCCCTGCTGAGCCTCAGGCTAATGAGATCCAGGGGCAGTGGCCCCTGCGGATGAGGCCGGGGCGGGGGTGGGGGGTGGGGGGGGCTCCCCGGGACCCCGCCCCCCGCAGAGGAAGATATCAATTGATTATGTATGGCTCCTGTCCGCCATGGCGGGTCTCTAATGACTTGTATTGGCTTAAGGAGCTCTGCCTGATTTGACAGCGTCAAGCTCAGCTGACGAAGACCAGCAGGTGACTTTAATTGAGGGCTTGGATGGCAGGAGGCTTTATGCAAGACAGAGCAACAGTTCAACAGACACAAAAGGGGCCTGTGAGCGTTCTTTCTGTGTGTGACTGGGCCCGGGCCTGGCGTCCGCGGCTTTCCTCTCGTTCAGTTTACCGTTCCTTCCCCCTCCAGGGTGGGATGGGGAGGGGACCCCCCCCCCCGCCACCCCCCCCCCCTCCCGCCCCTGGAAATGCTGCAGCCGTCTCTCCTCTCTTGGGTTTCAATATTTATCTTTAGGGATAAATTATGTCCAGGCATAAATTATGTTTGACACATCTCGATGCTGGGGGAAAAAATTAAATTTTTCACTGCTCCGCGAAACATTCCCCAGAACATGGCCCGCTCGAGCGCGTCCTGGAAGGGCTCGGCGTGCTGTTTAGTTTTACAGAAGTAAATGGATGGCCTGTCTGCAGCATCGGAAGGCGCGGGATAACGATCAGGGAGTGAATGAATGAAAAAAAAAATGACGGCTGATAGGATCGCAGACTCGGAGGCCTGGGGAAGGAGCGGGAGGCTGAGCTGGGTCCAGCCGGCAGCTCCTCTCCGGGGGGGTCAGTTAGAGAAGTCCTCAGGCCCTGACCGGTGTGGGTCAGTGGGTAGAGCGTTGGCCTGCGGACTCAAGGGTCTCAGGTTCGATTCCGGCCAAGGGCATGTACCTGGGTTGCGGGCACATCCCCAGTGGGGAGTGTGCAGGAGGCAGCTGATCCATGTTTCTCTCTCATCGATGTTTCTAACTCTCTATCCCTCTCTTTTCCTCTCTGTAAAAAAAAAATCAATAAAAATATTAAAAAAAGAAAAGTCCTCAGGCGACGCCTCGGTGTCTGGGGGTCGGGTGGCTAAAGGCGCTGTGTCGTCCAGGAGGCCGTGCGGCCCGCATCCCGGCCTCTGAGTGCTCCATTCCAGGGGCTCAGAGGGACTCTCCCGCCCTCGGACACTGTGGGCAGCCATCCTGGCCCAGCCCTGCGAACCCGCATCTTCACCAAGCACCTCCCTGCGTGCAGCCCCACCCTCCTCCCTGCCCCGTCTCCTCAGGCCCCTGCCTCTGCCTCACTGCCTTCTCAGCCTGGATCTCCCCACCCCCTCCTTCACCCGGCAAAGTCCTGTTCACCTTCAAGGCCAGTTTGGTCACCTCCTCTAGGGAGCCTTCCAGTTCCTGCCTTGCCCTCCCTGCGGGAGGTGGTGGCTCCTGCCCTGGAGGTGAACCCCAGTCCAACAGGGAGATGATACCTAGAGGCCAACAGTGAGAAGAACCCACACTCCGACCAGGAAGATCTGGGAGGGTGGAGATGGGGGAGGGTGGAGATGGGGGAGGAGGAGATGGGGAGGGTGGAGGTGGGAGGGTGGAGATGGGGAGGGTGGAGATGGGGGAGGGTGGAGATGGGGGAGGAGGAGATGGGGGAGGGTGGAGATGGGGGAGGGTGGAGATGGGAGGGTGGAGATGGGGGAGGGTGGAGATGGGGGAGGAGGAGATGGGGAGGGTGGAGATGGGGAGGGTGGAGATGGGGGAGGGTGGAGATGGGAGGGTGGAGATGGGGGAGGGTGGAGATGGGGGAGGAGGAGATGGGGAGGGTGGAGATGGGGAGGGTGGAGATGGGGGAGGGTGGAGATGGGAGGGTGGAGATGGGGGAGGGTGGAGATGGGGGAGGAGGAGATGGGGAGGGTGGAGATGGGGAGGGTGGAGATGGGGAGGGTGGAGATGGGGGAGGGTGGAGATGGGAGGGTGGAGATGGGGGAGGGTGGAGATGGGGGAGGAGGAGATGGGGAGGGTGGAGGTGGGAGGGTGGAGTTGGGGAGGGTGGAGATGGGGGAGGGTGGAGATGGGAGGGTGGAGATGGGGGAGGGTGGAGATGGGGGAGGAGGAGATGGGGAGGGTGGAGGTGGGAGGGTGGAGTTGGGGAGGGTGGAGATGGGGGAGGGTGGAGATGGGAGGTTGGAGGTGGGGGAGGGTGGAGACGGGGAGGGTGGAGATGGGGGAGGGTGGAGATGGGGAGGGTGGAGATGGGGAGGGTGGAGATGGGGGAGGGTGGAGATGGGAGGGTGGAGATGGGGGAGGGTGGAGATGGGGGAGGGTGGAGAGGGCACCATCCTGGATCTTGTCTGAGAGGAGGAAGTTGAGGACTCCGTGCTTGTCACTCCCGGTGTCGGGGTGGGATGTTCCGAGCTCCTGCAGTGGGAGGACCATCCAGAGGCATCCTACTCCCCCTCAGTGTCTGCTCCAGAGCCTGATACAGGAGCTTTCCGGTAGATAGTGACTGAGTGAGTGAGCGAGCGTTGGCTGTGGGGATGGGTCCTGGGTCTACACGCAGCCCTGATATTGCTCAGCCTGATTCTCCCAGCACCTCCCCGCTTCCCGCCCGCTGTCTGGGCCCAGACCTGCTCTTCTCTGTCTCTAGAAATGTCAGGCTGCCTCCCGTCCCCCCTCCCCTCTCCTGCCATCACCTGCACCAGGCTCTGCCCTTCTGGCCTGTTATAGCTCCTGAGTGGCTGCCTGACTTCAGCCTTCCTCTCCTGCATCCCTGTCCTGTGCAGCATCAAAATTTCGGGCAGAGCACCGCCGGCGTGGCTCCATGGCTGAGCGTCGATCTATGAACCAGAAGGTCCCGGTTCGATTCCGGTCAGGGCACATGGGGGTTGCGGGCTCGATCCCCAGTGTGGGGCGTGCAGGAGCAGCCGGTCCATGCTCTCTCATCACTGATGTTTCTCTCTCTCTCAAAAAAAATATTTTAAGAAAATTTCAGACAAAGACTGCTCAGCTCTTGCCCTGGCCCTCGCTCCTCTGTGCGCCGCTCCCGCTCCCTGAGCACCTCCGCGGGCCCCTCATGGCGGTCACCTGGCCCAGCCTTCCTGTCACCTCATCTGCCTCCCCCTCCGCGCCCCTCCCCCCCTCCCGTCCACCCCTTCACTTGGGCCCATCCATTTGCTGGGTGGCCTGGGCCTCGCTCCCCACCCATGACCCTTCTGGGCTCTTGTCGCTCAGATGAGGGGCTGGTTGGAGTGAATGGTCAGAGATGGGCTGGAACCCAGATGCGCCGCTTCCCAGCTGCGTGGCCTCTGGCAGCAGCGGCCATGCCAGCAGCACAGGCTGTTCCAGGGCTGAGCACAGGGCCCCCCCTGCAAGCGGGAAACGAGGGGCCTGCTATTGTCTAAGTCAGTCAGTTTCAGACGGTTTCTCACCCCCTGCCAGCTGGCCCCTCCCCAAAGGACGGGAAAGGGTGCTGCTCTGGGCTGCCCCCATTTTGGGCGCCACCTTGGATGCCTTTTCCCTAAAGAGCCCAGCCCTTGGGGGTCGTGGACCCGAGCGGTCCAGAGGAGCTGGCCCGCCTGGGATGGGCTGCGGGGCCGGGCAGGTGCCCAGGATGAGCGGGTGCCCTGCGCTCCTCGCCGCTCGCTCCTCCTCTGCCTCAGCCGTTCCCGGAAAGGCCTCCTAGGCCGCATTTTCAGACTCGCTCCGCCCGCCGGGCATAACTCAGGCCCTGCGGGCCACTTGCCCATGGACTCACGGGCCTTGGGCGGCTGGAAGTCGCTCAGGGGAGGGGCGGAGCCGGCTGCCACCTGCGGGAGCTCCTGGAGGAGGGTGTGGGTGTTTTGTTCTAGGTCCACAGACACGACCTGATGGATGGAGGTTTTCTGGCCAAACCTGGCTAAAGTGGACCCCGCATTTCAAAGTGTCGGCTGCAAAGGGCAAGGCTGGAGACCGAGGTGGGGAAGGGGACATGGGGCGGGGCTGGCGGAAGAGGGGGGGCTGGGTTTGTGTGCTCAGGAGCTCGCCCGGCAGGAGCAGGGCACAGCCGGAAGCCAGCAGAGCCGGTGCAGGCGGAGCTGTCCCTGCAGAGGTCTGTGGTGCCTTCCATGCATGAACCCCCTACCGCCCTGGGCCCCCCTTAAGGAAGCTCCAGGGAGAGGCATCCAGAAAAAGGAATGGCCTGTCATGGGTGTGGCCTGTCATGGGTGTGGCCTGTCATGGGGTATGGCCTGTCATGGGTGTGGCCTGTCATGGGTGTGGCCTGTCATGGGTGTGGCCTGTCATGGGTGTGCCTGTGATGGGTGTGGCCTGTCCCATGATAACCCTCTCCTTCCCCAGCCCATTTTCTAATGGGAATGAGGGGACGTGGCTGGTCCTGTGTCCCGCCCACCAGGCTGTGGAGCGGAAGCAGCAGCCGGCCGGGAGGGACCCTTTCCACTCTGCTCCCTCTCCCCCTCCACCTGCACCCCATCCTCCACGTGTTAGAATTGTCCTCTCCAGGCTGTGTTCCCCTCAGCGAGAGGAAGAGTGTGTGCATGAGAAACGCCGGGCAGGGGGTGGGAGAACTGGAGAGAGGACCTCAAATGACAAAGCCACCCCCTGGTGTGGATGAAAGTGAGACACCTGCAGGAAGAGAGGGGACAATGGGGAAGGGGCCCTAAGGAAGGAGGGTGGAGACCCAAGATTTTGTGGTGGCTAAGAGGCTCTGATTTTTTTTATTTGGGATAATGTTGGGTATGAACAAGCAAATAAATGATGGTGATGGTGATGGTGATGGTGATGATGGTGGTGATTATAGCAAAGAAGCTGATGGTGATATGGAGATATGGTGATGGTGGTGATGATGATGATGATAAAGATGACCTGGTGATGATGATGACAATGGTGATGGCGATGGTGATGATGATGGTGATGATGACGGTGGTGAATATGAGAATAAGGATGACCTGGTGATGATGATGACAACGGTGATGGTGATGATGGTGGTGGTGGTGATAATGGTGATGATGGTGATGATGATATAATGATGATGGTGATGATGATATTAACTCACTTGTGTGACTTGGGTAAGTCCTTTATCTTCACTGGGCCTCAGTTTCTCCATTTATAAAATGAAGAGGTAGAACTTCCGCCTCCTTCCTCCTCTGAGATTCTGTGATCCCAAAAAAAGAATCAGGAGGACGTAGGAAAAACATTTAGGAAAAAAAGAAAAAAGGTTGAGGAAGAACAAGCAGTTTGCCCCAAATAATCAGGAGCGGAGGGGAAACGGATGTGCAGTACGAGACAAAGGAGCCACCTCTCCCGAAAGCCCCTCTTGGCCTGGAGGGGGGCCGGAGCTGCACGCTAGGCTGAGGGCTGCTTGAGCTGGGCTGGCAGTGGATGCGCAGCCCCCACCCCCTGCCTGACAGCACCCCCCTGCCTGGCAGCACCTCCTCCTGCCTGACAGCACCGCCCACCTGACAGCACCCCCCACCTGACAGCACCGCCACCTGCCTGGCAGCACCGCCACCCTACCTGACAGCACCCCCCACCTGACAGCACCTCCCCCTGCCTGGCAGGATCGCCCCACCTGACAGCACCTCCCCCTGCCTGACAGCACCCCCCACCTGACAGCACCCCCCTGCCTGGCAGCATCAACTCTCCCCAGCAAGTCTCACCTGCTAATCACATGGACCAGGCCTGCCTCCCTGGGGGTTTGGCTCCACAGAATCACCGCCCCACCCCCCAAAGGTTCTGGAGCAAATCATTAAAATATCAGGTTTCCAGCCTCCGGGGGATGAGTAGGTGCTAAAAAGAGGCCAAGCTGGATTTGTCAGAAACCAATGAGCTCTCACACCCAATGTTCTCTCTTGGTGCTGCGAGCAGCTAGCCTGGCGTTCAGGGTGTGAGGGGCCGTGCAGGGGGGGCGGGGAGGGGAGAGGGGGGGGTTGGGAAACACTTAACTCCAGGGCACTCATTAGCGCCCTCAGGCCAGACGGAGCCTGTGGGGAGCTGGGAGGCCCGCTGTCCAGCGGGGTCCTGGTGGGAGGAGCCACTGTGGGCAGCACCACCGACAGTCCGGGCTCCACCAACGGGGCGTTTGTGACACCTGGGCTTTCGGCCTGTGGCCAGGACTCAGGCTTGTGGGAGGCGACCTGCAGGGACGGGGCCCTGGCTCTGGGGTCTCAGCGAGGGCAGGCACTGAGGTATGCAGCCACTGCGCACCCACTCCTGCAGGCGGCCCTGCCAGGGGTGCATCCACTGCCAGGTGTGCATCCACTGCCAGGGGTGCATCCACTGCCAGGGGTGCATCCACGTGAAAGAAGAGCGGGAGCTCTGGTGGACACTTGGCGGCGCCCATCCTCTTCGCCCTTCCCCCGCGGTCTCACTGCACCTGCCAGTGCCGTGCCGGCACCTCTGGGACAGACGCATGCTCCTCCGCCCCGAGGCCAGCAGGCCGGGAGGGGCACCCCCCACTGCAGCCCTCAACTAAGGAGCCACCAGAGTCTTATCAATGCCATGACACCCATGCTCAGGGTGCTGGGCAGGGTGGCTGAATAGTTCTGAGGTGTGTGGGCTCTGAGGTGTGAACTGTGGGGTGGGGTCTGAGGTGTGAACTGTGGGGTGGGCTCTGAGGTGTGAACTGTGGGGGTGGTGTCTGAGGTGTGAACTGTGGGGTGGGCTCTGAGGTGTGAACTGTGGGGGTGGGGTCTGAGGTGTGAACTGTGGGGTGTGGGCTCTGGGTGTGAACTGCGGGGTGGGGTCTGAGGTATGAACTGTGAAGGTGGGGTCTGAGGTGTGAACTGTGGGGGTGGGGTCTGAGGTGTGAGCTGTGGGGTGGGCTCTGAGGTGTGAACTGTGGGGGTGGGGTCTGAGGTGTGAGCTGTGGGGTGGGCTCTGAGGTGTGAACTGTGGGGTGTGAGCTCTGTAGGCTCTGAGCTGTGCAGGCTCTGTGGTGCTGGGCTGCACTGGCTCCAGCGCCCCGGCAGCATGGGGTGCAGTGGCCTTTCCCTCTGAGCCCAGGCGTCCCAGCCCCTCTCACCAGCAGTGTGCGCAATCACAGGGTGGCCTCTGGGGAGTGGAGCTGTGGCAGGATTCTGTCCACCAGGAGCAAGAGCAGGAACAGCCACCACAGCAAACACAACAGCAGCTGAGGACTAGCTCACCGCCCATCCCACAGGGGGTCAGGGGCCTGCACCGGCCAGGCCACACAGCTGGGGAGCCCCCCGGGACCCCAGCTCCTGAAGATTGTTGGGCGACCTCTGACCTCCAGGTAAACGCCACTTGGATGGGTGCCCTGTGGTGGAGCCGCCACCAAGTCTGGGGAAGGCAGGGGGACTGTCATCCAGGTGGTCTCCCCACATGCTGGCCGGGTGTGGTGTGAGTCCTGGGAACCCTCTGGCCAGCATTCCCCACGTGGAACCGCTGTGACTGCGCCTCTCACTGCACCACCTGACCCCCCGGGACACAGAACGCCCCCTGTCCTCTCCCAGCACTGTGGGGCGCGGCTGCAGTGTTTGAACAGGTTCAAGCCTCGGACTAATGAAAGGACAGGGTCCTCTCATTGCCACGTGCAAGTCCCAGCTGGAGGGCAGGGCCCTCCCAGCACAATCATAGCCAACGGCTGTGGTTGTGAGCTTGAACCTGTGGTCCGAACACGTGGCCCCACGTGCCTTGTGCTAGAGTTCGGGTGCATGTAGTTGAGTGGGGTTGAAACTCACGGGAATGCTGTAAACAATGTGATCACCCCCTTGCTTTGCCCCGTGGCATCTGCTATAAAATAAAGACACGGCTTGTGGGCGCTGGCGCTGTCTCCTCATCAGGGAGGTAGCGTCCCACCGAGACCCAGCTTTCATTCTCTGTCTGTCTTTCCTTAATCCTTTCACCCCCCGACTCAGGGTCACCTTTGGCCGTAACACAGCACAGGCGCAGGCTCGGCCTCCGAGGGCCGTGGCAGCTCCACGCGGCTGCTGGAGATTTCTCGTGAAATTTCCCACTTTAAAATATTGGCCCCCATTTAAAACCGTCCCCTTGGTGGCCCACGGTCCCCATCGGGGGCTGCATTTTGCCGACAGTGACAGCGAGTGGCCCCGCCGGACAGACACCAGGCAGGAGCTACAGGGGAGGGGCGTTCCTGACCTTGGCCTGCGAGGGGCGACCTCTTTTCATGGGGCTGAACGGAAGCTCTGTGTACAGCCTGGGGAGACTGAGGCTGGCAGTGGGGGACCTGCCAGTTCCCACCTCCAGGCCGTGTCTGGACGTAGGGAAGGCCCCCCCCTCGCCCCGGCCTCCTGGGCTGCGTCCTCACTGCGGTCTGGCCCAGCAGGGCGGTGGGGGTGCCCGCGTTGGAGTGTCCCGGGTTGGCGTGCCACCCCGGGACCCTCCTCGCTGGCCTCTGTGGGTGGCTCTGCCCACCGTTGGTTTTCAGGGCCCCGGGCGCTGGAGTGCGCTGACGACTGCCCCAGCCCTGGGTGAGCCCCCAGACTTCAGAAGGGCCGCGTGTGTTTATTTAAAACCTTACAAACAGTTTATAGGCCATGGAGCAGGGCTCCCAGGCGGGACGCGGCTGCCGGTGGCCCGAGGGCTGCGGAGGGCAGACGGCAGGGATGTGTGTGCTGGGGGGCCCCCTCGGAGGGGTCCTGGCTGCGGCCCTGTGCGGCCTGCCCTCTCGGTCCCCCCACCGCTGTGGGTTGAATTGTGTCCCCTCAAAAGACGCGCTGAAGTCCCGCCCCGAGGCCTGGGAAGGTGGCTTGTTTGGAAACAGGGTCTTTGCAGATGGGATCCAGTTCAGGTTGGTGGGCCCATCAGATACCCCCGGGGTACTGATCGGAAGGCCGCGTGCAGACCAGAGGTGCAGGGAGAGGCCACGTGGACAGAGACAGCTTGGAGGGCGGCAGCCAGAAGCCAGGATTGCGGGAGCGACCGGAGCTGGAAGGATGGAGGAAGGATTCTTCACAAGACACTCAGAGAGCAGGGCCTGCTGCCACCTCAGCTCACACTCCAGCCTCCAGAACAGCGAGAAAATCCTGTCTGCTGCTCCCAGTGCGTGGCTCTTCCTTACGGCCCGGGAAGCTGGTGCCCGCCCCCTGACCCCAGGGCCTGGGCTGGGACCCTTCCCTGTGCCCCCCCCCCCCACCCAGGACCTCTGCTGGGACCCTTCCCTGTGCCCCCCACCCCCAGGGGCTCTGCTGGGACCCTTCGCTGTGCTCCCCCGGGGCTCTCGGGCTCAGACCCGCATACCTACACCGACTGCCATGTGGGCACGGCCACCTAGGCCCCCACTCTGCTGCGTGTGGCAGGGCCCGATGACGCCTTACGGTGCCTGGCACGTCCCAAGGTCCTTGGTGCCCCCAAACCTCGGGGTCCCGGAGCAGGCTAGCAGGAGCACCAGGCACCCCCTGGGGCTGGGACAGGATCCTGGGAACGTGAATCGGAGCCGGCAAGCCTCTGGTCCAGGCTGGGCACCGTCTGCATAGCCCCTTGGGCTCCGCGTGGCCCTGGCCAACAGCACTGGCCAGGACGGCAGGTTCTCGGGCGCCCGGACCCGTGTGGGGAACAAGTGCATTTTGCGGGGCTGCCCGGCGACTCACACGCAGGTTGTCAGAAGTGCCTGTGCTCCGTGTTGACAAGGGAAGAGGACATGCTAATCAACACGCCCCGAGCCCGTCTCCTCGCTGCCTCCACCCACGTGCTCAGGCAGACACCCCACCCCACCGGACCCTCCCTCTCCCGGGCTCCCCCGCCTGGTCACTGAGCCCTGGGACTGACCTTCCTGGGCAGGACAGAGGTCTGTCTCCCCACCCCGTGGCCACCCCCCTGGGGCCCCCCCTCGCCCCCGCCTGGAGGACTAAGCCGCCTCTGCCTGGCGGCCAGAGTGATGGTTACAACCCTGATTCTCACCACGCCAGGCTCCTGCTCAGCCCTGCCCGTTCCTCACAGAAGCACCCAAAGCCTTGCCCGCCAGAGTCCCGGCCGAGCTGGCCCTGGCCCTCCCGTGCTTGCTGCGCCCTCCCTGCTGGGCAGGCACCGCCTCCTCACCCTTCCCTGCACCAGGCCTTTCTCCACACGTTCCCCACCCGGCACACGTCCCCCACCCCTTTCCCTGATCCACCGCCACCTCGTCCTGAGATGCCGCCTCCTCCAGGAGGCCTCCGGGACCCTGCGTCCAGGCGCCTGTGCGTTTCCTCCGCCGCGGTCGTCACGCGATGATGGGCAGTGCTGGGTGCCCTGAGGCCGGTGGCCCGGGAGGCAGAGGCCAGCTGTGCCGCCGCTGCTTCCCCTGCCGGCCAGTCGCTGCCTCCGCACCCGCTTAATGAGGCGAAGCAGGGCTGGCCTCCTGGACACAGGGTCCCTGCCATGTCCGCACTACTGGGCAGCTTCCCCCAGGACTGTCTTCTGGGGCCATCGGAACGGCCGAGCGCTGCGGGCACCGGGAGCGGCCTTCACCTGGGAGGCTCCAGGCGGGGTTCTGTGGGTGCTCCTCCGTGCATGGGGGTTCTGTGGGTGCTCCAGGCGGGGTTCTGTGGGTGCTCCAGGCGGGGTTCTGTGGGTGCTCCTCCATGCACGGGGGTTCTGTGGGTACTCCAAGCGGGGTTCTGTGGGTGCTCCAGGCGGGGGTTCTGTGGGTGCTCCAGGCAGGTGTTCTGTGGGTGCTCCTCCGTGCACGGGTGTTCTGTGGGTGGTCCTCCATGCACGGGGGTTCTGTGGGTGCTCCAGGCGGGGGTTCTGTGGGTGCTCCTCCGTGCACGGGTGTTCTGTGGGTGCTCCAGGCAGGGGCTCTGTGGGTGCGCCAGGTGGGGTTCTGTGGGTGCTCTAGGTGGGGTTCTGTGGGTGCTCCTCCATGCACGGGGGCTCTGTGGGTGCGCCAGGTGGGGTTCTGTGGGTGCTCCAGGCAGGGGTTCTGTGGGTGCTCCAGGCAGGGGTTCTGTGGGTGCTCCAGGCGGGGGTTCTGTGGGTGCGCCAGGTGAGGTTCTGTGGGTGCTCCAGGCAGGGGTTCTGTGGGTGCTCCAGGTGGGGGTTCTGTGAGTGCTCCTCCGTGCGGGGCCTCTGGCTGAGCTGGCTGCAGACCTCTCAGCTGTCACCAGTAACTCGGGGAGACCCCTAAGGAGCAGCCAAGGCCCAGGACTGGCTCTCTCCTCCCAGCCAAGGACGTTGATTGGGAGACAGGCGCCCAGGGCAAGGCTTTCCCAAGAGCACAGAGGAGGAAGGAAGGAACTGGAGCCCCGTGTGGTAACCTTGGGCCTGCCCCACGTGATGACCTTAGGCCTGCCCAGTGATGACCTTGGCCTGCCCCACGTGATGACCTTAGGCCTGCCCAATGATGACCTGGGCCTGCCCCTGTGATGACCTTGGATGTGCCCCGCAACCTCCCGTAAAAGCAGCGATGGGAATGGCCTCCTTGAAGAATCAGTGCTCACTACAACATCAAACATCTAAAGAAACAAGCGAGCGAACCCGCACACCTCACCACGTGGGTGTGGGCAGGTCCCCCTCGCTCTGGTCACTCCTCTGAGAGGTGAGGGGTGTGTGGGCTCGGGGTGCAGTTGCCCCGGGCTGTGGGCTCTGCATCCCGGGGCCTCGTGGGTGACCAGGCTGAGTGACCTGGCCCGCGTCCATCGCTCCGCTGTGCGGGGGGCACGCGGGGCGCTGGCGGGAGCCGCGGAGGGTCATGTGATCTGGGCCCATCCCCTGGTGTCCACAGACTCACTTTTGTTTATTTTCCCGAGAAGCTAAACAAACCAGTGAGACTGAGCAGCTCCGCGCCAGACGTGCGTTTTCCCTGTAAAAATATTTCTGCGGGTCAGAAAATTGCACCAAAATGTTTTCACAGCAAAATGCTGCCGTGTAGGGCCGGGCCTGCGGCCGGCAGCGGGGGCGGGGGCTGCGGGCCCCGGGCACCGTTTCACGGATGATAACCACAACCTGCCCGGGAGGCCCTCCTCGCCCTGGCGGCTCGCGGGAGGCTCGTGCGACGTGCTCTCACCTGCTCCCGCCTCTGCGGGCAGCGTGATGGCCCCTGTTCCACTTTGCAGAGGACGGACACGAGGCCCAGAGAGGGAGTGGCTCCCCGGCCACACGGCCCGCGGGGGGCAGGCGGATGGGAAGCCGGGGTGTCTGCGTCTGAGCCCAGGCTCCCACCCACCGTGGTGCGGCAGAGGCCCCGTGCCAGTCTGCGCTGCGCCTGCGTCTCCCATCAGCCCTCTGTGCTCTGTGGTCTCCAGCAGTTTTCTAGAGGGGCCTTATCTCTGGAAAGTTCCACAGCTCTCGCTCGCTGCCCATCTAGAGAGCGCCCAGCACGTTCCCAGGGGCAGACCACACCGGGCGGGGCTCCCTGCAACAGTGGGGCCGGGCAGGGGGCCAGGGGGCAGCTCACAGCTGGGCAGTGACATCCTTGTGGGAGCCTGCAGAGGGTCAGGCCCCGCCCCGCTCACTGGGGGCTCAGTAACTGGGGGTGAAGGAAAGCACCTTGGCGCCAGCCCCTCCCCGTGCCGGCACCCCCCCCGCCCCTCCCCGTGCTGGGACCCCCTCCCCTGGGCACACAAGCCCTTGAGTCACTCCCGCTGTCTCGGGGCCCAGAGTGGGGGTTTTCTGTAAACAGTTTTTGAACAAAACTGTATAATATTTAGAACCATTTATCCAGGATGGGGGGCCCCTGAGGGGGCTGGAGAGAGTGGCTCTCATGTTGGCTGGGAGGCAAGAGGTTTTATACTCCCAAGGTTATCTGTTACAAATGGGGGAAGCGTTCCAATCCCGAGTGTGTGTGTGTTGGTGTGTGTGTCATATACACTGTGTGTGTTGTGTACACTGTGTGTATACCGGTGTGTGTTGGTGTGTGTGTAGGTGTGTGTGTGTCATATACATTGTGTGTGTTGTGTACACTGTGTGTATACCGGTGTGTGTTGGTGTGTGTGTATGTGTGTGTGTGTGTTGGTGTGTGTGTCATATACACTGTGTGTTGTGTACGCTGTGTGTATACCGGTGTGTGTAGGTTTGTGTGTAGGTGTGTGTATACAAGCATGTTGGTGTGTGTTGGTGTGTGTATATGTGTGTGTGTAGGTGTGTGTATACATGCATGTTGGTGTGTGTTGGTGTGTGTGTATGTGTGTGTGTGTAGGTGTGTGTTGGTGTCTGGGGAGGGAATTTCCATTCAGCCTCAGAGTGGGCTGTGCTGGTGGCTACAGGGACAGATGCCGGGAGGGATGCACAGGGCTGGGCCGCATCGGTCAGTGTCTGGGCATCCAGAAGCGAGAGGAGGGAGCACAGCCATGGATCCTCCCTCCCCCGCCACCCCCCCAGAGGAGGCAGGGGACTGAGCTGAAGACTCAGCAAAGTCAGGCATGTGATAGATGCAGGGAGGACCCGGGGAGAGATGGGAGTGAGGGGGGAGCAGGCCTTGTCCGCTGCTGCGGCTGCCACCACGGAGCAGCGTCTCCCGCGTCCCTGCGAGCCAGTGCCTCTGCTCGGCTCTACGCACACCGCGCTCCCTGCGCACTCAGCCTCACGGTGCAGGGCCTGCCTGCCATCGGCAGCGGGCGGCATGACCCCGGGCACGCGAGGGGACTTGACAACCTCCCACAGCCGCTGAGAGGCGGAGCTGCGGGCCACCCTGAGTCCAGACACTGTGTCGTGTGAGGGTCGAGTTGCTGCTTGTGCGTGGATGTCCTCACGTTCTGTGATGGTTAATGTATGTGTCCACTTGGCTGGGCCACAGTGTCCAGATTTGTGGTCAAACATTATTCTAGATGTTTCTGTGGGGGGTGTTTTTGGATTCAATTGACTTTGAGTAACGCAGATTGCCCTCCCTCATGTGGGTGGGCCTCATCCAATCAGGTGAAGGTCAGAGGAGAAGAAGAGACTGCCCTCCCTCCACGAGAGGGAATTGTGCCGTAGGCCGGGGCTGAACTTGGGCACGGAACTCTCCCTGGTTCTCCAGCTTGCTGGCCCACTCGCAGATTTTGGACTTGCCAATCTCCGTAGTTATGCAAGCTAACTCCTTAAAATCTCTCTCTCCACCCACCCACCCGCCCGTCCTACTGGCTCTGCTTCCCTGGAGGATCCTGATAATAATAAACCTTCTCAAGAGCGGGTGGCAGAGGAGGGGGAGCCCACGCTTGGGGAACCCGACGCTGCCTGGAACGGAACCCTTTGGCATCCGGAGCAGGAAGGGGGCCACGGCAAGGAGCTGTGAGGAGCACAGAGGGTTCCCAGCAGGTGGCAGCAGAGCGGGAAACAGGGTGGTGTCTGGACAAGGCACCCAAGACCAAGCCGACCTCTGCCACGTGCCTGCCAAGCCATCGTCCTGCATGTGCCTCCGTGACCCCTCTGCCCGGGGTCCCTGTCAGGTGGACTTTGGGTCCTTTCTGTCTGGGATATTCAATGGCCTCCAGAGGGATGGAACAGCAGTTACAGCTCACAAAGGCCCTGTCCCCCCGCCTGTCCCCCCTCTTTAGGCACCTGCCAGGGACTGCCGCTCCCTCCCTCCAGTGAGGGGCGGGGGGCAGAGCCGGTGGGAGTCCGGTCCGGGCCCTGCTTCAGCGGGTCTAGCTGTGGGGCCTTGGACGCACCGGTTTCAACTCAGCGTCCATTTCCCTCTCTCCCGAGCGGGCTGCGGTGCTGCCTGGTGGCTCGCTCGGGGTTAAGTAGGTGGTGATGTGGCCGGGCCTCCCGCCAACGCCTGGCATGGGCAGGCGGGAGGTGTCTGACCTTGCCTTCCCTTTAGGGGCTCGCAAACTCCATCTCCCCACTGCCCCCCATGGGGGCTCCTCGTGGCTGTTTCCCGAGGCCTCGCTCCTCGACGTGCAGGCAGCTGTGTCCTCCGCGGGGTGTCTGCCTCGGTCAGACGGGTCAGACGGGTCAGACGGGTCAGACGGGTCAGGGCCCACCCACAGGCGCCATTGAACATAAGTCCCCTCTTTAGGGCCCAGTCTTCAGGCCGTGAGGTCCTGAGGCACCAGGGTTAGAACTCCAACATGGGTCCGGGCCAATGTGGCTCAGGGGATAGAGCGTCGGCCTGTGGACCGAAGGGTCCCAGTTCGATTCTGGTCAAGGGCATGTACCTCGGTGCAGGCTCCTCCCGGGCCAGGGCCCTGGTCGGGGTGTGTGCAGGAGGCAACCCATCGATGTGTTTCTCTGACATCAGTGTTTCTCTGTCTTCCCTTCTCTCTAAAACTCACTGGAAAAATATCCTTGGGTGAGGAATGAAACAATAAAAAGAGCTTCAAATGGGGATTCTGAGGACGCACAGCTCAGTCATGAGACCTTGCTTGTTCTCCACCCCCTCATGGGGACACAGAGTCACCGAGAGGCAGATGACACCCCCAGGGCCACATCCTGCTCCTCCTCGCTGGGTGCCAAGCAGGCCTGTGCCCCCCGCCCCAACCCCCCCGACCTCCACCCCCACCCCTGCTGCTAGCCCATCCCCTCGGGCGCACCTCAGTGACAGGGGCCTGGTAAGAGCAGCCGCACCGCTCTGCTCCCGACCTCACACCGCATCGGCCGCCCCTTGGTGGTGGCCTCGGTGTAATCAGACCCCCAGTCAGATGCTGCGGAATTAGCAATCCTCCGCACGGTATAAACAGAATCTAAATCAAGTGCCGGGAAAGGATATTGCCTTTTAAATCGGCCCTGACAGCTGTGGAAAATATTATGCCCACGTAGATCCTTGCGCGCCAGACGTGAGTCCTCGCAGAGCCGGCGCTCCTGGCCCGCGCGCGGCTTTGCTTTATTATGGGTTGCACGTATGGAAGTGAGAGCATAATCGTATTGTGCGCTGACCTCTGTTTTTATAGCCCCGTATAAACGGCAGTTACCGTATTAGACGAGCCATGTTTACAGACGGAGAAATAAAAACACGCCGGTTTACTGTGCGCGGAAACCCGAGAGCAGCCCGAGGCAGGGCCTGCGTTTTGTTCGTCAGAGGCCCCGTCCTGATGGGAGCAGACAGCCTGACAGGCACTGGGAGCAGGGGACACCCACGGCCCTGCCGCCACCTCCCTCCCACCGCGGAGAGCCAGGCGGGGGGGGGGGGGGGGGTGGGCGGGAGGCTCTGGCCCGAGGGGGTGGCTTCTGTCTGGACCCGCAGGCTGAGCAGAGAGGACTGGGCTTGGGAGCCGTTCGGAGCTGGGTGGGTCCTGGCTCTGCTTCATGGTTCTGTGACCTTGAGCTTGACCCCTCGGAGCCTCGGTGTTCACATCTGGAACGTGGGGTGAAGATCCCCGTCTCACAGGCCCCGAGGAATGAAAGGGAGGAAGCAGCGGGAGCTGGGCCTCGGGGAAGGTCCCTGCTGTGTCCCTCCCCTCCCCTTGGAGGTCCTATTCTGTGTCCCGTGGACCCGGACCCCGGGGAGAGCCTCTCACAGCCACGGCCGCGTCGTGGAGCCCACGTGGGCTGCCCGAGGAGTCTCTCCATCTGCTTCTTTCCGTCTGACTCGCCGTGGGAGGGAGGGCAGCTGGCCCAGCGCCCGGAGAGCGAGGGCGCCGGGAGGGACGCCGCCAAAGCAGCGACAGTCAGTTCCAGGGACAGCGGCCAAGGAGGGTTCAAGTGCGAGTTAACCTTTGAGTGAAAACCCAAAATAGCTCCCAAGAACAACTACACGGAAGCCTCTCGGAGAAGAGGCTGTCACATGGGGGGCGCGGTGGCAAAGGTGAGGGGCAGGCGGGCGTTTGAGGCTGGAGCGAGGGGCAGTGCTGGGGGTGAGGTCAGGAGTCCAGATGGGTGTGTGGCCCCGTCTGCCTGCTGGCTGCCACCCTGGGCCAGGCACCCGAGGGCTAATGTTCACAATGGGCAGGCCGCTGGAAGTTTGGGGTGCTATGGTCAGGATGTTTGTGTCCCCCCCTAATCCATGTGTGGAAGCTCTGACCGACAATGTGATGGTATCTAGAGGTGGGGCCTTTGGGGGTGGGGCCCCGGCGATGGGATTAGTGCCCTTTCAGGAAGAGGGAGACCCCGAGCTCTCTCTGCTCACACCCAGAGAGGAGGGGAGCACACAGTTAGACGGTGGCCACCCCCAAGCCAGGCCTCCCGCTGTGGCACCTGCCGCCCGAGTGTGGCATTGGAGGAGGGAAGTCAGGGTTCTCTTCACACCCACAAGGGCCTGCAACTCAGGGGCGGTCTCAGCCCAGTTCTGGAGGTTCCCAATATGGACTCGAGACTCAATCCAGAGGCCGGGGGATGAGGAGGGCGGTCCTGGGGGCGGGACGCTGCTCGAGCTCCGACAAAGGAGGCGGTGGACCAGGGGTGGCTGCAGGGTCGTCTGACGGAGAAGGTGTGCAGGTCCTTCCATCAGGCGAGGGTGTGGGCCCTGAGGACAGGGCAGTGCTTCCTACCAGGCGATCTCCGCCCCCCCCCCCCCCCCCCCCCCGCTTCCCCAGGGCCAGGGGGCAAGGCCTGGAGCCACTTTGGGTCATTACACTGTGTGGGGACGGAGGGGCAGTCTCGTGGGCAGAGGCCGGGACGCTGGTAAACATCCTGCAGTGAGGGCATCGCGTGCCCTCCCCCAAGAACGCTGGGCCGCACGTGTCCGAGGCCCTGTGCCCGAGGAGCCTGGGTGTGGGCAGTGTCGGCGAGGCCCTCAGGGTCAGGCACCTTGAAGATGGGGCCACTGAGGCCCAGGGAGGGGAAGGACACAGGGTGAGTCAGGGACAGAGCCAAGCCCAGGACCATGGGCTCCACCCCCAGTGCCTGTTCTCCTCTGCCAATCCCGTTACCGCTCCCCTCGGAGACCCGCCTCTGCCTGCCCTGGACGGGAGACGCTCTCGCCCTGTCTGGCCAGGGGTGACCATAACAGCCTGGTTAGTGCGGACATGCTCCCTGCTTGCAGGTGGCCGCTGGGGGCACCTTCTCTTTTTCATTTTCCCCTCCTGAACTCAAACCAGACTCACCCTCTCCACTGAGTCCTCCTCTGGCATCTGCTTCGCAGTCAACCCAGCGGCACTGGCACAGTGCCCCCCCCCCCCCCCCCCCCCCGAGCCGCGGCGGCTCTGCTGGGCCTGTGGCGCGAGAGGTTCTGCCTCCGGAGACCATGACGCTAGTAAAAAGCCCGCACCCTGGGTCGTTGGGGACGGCCCCCCAGGACGTTGCCCGCGTGGGCTTTGCACGTGGTCCCGCCCCGATGCCTCCTTTGACCCAGAGGCAGGTGCCCGGAGGGCCCTCGCCCAGGCTCACGTCACATGCGGGCGGCGGGCGGGGGCTCCCTCGGGCCTGGAGCAGGATGAGACCCGGTCGGGCGCCCGTCTGCCCGCCTTCCCGTGCGCATTCGCCCACCCAGCTGGAGGCTGGGCCCGCAGCCGGTGCCTGTGCCCGCGGAGAGTGAGGGCCGACCAGGCTCTGGGTCCCTGCAGGTTTCCGGGGGCAGGTACCCCTGGCGTGTCCGGGACGGAGGGAGGAGAGGTGGGTGAGGAGGTCTGAGCCCCAGTTCGCCATCTTTGGGTATTTGCCCCTTTTACCTCCTTATTTGGGAATAATGATGGACTCCTAAGGAGTTGGGAAAACAGCGCCGGCAGGTCCTGGAGCCGCGCCCCCGCCCCCCCACGTTCCCCAGGGCTGGCATCTCATGGGACTGCTGTGCAGTGTCCACACCAGGACAGGGCCATGGGCGTGCGTGGATTTCGCTGGTTTCTAAAGCGCTCGTGTGGCCTGGGTTTGCTTGTCTTTGTGTGCAGCTGTGGCATTTACACGCCCGCCGTGTGGATGTGTGTGACTCAGAACCCTGCTTCTGCTATGGCCCGCCCTCCCGCGTCTGACACCCGGGCCTTTCTGCTCCTGCTTCTCTAGAGCCTGGTCGCCGGAGACGCTCTGGACACGGATCCCCGGCAGGTCGCCCCTGAGACCCGCTGTCTCCCTGCCCTTGAGGTCCACTCGATCGTGTTCCTTGTCGTCACTGAGGATCACGGACGCGGTGTGGATGAACCCCTTTGTCTGACCCGAAATCCACCAGCGCCGCCAAGTCGGCCTGGGGGTGGCGGCTGTGGGATGCGGTGACGCGGGACGACGCCGCCCGGTCCCCATCGTCCCCATCGGCGGGGACACGCAGTGGTGGTCGCCGGTGCTGTTTCTAGTCCCTAATTCACACGCACACTCAGCGCGTTGACTGGCACCGACTACGCTGCATGAGCAACGCAACAGAGAACAAGGGCCCCCACGTCAGGGCGCCCGGCTCAGGGGCAGGGACAGACCCTTCAACAGCGAGACAGGAAGTGCAGGCACCGCTGGGGGAGGGCGCTGAGGGAAGAGCGGGGTCGGGAGGGGAGGAGGCCGCCTCAGCACGTGGAGGGGAACGGCATTCCCGCCTGGAACAGCATGTGCGCGGCTCTGAGGCTGGGAAGCCGTGTCACCCCGGGAAGACGGACAGAAGGCAGGATGCTGAGGTGTGGCCCCCGGTCCGAGGGGAAGCGGGTCGTCCTCTGGGGCCTCGCGGGTGGAGCAGGGGGAGCCTCGCAGGGCTTTGGCCAGGAGAGAGAGGCGGCAGGATTTGTGGTTTACAAGGACACATGGCTGCCTATGGAGGGAGGTTGGGCCCTGGGGGGACGGGGGGTGGAAGCTGGAGGCCTGTTGGGAGGTGGCCATGACCCAGGTGGGCGGGTCCAAGCACTGGGCACTGAAATGCAGGGAGTGGACGGGGAGAAGCCTAATGAGGGTGATGGGAGCCGCGTGTGGAGGGTGGGGGCAGGTCAGGGCTCGCGGTCTTGGGTCTGCGTGGCCACCGGGCTGTGGGTTATGGAGAAAGGCCGACAGAGGGCGCAGACCGGCTCTGGACAGGGGCTGCGTTCAGATGCGGGCTCCGCCGTCCCCGGCGGCCTAGGCTGGCAGGGCCTTCGCTCGCTGGCCTCTGTGTCCTCGTCAGGAGGATGGGTATGGTCAAGTCTCATGGAGCCGTGGCGAGGACCGATGGGTACGGTGCCAGCACGGCTCTGTGGTGACAGGCCCTCCAGGAGTTAGAATCCTCCTCCCGGACCTCGGACCTCACGGGGGCAGGAGCTGGTCTCGAGCGGCCTGGTGGCGCCCGCATCCAGCCAGTGCCCGGCATGGGGCGGGCTCCGTCAAGGTTTGTCCGTCTTCCCTTTCCTTGAGTTTCCTTGCGAGTCTTCTTGTCCAGGGACATGTCTGTGGAGAGGCCGGAGGCTGGCGGCCTGGGGCATCGGGGCAGGTTAGACGTGGGGTGTGGGTGAGTGGGACGTGGCTCTCGCCTCCTTCTCCTGAGTGCTCTCTGCTCGGGGCGGAGGGCTGGCCGGGAGCGGGCGGAGGCAGACTGTGCAGGTCCCACGGGTACGACTGGGTGTCTTTCTTTTGTCTGAAGAACGTCCTTCCTCTGTCCTCCTCCTCTCGTGGTTTGGAAGCCAGGCCCGTCAGTGTGTCACCCCTGGAGCTGCTGTGGGCCGTCCAGGGGGCACAGTGAATGCCGAGATCTGCTGCGCTGGCCTCTCAGGATGCACTGAGCCCCCCTCCCGGGACACACGGAGCCCCCCTTCCGGGATGCACGGAGCCCGAGTCAGGCTGCGCGGAGCCAGTGGGAGGCTTTCCATGTCCCCGCGGCCTCTCTGCTGCTCAAAGCGCCTGCAAGGAGAGGCGGCATTTTCCTATTCGGCCGCTCTGACGCCCTCAGTGGCCTTCTGGGCCTGTTACCCGCGACCTCGGAGGCGCTGGCTGCGCATCGGGCTGCCCTCTGACAGGGGAGCCGCCGAGTGAGCAGACCCCAACACCACGGACGCTGCAGGAAGCGCAGGAAGAGCGCGATGGCCACTGCAGGCCGCCGTGGAGAGAAAGAGTTCTCTCCCACCGTGGCCGGTGTGGCTCAGTGGGTAGAGCGTCAGCCCGTGGACCGAAGGGTCCCGGGTTCGATTCTGGTCAAGGGCACGTGCCTTGGACCTCAGTTGCAGGCTCGATCCCTGACCGGGAGCCAGTGCGGAGGCAGCCAATGATGTGTGTCTCTCACATCGATGCTCCTCTCTCTCTGTCTCGCCCGCCCTCCCACTCTCTAAAAATCAAAGGGAAGTATCCTCGGGGGAGGATTAACACAGCAACAACAACCAAGAGTTCTCGCCCACCCTGTCCCCGGCAGCAAGCAGTCCCCATGCTCCCAGGAGGGGCTGGCGCTGCCCGCACGCGATGGGCACGCAAGCTCCTGCCCGGCCGGGATGTGCGGGAGGAAGGGGGGCAGAGAGAGGGCTGCTGGGAGAGAAACCCTTCGGGCTCCGGGTGCACAGAGTTTCGGGGTGGGGGCCCCGGCGCCCGGCCTCCGTCCCCTGTGCTGCTCCAGGGAGCGGTGCTGCATATCCGGGGGACAGGGCCCCGCTTGCCGGGCGCACCGCTGATCTGTGGACACGGCCATCTGCAAGGCTGCCCCCCTCAGTCTGCGGTTTGGGGCCAGAATGGACCGCCCCCCTTTTCTGAAGGACGGCCTTTCAGAGGTGGCCGTGCCAGGTGCGGGTCTGAGCTCCAAACTGCACTTTCCGTGCCCTCCTGGCTGACGTGCGGGCCAGCTGGCGGGGTGGAGAGGCGCGGGGCACAGGAGCCCGCGGGACAGGAAGGGGCCCTAGGAGGGGCCTCGTGGGGACGTGTGCGGCACAGGGCGTCCCACGGGGACCCCGGGAGGTGGCTCCGGGCAGCTGTGGGCAGGGGCGATGGCGGGGGAGGGGCGACGGCTGGGGTGGAGCTGGGCCCAGAGAGCTACCTGCCCCCCCCAGCAGCCCACCCCGTGTCTGACACGTTGTGGTTCTGGGCAAAATGACTTCTGAGGAAAGCGGCAGGGCCCCCCGCTGCAGCCTCCTGTCACTGCCCCTGGGCCTCTGGGCCTCCACGTCGCCCCACGGCTCATCTCTGTCTCTGTCATGCGGCCCCAACCCCCCGAGGCTTCTGCAGGGTCCACCCGGCTCCGTCCCCTGTGGCAGCGCACATTCGGGGCTCCGGGAAGCAGCGGGGCCTGTGCCGGGACCACAGTGCTGCCCCGCACGCACCCACAGGCAGCACCCGCCCCGGAGCGCGGCATCTCCCCTCCGCCCGCCCCACCCCCACCCCCACCCCCACTCCTTGTTCCTAAACTACCCGGGAGGCTACGCTGGGTCCCCGCCCGGCGGAGGGCGGATTCCTTCCCCAAGTGTTTGTTTGATTTCCCCTCCGTCCTGTAAACACGGGGAAGCTCCTGAGCGACCCTCAGGGCAGCGGTGGGTTCCACGGGGCTCCCGCAGGCCGACCCTCCCTGGAGAGCGAGGGGCTGGGGCGCAGGAAGGGGGTGGCCTGCCTGCCCTGTCCGCCTGCCCCGGGCCCCTCCTGGGCTGGGAGGCTGAGGGCCCCCCTCCCTCCCGGGCGCCGCTGGCAGATGTGGGCACAGGCCTCGCCCCCCCCCGCCCCCCCGCTGGCCGTGCGCAGGGTCTCCCCAGATGCAGCCTTGGGCCACCGCCCGTCCGGCCTGGGAAAGGTGGACATTTGCGTGGCCGGTTGGTCCCATGGCTGGTTCTGCTTCCTGTTCCTGCCCCTGACCTTTGGGGGCTGCAGGGAAAAGTGGGGTCGCAGCGGGACCCCTGTGAGTCCTGGCCGGATGGGCCCCACCCCGTGGGGGCACTTGCCCTCAGGTGCAGACCCCTCACCCTCTCAAGGCCCCTACTCCTGAGCTCCCCCACTCCCGCCTCCTCTCCTGGGGGCTCACTCACACAACACTGAGCCCACACACGTCTGACAGTTTTACACGCTTCCACACATGATACCAGGGACAGCTCCACATGTACACACAAGCACATGCACACGTGCATAAGCACACACATTTATGTGCACGCAAATACATACATCCACACACGCACACACATGCATGTACACACAAACACGTACACCTGCATGTGTGCACGCACGCACATGTGCACACAGACACACGGGCACTCGCCCCTCCACAGCGCATTCTTCCTCCCCAGGGGTGAGCGAGGGGGGTGTCCCCCCTGAACGCTCCCCGTGTCCCCCGCAGAGCGCCAGCCTCCCCTCCGCCCGCACACACCGTCCTCCCGGCGTCCGCAGCCTGAGTCTCCTTTGGGAGCCCAGCCCGCTCCCGGCTCCGTGTGTAGGGTTCAGGGGGGCCAACCCCACCAGGGACCCCAGGAAGAGAGCCAGACCTGGCCAAGCAGAGGCCAGCCTGCTTCTGCCCGCACCACGGCGCAGGGATGGGCGGCCCTGGCCTGGAACTTTCCAGAAAGAGGCCGTCCCTCAGCTGCAAGGGGGGACTGAGAGCCCAGAGAGGCGCGGAGTGAACCCACAGGCGGAGCAGGGTCCAGACTGAGGAGCGCGTCCCTCCGGCTCCCGGCTCCCTGGTCCGCCTGTGCCCGGCCTGGAGCCGCCCTCGGAGGCCTTACAGGCACTGAGCGACCTCCCTTCGCCCAAGTGAGTGTGGGGTGAACTCTGGCCCTGGCACCAAGGCGCCCTGAGCGGCACAGTGGGGCCGAGCTGCGCCAGGCGAGGCAGCTTGGTGTGGGAAGAGGGAGCAGGTCGGCCAGGCGCTGGTTAAGGGGCTAAAGTCAGGGCTCCGCATCCAGATCTGCTCCTCCTGTGGCCCCTCCTGCTCCCCTCCCACTTTGGGAAGCTCCGGGCCGCTTCCCTCCTGCCGGCCGGCCGCCAGGCTGTGGGTCGTTCGGAACCTGAGGCCTGACTCCCAGGTGTGGCTGCTGCTCTGGGGCCCTCGGCTGCTCTGCGCAGATGGGACGGGGTCCGTGGACAAACGCACCCGCCTCCGCCCTCCCACGGCCAGTCCTGAGCTGGTTCCGTGCTTTCCCGGAGCCCCCCTCGGAACAAACAACTGCCCCCAGGCCTGGCCGGCTCTGCTTCTGGGGACTGCAAACGCGGACGGTGATTTTGAGGGTCAAACGAGACAGTCCGCCTCGAGCCGAGCACATGCCTGCGAACAGCAAGTGCTCAGTAACAGGGGTCATTGAGCGGCACCGTGGCCCTGACGTCCTCACCATCACGGTCACCGTCACCGTCACCGTCACCATCACCGTCACCGTCACCGTGATCGTCAGAGTCATGCTTCCTCCTTGGACTGAGCTGCCTAACGTCACAGGCTCACCCAGCTCCCCCTCCTCCCTCCCCTCCTGCCCCCCCCCCCCCCCGCCCCGCTCCTCCCCTGCATGGAACCGGCTGCAGGCACCCCACATGGTTGTGCTCCAGATCAGCTGCCAATCAGATGTCCCGGGAACTTGTCCCCCGTCCTGGCACCTGCCAGGGGCCCGGCTGCAGCTGCTCTTTCTGCTTTTCTGCCTTTGAACTGTAAGGTAGGGGCTCAAGTGTCCCCCCTTGGAGCAAGGCCAGGGGAGCCTCCCCCGCCCCCCGTGAGCCCCGCCATCCCTCCAGCCGGGGTTCCTGTGGGAAGATTCAGGGGGCTTGCAGGAGGCAGTCATTTTCTGGGCCCAGATGGCTGCACCCCCAGCTCTTCCCCGAACAAGATGCGGGTCCCTCCTGCTCCGTGGCCCAGTGATTAAAGCAAACGCATTCAAAGCAAAGCGTTGCACCAAATCAAAGGGAAAACGAAGCATGCATAAAACCCAGAGTTTAAGTTTCTTATTGGAATATCAAAAGAATATTGAAATATAGGAATATCAAATACCAATGGGCTCTTTTCTCATGTTTTGCATTTACAGACTCGATTTCAACGGGCCTCGCCTGCTGTCTCGACGAGGCTCCCGTGGAATCTAAACAGCCTGGGTTTAAAGGAAACAGACCGGGAGCCGGGCAGATAGGTCCGCTCCCCCTTCCTCACCGCCGTCGGGGCGAGTGCAAGCGGCCGCCACCTTCGCTGGGTTGTCAGTCAAGGCACCAGGCCTCGTGGGGGAGCTCCCTGTCCCATGTCACACCAGGTGTCGGGGGGACGCGGAGTCACGGATGGGGCCGTAGGTCATGTTCCTGCCTTAAGGAATCTCAGTCCTTCTGCTGAATAAGACGGACTTAGCATAGCAGTCAAGGTTCTCCAGAGAAGCAATAGCTACGTGTGTGTGTGTGTGTGTGTGTGTGTGTGTGTGTGTGTGTGTGTGTCTACCCCCCTATCTCACCTAGCTCTATATCCATCCACCTAGAGATTTATTTCAGGACATGGCTCATGTGATTGTGGGGCAAAACCTGCAAGTCAAGCCAGCAAGGTGAACATTCCAGCAAGAGTTGATGTTGCATCTTTTTAAAATATATATATATATTTTTATTGATTTCAGAGAGGTTGGGAGAGGGAGAGAGGGATCAAAACATCAACGATGAGCGAGAATCATGGATCGGCTGCCCTCGCTCCCAGGGCCCGGCTCCCAGCTCCCGGGTGAGGCTCAGCATCTCTGCAGGACGGCGCGCCGCCAGGCCTCCTCGCCCAGCTCCGGCTGCGAGGCTCTGCTGCAGGCCAGGGGGCTGCGAGGGCTGGGCCGCCTCCCTCAGCGAGCTCCACAGGTGAGGAAGCTCTACCCGGGAGGCAGGCCCGGGTTACTGACCCCGTCGCCAGCTTGCTCACAAGGTGCAAATTCCACTAACGGGGGATCTGCGTGATCGGGGCGATCTTGAGCGGCTCAAGGAGCTGGAACAGGCACCCCTAAAGCCGTCGCCGAACCACAGGAGCAGACCCGTTCTCCTCGGTGCGCAGACCACATGCTGGGCCATAAAACAAGCCTCCATGATTTAGAGATGGTTGGGACAATGCCTCTTCTCTGGCATGGGAAAGCAGGAGCAGAAGGAGATTCGGGAAATTCACAAACACGTGGACAGGAACCTATTCCTACATGACCGGTGGGTCAGAGAACACATCACAAGGGAAATTAGAAACGATTGTGAGACCAGCGACAGCGAGGATGCAACCCGCCAACGCCCGTGGCCCGTGGCTGGAGCGGTGCTAGAGGGACACTCGCAGGTGCGAAGGTCTGTGTTAAGAAAGAAACAGGACGTCAGTAACCTGAGCTTCCATCTCAACTGCCTGGACAAGATGAGCAAACTCAACCCAGAGCGAGCAGGAGAAATGATCAGCAACCGAGAGGAAGTAAATACAACAGAGAATAGACAAACAACAGAGAAAACCACGGCAACCAAAAGCTGGGCCTTGGAAAAGACCCGCCACGTTGACACACCTTTAGGAGACTGACCTACAGGAAGAGAAAGAGCCTGGCCGGCGTGGCTCCGTGGGTGAGCGTCGACCTAGGAACCAGGAGGTCAGGGTTCGATTCCCGGTCCGGGCACAGGCCCGGGTTGGGGGCTGGATCCCCAGTGGGGGGCGTGCAGAAGGCAGCCGATCCATGATTCCCTCTCATCATGGATGTTTCCATCTCTCTCTCCCTCTCCCTTCCTCTCTGAAATCAGTAAAAAATATATATCTAAAAAATTTTAAAAGAGAGAAAAGATGCAAATTCCTGAAATAGGAGACATCACAATGGACGGTTCAGAAATAACAAGGATTACAAAGGAGGACTCTGTATGCGCCCACGGGTTCGATAACGTGGGTGACACAGACCAATGGTTAGAAACAGCGGTCGCCACCGGGTGGTCTGTGAGGTCCGAAAGGTTGGCGACGGCTGGTTAGAAACACACCACCCACCAAAACTGAGCCGAGAAGAAACAGGGAATCCGAATGGGCCTCTGCCAACTGAGGATACTGAATTCGCCATTTAAAAACGTACACAAAGAAAAAAAATCAATCAAACATTTAAAGAAGAATCGATACCAATTCTTCCAAAAAAGGAAGAGGAGTAACCGCTTTCCGGCCACCATTACCCCGACACCCAAACCAGACACACATCGTACACGAAAACGACAGACTTACGCCACTTATGAATATCGAGGCAACATTCCCAGCGACATGATGGCGACCAACCTGGTAAGACATGAAAAGGATTGTGCACCACGGCAGGCGGGGTGCGTCCGGGAGTGGGCTGGGCGCGGGCGGTGAGGGAGAGGATGGGGGCGGGCCAGGCAACTCTGAGGTTTGGCCTGAGAAATTCATGCCGTGCCCTGAGGTGGAAGACAGAACCATGTCAGTTTGGGGGGAAAGCTAGGAGTTCTGGGTGGACAGGTGTGACCGGCGTGGGAGACAGCCTAGCGGAGGCCACGGCGATCACATGCAGGCGGTAACACGGGCACCACGGCGTGGGAGGAGCTTCTGCTGCTGCTCTTCCTTCCATTTTTTACTGACTTCAGAGAGGAAGGGAGAGAGAGAGAGAGAGAGAAATATCAGTGATGACAGAGAATCATCAATCGGCTGCCTCCTGCACGCTCCACACTGGGGATCAACCCTGCAATCTGGTCATGTGCCCCGACTGGGAATTGAACCATGACCTCCGGGTTCATAGGTCAACGCTCAACCACGGAACCATGCTGGCCAGGCTCCCTTCCATTCTGTAAATGAGAAAAGCAAGGCTCGGAAAGGTGACGGTACTCCTTAAGGGGACCCGTCCTGGTGGCAGCCAGGAAGGAGCCAGCTCTGGAGACCGCCGAGTAGCTGGATTCACCAACGGGCCGCCCCCGGGACTGGTGTTTGGGGGAGAGAACCCCTGCTCTGCAGGCGGAAGCCATTCTGAGCGGAGGTCTCTGTTCTTCGCTGCCGGAAGCACCCTGCCCGGCACACTCCCTGACGGTCTGCAAGATCGCTCTGTGGGTTCTCTCCGCATTGGCCAGCTGCCCCTGCCCCTGGGGAGAACCCCAGCCCCGAGTCCAGGGAAGGGATGGCGTCAGGCATGGCTGGATCCTGAGACCCGCACACGTCGCTGGGAGCGTCTCTCAGCTTCAAGCCCCACATCCTATCCGCTCAGTCGCCCTGACAAGAAGAGCACTTCACCATAGGGAGACCCGTGGGCCAGGCTCGAGCCACCTGTCGGCTCCAGGGACGAGGCTCTGGGGCGAGGTCCTGATTCAGCCCCTTTTAAAGCACCATGGGAACAAGAAGAAAGAAGGCGCCGGACGTGAGCATGGCGGATGCTCGCGGCACCGGCCACAGCGGCTGTGTGGTGGTTTGGGTGGGAAACTCTGCATCCTAGCTCCCCCTTTTAGAAACCCACACGGCGCCTCGCTATATTAAAGGCTCTGAGAAGTCCTGCAGAGAAGGATTAAAACCCTTGGAAAAAGTTAACCCGCATCTCATAAGCACGTTCGTTTCGTTTTGAAGTCTACTAATGAGCGTCCTAGGAACCCCGATTTTGGAAGGGGATTGGGAAGTGCCGGGCCACGTGCCCCTGCTCCCAGGCCCCGTCTCCCACATTTGTGAGCCCTTCAAGGTTGCAGAGAAGGAAGAAAAACCAAGGGGACCCTGTGTACGCGCCCAGCCAACTCAGGGGCATCGTGTGGCCTCGTGGCGGCAGGGGTGGGGGAGGCGGTTGTGCCCAATACGCCCACCACCCACCAATGTGTTGGCTGAAGTAGGGAACCCCCCGGCCCCTCACCCAACACACACACCCCGACCCCGGAGCCCAGGCGCCTGAGTGCACAGCCTGGGTTATGAAACGGTTGGGAGTGGAGACCAGGCCTCTTGGAGTCTCTGGGGTTTGTGCGCGGTCACAAATTGGAGACTAAGTGTGCGTGTGTGTATGTTTCGGATTTGTCTCGTGCAGATGGAAAAAGCGCTGAGTGGGTTGTAACCTCATAGGCTGGGCTCAGCCTCCAGATCCCCATCTTGAGATAAAACGGGGCAATTACCGAGCGAGCGGGCCATCTCCTGGAACCGCTTCAGACGCCGGCAGCCGCGACCGAGGCTCTGATGGGACGGAGCTGGTCCAAGAATGTTCCCCAAACCATGATTGATAGCCCTGCCTCGGGGAGCGGGCACCCAGGCTCCCTTAGACAGCAGCTGGAGTCCCAGGGCTCTGCCCATGGGCCCGAACTTGGGGTGTCTCTGCCTGCCTCGATGGTGGCCAGCCTAGTCTCGCTTTGTCCCCGAGGAAGGGAGAGGTGGGCTTCCAGGACTGCTCAGGCCACCGCAGCTAAAGGGAGGAGGAGGCGCCAGGGCCTGGCTGCAGAGCCCTCAGGAACTCGCTTCCCTTGCCCACCACACCTCCCCCCCCACCCCCCCAGACCCTCAGCTTTCTGCCCAGGGATCTTTCCGGTCCTGCTAGTAGACCCGCCTCTCCCTCTTCACCGCAGGAAGGTTGTTGAATAGGGAACAAGAAATATCAATGATGAGAGAGAATCACGAATAGGCTGCCAGCGAGGGCGGCTCAGTTGGTTGTGCGTGGTCCCGTGCACCCAAAGGTTGCCGGTTCAATTCCTGGTCAGGGCACATGCCTGAGTTGCGGGTGTGATCTCTAGTTGGGGAGTATATGGAAGACAACCTATTGATGTTCCTCTCTCTTTCTCTCCATTCCTCTCTCTAAGCATGTCCTTGGTTGAGGATTAAAAAAAAAAAAAAAAGAGCCCTAGCTGGTTTGGCTCAGTGGCTAGAGCATTGGCCTGCAAACTGGAGGGTCCTGGGTTCGATTCTGGTCAAGGGCACATGCCCAGGTTGCAGACTAGATTCCCCAGTAGGGGGCGTGCAGGAAGCAGCCAGTCAATGATTCTCTCTCATCATTGATGTTTCTCTCTCTCTCCCTCTTCCTTCCTCTCTGAAATCCATCCTAATATATAAAAAGCCAGGGGTTGTCACGACTGAAACAACCAGACGGATGACCAAATAGCAGGCTGCATGGGGTGACCAGGCCAGCAGGGGGGCAGTTGGGGGCAACCAGGCCAGCAGAGAGGGCAGTTGGGAGCGACCAGGCCAGCAAGGGGGGCAGTTAGGAGTCAGCAGTCCCGGATTGTGAGAGGGATGTTCGACTGCCCTGGGGTCGGACCTAAACCGGCAGTCGGACATCCCTTGAGGGTCCTGGATTGGAGAGGGTGCAGGCTGGGCTAAGGGAACCCCCCCCCCCCCCATGCACGAATTTCGTGCACCAGGCCTCCAGTAATAAAAATAAAAAAGACACCACAGCCTTGGGGCATCTTTAAGAAATCTGTCCCTAACTAAAGCCAGGGAGAAACGGAAGTTCTGATGATCAAAAGATTCCACGAAAGTGAGAAGATGAGCCCAAGATAGAAAAGATGTTTGTAAAACACAATTGACAAAAGACTGACATGCAGAACACATTGTCTCATAGAAACATCATGGAAGGTACACGTGTGGCTTTATAATGTTTGGTAGCCTCCGTAAAAAAAGGGAAGTGACCGGTAAAATTAGTTTTAATGAATGTTAACAATATGTAGCGTACATAGTACGGTTTTAATGGAAAATATCTAAACTGCTTCCGCTTTTAAATGTAAATAAACCCATTCAAATGCAGAACGCAGCTCCACAGTGGCCCTAGTCACATTGTCCACGTGGTGGCGGCTCAGCCGGCGCTCTTAGCCTGTCCAAACGTCCAGCTTTTGGAAGGAAGATCACATTTTTTAACGATTCAGACACATACCCTTTCTCGGTTTCTTGTGCTTGGAAAACAAGAACAGAATTATTTTATTTTGGAAGCTCACATTTTTATTTTAAAAGCAACATAACAACTGTAAGAATACTTTGAATAGAGAAAAAAAATCGCCCATACTCCTACCTCGCTCCTCCCCAGGGAGCCCAGGTACACACCCTCCACACCACACACCCCTCACACACGTGTGCACACACATACGCACCGTCCCATCTGGCGCATCAGACAAGGTTAAGTTCAACAACCTTCCCTCAAACACCCTCCCAGAGCCCTGTACTTATCGTCAGCACGTGGTACACAGTAGGTGCTCAATAAAGGCTTGTTGAGTGAGTCGCCTCTGCAGCCCTGTCAGATTCGCACTGTAACGCCTATTATTATAGCCAAGCTCACAGCCAGCTTGCAGCGCGGCCCTCAGCCCCATGGGCTGACGAGGATTCCACGAGTACACGGGTCCATCGCCGAAGCTCTACACGTGCTGTACTTACCTGCGACGCCACCGGGGACCTCGCTCTGCACGGAGCGTGAGCGACCGATTGTGTCTGCAGCTCACGTCTCCAGGGTGGTCAGGCCAGGCCGACACCTGGGATCCTACTCACAGCTCCTGAGCTACGTGGCCAAGCTGCCCTCCACGAAGGTCATATGCCCGTCCCGCCTGCCAACGAGCCCCGGGTTCCAGTCCCATCGCCAGCACTGCGGGTCCTGGGAAAGCGATTCCTTCCGCTAAGTGCAGGGTGTTGTTTCAGACTGCACTTGGCCCGGGTTTGTATTTTGCTTCACCGGACTTGCGTGCCTTTTCCTTTGCAATGTTCCCTTTGGCTTCAAAGCTTAGAAAGTAACGACTTCTCCAGGAGCCTGACAGACACTTGATGGTATTTTCTGCTCGGCTGTGGGGATAATGTCATTTTTTATGGGCAGCATTTTTATTGGGAAAACTAGTCCAACAACACGGTGGAACATTTTGAAATAAAGAAAATGGTTCCTTCCGCCGCGACCACCCCGTCGGAGCCGCCGTCATTGTGCGCCTTTCGGGGTTTTCCGTCTGCACACACACCTCACGTGGCCCTCGGCATGGCCAGGCGGGACGCGCCTGCTCTTCCACTTAGCGTGACAGCGTGGCCGTTCTCCCACGTGGCCTCCTGGTCTCCCCAGGAAGGATCTCAGTTGCTGCCTGATGTTTCATTGCGTGGCTGTGCCTGACCACCTGATTAACCGATGCCTTATTTCTTGGACACCTACATTGCCTTCCACGTTTTACTGTTAAAAACAATTCAGCAGTAAAGGCTTTTGTGCGTCAAGTCTTCCTGGGTTATTTCTTTAGGCCTAAGTCCCGGAGGCACATTCCTGTAAAGCAGTGGTTCTCAACCTTCCTCATGCCGCGACCCCTTGAAACAGTTCCTCCTGTTGTGGTGACCCCCAACCATAAAACTATTTTCGTTGCTACTTCATAACTGTAATGTTGCTACTGTGAGGAATCGTCATGTAAATATCTGATATGCAGGATGTATTTTCATTGTTACAAATTGAACATAATTAAAGCATAGTGATGAATCACAAAAACAATATGTAACTATGTATGTGTTTTCCGATGGTCTTAGGCGACCCCTGTGAAAGGGTCGTTGGACCCCCACAGGGGTCGCGACCCACAGGTTGAGAACCGCTGCTGTAAAGGGGATAGCCCACCGCAGACACAGCGGCCCACACAGCACCCCACGTCCTGTGAACAGCGCCACGGGTCGGATCGGCCTTCGATGACTTTCCCAGGTGCCCTTGCAACTGGCCGAGCCCTTTGCCTGGATGAGAAGCACACAGCAGCCTGAGCTGCAGGCCGCTGGGAACACGATCGCTCTCTGGCTTAAAGGGGAGCGGCTGGGAGACCAGGCGGGTGGAAGCCACCCCTCGGGCTGCAGAGCGGACCAGAGGAGGGCCTGGCCACTGCGGACATCATGGTGATGGGCCTCACTCTGGACCCCATGTATGGGCTCCGGGATGTCTCTCACCAGCTTATCACTCTTGACGTAAATCGGCACATCATCATATCGGATCCCTGTGTGTCCAGAGCGGGGCGGCGGGGGGGGGGGGACTGCTCCCGGGCGGGGAGTGACATGGACTAAATATCTCTTAGACACACACCAGGCGCCTTCCACCCAGCATGCCCCCGCCCCTCACGGACAGCTAACGAGGTGGCTATGATTATGCCCATTTTACAGACCAGGAAGTAGGGCGTGGGCAATCTTTCTGGGTTTTCTGACGATGACGGGGGAAATCCGATCTCTCTAACTGGAAGTGCCACCATCTCTCTGCTCCTCAGAGAAACCCGGCTGCACCCGGGAAGGTGGGGGACCCCATTCGGGCAGAAAGCCAGCGCCGTTGGGGCCCGGAGGGTTGTGTCTGCATCTGAGCCCACCTCCCTGCCAGCAGGTTCTCTCCAAACTCCTGTCACAACCACGCCCACTTCTGGTTCTAACATTTCCCTTCGCCTCACCTTGTTTTTTTCTTTCTTTCTCTGATTTCAAGAGCATAAGTGTCCATTGCAGAAAATTTGTACAAACGAGGGGAAAATTAACATCATCCGGAATCTCGTTCCTGGAGTTAGTCACTAAGAGCATGTTCGTGTGGTTTCCTTCCAGTCTTTTCCCCGCGTTGGCATTACAGCGGGGCCTTGACGTACGAGTGTCCCGACTAACGAGTTTTTTGAGATTCCAGCTGTCTCTCGGCTGATTTTTTGCATTGAGTTGACAGAGTAATTTGAGTTAACGAGCTCCTTAACGAGCTCCTTAACGAGCTCGGTCTCAGAACGAATTAAACACATCAGTCAAGGCCCCGCTGTATGTACTTGCTTAACGTACACTTTCTTCCTAGCGCCCGTCACACTGCCTGGCTAGGAAGCCTTGCACAAATGCACGTTCAACGAGTGGATAAGTAAAGTGGGGACACTGTGTCCCGGGTTGAGCAGAGTGCCTGGCACATGCTGGGCCATCCACGCATCTCTGTCGAATAAAAAAATAAGAAAATAAATGAACACTTTTATCTCAGTCCGTAGCCTGGTTCATAGTAGCTTCTCATTAAAATTAAAGAAAGCAACCGAGAGCTGTTTTTTCATAACATTGTATCGGGAGCATGCTCTCATTTCATCACAAACCCTTTCTTGTTGCTCCTTTTAGTGGCTGCATAACCTTCCACCACTTACTCTTCACTGGCCTCCTGTTGTTGCATGCTAAAGAGTGTAACACGTTTCATCTATATATATAAAACCCTAATATGCAAATAGACCAAATGGCGGAACAACCGAACAACCAACCAACCAGTCACTATGACGTGCACTGACCACCAGGGGGTGCGCACAGAACATGGCGGGCGTTGGCAACAGGTGGCAGAGCACGGAACATGGCGGGCATTGGCCGTGGTGGGATGGTGGAGCAGGTGAGTGGGGCGCCAGACCAATGCAGGCACCAGTCGCTGTCATGGGGGTGAGCCTCTGGTGGTTACTGAAAACTCTTTGCTCCCACGTGCCATGGTCCCGCCGGGTGCTCACACCTGCTGCTGGCGCCTGCAGCTGCTGCCAACATCGGCCCCGCTCGCACCCACTGATGGCGCCCAGTGTCGGCGAGCCATGGCTGCTGGCCCCGATGGCCCTTCGGGGCTTCTCCACCTCCTCCTGCTCCTGAGGGACGATCGGGGCTGGCAGCTGCCTCTCGCACCCGCTGTCGGCAACGGCCCCATTCACACCCACTGCTGGTGCCACAGCTGCTGCTCGCACCCACTGCCGGCACCTGCCCCAATCACTCTGCATTGTCAGTGGGTGTGAGCGGGGCTGGAGCTGTCAGTGTGTGGGAGCAGCAGTGGCGGGAGCGGGGCTGCAAGCAGACAGGGGGCTGGGGGCCGTGCGGGAGGGGCCGGGTAGGGGCACGGAGGATGGGCCGAGACCCGCCCCTGTGCCCCCCCAGAGCCTTGGGGCCCACAGCTCCTTTAAGGTGCACGAGTTTGTGCACTGGGCCCCTAGTTGTTATATAAAGCGTTAGGGCTACCTTCTCTGTGCATAACTGCTTGTATATGTTTTAACCAGGTTCTTCGTGTGAATTTGTTGGGTCGCCGGCTTCCGACACAGCACGACTGACATGATTAAAGCGTTTTGTTCAGCTCCAGGTCCAGACCAGCAGGGCGCACCCCTGTCTGTTTCCTTTGAGCTCAACATGGCTGAGCACCACCAGCGCTGTTGTTTTCTCAGCACAAGTGCCTCTCACTGACAGCTACGCACTACAAGGGGCCTCGGGTGAGCGAGCTGGGGGAGGCGCCCGGGTGATTCCCGAGTGCACGCAGTCCTTACCTCCCAGGACGGCTTTCCTGCCGGGCCTCCCTCCTCTGCAGCGAGAGCAGGAGGGAGCGTCTTGGGGCTCTGTCCGCCTGGCGGGCTGCAACCCGGTCCCCTCCGGTGTCCCGAGGAATGTGGGCTCTTTGTGTCAAGTGCAAGCCCACTGGAGAGCTAATTATGTGGCTTAATTGTGCTTAACACCCATCCGGCCCAGCTCTGACAAGGGCCTCACCTTTGAGTAACAATTAAAACAAATGCTGGCTTGTAGCCGACATTGTAATTTTCGAATCAGCCTCACATGCCGCGGCGCCTTTGAACCTCAGAAGATTCCTGAGCGAAGGAGGTGTTGCTGTCTTGCCAGGTTTTGAGAGAAACTTGAGGTTCCAGCGTTCTGCCGACTTGTCCGCGGTCAGGTGGTCACCTGGCGGGAGGGACCAGGACTTGAACTCGGGTTTTCTGGCTCCAGGTCCCAGGGTTTCCTGCTGCCCTCAGGAGGGATAAAAGCCCACACCTGTCAGAATGAGCAGTGCCCACGCCCTATCGGATCTTCGCTCCTCCCAGCGTCCCCCCTACAGTGAGGGTCACGTGACTGGTTCTGGCCAATGGGGTGTGAGTGCAAGTGGCTGACACCTGTCATTCCAGGCGGAGGCAGGAAGGGCTCTTCTGTGATTGGTGCTCCTGTCCCCCCTCCCTGGGCTGAGGGATCTGCAGGGAGGACCAATGTTGAGATGGGGGCCACACAAAAGAAGCATCCTGAACCCCGAGCTGGCTGCCCTGGAGGACCGCCCGCCCTGCATGGGAGCTGTGTGCGTGAGCAATCCAGTCCTGTGTAAGCTACTGAGATATTGGGGAGTGTTTGTTACTGCCGCCTCACGGGGCTCACCCTGACCAACAAGAAACTCGCACACACATGGACACACTCCGTGAGGACCATCCCACGTGCAGTGGCACCTGGCTTCTAGGCTCAAGGCTTTCCCCCTGTGACCTCGGTCAAGTCACTTTCTCGTCCTGAATCTCCGTTTTCTTCTCTTCGATATCAAGCGGTTGGCTATCAGCAGGGTACAAGTATGTGCTTTATTCTTATTTTTTAGGTCAAGAGCTCTTTTTTGTTGAATAATTTCTACCTTGTCTCCCCCCCCCCCGCCCCCCCCCCCCCCTCAGTAATCTAAAGGTAAAGCTTCGCCGCTCGGCTGGTGGCAGTGCTGAGCGGGGCTCCCTCTGCTCCCCCGCCCCCTGGTCCCCAGAGTCTGCGCTGCTCCCCGGGGTGTCCAGGAGCTCCCCGGAGCCCAGCTTGGAAAGTCTTGGGCCGGGGGGAGTCCAGGTCATTTCGTGGTCCTGGCTTTGAAGAGACTGGGCGTTTATTCCAGACCGTGGGCTTGCAAATGTCTCCCTTTCAAAGCCTTCGCTTGGGGGGCGGGGAGGTGCGCCCATCTCCTGCTGTGGCTGCGTGTCCTGAGCGCCTGTGGGTGCTGGGCCTTGTCTGGACCCTGGGGACCTAGAACTGACAGTTTCTGTTCGGAGGAGTTATTGTTTAGAGCGGGAAGACTTGGAGGTAAAAGGTAATGCATTTTATTTGTAACACTTGCAGGAACAGATTACTGGTTTTTGAGCGCCAGTATGTTCTGAGCACTTCAGATAAATTATTTTGAATCTTCATGGCCACCCGACATGTCCCAAGTCCTAGCCTCCCCATCTGTGAGGGGCCCCCCCAGCCCCCTCCGCCCAATTCCTCTGGGGAAGCTTGGTGGGAGGTGTCCATTTCTCCTCGTCTCCACCAACTCTAGGCTCTGCCTCCACTGAATTCCTGGTGGTATCTTCATCTCACCGCCTGTGTCTGTCTGGCTCTTTCTCCCTGTTTCTTCCTCCATCTGGGTTCCCCCCAAACAGCCTGAGAAAGGCCCATGTGGGAGCCTGAGCACAGGGGAGACGGGGAAGGTGGGGGGTCCCAGCCCCGGCAATAACGTTCCTCTTTGCTGCAACTTCATCAGACTCTGGTTCCTCCTGTCTCAGTAGGTGGCAGGAGCGGGGCTGAGGCCTCTCCTTCCCGTTTACAAACGCCACTGTGTCATCTGTCATCTCCACTCCCTTCCCCGAACCCCTGCTGGGAAGGCAGGGTGGCTGCGTTCAGTTTGTTTTGCTTTTTTTAAACACTCCCCTTTCCGTGCCCACAGGGCACGGCCCCCTCCTTGTTTTTGGATGCCGGGTCTGAGAATGTGCCTCACGGCTGAGAGGTACTTGTAACCCCACTGTGAGCACATGCGCAGAGCGTGGAAATGTCCACACAGCCGAGGTGCTAATTTCCACTCTCACCGTAAGCAGGAGGCCTGCGGCACGGCACACGTTTTGCATTTTTGCGCCTTTTGTGGGTGGTGTCCCTGCTGTAAGGCCCCGACGCGTGGTGCTGGCGAGGCTGACTCGGGACGGCCGCGGGGTGTCCTTCCGGACCCGAGCTCATCTGGGCACCAGCCACAGCGCGCTGGGCCGTGAGTTCACTGTTCACGCATCGGCAATACATACGAAATAGGACGTCTGTCAACAGAACTGCATGAAGCCAGCGGTGTCTTGATCGGTGGAGGAAAATGTGACCAGAGGCACGTCCATCCCCCCCACCGTGTTCCTCCCAGGGGCGATGGCTCAGCGTCTGCAGATTCTGTGTGCCCGGGACTTGATAGAAACTAACGTCCTCCATGAATAACGAAGATGTACCATGTCAGTGGTCGGCAAACTGCGGCTCTCGAGCCACATGCGGCTCTTTGGCCCCTTCAGTGTGACTCTCCCACAAAATACCGGCTCTTCCACAAAATACCAACTTCTGCGCATGGGTCACAAAGTTTCAATCGCACTGTATGTGCGCGTCCGCACGTGGTATTTTGTGGAAGAGCCACACTCAAGGGGCCAAAGAGCCGCATGTGGCTCTCGAGCCGCGGTTTGCGGACCACGGCACTATGCTGACTCACCCGCCTCCTCTTAGCCACAGGGAGGTGAGCTCAGAGCAGGCAGTGGCCACCTGCATGCCCAGGTTGGCTGGTTCGGAGGCCCCTGCTCTTCCCACAAACCCAGGCTGCCCCCTGCCCCACCTACTTGCCCCCTGCTCTCCTGTCTGCAGCCCTTGAAATGCAGGTTTATTTTCTATCCCTAAGGGGTCATGGAAAAATGGCCCATCCCCGCTTGTCCCCTGGATTGTAATTGTCCCAGAAGGGTCTGAGGGCTGTCCCCTCACTGGCAAGCTGGGCCGGGTACAAAGGGTCCCCATTTCAAGTTTTCCCACCCCCAACTTTGAAGCTTAATAGCTTTAAAATCTTACAAGTTGTAAAAACAATTAAGGCAATAATCTTAAAAAGAAGCAGAATGCTGGGCCTTCAAAGGAATGCGAGCCATTCACACTTCGCGGCTAAATGCGGGCCCCTGGCTGGCCGGCCTGAGAAAGCGCAGAGGCGCCGGGGAATTTGTTGATGCCAGTTTGGACAGACTGTTTATTTTCATGATTTCATGGAAGAATTTTAATTTAATGAGTGTTTTATACTCTAATGTAAAGCATCGCTCGAGCCCTGTAATTACTGTGTCAAAATAAGCCTTCTTAAGCGGCAGCAGCTTGAACTCGGGGCTGGGCCTTGCATCCGAATCAGGCGGGTGGGGATGGGGGGAGGGGGGGACTGCTCAGAGTGAAGCGCCTTCTTAGTGGATCAGAAATTAACACGGGCCGCCAGCCGGGGCGGGCGGCTCCTCGGGCTCATTCCCCGCATGTGGCTCACATGCTGGAGCGAACGTCCTGAGACAGGCTTCTTCTCCGTGGTCCTTAGGAGTCGTCTCCTAACTGCGACTTAACGTCCCCCAAAGCCTATGCACCCGCCAGGCTGTGCCGGTCGGGCCTCTCAGACACGTGTTATTGCGTTCCAGCCCTCCCTCCTCTCCTTTTGCCTTTGGCTTTATGCACGGCCCACAGGCATTGCTATTCTCCCTCTCATGTCTTTATTTTAGAGCCTGGGAGGGATTTTTGTGCAGCTCAGGAAGGACAGCTGCCCCCAGGCCTCCGGGCCAAAGTTTAAGGCCAAGTGGAAGCCTGAGGTTTAGCGCATTCCCGGCCCCTGCCCGCGGCCGCTCCTCTGTCTTCTCGCCCACTCAGGGCCGGTTCCCGGAGCCTGCGCCTCTCCTGACCCACGCACAGAATGGTCTTTCCAGATGCAGGCCGAGCACCTCATCTTTCGTCACACCCCCTCGTCCCTGGGCGGGGATCCCCCAAACGAGCCCCTGGACTGACTTCTTGGGGGGACTCTCTTTATCACACTCCGTGGCCCAGGTTTGTGCTCATTGTTCCAGGTCCCGGAACCCAGCTGAGCAACTTGCTGTTTCCATCCTGCTCAGAAGTGCGTGTGCGGCGGGAGGAGGGAGGGGAGGAGGGAGGGACGCTCACGCTGGGCGCGAACCGGCTCTTTCCCTGCGCTGTGCGGTGTCCCAGGTGGCCCGGCAGCCAGGTCAGAAGCAGGCAACACTGAACCTCAGGCCGGTTCACAGCTCACAGCTCACAGCGTGCAGGTCCCACCCTGACCCCGTCTCCTGCTCCCGCTGCGCGCAGGGCTGGGCAATCGTTTTCCTGCGGGGACCCCTGGCTCCTGAGGAAGGAAGGGGGCGGGCCTAGGACGGCACCCCTGGGCCTTTTTGACTCTCAGCTTTAGGTTCTTTCTAAGGAGGATCGTCAGACTTGGCAGAAGAAGGAAAAAAAAGAAAAAAAAGTCTCCTGCTAAATCTAACTCCGGATCATAATGACTGCTTAAAACTACGCCAGTGTGATATGTAGGACTCCGTACACTGAGACAGCATTTGTTTATCTGAAACTCAAATGTGACTGGGCGTCCTGTATTTGATCTGAAAACCCACTTCGCCAGCTGCCTTCCCCTAAATGTTTGAAGAACTGCCGGCCCGGCTGCACCCACCAGCAGCTCAGTGAGTTCCCACGGATGTATGTGAACTGTGAATTTGGGGGGTCTGGGGTGAGGCAGGCACTGCCAGCCACCACGGTCCCCTCCACTCCTCGTGTGGCACCCAGAGCCTCCCAGGCACGTGCCCTCCCCCCCTCATGCTGCTGGGTGGGTGCCCGGGCCAACCTTTCCTGGCCTCGCTCCTCCTGTGGTGCGCCATCTTTTGAAAAAAGAAAAGAAAAAGTATCAGCTTCTTATAATGAGCTTTAATAACCACATCCCAATGCCCTTCTAGGACAGTGGTTCTCAACCTGTGGGTCGCGACCCCTTTGGGGGTCCAACGACCCTTTCACAGGGGTCGCCTAAGACCATCCTGCATATCAGATATTTACATGATGATTCATAACAGTAGCAACATTACAGTTATGAAGTAGCAACGAAAATAATTTTATGGTTGGGTCACAACATGAGGAACTGTATTTAAAGGGCCAGGAGGTTGAGAACCACTGTTCTAGGAGGTGGCATGGCTACCCCCGTGGCCACCAGGGAGGACGTGGGGCCTCAGAAAAGGAAAGTCAGAGGTCGGGGCGCGGGTCGTAGGAAGGGGATCCGGGCCAGGGCCAGCTCCAGCTCCAGCGTCCCTTGGTTCTGCCCACGGTTCTCTCTCTTTAAATTTGTTGGTTCAGTTCTGTGACCAACATCGGTTGAGTGACATCCAGGGACCCGGGCCTGCTGGGTAGACGGACCCGGCGGTTGTTTTTAGGTCTCCCACTTGGGAAGGACCGAGTCCAGGCCCGAGAGGCGTTGGCGCAGGCCCCTGGCTGCCCGAGCCCCGCCGCCCAGGGCCGGGGCCGGGCCTGGGCTTTTCCTTTGCAAGCGCCCCGCGTCTTGGTGGAAAACCCTCTTCTCATTTTGCGCCTACGATGCCGCTAAATTGTCCCCTGGATTTATTTCAAAGCGAAGAGAAGCAGCAGAGATTGCCATTCTTATGCTGTAGCTGCTCTTTTAACTCAATTACGCTCTGACAATTCGGAATGAAACTCGGGCATGTCTTTGTTTAAGCCGGGGGCCTCGCATCAGAGCCGTCAGCTGCAGGGACGTGGCTAGTGTCAGGACTAACGATCTTTGACAAGGGCATTTAGCGGTTGTAATTCAAATCTAATTCAGAACATCTTAGCACCGGACCTGTCAGGCCCTTAAAATGCACTGTAACTACAAAACCAAGGGCAACGGGGCCGGTCCGGCTCTGTGCGGCCTCAAGTTGATATGTCAACAAGAGCAGCCCCGCCGGGCTCTCTCCCAGGCGCGCTCGCTAATTTGCAGCGCTCGGCAAAGTGGGACAAGGACCCGAGGCTCGACTGCCAGGACTTCTAGATTTCACATCCCCGGCACATCAAGATACAATTAGCGCCCGGCCCCAGACGGCGCGGGCTCGAGCCTGCCTTTTGGGTTCCCTGTGTACGTTTTGCCCTTAAAAATAGGTGGGCTTAGCAACGCACGCATGTGTGGAGTTAAAACCAAACAACGAGACTTGACTCTCAGCCACTAAAAAAAAAAATAGTGCCCTTGTCGGGTCTCATTAGGATCACACTGTGGGTTTGGTGAACCCCAATCGGCAAGGTACCCACTGATTGGGTGGGTGCAGCTCTCCCGGGAATCTGACTTCACTGGGGAGGGTCTTTCCTTGGGGGGGGGGGGGGGCCACGGTGGGCCACAAAGCGCCCGCCGTCGGCGTGGCCTGCGCGGTTGGAACAGGAATGAGAAGTCGGGCGGGAAAGGGGGGACCGGGAGCACGGCCAGCCGCTGGCCACGGACGGGATGAGGGGCGAGCCGTGCGCAGTTTTACCCCCGCGATAAAACGGGGCCTCGGCGAAAGCCCTCGCGGAGCCCCAGCAGCTGTGCGCTTTGAAGAGGCGCTGCCCTTCGCGCCGGGACAAAGGCTAATGGGAGTGTTTGCAGATTTCGCGTTTATGATTTATCTGCTTTTTATGCACAACAATATAGACCCTCCACTCGGGGGACTCGTAAATGTGATTTTACTTCCCAAATTACAAAGCGAGTCAATTATTCGGGAATGAGTCATTCATTCAAAAGTGTCAGTAATGCGATGTGTTAACCATCAGGAAATTTTACACCAATTGGAATTATAAACACCAGATCTGAAAAAGGAAGAAAAGGAAAACCGTAGCCAGCAGCCCACTCCGGTTATGAATGGTCCTCTCTTCATGTCGGGAGCTCCATCTGGGGGAAGGCAGAGCCGGAGAGCGTACGGTGGGGTTTCCCCCTCCTGCCTCTGCGTCCCTAGCCCCAAACGGAAGTCCTTTTATACCGTTGTCTGCAGGACAGAGATGGGGGTGAGCCACCTGCTGGGGACAGAGGGACGCTGACAGAGGCGGGACCAGAGGAGGGACCGGCCCCCACTCGTGTCCTCTACACCCCGTTGGCGTTGGCAGTGGGATGGGCTGGGAACACCGCGGTGGAGGGCAGAGGGCTGAGCTGCTCCCAGGAGCTGCGTGTTGAGCGCCCTCCTCTGCCCCCCACCCCACCCCTTGGACCCCTCTCTCGGGTTCGCTCCCTCTGCCGGAGCCAGCCACGCCATCGCCCAGCCCACAGGCCTTGGTTTGATCCCCGCACCCCTAAACTCTCCCTTGTGAGGCCTCTTGGGAACTGCAGTCTGGGACTCGCAGGGGAGTGCCCTTGGAAAGGTGGGGTTGCAACGAGGGTCATGGTGGTCTCATCCTGAGGTTGTTTCCAGGAACACCAGGGCGAATCGGGGTCGGGGAACCCCAGCTGGCGAGGCCAGGAGACCGCCCCCTGTCCTGTCACGGAGGCCCAGGGGGCTGTGTGTGCCCGAGAGACTCATGCGCCCTCTCTGGTTCCTGGATGTGACCTCCATCTCCCAACCACGTGCCTCCTCGGAGGCCTGGCAAGTAACTCCGGTCCTAGGTGGCGTCTGGTTGTGATTTCCTCGTTTCTCCCGAAATGGTCTTCACCGAGTCTCCCAGTGAACAGAACGCACCGGTCTCTGCCCCGCCCCCACCTCCGCGGCTCCTCGGCCAGGCGCAGACTCTGTGGCCCCCGGCTGCCCCCTGGACTGGGTGCCCACACCTGCCAGGCCACATCAGGACGGGGAAGAAAACCCAAGTCTCCGAAGGTGAAGAGACCCACCCAGGCTTGACCCGCTGGCTAAGGGCTGAATAATGCATTAATTATGGTGTCCGCGCTTTGCCGGGCCAGGGTGCCGGGCCAGGGTGCAGGCGAGGGTGTGGGCCAGGGTGCAGGCGAGGGTGCGGGCCAGGGTGCGGGAGAGGGTCAGAAAGGGATTCGGGCAGAGAGAGAACAGATTCCAAAATGACCCTGAGGCCACGTGCAGCCCACCTTTCCCAGAAAGCAGCAGCCCCTGGGCCTGAGGAGACCCTCCGCGTAGAGGGATGAGTCTGTAAGCAGCCAGGTTATGTTTCCTTCCCACTGCAGTCCCTCGCTAGGATTTGAAGACAGCCGTGTGGGTATCACGACTGTCCTTTCGTAATTATTGGTATTTACTTGCTCGGGGTCTCCCCCTCCCTGCCATACCACCCTTGCTCACCTCTGATTCGTGGGGCATTGCCCCAGACTGGGCACAGAGTCTGTAGTCATTAAGTCTTTGTTGCACAAAGACAGGAAAGGGGGCTGCCCCCAAGTTCAAGCTGGAAGTGACCGTGAAGAGCTGGCGTCTCGAAGCCGCAGGTTGGCGGGGTGTGTCCGGAGATTTTTAAATGGCAGGTACACCTTCTCAACCATTAGGGGGTGGGAAGCAAGAGAAAGAAGGAAAATCATTTTTAAAAATCTCACAGAACAAGGTGATGAACACACGAACAAAATACCAGCTGTGACAATAAACGTAAATGGGTTAAATCTCATGCTTTCCCCAAATGGTTGAACGCTTCTCGGAGGAAGCACCGGAGAGAACCATCGCTCTTTCTGCTGCAATCATCTCACAGACTCTCACGGAGCGTTTCAATGGAGTGACTTGCCAAGTTTTATATTCAGTCTCCAGCAGAGTTTAATTTCCGGACCCTCTGAGTTCCTGCAGCCCCCGCTTCTCCGTCCTTCTTCACAGCCAGGACTCTGGGGACTCCGGGTGGGGGGACAATAGACGAACCCCTCGGAGGGGAAGCCGAGAACAGGCAGTGTGGGATCTCAGTGTTTAGGATGGAGAGGACGTGGCGGTGCAGGGAGAGGACAGCCGGACCGATGGTGATGTACTCTAAGTCGAAGGGGACATGGTCTCCTTCACGCTGATTGGCCATCCAGTATGTCTCCATGTCTTGCCTTCACGATGCCGGCTTTGCCATCTTTTCATCACTGTCCTAACAGCCATCATCTCCACGTGTCATCTTAAAAGCTGGTACGAAGGCACCACCTTTGGAGAGGGTGTCCGTGGGCCTCCTGCTAGACAGCTTCTGTCCACAGCCGGGTGGGCAGGCAGGTGAGCGTCCACAGCGGTGGGAGGGCGAGGGGCCTTCAGAGACCCCTGCGTCCGAGCCTGGCCTTCGGGGCGGAGATACGTCCTCTCCTGTGCCTATAAACGTTTCCCCCTGGATTCAGTTTCTTTCTCTTTTTTAAGTCATCATCTCAGGAGTCCATTTCTTATTCTTCTAGGACAGTGATGGCGAACCTTTTGAGCTCAGCGTGTCAGCATTTTGAAAAACCCTAACTTAACTCTGGTGCCATGTCACATATAGAACTTTTTTGATATTTGCAACCATAGTAAAACAAAGACTTATGTTTTTGATATTTATTTTATATATTTAAATGCCATTTAACAAAGAAAAATCAACCAAAAAAATGAGTTCGCGTGTCACCTCTGACATGTGTGTCATAGGTTCGCCATCACTGTGCTAGGACATCACCTCTATCAAAAATTCTGCCATATCCATTTGACAAAATGACACACCCACGCTCTTCAGACGTGGCAAGGTCACGGAAGACAAGGAAAGACAGAGGAAGGGTTAGAGGCTGCAGGAGACTCAAGAGAAAGAACAGGTCGATGTAACCTGGGCTGCTGGGCAGGGTCCTGGAACAGAAAGAGGACACGGTGGGAAGACGGGGGAAAGTCCGATAAAGTCTGTAGATCAGCTGAGAGGATAGTGCAAATGCCAACTTCCCGGGATTTCACCACTAATTGCACCAGAGTTATGCAAGATGTTCGCTTTAGGGAAAGCTGGGTGAGAGGTAAGAGGACAGGACTATCTTCAGACACCCCTGAGTCTAAAATTAATTCAAAATAAAAAGTAAAAACAAAAATTTGCCCTCCCTGCGTTCAATGCAGTTTTCCTTCTTGACGCCCTCCCTCTCCTTCCCTTTCCTCCTGATGTCGAAGTTATGCAACCAGCTCTTCTCTTTGCTCAGGAGGAGGAGGTAGAGTGGAGAAAGGGGAGCCTTGTGGGTGATCTTTGATTTATCCCTGTTTACCTTTGCTAGGAACTTTAAGGTATTCCAACATTCTATTGAATTTTCCCCAAGCCCACTATGCATTTTACTGAAGGTTTTAACTTTGAGAAATAAGGGTGACTTTTCTATTCATCTGGGAACCCCTTTGCCCTTTAAGCAGTCCTGGGCGCAGAGTAACGACTCACTAAATGCTGACTAGTGAATTTCAGGAGCAGGCGCTGATATAATTCAGTCAACATATTGAATGCCCACTGTGCTCTTCCAGGAACAGGGCGAGGCGCCACTGGTGGCACAGAGTTGAATAAGACACCACTTCGTTCTTAGGGGTTCAGGTGTCGGAAGAGATCAGGCACTTGGATGCCTGGTGTGTCTGCTAATAGAGAAGAATGCTATGAACAGGAGAAACAGAGATTGGTTGTTCTGTCTGGGACATCAGTGATGGCTTCGCAGAAGAGGTGGTATTTGAAGATGGGTAGGGCCTTGAAGGATGCATAGGAGTTCAGCGGGTAGAGAAAGAATAGCAGGCGAAAGGGCACAGAGGGCTGTGTACATAATGCCTGCGTATCCGGCCCCCCTTCAGCTGGAGGCTGTTCTTGCCAGTAGAATGTGAGTACACGCGCTGTTGGCCATCCTTGGGCTGACATGATTAGGAAAGGGATATATCGTGTCTTTGAACTGTTCCCTGGTCTGATGGCTGGATTTAGAGGATTCTGAATTCCAAGGGATGGCAGAGCCACAAGACGGAAAGGACCTGGGTCATCACATGGAGGAAAACTGCTCACCAAACCCAAACACTCACACCGAACTGTTAAGGGGGTGAGGAAGGGAAGTTTTGCTGTGCTATGTCACTGACTGTGTGGGGCTTACTTGTTACAGCAGCTGGCACCTCTCCATACTTATGCGAGCACACGTGTAAGTCTAGTGTGTCTGAAAGTGTTGGGTGGGCAGCCCAGAAGCGCTGGTGAGATCTGGAGGAGCCTCAAGGTGTGCTCTGCGGAGTCGGAGCACTTCCCTGGAGATGTGTTACTTGGACAGTTCATAGGTCAAGCAGGGTGGGAGTGGAGAGATGGCGCTGAAGTGTGTGAAGGGGGCTGGAAATGTCGCTCCCAAAGATGGCCGAACGCTGGTTGTAATCATAGCCCAGTAAGAAAATAAAAATAGAAATGCTGTGAGCATCTCTTTTGCGATGGGATTTTGCAAAGGAGGCAGGCTTCGCTCTCCTACAGACGAGGACTATTTTAGTGGTAAAGAAAGTCTCTCCCCTTTAATGTAATTTCTTTCAAAGGGTGATGAATGGCTTCACACGAAGGCAGCCCTTTGGGCTCCCCCATTAACCGTGACTGGAGCAACACTGTCACTTTGACACACCCCATGCAGACTGCTCGCTTCTCCCCGCATGGCGAGGGCTGGCCCCTTCCCATCTCATTAGCATGCAGAAGTGCCGGTTTGATTTACAGAAATGTAATGAACATCTGCTGGCGATAACTCCTCCCCCCCATTTAAGGCCATTTATATATTTATTTTGGAAAATGCATAAAGAATTTCTGAGTCTCGAGAACAGATTTGAAAGTTATGTAAGAAAAGCAGGTGAATGGTGGTGACGTGACGCAGAACCCTGCACGGAGAGGTGGGTGCGTGGGTTCAAGCCCGGCTGTGTCCTGGACATGTTCTTTAGCCTCTGGCAGCGTTTTACTTTCTAATCCTTGAAACCAGAGGGTTGATCTAGGCCGGTATTTTCCAAAGCTTGGCTGATAGGGCACCGGTGATACATGAGATGCTTTTAGTCCCTGGACAAATAGTTTCAATCTATAATAATAAAAGCGTCATATGCTAATTAGACCGGACGTCCTTCCGTCCTTCCAGACGAAGCCGGGGAGGTGAGGGAAGCCCGGGTCCCAGGTGCCGGAGGGAAGCCAGTGTCGGCAGCCGGGGGAAGGAAGGCCTCCTCTTGCACTAATTTTGTGCATCGGGCCTCTAGTATAATAATAATTATATATTTATGTAAATATTTAATAAAACCACAATAGCACAGCCAAGCCATGACTTTGTGGTTATCATGCATCACTACAACTTCCCTTTAAGTTAATGAAAAGTTTTAAAGGGAGGTAATTTAAAGAAAAAAGTGGATCGATAACAGAAATTTTTTGTGAAGGTGAAGTTGGGAACACAGTGGAGTGGGTTCTTTTTAGGGCTGATCCTCAGTGGTTGATGGAACCACTAGTTCTATTGGTTCCCCTTTACGAACATGAACCCCGATTGGCCCTTTTTCCATCATTATAATATTGTATTTTTAAAAGGTTGTTTTAGGATTATTCTCCTCTTTGGTTCTTGGGTGCTAACTCTCTCATTTACTGTGAATATTATTTATTTCTTCAGGTGGCTTGTCATTTTTTTCTTGCGATTTCATTTCAAGGAATTGTTTCCTGTGGGAACTCAACGCACTTTGAAGTATAAATTGTCTGTAGAGAATGGCCTTTTCTAGTTCCACTTGTCCTGGACTAGTTTTTATCTTAATGCGACAATTTAGGGTTCCACTGCTCCTCTTCTGATCTGGAGCATTCAGTTCAACTTGGGTTACGCAGTTCTAGAATGTGGGTTTTGTGTGTGTGTGTGTGTGTGTGTGTGTGTGTGTGTGTGTGTGTGTATGTCCTGCTTAGGGCTGTTCATGGGATGTGTGGCGATCTCCCTGGCCACTTCCTGCTGGCGGCTTTATGCCAGAGTCTCCATTCTCACACCTGCTCACACACACCTGAGACCTCCGCTCTGGGAGGGCGGGGGGGGGGGGGGAGACCGGGAGCGACACTTGGTAAGTCACTGATTCCTGGCAAGTCCATTAGAGCCATAGACTGGTTATCCGTCCGTTCACTCACGTATTCCTCAACGCATTTATTGAGAGCCTGGTGGCTGAGGGCTGAGGACAAGATCCCTCAGAACTTCTTTTCTCACAGGCCGGGGATTAAAAGTTTGGCTCTGCTATTTGCTCGCTGCTAAGTTTGGGCAAATGACCCAGCTCCGCTGAACTCCGCCTGAAGCGCACGGCGAAGAAAGGGCAGGGCAGAGGGGGGGCCTCACGTGGTAACTGGGGAAAAGCAGAGCGTATGGCGGTGAGGGGACCGGTTGGCCGCAGGGGCGGCCATTGGAAAGGTCTCTCCGGATTGTTCCAGGTTGGTCTCAGTGAAATGGAATATGTGCCTGGTCCTCCGTTAAGAGCAAGCAGAGAAGAGATGGTGTTGGCAGTTTGAGAAGAGGGAGGTGTAGGATGCCCTGGGAGAGGAATGACCAGGATAAAAAAAGAAGAGAGAATTTCTGGGGGCCCCCGAGAGGCCATCGGAGCGTTGGGTCAAGAGTTCAAGGACAGTCCATGGGTGTGTCCTTCCCTGGCCGTGCTCAGCTGCATGGGTGCCCGTGGGGAGCAGGCAGGTCGTTAATGAGATTTTAATACGCGTGACCTCATCAATCCTCATGAATGACCTCACCAGCTGTTTCATACCCATTTCACAGATGAGTAAACTGAGAACTAAAGAGGTGAAGTAACTTACCCAAGGTCGCATGTGGGAAGGGATAGAGCCAGCATGGGAACCGGGATGGGCATGAAAGCTCACGCTCTTAACCCTTCCAGGCTGCCCGGGGAGCCGCCCGCCTGCGCACCTCTGAGGGAGCGCGAAGTGTCCTTGATTATTTGGTCGCCCGGAGACTGCCTTGCAGAAGCCGAAGCAGACTGTCCAGTTCTAGACCTGGTCCTGCTACAAGCTCCCCGGAAGCTTTGGCCCCGTCGGTTCCTCTGTGTGGGGCCTGATTCTCCTCTCCAAACGGAGGGGAGGGACCTAGGGCCACCTCCGCGCTTTCCTGTTCTTCAGTTAGGCGTTTCCTGCTCATCCCTCCGTCTCCTGGACATACCAACCAACCAACCCCCGGAATCCTGTGGAAGTTCAATGCTGCGTGGACTCCGGTCCTTTGGTTTGCCGCGAGCTCATCTGGGCGCTCTATCTTTACCTCCGTGACCTCCAAATCCTGCAGCCCACAACGTGAGGACCGTTCTGAGGAGCCTTCAGTGTGGAAACCAGCCACGCTGGGCAGGACCTTGGGCCCAGGGCCTGCCGCCTCCCCACGAAACTTGCGAGCCTGCCCGCCGGGGCGCTGGCTCTGTCACTGGCTGCCCCTGTCATTGCGATCGGCCCTTTTGTTATTAAACAGGCCCGGCCTAAACAAAAGGGATACTGTTTCTTTTATGAGTAATGTGCTAACTCACCCTGCAAACGGGGGAAAAAGCTCCAGGCCGGCATCGGGAGCGAGACAGCATAAGATTTATTGCGAAGGCCGCAGAAATTATTCCTCCTTCACAGCACTTAAGGTGTCTAATTATCACAGCTGTTTCCAATTTGTCTCCGGCTGTTAATTAAGGGGGTGGGTCTTCCCCTCCTCCCAGGGGCGACCACCTGAAGCCTCAGGGGCAGCGCCGAGGAGCCAGGGGACGGAGGGTCCGGGACCTGCATAGTCTGTTTGCCCGTGAACTTCTCCCTGAGATGGAAACGAGGCCTCAGAGACATGATTTCTGCCCGGCCGGCGTGGCTCAGCGGTGGCTGAACATCAGGAGGTCCCGGTCCGATTCTGGTCGAGGGCACAGACCCGGGTTGTGGGCTCCATCCCCAGTGTGGGGTGTGCAGGAGGCAGCCGATCCATGATTCCCTCTCCTCATGGATGTTTCTATCTCTCCCTCCTTCTCCCTTCCTCTCTGAAGTCAATAAAAATATACACATTTAAAAAGAGACACACATTTTGTTTCTGCAAGTGAGGGGTGCTGACCCTCGGGGTCACCTGTGGAGGGAGGGGCCGATCCCTTGGCCCCTCTGGGAACCCAGGGCTCCGGTCACCTGGGTCCTCTGGGAGCCACAGGGAGAGGCGGGGCCCAGGGGGTCTCCAGTCCTGTGTAAGCCCACGATACGAGGGGGACTGTCCCCCCCCACCCCCTACATCCCATCCACATGCTCTGCCCACCTGAGGCCCTGATTCTCCCTGGACTTTCCCTTGCCCCACAGCCCTGGCGTCTCCTGGTCTCGGGTGTCCGGCTGTGCCCTGATGTTGAGATAGATGATTAGTCAGTATCTGCTCAGCAGTTACTGAGTGGGCACCCGCTGTGCTGTGAGCAGAGCGTCAGGCAGATATTAAATGTCGATTCCCTCTGCATTGTAAACTGTAAGGTGCTGCCTCTTTATCACCTTTGACTTCTGCCTGGCGCACAGCAGGGCAGGGGCAGCCGGTTTACAGCCAAGGGTGGGGGAAGCTCAGAATAAAGAGCCACAACCTGCGTACAGACTCAAACCTCGGGTGGCCTTCTGAGCCGGGTGAGCAGGGCAGACCACGGGTGGTTTGGCTACATGGGGAAGAACTGAAATGAGATTTGAGCTGCGGTCCAGGAGATCGAGCGTGAAGTTGGAGTCCCCCTGTGTTAAAGTCGCCGGCCAAACAAACGGAATCAGCACTGCTTGCAGGACCAGCAGCACCACCGTCACCATGGCCACGATACCACCGAAGTGCTCGACACACAAAGAAATAGGGGCATATTCTCTGGTCTTTAAACTTTGTTTACTTATTTATTTTTAACCCTCATCCAAGGACATGCTTAGAGAGAGGAAGGGGGGAGAGAGAGAGAGAGAGAGAGAGAGACGCCCTGGCTGGTGTTGCCCAGTGGATAAAACGTCGGCCAGAGCACCAAAAGGTCTTGGGTTTGATTCCTGGTCAAGGGCACGTACCTGGGTTGCAGGCTCAATCCCTGGCCCCGGTCAGGGCGCATACAGGAGGTAACCCATCGATGTGTTTCTCTCACATCAATGTTTCTCTCTCTCCTCCTCCTCCCTCCCTTCCACTCTCTCTAAAAAAATCAATGGAAAAATATCCTTGGGTGAGGTTTAACAGAACATATAAACAAAACAACAAAAAAAGAGAGAGCAAGAAGCGTCAATGTTAGAGAAAAATATTGATCGGTTGCCTTCTGTATGTGCCCCAACCGGGATGAAACTTGCCATGTCCAGGAATCGAACTGGCAACCTTTTGGTGCACAGGACAATGTTCCAACCACCTGAGCCATCCCGCTGGGCTACCACCTGTTCTTCAGAGACAGAAAATGAATAGAGACGGACTCCAACTTGGAAGATATTGAAATGAGCAGGAAAATATTTTAAAGCAGTTATTGCAAGTTTGCTCGATGATATAAATAAAAACACGCTTTTGATGAATAATGAAAAAGGAAATGCCAGCAGCAAGATGAAAAGCCCTCCAACACACACACACACACACACACACACACACACACACCACCCCCCAAATATAACTGAAGAAATACAGTGTCTGGAATGATGTAGATGCCATGGTAACGAGTGACATTACTTAGACAGAGAACATAAGTGGTCGGGGTCAGGACGAAGGTCCTTCCCAGCTCTCATAAAATGTTTTATAACTTCCCTCGGCTTCTGATTTTTTTCTTTATTGATTAAGGTATTGTGTATGTGTCCTTACCCCCCCCCCCTACTCCCCTCACCCCCCAAGTCATGCCCTCACCCTCACCCCCATTGTCTGTGCCCATTGGTTATGCTTATATGCATGCATACAAGCCCTTTGGTTGCTCTCTCGCCCTCAGCTTCTGTTTTTTGTATGTGTGGGAGCAGCAATAGCCGCATGTCCTTTCCCACTCGATGGCCGAGAGCGTCTGTGCTGTAGATTCTGTGTGTGTGTGTGTGTGTGTGTGTGTGTGAGAGTGATTTTAGTAGCGGTTCTCAACCTGTGGGTCGCAACCCCCTTGGCGGTCGAACGACCCTTTCACAGGGGTCGCCTAAGACCATCCTGCTTATCAGATATTTACATTACGATTCATAACAGTAGCAACATTACAGTTAAGAAGTAGCAATGAAAATAATTTTATGGTTGGGTCACAACATGAGGAACTGTATTTAAAGGGCCAGAAGGTTGAGAACCACCACTGCTTTAGAGATAGAAGACTGAGGCTCTTATAGGGGAAACACTAGCTCCACCCACAGAGACCACCTTGCAGGCCAATGGCTGAGCTGAGTTCCTCGCTCACCTTGACCCTCACCTTGCACAGCAGGTGTGTCTTCCCGCTGGAGACACTGAGGCCCAGGAGTGCCCGGGCGGCCTGGGAAGGCCGTGGCCAAGGAGCTCGGCCGCACGGCGGGCAGGGAGGGAAGTCTGCAGGTCAGGGCTCTGCGTGCGTCCCTCCAAGAGGCAGGTTGGGAAAGCAAAGGAGTTAGCTGGGCTTACACTGAGCTCCATGAGCTGGGGGCCTCAGTTATCTTTGCTTTTTGTTTTTTAATGTATTTTATTTATTTCAGAGAGGAAGGGAGCAGGGGAGAGAGAGAGAAGCATCAGTGATGAGAGAGAATCATGGATCGGCTGCCTCCTGCACGCCCCACCTTGGGGATGGAGCCTGTAACCCCGGGCCTGTGCCCTGACTGGGAATCGAACCGTGGCCTCCTGGTTCATAGGTCGACCACTTGGCCACACCGGCCAGGCTGAGCCTCCACTCTCTTAATTATAAAACTGGAATAGCAGTGAGACCACCGGTTAGATTAACTGAGGGTTAGGTAAGGAAAGCCAGGCCCATTGCCTGGAAGGGAATGAAGAGCCCAGGTGACTGGCCCGGCCGCCGGGTGAGCCCTGCGTGGTGAGAACGCGCTTGCTAACCCGCCCTTCACGGGGGCGGTGCTCCCTGCACCCCCTCCCAGTTTAACCCCTCACACGTGAATTCCGGTCTCAGCGTCTACTTCTGTGGGGACCCCGACTCAGACAACCAGCCGTCATTGTGAACTCCTTCTATGTGCCATCAACTGTGGGCACCTGAGGCACATTCTTTCATTTTCTCTTTGAAAAATAAAAAATAAATTTGTGAGCCCTGGCCAGTGTGGCTCCGTTGGCTGAGGGTCACCCTGCGCACGGGAGGGTCACCAGTTCAGTTCCCAGTCAGGACACATGTCCAGGTTGTGGGTTGATCCCGGGTGGGGTGTGTGCAGGAGGCAACTGACCGATGTTTCTCTCTCTTCCTCTCCCTTCCTCTCTCTCTTCCTCTCCCTTCCTCTCTCTCTCAAATTAAAAAGAAAAGTATACATATTTTACAAAATGGTTGTGGGAGCCATTTTACCGTCATTATATTCAGATAAGAAACTGAGCCTCAGGGCGGGTATAGGAAGTGCTGGTCAGTAGGGGCCGAGGAGGGGTCTGGCCCAGGCCCGTCTGCACCCGGAGCCCAGGCCTGCGCCCCGCGAGCACCAGGAGGCCCCCGGGAAGAGCGTGGGGAGAGCGAGCACGCTGTTCACAGGCCTTGGGAGCCAGGGCAGCATGTCCACCCGAGCGGGGTCCTGGGGTCCCTCCAGGGCACCGACAGGGCGGCGTGACCAGGTCTGTCATGGCCGCTCCCCGGCCCCTGCCTCTCCTCCCGTGGGGTCCACTCTGTTCTGTTCAGTCCGATGTCTCTGATGCCCTTGACCTTTTCCCAGCTGAGGCCCACCAGGAGGGCGGGACATCCGCCCTGTGGGCACGGGGCCGAGCCCAGGTTTGGCCTGGCTGAGAGGGGGACAGGCGTGGGGAGGGCCGGGCGGGGGGCTGGGGTCCGGGGACACGGGTGGCCATCCAGACCTCGGCTCTTGCTGAGTGTAAGACCGTGAGCGGGTCCCCTCCCATTTCTGAGTTTCTGTTTCTGCAAAAGCGCGACGAAAGCTTTAGTCGAGCTGTGCACACAGGTGACCAAGGGCTGGCCGTGCTCCTGGGTGAACGGGCCGAGGGTGAGGCAGAGGGGAGGGCCGAGGGTGCGGCACGGAGGCCCACAGGCATTTCGATAAAAGGCCGGACCTGCTGGACAGAGCTTCGAGGTGGCCCTGGGACTTCCTGTTGGAGATGTTTGGACTAAATACCCTCTTGTCATTGAGTGTGGTAGGTGCCAGGATTTGGATGGAATTGTGCCTTCGCGAAGAATGTATTTCCTTTAAATAAAAAGTCGCCGTTCTCACCAGCCGCATGAGGACTGGCTTCTAGAAACAGCCCCCAAGGACCCTCGAGCCGTGTGCCTCCGCTGCCTGAAATCCCCTGTCCATCCCCTTTTAGAGGAGCTGTGTGTGGGGGGGGTGGTGTGGGTGCTGGTGACCAGGCCCGGCGTCTGGCCTTGGGGGACCCGCCTGCTGGCAGGGGAGGGACACGAGACAGATAGCACCCACCTGACGATGCGATGCAGGCGGTGACCTCGGGAGAGCACAGTGTGGGGGGGATTGCGGTGGGAGAGGCAGACTCAGGTGAGGAGATGAGGGGCCCCAGGTGCTCCGTGAAGAGTGAGCTGGCCTGGTGAAGTGGCAGAGAGGGAATCGGATGAAGCCTGGACCCCTTCTGGGATTCCGGGTCTTTCCCAACCGGTTCCTGGATTATGTTCCTGCCTTCCTGTCCTGACTGTGCCCAGCACCACAGCAGCGTCAGCCACGCGGGCCACGGACGCCTGCGCCCCGATCCCGTGGCTCTTCCCGCTGCTGCCGTCTGCTCTGGCTCACGCGTGGGGTGCTGAGGGTAGACCCCGCAGGCCCCGCCCCCATGGGATGGGGAGGGAACGGGAAGGACGAACCGAGTGCCCACAGCCAGCCGTCCCGGGCGGCCGGGCTGGACGCGGGGCGCGACCATGAAAAGGATCGTGAGGGCGTCACGCTGTGGGTGCCGGCCTGTGGGTCGCACACTCACGGGTCTGCTTTGCATCAGCAGCTCAGGGTTCCCTCGGGGTTCCCCACAGGGTTCCCCGCAGGGTTCCGTGGCCAGGTTATCTGAGTACAGCTGCGTCCCGGTGTCGCCTATGCACAGTAAGGCTCTGAGAAGTCCTGGGGGAAGCAGGTGCGGAGCGCTACTTGGAGCTGGCATTTCCCACACCTGTTTGGGGCAGGTCTCCCCCACGCCGTCTGGGAGTCTCCTCAGGGCACTGCTGTGCGGACGGGCTCCCCGCAGGGCAGCCAGGCGGGTCCGTGGGCTCCTTCGAGCTTCCGGGGAAGGACCACGTGTCTGTTTGCCTTTACAATTTGGTCTATGTCTGAATGGCCACCAAAAACCCACACACCCTGGTACATTCCAAGTGGCAGACATCAATGCTTACTTTATTTTATTTTTTTAAATATATTTTTTATTGTTGATAGTATTACAGATGTCTCTCATTTTTCCCCTCCTCCCCCAACCCCAGGTCTTCGCCACCCTATTGCTGTGCCCATGGGCTATGCATATAAGTCTGTAAGTTCTTTGGTTGATCTCTTTCATCCCTGCAACCCCACATCGAGGTATGTCAGTCCGATGCTAATTTTAATCAAGACCTGTAACTGTATCTGGAAAAAGCAACAGCGATGGAATGTAGCGCTCTCTTCCCTTTAAAAATGTTTTCTTTCCGCCCTCTGAAATCATGTCCAAGGTCCTGGAGGCGATGGGCCCCCGAACAAGCAGCTTGGGTGGGAAAAGGTCCCGACTAGAGGGAATTTCCCAGAATCCTCTGCAGGGGCAGGATCTGTGCCGACTCACCTCTGTGCCCTCGCCACACGGGGCCTGACGCATAGTAGGTGCGCAGTGGAGCTTTGCTTTCCCGTTGTTACTTCCTTGACACTCACTTGTCAGGAAATATTCAAAAGGGCCTACTGCGTGCCAGGCCGGGGGCCAGGGATGACCACCACGTCACCCCTTCCCCGGAGAGCTCACAGTGTAGCTCTTTCATGTTTCACGTTCGGGGTCCCCTCCAGCTCTGCTTCCTCAACGCCCAGGTTCTCTGATTCGATCACGCGAAGACTGTTGTTCTAAGATCCCACGATTCCGTGCCCCCTCGTGAGCCCTGGACATCTGCCTTTGTTTTGGGTCCTCTATCAGACCAGTTATCTAAATCGGCATCTTCCCAGTTGATTTATTGGTGACTGTGTATCAAGCATTGATGGAGAGGTCACCTCTACGAAATTTGTAGATTCAGTTCAAGGTCAATTGAAGCTAACTGTATTAGAGCAAGATCTTATCTCTGCCCATGAAATGTTAGCCGTTCTTTTTGTAAAAAGAGAATGAGGCCAAAATAGTTCACATAAAGGGGGGAAAAGGCTTCATTGCCGCATGTATTTACGCATATGCTCATTTGGTGGTTTCTTTCTTAATTATGACCAGGAGGCAGAGATCTAGGGTCACGCGGAGGGTACGTATGGACCCGGCCGCCGGCAGGGTTCACGGAGGGTAGCACCCGAGACCTGGGAGGAAGCGGGGAGACCGCTGAGTGGGTCCCCTGCTCACCCGAGGTCACACGGGAGGTTGCAGGTGGTGAGTGACCCCAAGCTGATGCCAGCCTCTGCATCCCCGGGATGGCCAGGCAGGTGGATGAAGGCCGGGGGGAGGAGAACACCCAGGTGCAGGCTCTGCCTCCGTGAACATTAGTACCTCGTGCTGAGAAGAGAGCTTGGGGTCTCAGCTCGGTGGGGGTAGGGGGGGCGGGGGGGGGGGGCGCAGTGTGACATGGCCGAAAGACCCCGGCCTGGCCCTGGCCGGCTTGCTCAGTGGATAGCACGTCAGCCTGCGGACTGAAAGGTCCTGGGTTCGATTCCAGTCAAGGGCATGTACCTCTGTTGCAGGCTTGATCCCTGGTCCTGATTGGGGCTCATGTGGGAGACAACCAATCAATGTGTCTCTCTCACATTGATGTTTCTCTCTCTCTGTCTCTCCTCCTCTCTTCCACTCTCTCTCAGAATCAATGGAAAAATATCCTCGGGTGAGGATTAACAAAAAAAGAAAGGAAGGAAGGAAGGAAGGAAGGAAGGAAGGAAGGAAGGAAGGCGGACCTGGAACCCCACCGGATTCAGTACAAACTCCCCAGGCTGGGTGGGCTTGGGCCACTCAATTCCCTTCTCTGAGCCTTGGTGTCATCAAGTCCAAAGTAAAGATGTTGAAATCAACTATCTCAAAATTAAACTGCTCTGCATGCCCGTTGATGTCCTTGGAGTTCGTTTTTAAATGTTGTAATGATACAAGTAATACATTAATCCCTTAGACACCAGATGCTATCGCTGCAAGCGTGCACCCATTATAGACAAGGCAGACGCCCGCCTGCCCGTCCCCCGCCAACCCTGGCCCCCGGAAGAAGGGCTGTGGCTCACACCCATGCGTCTATGTACCATCACACGGACACTGCACCTTCTCCCGCGCGTGGGCTCGTGTGGCTTTGCTTCTCTGCTTTTTCCGCTCCGCACCCGGCCCTGCCTGAACTCCGGCCACAGGCGGAGGAGAAATGATCAGCCCACGTTGCTTTAAGTGCTACATTTGGGGAGACATGTTACCAAGCCTCTGATCATTGAAACAGAAATGTGGGGAATTTTGCGGGTTTTTTTAAAAACTGTATTGGAGAATGATTGAGAATGGCTGGAGAACATAGGGGTGCATATTTAAACTGCACAGGGGGAGATGGTGAGCACCTCCGTCACTCACCGCTGGCTGTGCGGGCAGCGCCGGGCTCTCCTCTCAGCCACTGTCAAGGGCACAGTGCCTGGCTTTAGCTGCAGCACCTGGCCGCACACCACAGCCTCAGAGCGCGCTTCTTAGAAGCGGGCATGTGCGCCCCGGGGCCTGGGTCACCCACGCCCTCCGCGGAAGGCCTGCCGGGTGTGGCGCTTGGCGAGCTGTGCCTCCCGGAGCCGGACTCCCTGGCACACTTGTTTTTATGACTCTGTACATGGAGCTTACGAGACACAGTTTGCCCCTAAAATCACCCTCGTTTTTATCCAAGACTCCTTTATCAAGTTTAGTTTTAATTTGGCCTGATTATCGGCAGGACCACAACGGAAGAGTCATTGGTTAGGAGGCTTTTCCCGGCTACTTTGCCAGAATCTCACCGACAGGAATATTGAGGTGGCACTTCCGTCGGCCCTTCAGGGCCCAGAAGCCGAGCCACACCGTGTCCCTGGCGCGTGGGGAGAGTGTACATCCTCGTTCCTTGTCTAAGTGTCCCAGCTGTCCTTGGATATGAATAAGCACCCACAGGCCGGCCTGCCCCTTGCTGTGTGTGCGGCTCCCGGATGCCGCGGGACCGGCACCGACACCTCCCTGCAGACGGCTGTCCGTGGGGGCGGGACAAGCCTGTGGGTGGGGTCACTGGCATCTGCCTTTCTGTGCGACATGACATTTAACTCACATTTTCTGGGTGCAAAAGGAACATAGACGCATGGGAGGACATTTGTAAGACGTAGGGAGGGAGATAAAGTATCAACAAGTAGGAGGGAGCTAGAGTGCGTGCGGGCGTGCGGGCGTGCAGGCCTGGTGTCCTGCAGGCTGGTGTCCTGTGGGCCTGGTGTCCTGCAGGCTGGTGTCCTGCGGGCCTGGTGTCCTGCGGGCCTGGTGTCCTGCGGGCCTGGTGTCCTGTGGGCCTGGTGTCCTGGGGCCTGGTGTCCTGCGGGCCTGGTGTCCTGTGGGCCTGGTGTCCTGCAGGCTGGTGTCCTGTGGGCCTGGTGTCCTGGGGCCTGGTGTCCTGTGGGCCTGGTGTCCTGTGGGCCTGGTGTCCTGGGGCCTGGTGTCCTGCGGGCCTGGTGTCCTGTGGGCCTGGTGTCCTGGGGCCTGGTGTCCTGTGGGCCTGGTGTCCTGTGGGCCTGGTGTCCTGGGGCCTGGTGTCGGCAGCCATCTGCTTGGGGCACTTCCTGTGCAGTCTTTTGAGACTGGTCCCCACCCCTCATCAGCACAACGATGGGCGTAGACAAACCACTTTCTGCCAACTCGTAGATTAAAATATATATATATATATATTGATTTCAGAGAGGAAGGGGGAGGGAAAGAGAGATAAAAACATTAATGAGAGAGAAAGGGATAGATCCCGCAACCCGGGCATATGCCCTGGCCAGGAATCGAGCTGGTGACCTCTTGGTTCCTGGGTCGATGCTCAACCGCTGGCTGAGCCACACCCGGCTGGGCCCAACTCCCAGATTTGACCACCCACCTACCTCATGCCGGCACCGAACTAAGGGCTTTCTGTACATATTACCAACCCATTTTACAGATGAGAAGACTGAGGCCAAGAGAGTGTAAATCGTACCCACAGCTCCTTAGAGGGTTTCCCGCCGTCCAGCTGTAAGATTCTAATGTCGTTATTTAGGGAGACATAAAAGTCCATGGTGTTCAGATTAAACTCAGACCTCCTCATATTTCCCAGGGGCCCTGTCCCTGTCAGGTGCGTTTCTCCTACTTCCTGTCTAAATCTCACAACTCCACGCATCAGTATTATTCCCTCGGAACAGGCAGCTAACGCGCAGAGAGGTGAGGCGACTTTCCCAGGGCCGCATGGCTGGGAACCACGGACAGAATTCAACTGGAATTCTCTCACCCTCCCCCGTCAGGAGGGCGGCACAGGGCCACGGCCTGGGGGGACCGCGCGGGAGGGCGAGGGGGACGGCTTTCCTCTCTCCGATCCCGCAGCAGGACTGAGCCAGTTCTAGATGTCGGTGCCTGCCTCCTGGTGCATTTCCATCACCCATCTCCCCATCCGCCTGCCAACTCACCTCTGTTTCCACCATATTTGAGGCTTCCTCTTCCAACTGTTATTAAAAATCCTGTCCCCCCTCTTCCCTCCCCTCCCCCCCCGCCATTTCCTTTTCTCTCCTCTTGCAAAATACAAAACCAGAAATGCCCTGACTACAGAAGTCTGTAAACACGCGGGCTTGGCCGCCGCGGCCGGGTTCCTGGACACGGCCTCGAACCCTAATTAAGCTGTTAGCGAGAACGGGCTGCCGGCGGCTGGGGAAATAGTTTCCATCGCGCAGTCTCTGGAACTGGACCTGGCGCTGCTGCCGGGACCGAGCGGCAGAACGTCCACTGTTATTAATCCAAGTGAACCGTGCGCGACACGGGAGGGAGCGGGAATGATTTGATTTTGGAAAGAAAACCGGGCAGAGAACGCGGCGTCTCCGCAGCGCCTGGACCCGCTGCCACAGGCCGTTAGAGGAGAAATATGTCTGTGGTATGTGGCCGGGGAGTTAATGAAACTACAAGATAAGTCGGGAAGCTCAGGCCAAGGTGGAAACACAGAATTCCCGACACAGCCCGCGTGGAGCCCCGAGCCCGGGGAGCGATGAAATGCGCACAGAGCGTTCCCGATGGCAGGAAGGAGGCTGCCTGATGCAATTTCCAGTCAGCGCCGGGGCTGCCCGCGCGCCCGGCCCTGCGGCCTCACCGCCCGCCTGGCCCTGGGCCGGGGACCCATCGCGTGGGAAAGGAGAAGGGGACGGACCGCCAGGGCCCGGCTGCGTGGAGGAGAGGCTGTCGGGGTTCTCTGGGGACCCTCCTCCCCCAGCCCCTCTCCCGGGCCCAGCCTCAGCAGCCTCCTCTGTTTGCCCAGCCTCCCCTCTCTTCTCTCCACCCGCCTGTCCCTCTGCCCTGGGACTGGAATCCTGGTTTTGCTTGGGTGGCAACGCGCCCAGCCTTGGCAGTGGGTCCTAGTGACCTAAGTCACTCCCCTGACACAGTGACGGTCCAGAGATGGTGTGTGGCCCGATCCTGTGCCCCGATCCTGGCGAACGAGACGGGAGGGGAAGTCTGGTGGGGGAGGCGTGCTTCTGAGGCACCGTCCTTCTCGACAACGACAAGACTGGCCCAGCGAGCGGACCTGGTTGCCCGCCTCGCTCCCTTTCTACGCCACAGAATGTGGGGCAGGACGAGGCGGCTGGAGCTGGGCAGTCACCTTGTGATGGTGAGGTGGTCCAGGCAACATACTTTATTGCATAGAGCACGAGTGCTTTACAAATATTAACTAAGTTAGCAGCAGTAGCTCCCTCGATGGCCAGTGCTTCGAGGTTGCCAGACACAGGAGAGAAGGAACCTGGGTCTTGATTGTTGTGTGGGGAGCCCACCCCTGGGGCCTGGCCCTCCAGACTCTGAGGCGTCTTCGAGGCTGGGCTGCAGGGATCCTGTGTCTTGCAGCCCAAAGGGACCGGACCAGGAACTGCCAAACGTCTGTTCACTGTCACTTGCTGCCCTCTTCGGTCACAGCTCTCTCCTCGGTGGCAGGGCAGGACACTGCTCAGCACCCCGGCCACATCGCCGGCCCATCTTTGCAGCTAGAGTGGCTGCAAGACTCCATCCTGGCCAACGCGATGCGAGGGAAAGACTTCCGGAGACTCTCGGAAAGGCGCTCACTGCCCGAGGTGTGCGTCTTTTTAATTATTGATTGATTGATTGATTGATTTCAGGAATGGAGAGGGAGAGACAGATAGAAACATCAGTGATGAGAATCATGGATCGGCTGCCTCCTGCACGCCCCACACTGGGGATGAGCCTGCCTCCTGGGCATGTGCCCTGACCAGGAATCGAATCGTGACCTCCGGGTTCACAGGTCAACGCTCACCCACTGAGCCACGCCGGCTGGGTGGAGGTGTGCGTCTTTTGTCCAGCTCTCCCATTCATTGGCCCGGCTGCCAGGAAGGCCAAGGTGAAGGCTGGAGCTCCTATGGCAGCCTCAGACCATGGTGAGGTGGGGTATGGGAGCCACGTAGAGAAGTGAGTGGAGCAGAAAGAGCCTGGGGGTCAGGGTGCCCCACAGACCTGCCGTGCCCGCCCTGACCACCTGCTTCTGAACAGATGTCTTTGGAAGAGTAGAGTCAAGACCCGCCCCCATTGACGCCCCCCCTGCCCCCCCATTCCACAGCCGAGGAGGCAGGCCCGGCTGTCACAGCCTGTGCGCTCCGCCTTGACTTCCTTTCAGGCCTCATCTGTGGCCAAAAATCTCCAATTCATACTTGGAGACCCAGGTCAAAGGTCAGCAGAGCCTCTGAGAAGCCCCTACCCGCCGTGCCTCGGGGACCCCCGTTGTGCCCACACCTCTGCACCCGAAGGACTACATCTCCCAGCTGATGCTCCGTGATGTGTTCGGCGCCGCGAGGCCAGCGTGCGGCCTCTCCTCTCGTTCTCTGCAGAGGAAGCCCAGGCCCAGAGAAGGGCCCGCAGGTCAAGGTCGCACAGAAGCGGGCGGCGCCCACAATGCATCTCTGGACGTGGCCCCTTTCCTGCTCTGCCTCTCACTTCGTTGCCCTGGGGGAGGAGGGGAGTCGCCAGTTTGAAGTCATTCAGTCTGGCAACCTGCTTGGCGGCTGCTTTGAGGAGGGAGGACAGGCTTGGAAGCCGTCCCGTCAAATTCCTTGGACTCTCAGTCGAATTCTCTTCCTGGAGGAGAACCCAGCATTGGCTGCCCTGGTGTGTCACCCAAGGTTCAGTGGCTGGGCCTCCGTGGGTCTACGTGCCCTGCTCCCCCCCAGGCACTGGCCTGGGGGCTGGGCCTGAGGCGGGCGTGGCGAGGACCTCCCCAAGATGTGGCCGTAGTGCAATGGCCTGGCTCCATGGGGTGGCTGGTGGGGAGGGGCCAAGGGGCTCTCAGGGTCTTCCCACATCCCGTATCTGTGGGGCTCCAGGGCCCTTGGGCCCTCACACACCCGCCACCCCCCGCTTGGGGCCACGGATCCCTGGAGCCGTCCAGGCTGTGTTGGCCCCAGAAGGCGGGCCCGGCTGGGATGCAGGGCTCTGCCGAGTGACTGGAAGACCTGTCCCCAGGAGCTCGCGCTGGGTGTCCTGCTTCTGGAGCCAGAACAGAGATGGGGAGGCTCGCGGGGGCTGAGCCAGCCCCACAGGGCAGGGGACGTCATACTGGGGTTGCTGGCTGGGCAGGGGCAGGAATGGAATCGGGGCTCAGCGCTGAGAGAGAGGAGGCTCCCTGCAGCTGCTCTGGGCTGGGAGGAGGCTCCCGAGAGGCCCAGGCCACGCTCACGCTCACTGAGCCTCTGGCAAATGTGTGAGTATCGCCTAGGCCAGCGGAGTCCCTGGCGCAGCCTTGGGGCTCAGGGGCCCAGGGTCTGGGGCTTGACTTGTCCCTGGGGCACTGCAGGCCTTGCAGGGTCAGCTGTGGGAGGCAGGGCCTGCAGGCAGGTGTGGGCACCCAGGCTCAGGGCTCAGTGCTGGTTGCCTCTGAGCACGGGCAGAGGCTGTTCCGGCCCGTCCTGGGGGGAAGCTGGGTCAGTGGCTGGCGAGGATGAGGGAGCCAGGAGCAGGGTGCTATTTCTAAGCCTGGCCTTGAAACACCTTGCACAGCCCTCAGCTCAGTCCCTGCTGCTGCAACCTTGGGAGCCACGAGCTAATTCCCTGCTGTGAGCAAAGCCACCTGGGAGGGCTGCTTAGCCCGGCCCAGGTGCGGGGTGATGGCAGGTGAGCCTGCGTGTGCTGAGCCTCTGAGCTGTGGGTGACTTCTCCCCGTGGTGTGGCCTGTCCTGTGCTCCCTACCCCAGTGAGGCCCCCTCCCAGGGGTCAGCAAGGTGGCATGGCTGGGATTTGGGACTCATCCTATTCACTGATCTAAGGAAGAGAGGCTGCCTGGCTGGTGTGGCTCAGTGGTTGAGCATCAACCTATGAACCAGGAGGTAACGGTTCAATTCGCTGGGCAGGCACATGCTCAGGTTGTGGGCTCGATCCCCAGTGTGGGGCGTGCAGGAGGCAGCTGATCAATGATTCTCTCTCATCATTGATGTTTCTATCTCTCTCTCCCTCTCCCTTCCTTTCTGAAATCAATACAATTATCTATCTATCTATCTATCTATCTAAAACCCTAATATGCAAATCGACTGAATGGAGGAATGACCGGCTGCTATGATGTGCACTGACCACCAGGGGGCAGACTCTCAACGTAGGAGCTTCCCCCAGCCCACAGGCCCCGACCAGCTATGGTGGTGGGGGGTGTGGGGAGGGGTGCGTGCATGCAGTGTCAAGCATGGTGCCCGACACATAGCAGGTGCTCAGTAGAGATGAGTACATTTCTTCCCCACCTGTAGGGGGTGCGCAAAGAAAGCTTACCTTTCATCCATTGGTTTCTGCATCCATGGTGATGAAGCACCTACTGTGTGCCAGATTCTGCTGCAGGCACGGGGAAAGCACAGTGAACTGGATGACAGAATTCTCTGTGTTCACAGAGCTGACATCCTGCTGGGCAGAGGCGATCGCCACCCTGTGGGTCCCCAGGCGGGAAGTGTGCGTGTGGAGACCCAGGTCCTGGGAGACGGGGCCAGGACTCCCGCTTCCTCTGGCCCTGAGGCTCCTCAGCTTTCTGAGCCCCCAGGAGGGAGGAGTCGGAGCCAGAAGATGCAGGGGTCCTGGCCCAGAGAGACTCTGTGGGGCAGAGGAGACAGCAGTGCTCCCTGGCTGGTGACAGATGCAGCCCCGCGTGGGATGAGGAGCGCTCTTGCGAGCTCTGCATGAGCCGGGGCGCCGGGGACTGGTGGCTCTCGCAGAGGCTGCCCGGCCCGCTGCCTCTGTGCAGGGCTTTGATGAATCAGGTGCAAACGGAACCAAAACACATGGCGAAGGCAGCTCTGGGGCACCCACCGGCCCCGACGGACGGGGAATGGGTTGGCAAAGTGCGTTTGCGGTTCTCGCCAAGCCCAGGAGTTGGAAACAGATCTTTCTCTCCCTCCTTCCCCAGCACCGAGAGCTGTCTCTACCCTCGGAGACGCGGCCTCTCGCGCATGGGAGGGACGACCACAGCTGCCCTCCCTGTTGGAAATGTGTCTCCCGGAACCCTGGGCCTCCCACCCTGGCTGTTCCTGCAGACGCAGCGGGGAGGGCAAGGGGAGGGCTCCAAGCCCTTCTCCTGGGGCAGGAATTGTGTGGCCTGATGGGCAGGCCGGGCCTCGTTCTGGTTCAGGGTCAGGCTCCCAGCCCCTGGCACTGTGCGCACAGTCAGGAGCTCAGACCAGTCAGATCAGTGAACGGATGCGTGAACCTTCTTCCTCCCTCATGACAGCGTGCAGAGTGTGTATAAACGTCCTGATTTCCCGTCGAAGAAGCTGAGGCTCCGCGAAGCTAAGGAACTGGCCCTCATTCCCACAGCAGGACGGGAGAAGAGCAGGACTCAGACCCGACCTGACTCCAGAGTCTGTGTTTTGATTTGTTTTTGCCTGTGTCATGTGACTCAGAAGCCAGAAGCACCTCCTGCATCAGGGGCTGGGGGTTCCTCTGGGTACCTGAGCCTCGGCCATAGCCCGTGGGGTTCACTTAGTGCCTGGTGCCATCATAGCAGCAGCTGGCAGCGGTTGACCACCTACTGCGTGCCAAGCACTGGGCCCCATTTCATCCGTACACACCCTGCGGGGCTGGTCTACTCGTGTCCCTTGGTCGTTTATCACATGAGACGCGGAAGCGCGAGAGGCCCCAAAACTGACTGTGGAAGCGACTGAACACCCATCGACGGCCACAGGCTGGGACTGTTTGGGGGGAATTGATTTCTGGGGGAAAAGGGTCTTATGAGCTGGACAATTCATTCCATAGAATGGATTTTACATAAGGATGTGGGGGTTCGAGAGGCTCAGGACCCTGCCACACCCTGGTGAGCGAGGACAGTCGGGGCTGCCTGGGCCCAGCCCGAGCGCGCAGCAGCGTCTGCACGGCGTGAGGCCGACTGGCCCTTCCGTGCGGGTGCGGAGGCGGGTGCGGGTGCGGATGGGGGTACGCGCGGGGGTGAGGATGTGTGGTGGGCGACGTCTGCACGGGCAGCCCGGCCGGACGGCTCTGCAGCAGGGAAGTCACGGGGTTTCTCCGGTTTGGGTTTGTCTTCATCGGCACATCTCCCCGGGGACGCAGGTCTCACTTGTCTTAGAATCGTCACTGCGGACGGACTGTTTCCAGGAAGGTTCACGTTCGGGCAGCGGGCCATTCCCAAAGGAGCCCCAGGCTCAGCGTCTCCGGGAGGCCTGATAAGGTGTGTGTGGGGGTGGGGGGGGGGGGGCATTCTACAGCTTCAGGAATATTTGAACCTGGCGGGGTCTTGCTGGGGGTGCTGGGGTCCTCTGTGGGCCCTGGGAGACCCTGAAGGGTGCCCTGCTCCACTCCGGTGGGGTGTCTGCGGCCCCCCCCGCTCCCCAGGCCTCAGCGGCACTCAGAGAAGCCTGCAGCGCATAAGCGGCCACTTCCTACCCGATAAGCTCTGCCGTCAGCGCGGCCTTTCCCGAGACACCTCCGGACATTTGTCTGGGAGGGAGCGTCTCCCTGTCAGCCCGTTTCCTCGCGCTCACGGCCGGGGCGGATGCTAAATCTCGCGTTGACGTGATGCTGTTTATAATACTTTGCAGCTACTCCCAGGGCTATCCTCGCTCCCAAACCCGCCTCTCACCTTTCATTTCAACTCTGCCTGTGTGGGGAGGAGGGGCCGTGGGGTGCGGTGGGGTGGGGGTGGGGGGCGGGATCCTGACGGGCCCTCGACTGCACAGCCAGCCAGGGTTTGGGGTGACAGAGGGCGAGTGGGTTCACTGCTCAGCTTCCAGTCACCAACTGTGACCACCTACCGCGGCCATAGCCGATGGGGAGCGAGGACAGGAGAGCAGGAAGGGCTGAGGGCTGTGGTCCTCCAGCAAGGAGGCCCCTGCGTGGGGGGGGGGGGGGGGGGGAAGGCAGGCAGCCGGGGAGGAGGGGCAAAGGCAGGGGAGGGGGCAGAGAGGCCATGAGGAGGACAGGGACTTTGGCACGGCTCATGCATGCACACAAGCATTGTTCACACATGCACGTGTTCATCCAAAGATCTTTAGCAAGCACCTACCATGCAAGGTTTTTCGTGTCACCAGCCCGTCACTAGTCCTTGTGCAAACAGGGCGGATAGCGGCCCCACATCGGCAGCTCCTCTGTCTACACTTTTGCTCATATCAAGTGTTGGGTAGGGCTCATTTTTCTCGTTTTACAGATGAGAGAACGAAGGCACAGAGAGGCTAGGCCAGGGGTGGGCAAACTTTTTGACTCGAGGGCCATAATGGGTTCTTAAACTGGACCGGAGGGCAGGAACAAAAGCATGGATGGAGTGTGTGTGTGAACTAATATAAATTCAAAGTAAACATCATTACATAAAAGGGTACGGTCTTTTTTTTTTTTTTAGTTTTATTCATTTCAAAGGGGCCGGATCCGGCCTGCGGGCCGTAGTTTGCCCACGGCTGGGCTAGTCACTTGCCCAAGGCCGCTCAGCAGTGGCAGATCCCAGACTAACACCCAGGGGTCTGAGGCCCAGCCTGTGCTCTCCGTGCTGCCACACAAACCAGAAGGCTCCGGCTGGCCCACGGCACAGGCGGAGAGAGCGAGCAGGGCGGGGTGGGGAGAGGCGGTTGGCATTGCTGCCCGGATCCGAGGAAGGGGGCACCCAGACCAGGGCCAAGGGCTGGTCACTGTCCTCAGGGGCTTAGGGTCTGTGGCCGCGTCCGCTCCCGCCAGAGTCTGACCTCGAGCTGCTGAACTGAAACTCTCTGCTGTTGGTTTTGGCACCAAAGATCTGATTGGGTTTGACTTCCTGTTGGTAGTTCTGGCGCATCTTGTGAGGTTTTCTTTTTAAATGAAGAGATTAGCGGTCACAGTCCGTCCCCTCTCTTTTCGGGCCAATTCCAGAACCATGGAGGGAACCCTGGCCGTGGTCGAGGACCAAGCTGAGGGACCCATCTGCGTCCCTCCCTTAACTGCCCCATGAGCCTCTGAAGGCACCCCGTTAGCCCTGTCTCCCAGACAGGCAGAGGAGCCACCATGAGGCCCCAGGCCAGTGCCACGTAAATAACATCACTGTGGCTGCCATCCATCGGGCACCTGTGACGGCACCAGCCAGAGGTTTTCTGTGGGATCGCTGTCGTTGGCGCGGCTCCCGTGATGCAGGAGGGCTGCAGGGATTTTACACGGAGGACACGGCGGCTCAGGGAGGCCAGCAGAGCCGGTGGGATCTGGGGCTGGACCAAGGGCCGATGCTGCCTCTGGATCCTTTATTGCATTCTTTGTAGTATTGTTTTTTGTTTTTTTTCCTTTGGATTTTCTGTTAATAAATTTTGGGGCGCATATATCCTCACCTCACTTTCTCTTGGGTTGCCTCAATAATTCCCCTGGTTTGTGGTAAGTGCCCTCCGTGTGCCAGGGCCTGAGCTGGGCCCCGGGGAGAAACAGAGGGGAAGACGTAGACCCCATTCTCAAGGTGTTCAGGGAAGTGGGGAGACAGACATAGGGGCATAACTGAAGCCAACTGTGGGTTCCTCCTCTGCAAAATGAGAACATCTGTGGGACGTAGCTGCGGCGGAGGGCGGGAGAAGTGAGGGCAGGTCTGCACGGCGCTCCGTATGACGCTGGCGTGGAGGGCTCTTCCGCTGTATGGTAGGGATGGGGCAATGATCGATGGTGCCCTTCCCCAGAAGAAGCACAAAGACGTGTGCATATTAAATGCTAATATTTACGCATCACAGATGGAACCCTAACAGGTCAGAACGAGAAATACCTAGAAGACCCAAAGGGCCATCTGGTCGACCTCCCTGTTACGTTGCCTGTAACTGACTCTGAAAAGTCTCCGCGTGCCCAGCCCGACACAAACGCGTGGTTGTTCAGACACCTGTGTGTCAGCGAGTGCCTTTGCCGTTGCTTCTCCTGTCACATTTCTGCTTTCTCTCTTATAAAAATTTTAATAGCACACACTCTTACTGGCAGCACAAACCCCTATAGAAAACGACTCGGCCACATCCGTTGAGCTTCCTTGTTTTCATGAGGGAATACATGTAAAAACGCACAGACACGTCCGTTTCAGTGTCACGTATCAGAGCAAAACACAAGAGCTGTGTGAGCGCCGGTCCATGTACTCAGTGGAGCATCATGTGGGCATTAATGGAAAAGTCAGATGAATTAAAAAGAGGCAGAGTGCCTCCAGATTGGTTGCCATTTTATTAGGGTAGTCAGTCTTGACCTACACTCCGCAGCCCTTGTTCCTACGGCAGTGCCCCTTCTTCACCCTTTAGAGCACGTCATCAAATGCCACCTCCTGGAGCCACCGCAGAGCCTGCAATGGCCGAAGCTGGATAATTTGAACAAAAAAAAAAAACACTAAAAATAAACCATTGGACCACAGCCAACATCTCCCCGAGCCCCCACTGATAAAAATAAACGATTGAATAAATAGGGGAAGAGGAGATAAATCTCCCGCAGAGAAGGATTCGCCGCCGATGATAGGAAGGCAGTAAATCCCGTCCACACCCCGGGAGGGGCACTAGGCCCTTCTCCTCCTGGCGATGGAGCTTAACCTCTCTCCCGCGGGTGCAGGCCCGCGCACTGCCTTGCTCTCAAAGCCTAGCGTATGGAAAGGGGAAGAAAAGCCACTTCCCCGGGGAGCAGCCTGGCGAGCGAGACCTTAACCAAGGCCCGAAGGTCAGCAATGAGTGGGGTCAGTAGCTCGGACCACAGACATGAGGGGTGAGGAGGGCGCTCCGTCTGTGATGATCTTCCCCGAAACAAATCACCCAGTTAGCCGGGAGGAAGGCACCGATAGAGCCAAACTGAGGGACATTCTAAAGACCGCGAGCCCTCACCGCTTTGGCTCAGTGGAGAGAGCGTCGGCCTGCGGACCAAAGGGTTCCGGGTTCGATTCCGGTCAGGGGCACATACCTCGGTTGCAGGCGCCTCCCCAGCCCTGGCCCTGGTTGGGGTGCGTGCAGGAGGCAGCCAATCGATGTGTTTCTCTCACGTGGATGTCTCTGTCCTTCCCTCTCTCTTCCACTCTCCCTGAAAATCAATGGAAAAATATCCTCGGGGGAGGGTTAACAGAAACAAAAATAGACACCGGATCAATGCTCCTCAGACTGTCGGGTCACACACAGCAGGCAGGTCGCCGGGAGACGGCGGCGACCACTTTCAAGTCCCCTGTTGCCAGGCTGCCGGGAAAGGTCGGCGCTGAGTGAGGGCGAGGGTGGCTGCCAGGAAAGCCCCTGAGAACACACGGGTGTTGGCGACAGCAGGTGGGCTTCGCTTGGGGCCGTGGTCCTAACCAGCCTTCACGGGGCGCTGGCCCAGCACTTTCCCAGGGCGTCTCCCCGCCTTTTAACAGCATTGCAGCGAAGAAGGGGCCATATATGTGTCCCTCGGACAAAGCCTGCTCATGCTGGCTTTCCCCTCCCCCACAATATGGGGGGGGCACTGGTCTTCTCAGGGCCAGACCCCCCTCCCCTTGGGGCATCTCTGGGTCCCCAGCCCCCCACTCAGACATTCGGTTTCTGTGAAAGGGAACACGTGGGCCCCCTGCTTCCACTCATTTCCTCCTGGAGAGTGAGCGCTGGCGAGGGGATTGCCCAGAGCTGGCTGGGTGGCGGCCTTTCTATACCCAGAGGCGGGCGGGGTGAAGGGAAGGGGGCGGCCGTGGGAGGGCCTGCCTGTGCTGAAATGTCCAGCCAAGGACATTGTGATCGAGCCCGAGCGTTTATTTACTTTTTAAATATATTTTTATTGATTTCAGAGAGGAAGGGGGAGGAAGGGAGGGAGAGAAGATCAATGATGAGAGAGAATCATGGACCGGCTGCCTCCTGCACGCCCCACACTGGGGATCGAGCCTGCAACCCGGGCCTGTGCCCTGACCGGGAATCGAACTGTGACCTCCTGGTTCGTAGGTCGACACTCAACCGCTGAGCCACACCGGCCGGCAGGCTATGCTTGAGCATTTAAATATTTAAATGTAATCATCACAGCAGTCCTCCAAGAGGATCTTTATTTTCCCCATTTTATGGGTCAGGGGACCGAGGCTCCTGGACACCGAATGCATGACCGCGGCCCCACAGGAGCGGGTGAAATCGAAGCCTCGATCCTTTAAATGTCTTTCCTTTCCACTGAACCGAGTCACGCGGTTTCTCAGCACTCGGTCTCTGCTTCTCCTTTTCGGTCTGGTTGTTGAAGGGGAGTGGGAAGCAGGAAGGTATCCAGGGATGCCGGCTCAGAGGAGATGCTGAAGATTTGGACTCAGCTGGGTTTGTTGATAAGTATTTTTCATGTCCATATCTTAACACCTCCCGTCTTTCTCTCATTTTCTATGGGTCCCGAGGACACAGTATGTGGAGGTTCTGGACAGCCCCATGCTGCCCGAGAAGCTGCCCGGGGGGTGCATGGCTGGTCCTGGCGGGGTGTGCAGACTTGCCCCCCGCCCTTCCCAGGGTGGATGTAAGGGCGGGGGGGGGGGGGAGACCTTTTCTGCCCAGGGCCATTTGGATATTTATAACATCATTCTCGGGCTGCACAAAATTACCCACTTAAAAATCAGCCTGCTATGTTTGGTCAAACATTTAATTAACTCACGCCTAATGCCTTGGCAGGGCCAGGCCAAAGGATTTCTCAGACCTTATGGGGCCCGCGGGCGGGACGACCCCCACCCCTGCTGTAGAGGGTCCAAGAAAGAGGGAGGAAGGGAGCTAAGCCGGCAGGTGGAGGGCCCAGCATAGCCGGCGTGGTCCAGAGGAGTGGGTCCCGGGCAGGCACACCTCCACAGGCAGGAGCAGTGCCAGGCGGGTGGCCCAGAAGGGCGAGGCCATAAAAGGCTCGGCAGGGAGCCCTGGCTGGGAGGAGGCGGGTGAGATGGTGGTGGGAGCAGAGGGGCCACTCCGGGCAGAGGAGGATAGGATGGGCGTCGAAGACCAACATCAGAAGGTAGCGTCCACTGAGTCACGCAGTGATTCTCAAGGTGCGGTCCCTGCAGGGGTCTTGCCGGCGGCACTGGCACTGAGGGTGTGGAAACAATGGCGGGTAAACCGCAGGGGCCGCGGGGACGGAGGCAGCGCATCAGCTATCCTCACCCTCCGTGTTCTTCAGCACCGCGCTGGCGGGGAAAAGCAGTTTGACTTACCAATATCCTTGACGCAGCAGGAAAAATCATTAGTTTCTTAAACGTCCACCCTTGGGCACACATCTCCTGACCATCTGGGGTGACCAACTAGAGAACTTCTGATACCCACAGACGCACGCTGGAGTTGCAAGTTGAATTAGCTAATTTTTTTAAGGAACCCATTTTTTTTACTGGAAAGAACAACGAAGTCACTTATGTTTATTCATACTTAGACTTTTGGCAAGAATTTTCTAGAAAATAGATGGAAGTGAGCCTGTCCCTTCAAGGCAAACAACTGTAAGTGTTTGTTGCCAATAATAAAAGTCAAACTTTCCAGGGAAAATCTGAATTTGGGGAAATTTGTATTCATGATCACATACTTCCAAAGCTTGAAGACTGTGTAAGAGGTGGGAGATGGTATTAGTGACTGTGATGGTCACTTATTATATAATGATGACATGCATGGCCACCTGGGAGAGTGCAGGGTTCAGTGAATCTGTTTTCCAGGTGACAGATGCATGTTGCAATGGCACGGGTCAGAAAAAGACCTATTCCAAACTCACCACACACCAATGGTTTTGAATGCAGCAAAGTCCAAACATTTCATCGATTTGGTTTCAGATTCCACATTGAAACTGAAAAACAAAACAGAAAGACTTGTTGAGTGTCTGTGCACTATCAAAACATATCAAAAACATTCACAATTATCTGGAAAGACAATGAAAACACTCTTCCTTTTTGCAGTTATACAGGGTGAGACAAAAGTAGGTTTACAGTTGTGAGTCTGAGAAGCAGAGTTTATTCCCGTATTATTCTTTATGAATGATTGGATTATGTTCCATACCAACAACTATAAACCTACTTCTGCCCCCTCCACTCCATCTAGTTGGGCAAAGCTTCATGTTCTTGCATCAAAGCAACTCGTCACACAGACCGAATGCAGAAGCAGAGGAGAGAATCGTCTTTCATGAGGACAGAATGGAAGAGATTTGCAGAAGTGCGAAACAAGGCCACTCTTCATCCTAGACTCTTTTGTTTTAAAAATCAGTTATTTTTTACATAAAAATGTTACATTAACATGTAATGGGTTTACATTATTTATTTTTAAATGAATTAATAAATATAGTTTAAATTTCTCACTTTTACTTTCGAATATGGCAAATATCTATAGTTATGTTCTCATAACCAGAAGCTCTTTGTAGTCCTCAATAACTTTCAAGAGTGTAGAGTCCTATCTGGTTTCGCTCAGTGGATAGATCGTTGGCCTGTGGACTGAAGGTCCTGGGTTTGACTCCGGTCAAGGGCACATGCCTGAGTTGCAGGCTCGGTCCCCAGTGGGTGGAGTGCAGGAGGCAGCTGATCAATGATTCTCTCTCATCATTGATGTTTCTCTCTCTCTCCCTCTCCCTTCCTCTCTGAAATCAATAAAAATATATTTAATTTTTTAAAAAAAGAATGTAGACACGTCCTAAGACGGAAATGTCGGAGGACCATTGAGTTGCAGCCTGCCCAGCTGGGCAGCCCCCGGACACTGTCCAACACCCCCTGGTCCTCTGTGCCCCAAGGAAAAGGCCAGAGCTGGTCTTCTCCCACCGCCTGCCCTTTGGGTCCTGTGGTCTCTGTGTCCTTGCCACACCCAGATGTGGGCACAGCCTCCTGGCCCCGTGGAGCACATCACTCCACCCAATTCCTGGAACGACTTTGGCTGAACATATCGGGGCTCTCAGCCTCAGTTCCCGCACTTTGGAGCGAGGCTTTGGGCTGGGCCAGTCCCAGGGGCCTGTCTCAGGCTGAATAATGGCCCCTGAGATCGCCAGGTCCTCATCCTTAGAGCGTGAGTGGTTGCTCATAAGCAAAAGGCCTCTGCAGCCCTGAGTCCGCTGGGCTGAGCCGGGACGGTGCCGGGTCTCCGTGGGCCGCTGGCTGTGCCAGCGGCGAGGCTGGGCAGTGACAGCAGTGGATGTGGAGCTGTGGGCTTCGAAGGTGGAGGGTGGAGAGTCCTTGCAAGGGCCCCTGGGAGCTGAAAAAGATCAGGGTCTGGCCCTAGCCGGTTTGGCTCAGTGGATAGAGCTTCGGCCTGCAGGTCAAAGGGTCCCGGGTTCGATTCCCATCAAGGGCAGGTACCTCGGTGGCAGGCTCCTCCGTGGCCTGGGCCCTGGCCGGGGCACATGCAGGAGACAACCCATTGCTGAGTTTCTCTCACATCGATGTTTCTCTCTGTCTTCCCCTCTCTCTTCCACTTTCTCTAAAATCAATGGGAAAACACCCTCAGGTGAGGATTAACAAAAAGGAAAGACGAGGGTCCGACTCCCCGCTAGGACCTCCTGGAGAGCCCGCCTGGTGCCACTCATGCAGAGCCCCCTCCAGAGGGGGCGGGACAATCTACCCCGCGTCCGAGCCGGCTGTGGTGTGACCGGCCCAGCACACTGACACAGCCGTGCACCCTGTACCGTGTCCCGGAGGCACGTTGCACAAGGAGAAATACCAGGGAGACCAACTGATAGCACCGTCGCCGGTGCGATCCAGGATAGTGTTGCTCCAACATTGTCTCCATGTCCAGCTCCCGAGGCGGGTCTCACATCTTGTCCACGTGTCTTTAAACTCGCGTGGGAGTGTGACCCGCTGGCACGCCCCAGGGGCCCAGGCCAGTCTCAAAGGTGCTGCCCAGGTCACAGGGCAGGGGCTGCTGCCTGGCCAGGCAGGTCGGGGGCTGTGGATTCCTCCCCGGATTGTTCTGCCGCATCGCCGGGTTGCATCGGGGGCCTGGGAGCGGTCTGCACCCTCTCCCGCCAGCGCTGTGGCTCAGCGGCCAGTGTCCGCCGGCCTGGCCGCTCATCTCCAGCCGGAGCCCCGTCCCTCAGTCTCCGCTCGGTAGGCCTCGCCCTGTCCGTCTCGGCCTCCCTGTCAGCGAGCAGCCCCGACGCGGATTTATATCGCACGCACGTTTACCTGCGTCTAACTACACCCAGATGCTCCCCGTGACGGTGAAGACGCCCCTGCTATTAATCTGACCACAGGCAGAGCCTTTCGCTTCGTGTCAGTCCCCTGAGGGTGGTGCTGACGGATGAGGCTGAGCCCGGCCAGGAAGCAGGCTTCCCCTCTCTCTGGACATGGAGGAGGGAAAAATCATCTGCCCTTGTACGAGGGTGACTGGCAGCCTGGCATGGAAGTCCCGCCTCCTGGCACGCCGCTCAGTCCCAGCAGGCGGGGCAGGGGTCACGCACTTGTCCCCCACCAGGGGATGTGTGCCCCAGAGCAGTGCAGCCTCAGTGAAGGAGTGGGGGTCCGAGGGCTCTGTGTGCAGACTCGGAGAATCGGAGGGGACAATGCAGAGGGTCAGCCCTTCCATTTGGCAAATGGGGAAACTGAGGCCCGCAGAGGGGGCAGAACTTGCTGGGGTTCCTTCCCACTCCCTGCCTGCCCCCAGATGCTGCAGCCGTCTGCTGAAATGGGGGAGGGGTCGTGAACCAACAGGCCGAGAGCTGCGGTCCTTGGGTGGAGAGAAGGCTGGTGGTGGCGTGAGCAAAGGCGCCTGGGATGCGCGAGGAAGGGGACACAGACATGGCCCCAAGTCCCAGGGCACCCAGCCAAGCGAGCCCTTCCCAGAGGGACACCGGGGGTGAGGGGAAGCCTGCTGTCCCCCCACTGGCCCAGCGGAGCACCGAGGTCACTCAGGAGGGCTCGCCACCCTGCACCGAGGCAGGTGGGCCATGTCCTCAGGCCCGCACAGCTGGGACCCGGTGGCGTGCACCCTGCCTGCAGCCGAGTCCCCACACTGGGAGGCACAGGGCCCCCCAGGAGTCTGTGCTCTGCAGGCTGAGGCCAGGAGCGGGCTGTGCCTCATTTTTTTACCAAAAACAAGAAGACCAACACTCGAACTGGGTTTTTATCCCCTTATCTCCTAAGGCGGAAACTATTAAATCTGCAATTCCGACAGCTCAGACCCTCAGCCACCACCCAGACCCATAGCCACGGCTCAGGGAGAGCGGCCCTGGGGCTCAGGGCTCAGAATTCCCGGGGACTCTGCCTGCCAAGCAGTGACCAGGGTCTCTGGATTCAGCTGAGGCAGCTTCTCCCTGAAGCTCCCCTGACCCCTGACCCGATCCCTGCTTCCCTCCTCCCCCACCTCTTTGAATTCTAGAAAGGGCCCCCCTCTAGAACTGGGCGGCTTGTCCCTTCTCTGGTTCCCCACCGGCCTCCCTGGCCAGCCTGTCTCTAATCGCACCCACACGCTCCCCGCACCCTCAGCCTCCTCCCGGCTCTGTTTTCCTTACAGCGTTTGTCACTTCATGATGCGCTCTTACAGTCACCATCACGCACAGCAGCCCCTGTACTCACTTTATAACACACGCACCCTGAGCGTGCATCTACTTGCTTCTCCTGTGGCTTCGCCTGCTCTTGTCTGAGTTACTCAGGCTGCGTCTCTGCTGCCTGGAACCGTCCTTGGCACATGGAAGGGCTCACCAACCTCTGTCACATGAATGGAGGTTTGGAAGTGTGTGAGGGGCCCGGGACCCTCGGGCCCACCCATCCTCTGCGATGACTCGGATAAGCCCGGGACGTGGACACGGCGCCTTCCCCTCGGGGACCTCGACTCCTCTTCCAGCCGCCTCCACAGCCCCCACCGCAGGTTGTAGCCAATGGGTCCTGCACAGAGTAGACGGGCCATCAGCATTTACCCACCGAGAGGAGGAGACCAGACTGGGCTAACTCTCGGCGGGGAGACACCTTGCCTGCATCATAAAGCTGACCCCAGTGGGAGGAGCTCCCAGGAAACCCAGGCCATTCAGTGAGCCCGTCTCTCGAGGGACTCAGCCCACCCCCCAGGGAGTCTGTCACCCAGAGGGGCGTGTGCCTGGGTGCAGGGTGTCCTTGGGTTGCAGCCATCGCAGCTGATGGCTTGTTTATAACAGAGAAGAGGCTCCCAGCCTGGGTTACCTCCCACCCAAGAGGTCCAGGACGATAGAAGCATGTGTGTGGGTGGGGGGTGAACATGGGGGCCCCACCTCATCTAAACACAAAGTCCAGCGGAAATCGGACACCCACCCAAGAAGAGGAGGCACAGCTTCCACACAGCCCCAGGCTTGTTCGTTTTGTCTGAAATTTCATGCGCTCCACTAGGAGACAGAGAGGTTGACCAGAAAGCCGGTGACTGTCCCGTGAATCCTGCCTTCCTCACAGGCCTGGCCCAGCAAATACAACTCTGTCCAACGAGGCGTCCAGTGAAGGGAACGTCTCCGTGTTGGTGCATAAGGATGTCCCGGCGGCCACGCCCCTGCCAGTGTGGGCCGGGGCACAGGAAGAGAGACGCTCAAATGGAGCTGAAGTGACAGCGACGCAGTAGGAGAGTCTCCGCCCACTTTTCCGGAACCACTGCTCTGCCTGCGCTCTGGACAAGCCTGCTCTTCTTACTCCACCTGCACACGGGGAAGGAGGCTGGGGGAAACTGCTCCCGGGGCCCCGAGGCCCGGCCCTGGCATGTTCGCCCAGATGTGGGCTCCACGCAGAAGCAGGGCCTGACCCCGAGGGAACGGGGTGGGGTCCAGTGGAGCCAGTGCATTGTGGACCTGAGGGAGGCCCGCCTGGCAGGATCCCAAAGGCTGTCTTCGCTGCCCCGATCCTTGGGGAGAACGTGGCCGACCTCCGCCCAGCTGCTCCCTGCCGGGACCCTGAGGAACCGTGTCCTCTTCCTGCGAGGTCTCAGGGCCTGGGTTTAACGCTAAAGGAGCCACGTTAGGAAACTGGATTCGATGGGGTTTGGCACCAGCACTGCCCTGCGTCCTCACGTCCTCGTGTCCTCGGAGCCTCAGGCCCCGGTCGGGCCCTCCGTGCAGACGCCCCTGGCCCTGATTTAGTATTTAGTGGGCGTGGGCCATGGACCGAGGCCTCGTTTTCATTCTGGGAGTTTCTGGAAGCAAGGAAGCAGCCTGGCAGAGTGCAGAGAGCCCCGCTGGCTCGGAGGCTGAACCACTGCGTCTGTGCACCGAGGGCGAGCCCCGTCCCCACCCCAGGCTCGCCACCCAGACAGCAGGGTCTGGGCTATGAGACGGTTGTTGGGACACTTTTTAAAAAGTTCAACCACCCTTTTTCTGATGGATTATGTTGGGCCGAGCCTGTCAGTGCTCACTGCCCCTGGTAAGGAAGACAGCAAAGAGCCGAAGAGCAGAGAAGGAAGCCTGCTGGGCGCGTGGTTTTCCAAAGAAATGGGCGTTTTCCTGAAACGGGGTCAAGAGGGCTGCGCCAGCTGCGCCAGAGGCGTGGCCCTCACCTCGCACCTGGACCAGCCCCGGGCCGCGTCCCCGAGTGCCGGTGGGACCCCAGCGGTGTGGCCTGGGCATGCCTGTCCCCTCACGGCCCTGTGCCTTCGTCCTGAGTGATGAGACGGAGAGTGGCCGTGTGTCCGGCCCCAGGGGGCGGGTGTGAGGACCGGACGGTGAATCTGAGGTGCGCGCTCGGAAGCACGCCAGGCGCACGGGACCGGGACGGGCCGCAGTCACGGCTAGTGTCAGCCTCAGCGTATCACTTCAGTTGGTGGTTTTTCTAAGGGCAGGACCTTTCTTCAAGCAAAATTGGATGCAGACAGGCAGGGCATGAGGCTGAAATAAGGCAGAGCTGCCTGGATGGGGAGGGGGAGGGGAGCCCTGTCGGACCACTCGGAATCGAACCCCTCCGGCCCCCAGGATCACTCCCAAGGGGGCGTCAGGGAAAACGGTTGAAAACCTCTTCAGTGGAATCAAATCCAAGGATTTCATGAAGTCCCGCATCCCTGCTGCAGCCCCGTCTCCTCCGTCTGTGCGGGGCGGACTAAGGCCCCGCCGAGAGGGGCCATGGCTGACGGCTCCGGGGACACACACTCTGGGATGGAGTTGATGCGGGAAGGCAGGGGGGGTGGGCAGCGGCAGGGCTGGGAGGGACGCTGAGCTGGGAGGCCATCCCAGGAGAGGCCTCGCCACCCCCAGTCCCCCCAGCCCCCCGCCCTTCCCCCCCCCCTCCATGGCCCACCCAGTCTGTCCCAAGTGGGCCAGAGGCCCTCGCCTTTTTCGGGGCTGTTCCGCCATCGGATGCAGACCATCCTGGAAGGTGGGGAGCCCCCTAGGGAGGGCCCCCAGCCCCGGGAAACGAGCCCTTCATTCCTGCAGGGGCTCTGGGCAGCTCCCCGCCAGCCAGCTGAGCCCTGGCGAGGAACCGTGGACCACACCCAGTCCTGGCTCTCACGATGCTGATCATCGGCCGGGGGACGGGTGTCCAATGCCAAGCAAACAAACTAACCCTAACTCCCACATATTGATCAGGGGCTGATCTCTGCGGGGATGAGAGGAGGGGCTGGGAGGAAGGCCCGGGGGGGGGGGGGGGCGGCGGGCAGGCCTTCACACGGAGACCTGCAGCTCTCGCAGCAGCCCACAGGCTGGGGCCGGGACAGGGGAGCCGGGCGGTGGGGGGGGGGGGGGGGGGGATTTTAGTCAGCGGCAGGGACCAGGCGCCCTGAGGACCTCGGCAGCTGTGGGGGACAAGGACGGGCCCTCCCTTCCATGCTCCCGGGGCCATGAGAGGGAACCAGACGCAGAGCCGCCTGGCGATTCCATGGGCATCGCTCGCTTCCCCCAAGTGCTTCGAATGCGCCACCAACCGTGCGGGGTGCCTAATGCAGGGCGCGCTGAGTCCTCCCAGAGCACCTCGCAGGAGGAGAGTGTTCCTGAAGTTTCTCAGTTCCAACATGTCACCCCCGCCCCCCGCCCGGAGGAGCCAGCCCTGCCACAGTGGGGTTTCAGGGAGGGAAGAAATGTGGCCCGAGTTTCCCCAAACCACGCAGGGATCGGCCTGGAGGGAACTGTGCCCACTTTGCAGATGGGACAGTGAGGGTCACCGACGCTCAGCCACTTGCTCCACGTCTCCCAGCCAAGGAGCAGCCAGGCCACTGGGACCGGGGCTGGCTGGCAGCGGGCCCTGGGCTCCACTCTGACCCCTTGGCCCCTGGCGCCAGGTCTGGCTGAGGGAGAAGCATGGCCAGCCCACGAGACCTGGGCTGGGCACCCTGGAGGCGCAGGGCAGTTGGATAAACGTGGGCCGAGCAACAGGTGGGCCGGGCCTGGGGACAGAAGAGCAGGGCCGAGGGCGGTGTGCTGGGCAGGTGTGGGGTGGGCAGTATCCAGGGCGGAGTGTTCCGGAAGGAGTGAGGGTAACATGGAAGCAGGAGGGTAACATGGAAGCAGGAGTGGAATGGGCCGCACGCCACGTGGGGTGCAAACCCACCCCCAGAAGAGTGCCGGACGGGCTCCCCCAGCCTCACCCGCCGACTCCCTGTGCTGTCTGGACGGGGCGTCCGCCCCGGGCTGGTCTCTTCTGCGGCCTGGATGGTCTTCGGGGCCTGGACCCTCGCCGGGTCTCACATGGGGGTGACGGCTGGGCTCCCTTCACCCCTCTGCTCCTGCTGGGACCATCACTGACACTTCTTTACCCTCAAGTGGTCGGGTCTGGACCACACACCCTGTGGTAAAGCCGCGTGCCTCACAGGTTCCAGCCTCCCCACCGGGACCCGGCAGGCAGGTGCAAGCTGACCTATCAGGAAGGCCCGATGCGCTTCCTGCTCCCACCAACATGTGTGCGAACAGACACACACACACACACTCACACACACACACTCACACACACACACTCACACATGCCAGACGCACACACTCATACATTTACATACTCACACACAGCGGACACACATTCACACATACCAGACACACACACCACACCACAAACACACACACCACAAACACTCACACACACACACCTCACCACACTCACACACACACCTCACCACAGACACACACACTCACACACTCACATACTCATACACCCACATACACACACATACCACAGGCACACACACTCACACATACCAGACAGACACACACCACATAGACATATACATTTACACACACCAAATAGACACACACACATTCAGATACTCACATACACGCATGCCCACAATTACATATACATACTCTCATACATACACACAGGTACACATGCTACACAGGCGCACACATCACACGTGTACTTGTACAGACAGACACACATGGACACATACCACACAAACCCATTCTCTCACGTGTACACACACACACACACTCAAACGGGCAGACACACACACACACACACACCAATCTTCGCCAACCCAAGAGGCAAGTGAACCCCACCTTCTCCGGTGGCGGTCCCCAACCCCGGCCGGCACCCGCCGGGCGCTCCCAGGACAGAGCTCCCTTTCAAGGCCAGATGACCCTTTTAAAGGCCAGTGAGCTTTCACATCTTAGAGCCCCTAAGACGCTTCCCTTCGCTGTTTAAAAAGTCTCCTTTATACAAGAAAGGCCTCTCGGATAAAACGTGAACCCCGCCCGAGTGGGACGTCCGAGAAGGTCCCCGTGGCCGCGTCGCCCCGGGCCTGCCCGTTGTCTGCGCTCACCACTGGCCTGTAATGTGGGGAAGCAGAGCGCCCAAGGGGAACCCAGCAAAGGCAGGCGCCTCGGGGTGGGCTGGGCTCCGTCTGCTGGGGTGGGGTGGGAGGAAGGCCAGATGCAGCCTGGTGGCCAAGACAAGCCCCTGAGGCCACGGGTGACCGGAGCCGGCGGCCCAGGCCTCGGGGCCCACCCTGGCCCAGCCCGCCCGCCCGCCCGCCCCAAGTGGCCACAGGAGGCTGCCTGGGCCGCAGGCCTGGCCCGGCCCCCGCCCCCTCTCGGGCTCCCCGAGTCAGTCCGCGCCGTCAGCGTGGTAGCAGCTTGATTAAAGTTCAGGGGTTTAATAGATCATTTAAAAAACCCAAATTACTCCCACCCCCGGCCAGCCACCTGGCCCGCTGCCCCCGTGCCTGGCAGCCCCGGGCCAGCACTGCCGAAGCCGGGCGGGCCAAGGTTCCTGCCTATTCCCGGAGGACGGCCGCGCCGAGCGAGCCGACATTCTCAGCTGCATTTAATCTGCCCTGAGACAGGCTGGCGATGAGAAAATGCGCGGGGCAGGGCACGGAGCCGCCGAGAGCGCGGACACTTGGCCGGCTTTGTTCCCGGGAAGCTGGCGCGGGGCCAGCGGCGGAGGAGCTCCCTTGGCAGCAGAAGTCTGTTCCAATTAATCGTGTTTAACCATTCTAATCACACGTTAGCACATTAATCCTATTTTCAATCCAAAACACATCTGAGGCAGCGGCATGTGGGCCTTTTTATGGGAACCGCAAATCAGATGGAACGGAGAGGCACGGGACCCTCGCTCGCTCTGCACTTTCACTGAACTTAAACTTAATAAAATTCGGGCCTGGCTTGTGGTTGGATTTACTGCGAGATGCCGATGCGTTCACATATAAATAGATCCCTTAAGTGACTTAAAAACCTGTCAGAGAGGGCAGTGAAAATTTGATTATAAGGCAACCAGCGCTGCGCCCCCACCCCTCCTCCTCCCAAGGACCCGGCGGGGTGGGTCTGACGGCTGGGTGGTGGCTGGGTGGCTGGGTGGCTGGGTGGCTGGGTGGCTGGGTGGGCGGGTGGAGGGCGGCCTGACTCCCGGAACCTCTGGGGCGCCTGCCAGAGGGGGCGGCCAGGCCCGGGAGGCTCCAGGGGCTGGGGCTGAGCGGCCTTGTAAAGGGGTTTATGGACGTGTCATCCCGAAAACTTGACAAACCTCAAGCACCTCATCTCCAACGTTTCTGTCGGGTTTCTCAGGCGCTTGGACGTGAAGGGCTCCTCCCCAGCGCGGGCAGGGGGCGTGCAGACAGCCGGGAGGAGGGGGAGAAGGGCTCCCCAGCCGCCAACAGACAGCGACACCATGTTTGATCAGAGCGAGAGGTTCCCCAGAGGGGGGTGGTGCTTGCTCTTGGTCAGAGCTGGGGGTGGGGACAGTACCAGGGTTAGGCCAGGCCCCTGCAGCCTGGGCTCCTCCAGCCTGGCCCGCGCCCCTGCTCCTCCGCTGAGGGGCGTGGCTGCGTCCGTGCCACCTGTGGCCCTATCCTCGTCCCCGCGACGCCGGCCTAGCAGCCGTTTCGTTGGGTAATAACATTCCCTTCGCTTTTATCCCAAGTCCACTTAGGACCGTGCGAGCAGCTGGATCTGAAGAAATCGTTTGCATCTGAATGAAAACAGGGAGGCATTGCTTTTTAAAAAGAATATTTTTTTATTGATTTCAGAGAGGAAGGGAGAGGGAAAGGGAGATAGAAACATCAATGATGAGAGAGAATCATTGATTGGCTGCCTCCTGCATGTCCCTTACCGGGGATGGAGCCCGCAACCCAGGCATGTGCCCCGACCGGAATCGAACCCGTGATCCTTCAGTCTGCAGGCTGACGCTCTGCCGGCTGAGCCACACCGGCTAGGACAGACATTGCTGTTCTTGCATTGAGTCACGTTGGGTGCGATGCCCGGGGAGGAGGGAATCCTGGGTTCCTTCCCGCCTCTGCCACGTCCCAGCTGGGCATCCGTTCGTGAATTACTTAACTCCCAGGCCTCAGGCTCTGCATCCACAAGACACGGTGCCCAGGACAAGCACGCGGTAAACTCCCTGTGACTGCGAGGATTAAGCCATATGATCGGCACACCGCCGGGCACGCGGTGCACGCTGAGAAACATCGGCCCCCACTCCCCCACCCAAAACCAAGGACAGGAGTGTGCAGGGTCCCCATAAAGTCAGTCAGCACGGGTTCCTGGCACAGGGGGCGGGCGAGCACAGTAAGTCAGGTGACAGCTGACCAAGGAGGTGCTCGGTGGAGGCTGGCTCACAGACGACAGCATCTTCGGGACTTGATGTTAAGACGGCGAAACTGTTTGAGTGTGATGCTGACATTTTACATAGAAAGAGAAGAGGCCGACACAGTTCATTGTATTTTAGCATATGCCGTGGCCCTGGGCTTCTGGCAAGAGGCACAGCGGGAAGTGAGATGCCGCAGCCATCCTCACCTTCCCGCGCTCAGTTCATCCGTCCAGCGAGCACTGGCCGCAGGGTGCGGAGCGCCAGGCCGCTCTTGGCGAGGACGCCGGAGGGGTGCTGGGTTTCCCCAGGAGCCAGCGCGATGCCCATTTCCCGTGTGATGCTTGGAGAGCCTTCCTCCTCCAGGTGCAGTACGGGTGCAGCCCCATTTCCACACGCAGCTTCCTCAACGGGCCCGTGCAATCCCGAGAGCTCCAATCGGGAGGCACTCTGGGCCTTTTGAACCGGCTTTGCTTTAAAAATCGATTTCCATCCCTGGCTGGTGTGGCTCAGTGGATAGAGTGTCGGCCTGCGGACTGAAGGGTCCCAGGTTCGATTCCGGTCAAAGGCACATGCTTGGGTTGTGGGCTCTATCCCCTGTGTGGGGCGTGCAGGAGGCAGCCCATCCATGATTCTCTTTCATCATTGATGTTTCTATCCAGGGGTCCTCAAACTTTTTAAACAGGGGGCCAGTTCACTGTCCCTCAGACTGTTGGAGGGCCGGATTATAGTTTTAAAAAAAACTATGAACAAATTCCTATGCACACTGCACATATCTTATTTTGAAGTAAAAACAAAACAAAACAAAACGGGAACAAATACAACATTTGTATTTGCATGTGGCCCGTGGGCCGTAGTTTGAGGACCCCTGTCTATCGCTCTCTCCCTCTCCCTTCCTCCCTGAAACCAATAAGAATATTTTTTTAAAAATCGATTTCCAGCCCTAACCGGTTTGGCTCAGTGGATGGAGCGTCGGCCTGCAGACTGAAGGGTCCCGGGTTCGATTCTGGTCAAGGGCATGTACCTTGGTTGCGGGCACATCCCCAGTAGGGGGTGTGCAGGAGGCAGCTGATCAATGTTTCTCTCTCATCGATGTTTCTAACTCTCTATTCCTCTCCCTTCCTCTCTGTAAAAAATCAATAAAATATATTAAAAAATATTTTTTAAAAATTGATTTCCAGCTGTTGGTTGGAGCATCGTCCCATGCACTGAAAGGTTGTGGGTTCAATTCTCGGTCAGGGCACCTACCTAGGTTGTGGTTTCGATCCATGGTCAGAGAGCATACAGGAGGCAACCACTCTATGTTTCTCTTCTCTCTCTCTCTCTCTCTCTCTCTTTCTTTCTTTCTCTCCCCCCCCCCCCCAAAAAAAAGAAAAAAATCAATAAAAACATATCCTCGAGTGAGGATTAAAAAAATCAATTTCCAAACCTGCCGCTCTGCCTTCTTGCTGTCTGACGCGGCGTAGTTGGAAAGAAGCGGACTCGGAGAAGCTGCGTGCCCGCGTCTTCCTTCGGGTGTGATGTGGGAATTATTGATTCCTGCTCAGTGAACACACACCGGCTCACAATTCAGTAGGAAGTACGTGTGTGTGTGTGGGGGGGGGGTGGGGGGGAGAAACAGACGTCGCAAAGCTCTTGGATAGGAACCAGGATTAGGGTCTGATGTTTGGCTTTCTAAGTAAACACTTCTAGCTTTTTCTTTTACAAACAGCAATCTGGAAAGATGCATTAGGGGACCTAAATGCAGAATAGAAATGAGTTTATCCAGGTAAGTAAGTTTTTATTAAACAATTTAATTCGTTCCAGTTCCTTTGGAAGAAGCTGTGGGTCATGGTTAATGTTCTGGGCCAGACAGAAAGCGCATTCCCGCCGCCACCTGCGTCTAATGCGCAGCTGTCGGGCGCTCCCAGCTCCTCCCGGAGAGGCACGCACCGCAGCCCAGGGCACGCTGGCGAACGCGGCGACAGAAATGGCCGGTGGGTGTTCGAGGCCAGGAGCACCGCGGCCTGGGAGCAGCCGGGAGCGTGGGCAGCACTGGGGAGCCCGGAGGACCCTCGCGCTCTAGCCGCTCTCAACGTGCTGTGCGGGGAAGAGGTTTAGCAGATGTGATGTGGGGGGAAAGGAAAACAAACAAAAAAAGCCAACGGGGATGAAAACACGGTCCCACGGATGCCGTTAAACAAATAAACCCACGCACGGACTACGCCTGCAGCAGCCACGCTCACACCAGGACGCTCTGGGAGCAAGCGCGGTCCCCCCCGTGAGACGTAAACAGCCCTCTGCCCCGAGCGCTCTTACGGGGATGCTCCCGGTCTGCGAGGGCGGCTTGCTCGGCGTGGTCTCCCTGGCAGTGATGGTGGTTTCAGAATAGGTATTCCCAAGTCCTTGAGGAAAAGAGAAGTCGTGGCTCTTTATATCCAAGGGTTTGCCAGGCATCTGGAAAGAAGTAATAAGACAACCCACGATCGCACGTACCCTCGAGGCAGCCGTGCGGCGAGCTCTCCACGCCGGGCTGGGCTCCGCTCCGAGATGCTCCCTCGAACGCCTCCCGATGGCCTCCCCTGTGTTTTCCGAAAGTCCCCAGAGTTGCCCTTCAGCCCCGTCTTTCCTGTTTGTAAACCTCACCTTCCATCTGGGCTTCTCAGTGAGAGCGGGCTGTGGGCGCCCGGGGCTGGCGCAGCGGGTCGAATGCAGCCCGTAGGGATGCAAAGTGGCCACCACAGCCCGAGGACCCTGCAACCATTGGCCCCGGAGCTACTGCGGGACCCAGCGGCCCCACCCCCGGTTCTCCCAGGAAGGGAGGTGGGGATTTGAGCGGATATTCACACGCGCAGATTCACAGCAGCTCGGTTCACGGTTGCCAGAAGGTGGGCCAGCCCACGTGTCCATTGGGGGTGGACGGACAGCACCGTGTGGTACCTGTGCCTTGAAAAGGAAGCACGTTCTGCGGGACCTACGCTGCCTCACGGACAACGCTGGAGGCCATCCTGCTACGTGAGATGAGCTGCTCACACAGGACAGATGCTGGATGATTCCATGCGTGCGAGGGCCACGCAGGAAGTGGGAGGGTGTTAGCCAGGGGCCGGGAGGAGGGGGGTGGAGAGTTTGTGTCTAATGGGTACAGAGTTTCAGTCTCCCACGATGAAGAGTCCTGGGGATGATGGTGTGATGGCTGCACAACAGTGTGAGTGTATTTCATGCCGCTGAGCTGTGCACTTAAAGTGGTTAAAATGGTAACATGTATGTTGCATGTTTGATCACACACAGAAGTAATTCTGAGGCCATGAACAGCTTCGCATCGGTCTTCACAGGAGTCCCGTCGAGGGGGCAGAAGTCAGGCCAGGAATGAAGAGGGGACCGCGGCGAGCCTGGAGGCCGGGCCTCAGAGCCCAGGCGGGTGCCCGGGACCGAGCGCTGTGCCGGAAGGTGAGCCGGCTCTGGGGAGGCCATCACAGCAGCTGACATTTGTCTGTCACTGGACAGGGCACAAAGCAATGTCATGTCTATTATTTCGTTATTGCCTTGGGACTATCCTGCGAGACTGGTCGTATTATTACCAGCTTGTGTGCTGGGACGGAGCCCCCTGAGAAGGAGAGAAGAATGAAACGGTGCTGGAGACCCCACTGAGGGGTGCTCCTCCTTGATGCTTCAGTGTCTCCAGGAAGAGAACTGAAGAACCCCCAATACCTCACAAAGTCCTCCTCCTCCGGGAAGCCCCCCAGGAGTGCACGTGCATCCCTAGGAGGGCGGGGGCGTCTGTCCCAGTCCACAGGGCTTCGGTGCCCACAAAGAGCAGCAGAGGGTGCTGCGCAGGAGAGTCTGCAGGAACCAGGCTCTCCCGCTGTCCGCTGTGCTCGGCCCGGCACTGGGAACACAGGGAGGGCTCACACACGTGGAAATTAGGGACAGACTGCTGGGGTGGCCCTGGAGGAGATGCAAGGGGAACCCCTCTAACTGGGGTGCAGGTGGAAGCTGTGACCTGCTCCGGAGGGACTGGCGTGGAAGGAGCCCTGGCAAGTGGCCACCACCACTGCCCCCCGAGGGGCTGCAGGTACAGACAAGGCTTGTGTTGTTTTGACTGAAAAAAGAAACCCCTGTGCCGGGCCCTTTTGCACGTACCGCTGTGCAGACCTCCCAGCCCTGTGCTGGGACCTGCTTCCCATTGTGCAAAGGAGCATGGGGAGGTCAAGGTCAAGGCCCAGCCAAGTGCAGCTGGGGCTGGAGGCCGGCCTGCCTGCTTGGCGGCTCTTCCTGCCAGACGCCACTGCTGTGCCGCCAGAGCACACGTGGGGCAGGAGGTCAGAGCTGGCCGCCGAGTCGGGCTGCAGCAGCAGGCAGGAGGGGTTGATGGGACCCCTACGGGGACCCCCGCCCCGGGCCTGGTGGGGGTGATGGGCAGGTCCTGCAGGAGCCTCGAGAGACAACCAGAGAACTGGGCAGAGTCAGAGATGTGTTCCAGTCTCAGAGAGTCCCAGTTAGCCAAGTGACTTTGGGTTCAATGTCACTGTGCCTCAATCTCCTCGTTTATAAAAAGGGTCTTAATTACAACTACCCTGCTCCTCGGGAAGAACGAAAAAGAAGTCACGTATGGAAATGCCGAGTGGGTGTTACGATGCCACACCTGTCACAGGGCTCGGTGCACAGCCGGTGCCCCGCAGGTGTTTGCTGAATAGCTACCACACGACAGGCAGCTGCGTGAAATAGCGCGTGGGGCCCGGATATGTGGGGCCCTCACGCCACAATCCCCCCCTTGCGTGCACATGGGCCTTAGAAACCCCTCGCCGGCGGGTTTGCTGCACAGGAGCTGCTGGTGAGGGGAGGCAGCTTCCCACTTGCAAGGGCAGAAACTGAGGCCGAGAAGGGCTGGCATCTGGGCCTGGGGACAGGGCACTCTGCACCCTTTTCTGGTTACAGAGACGAGCCCTCCCTCCCCCTGACACCTTCTGCTGCAAGGTCGTAGGCAGAGCAGTCACACTCCGGGATGAAGAGGAATCTGTGCTACCTCTCGCTCCAGCAGACACGCTCACGCCTGCTCTGTGCTGCCTGGGGTGGGGGTCGGGGGGAGGGGCCTACACTGTCTCACCTCCCTGCTTACCGAGGCCCCTGAGTCCTCGAAGAAAGGGCTTTGGCGCTCATCCTGTCTGGACCCAGAATGCCCAGCCCAGCGCCTGGCACACAGGGACTAAGTGCCTGCCCAGCGAATGAATGAATGAATGAATGAATGAATGATGGTCCCACATCTGAGGTGCTTTTTTTCAGGAGTGGGAGGCGTAGACACACTGTGCTCAGTCTCCTGCTTTGGGCTGGAGGTTTCCGGGGGCTGGGGAGGTCTGGCTGGTCCGCGCGGAGCTGCAGAGACGGTGGGCTGCCGAGGAGAGATAGGTGAACCCGCCTGAGAGAGCAGAGGTCTGCGGTGGGGGCCCGGCGGGGGCCCGCCTTCGATTGGAGAGCAGAGCCAGTTCAAGGGGGCGACCCGGTGGGCACACCGCACCCCATGCCCAGAAGGAGCCGGCGGCGGTTGGGGGCTCTGTGGCCGCCACTGGGGATTCTGGTTTTTCGAACACGGCCCCGTGTTTTCCTTTGTACCCGCTCCTGGAAGCACGGAGCTGTTCCTAGATGCGGGACGGCCCATCCTCCGCTTCCCCGGCGCCTGGAGGGGGGCAGAGAGCCGGCCTCTCCCAGCAGACGTCACTCTTCTCCGAAGGAAGGTCATGTCCAAGTTCCCCAGAAGCCCCTGGGGCAGGGCCAGGATGAAGGTGAGGTGAGTGCAGCCCTGTCCCGGGCACAAAAATGAAGAGACCACTAAGAAGTTCAGGAATCAACGTAAATAATGCCTCAATATAGTGTCTTTAAATCCAAATTAATGCTAAAACTCCATGATGAACAAAATAGCAGAATGTTGTATTTACAGGGTGAGTAGCACAGCCGTGGGAGCAATACTGAGCCCCAGGCAAAAGGAAAAATGTGTGCCCCAAGTTACATGTTCACATATTGTTTGATGGTTAATTTCCGCCCCCCAAACAGTAAAGCATTGGGAAAAATTATGGAAAAGTAGAAAAGTAGGTGTATTAAAAGTCATAGATTATCATAAGTTTCAATATTTTATGTTATCAACATCTTAAACGGAATTTATTATCATTTTACTTTCTGGCCTTTAGTGGAGACAAACTCATCAATATATATATATTTTAAATCTGCTTCTCTGCTGATTTCGTTTTCAGTGGAAAGAATTGACAAGTTTGACAATTTCTCTTAACCAAGTGACAATTTTAAAGATTTTTATTTTTTTAAAAAATATATATTTTATTGATTTTTTACAGAGAGGAAGGGAGAGGGATAGAGAGTTAGAAACATCCATGAGAGAGAAACATCGATCAGCTGCCTCCTGCACACCTCCTACTGGGGATGTGCCCGCAACCAAGGTACATGCCCTTGACTGGAATCGAACCTGGGACTCTTCAGTCCACAGGCCAACGCTCTAGCCACTGAGCCAAACTGGTCAGGGCAAGATTTTTAAATTAATTTCCACTTACTAATTATACCTTTAAATGTTATTTTGATGATGGTGGACTTTTTACATTAATTATGATTTTTTAGAACTTCGCATTGCACTATTTCTCAGTAGTTGTTGTTTAGTGCGTGCAGAGTTTTTGTTGGGATGCCGGGAAGGTTCTGGGAATGGCTATCATGGTGTCCACAACAAAGGGGAGGCACTTCATCGTACACTTTAAACCGCTCAGTAGAGTGAGGGGCTCATATTATCCCCGTTGCGGACAGGTAAACCGAGGCGCAGGAAGAGGAAGGAAACTGCCTGCGGTGAGTGTGGACGGGGAGTACAAGCCAGGTCCCTGCCACTCCCGTTCTTAGCCTCTACCTCGTCGCCCCCCTCGCATCCCTGCTGCCACCAATTGTAGATGCCTGCCCACTTCCCATAGAACGACTGTCCTTTCTGTTCTTTCAGCCACTTACGCACGTATTCGCCCAATAAACACAGACTGGCCCTGAGCCAGGCACGACGGGAAACCTGCAGGCGATCCACCCGGAACCTGGGTCTCGGAGGACTGGAGCCCGCCGGGAAGTAAGGCCTGAGGACGCTTGGCCATGCTGACGGGGAGGAGCATCGAGGCGGGTGTGGCTCACGCACAGTGAGAATGCCGCCCAGGAGCGGCCAGGTGCCCCTGGGCCATCGGGGGCTCCGGGAGGTGGTGGTCTGGCAGCCGTTCTGGACGCCTCCGCAGGCTCACGAGGCCCCGCGCCAGGAGGACCTGTGCCCGCAGGTCAGGAGGACGGGGTGGGATGTGGGCAGGAGCAGGGACCCGGGTTCTAGACCGGGGCTCTGGACTGCGGTTCTGGGCCTTCTCCGCCTCTAACCTGCTGAGATCTGGGGCCACGCACCAACCAGTTCTGTGGGGCCTTGACGTTCTCATCGGGAAAGAGGGGCAGGCCAGACCCCACGATACGGGCGTTCCATTCAGAAGGAGAAAGGAGAAGACATACGTCCAACGCCCGACAGACGTGTCGGAGAATGAAATATTTTGGGTCTGAAGATGCAAACAATGGCAGTTACTTATGTTTCTTTTTCTAAAAGCTTGCGGGATTGCTCAGTGAGGATGAATGAATAGTGTGAGCGGGGGAGGGCGCGGGCGGGCGGCTCAGCTCCATTACAGCGTAGCTTAAATATTTGTCGAATATTTATTTTGAATAAATTCCTTTCACATATTAGTGGGCCCGCTTGATTATAAAAATAACAAACTAAGTAACTGTGTAATCAAGAGAGGTCCTTCAATATTGCAAGTGCCTCACCGCGCTCCCGCCTGCTTTGACAAGCGGGAGAGGGGGCATGTGCCTTATCGTAAACCTTCGGCACTTCCCTCAGGAGCGGAAAATGGGCTGCAGCCATGCCTCCTGCCTGAGGACTCTGACAACGTGTCTGAGAAGAGTTTAGGGCTTCTTGTCAGAGGCAACAGTGATGTGCGGAGTAAGGGGGGCAGGGCACGCTCAGTACTGCCCCCGGCCTCAGGGGGCGCTAGACCAGCATCTGGGAGTAAGCAGTAGCTCTGGGCATCTGCTGCTCTTCTCTACTCTGTCCCCTTAGAGGTGCCTCGGATCCCTCGGCTGCGCCAGCTCCTGGACCTACTGGTGAATGGACTTCTCTAAGCAGCTCACATGCAGACCCTTTAAGAGCTGATGGATTTGGCCAATCACCAGCCAGCAGCATCCTAGGTACCCACCTCTGGTCCGACCAGCTGAAGGCCAGGTGGGAGCATTGGGTGGTGCTCTGCTTATGAGGGTGAGGGGCCCGCCCCTGGTGCACGCAGCCAAGGTGGGGTGGAAACACGGGTGGAGCTGTGAGGAGGACTGGAAGTGGGCGTCCTCAACAATCCAGAGAGGAAGTAGGCCGGCCTGGCCCAGTGGTTGCGCATCGACCTATGAACCAGGAGGTCACTGTTCGATTCCCAGTCAGGGCACATGCCGGGGTTGCAGGCTCGATCCTCAGTGTGGGGCATGCAGGAGGCAGCCAGTCAATGATCGTCCCTCATCACTGATGTTTCTATCTCTCTTTCCTTTTCCCTTCCTCTCTGAAATCAATAAAAGTATTTTTTAAAAACAAACACGACAACAACAACAAAAAAACAAGGAGGAAGTGGTTTGCTCCTCCAGATCCCCTCTTTAGCCTCCTCCCCATGCCACTCCATCTCCTGGCGGGGCTGACCTCCGGTCTCTGGCTTCCCGTGGGGTCAGGCCATGGGAGGCAGCAGGAGTCAGGAGGGTGAGGGGAGGGAGCGGGGGTCTCTGCTCCCTGGCGCCGCCCTGCAGCATTTATGTGGCCCTGCCTCTGACAAGGTGCTGCCTCCCTAGCGCTTCGTCCTTCTGGAACCTAGTAACTGTCCACCCCCACAGCCTGTCTCTCAGGGCTGTGGGCTGCACCCCCACTTGGCGAATAGGCCCTTTGTCTATGAACTCTTCTTGAACATTCTGGAATTATCTGATTTCAGAGCTGCCACCTGCATCCCCATGAGGTGGGTGGAGGCAGCTGCTCTGTCCTGCTTGGCACAGACAAGGAGGCCAACGCTGGGACAGGTGCGGCCCCGCTGTGGGAATGACAGCGGGAGTCCAGACCCTGGTCTGCCCGATGCCCAGGCCCGGCTGTTTCTCACCATAGAGCTCCCCTGCCCAGTGGCCGAGCAGGACCACACCCAGGCCCCCGCGGTGGCCATCCAGGCTCTCCCTGCAGTGGGTGCCACCCTCAGGAAGGCTGGCAGTGACTGAGCACAGACGGGCGGGATGAGCCCAGGGCCCTGGGAGCCTGGGCAGACTCCCCCCAGGACGCAGAGCAGGAGGGGGGCGTCCTACAGGTGACCACAGGAACAGAGGGACAGGGCGGGAGCCGGCCAGGAGCCGAGGGGAAGGGGAGGAAGCGGAGAAGAGACGCAGCTTTGGCTGCAGACGCTGGAGAACGTACCAGGAGCCGCGGAGGGGGCCGGGGTCCCGGCGGGGGCTGTGGTGGAGCTAAGGCTGGCTTTTCTCGGATTCGTTGGGAGAGAGATGAGGACCGGAGGCTGTGGGATGCTCTGGGGTTACCACTAAGAGGCTGCTCCTGCCGGCAGGGGAAATTGAGGACCTGCGGCCCAGGCGAATTGCCCCGGAGGCGGGGCACAGCGGGCTTTAAGGCCGGTGCGGAGCGGATGGCCCGGAGCTGCCTGGAGTGACAGACTCCGAGGGGGATGGCAGGAAGACTGTCCCCACTCCCAGGCGGAGGGAGAGGCTGACAGTGCCCCGACCACTCGTGGGGCAGGGAGGGCAGAGGGCAGGGCGGCCACACTCCCGGGGAAGTCCCCGGGCAGCACACGAATTGCTCCCACCTCCAGGGTGGCCGGAGGGGTTGCAAAAACTCAGCATTTGGGCAGGAAAAGAAGAAATTCTAGTTGCTTCGAGGCAGGAAAGACAAGGTAGGGAAAGGGGAAAAAAGGAGAATATAGACAGGCCGGCTTCCCCCCTTTACAACGGTCATGGGCCGAACGGTGGCCCCCGCATATGACACGTGCGGTTCTGACCCCCGCACCTCGGAGCGGGGCCTCCCTGGGACATGGTCTGCACAGAGGAATCCGGGGAAGACGAGGTCGTGAGCGCGGGCCCTACTCCAGGAGGACTGTGTCCGAGGGAAAGGGGACATCTGGACGCAGGGACAGACAGGCACCGGGGAGGTGGTGCGAGGTCTCGGGGCGGAGGCCACACGAAGAGGGGGGGTCGGAGTGACAGTCTGCAAGCCCAGGGGCCCAGGATCGCCAGCGGCACCTAAGCCAGGGCAGCCAGGGACGGTCCCTACAGGTGTCACACTCTGGCTCCGGGATAGTGAGAGGGTGCAGTTCTGTTGTTTGTTTATGTAAATACTCACCTGAGAATATGTTTTTATTGATTTTTTTTTTTTTTTTGGAGAGAGAGAGAGAGGAAGGGAGAGGGAGAGAGATAGACACATCAATGATGAGAGAGAACACCCTCTCCTGGAGATGGAGCCCGTAACCCGGACATGTGCCCTGACTGGGGATCGAACCGGGACCTCCTGGCTCATAGGTCGGTGCTCAGCCCGGGCTGTTTCTGTGGGTTTAAGGCCCGGTGTGTGGTGCTGTCTTAAGGCCGCCCGAGGAGACGCACACAGCAGTTCACTAAGCAGGGGCCAACGGCAGGAACGGGAAACACCCCGTGTGGCCGTCCGGCGGGTCCCTGGGAGGAAGGTGGCCATGAGAGGGTCTCCAGTTTTGGAACCCCTCTGTCTGCTGCTGCTCATCCCCTCACACGGTTCCCTCTGCCAGAACGCGCTCCGCCCAGCTTTGCGGCCGGAGAAATCCTCCCGTTGGTTCAGACAGAGACCCAGCCTCGCTCCTCGGTCCCGCCTCCCGAGACGGACCCAGGAATCGGTCTGTCCTCCTGCTGCCCAGCACTGGATGGACCGACGGCAGGACAGTGCCACCTCCGTCTGCCCACCTGACCCTTGCGTGCCCCCTGCCGCCCTCCTGGCTGCGGCCTGCCCGCGTGGACTCGTCTCCCGCTCTGCTCCCAGCACCGACCCAGCGCTCTGCGCCCTTGGCTGGGCCGAGTTCGAGTCCTCAGCTGTCACTCCCATAATGTCAGCAGCAGGAAGCCGAGGCCGTGATGTGTGTGTTTTTTCTCAAAACTGCTGTAAGTGTCCTCGTAATGCATCCCACGCTTCACGTTGCTGGGAAATCGCCTCTCGGAGCCAGAGGCGGAGAAGGCATTTTTCAGGGACAGGAAATGATACAGTTTTTGCTCAAGCCTCCAGCTCCCTTCTAAATGGAGAAACAGAGTATTCCCAAATCCATTAAAAACATTGATAGATAATACAGATGTTCCTTGCTTTATGAAATAGATGGTCCCGGCAATATTGGGTGTAAATCAAATTTCTTAAAATCAAATTACCTCTCGAAAGCACCCTGGGAACGCGCTTTTAAAAGGAGCCCTGCCGTGAATTCTCGTCTAAATCAAAGAGACACTCCTGCGCTCTCGGCCGTGCAGCCATTTATTCGTTCCAGCAGTTCCCAGCCCAGGCCAAACATCGGAATCACCTGGGAGCTTTTAAAACATATACCAAATTGAGGCCCCGCCCCCAGGGATTTCCTTTCCATTGGTCTGGGGCGGGGGAGGGGGGGGAGGGGGGGAGGGGGGCGGCCTCAGTGTTTTTAAAACCTCCCAGAAGATCCTGATGTGCAGCCAGGCTCCGACGCTCGGGGTTAGTCAATGAACGTATATGAAGATCCCTCTCAGCGAGGCCCCGGCTGAGTGCCGGGCCTGAGTGACTGCTAATGAGACACGGCTGGTCTCCTCCCAGGGGCGTGGCGGTGTCCAGAGGCCCGTACAGATGCATGAGCAGACAATGTCCCCCATCACGTGCCGTCTGGGGTCGATACATCAGCCTTCGTCTCTTTTATTTTTATTTACTTTTAAAATATGTTTTTATTGATTTCAGAGAGGAAGGGAGAGGGGAGAGATAGAAACATCAATGGTGAAAGAGAATCATTGATTGGCTGCCTCCTGCACGCCCCCTACTGGGGATCGAGCTGGCAACTCCGGGCATGTGCCCTTGACCAGAATCGAACCTGGGACCGTTCAGTCCACAGGCTGACGCTCTATCCACCGAGCCCAACCAGCTAGGGCTCGTCTCTTTTATATGTTTAGATTTTTCGTAGCACGGATTGGACTGTTTGCTTTTCTGTCCTCACGGAGACCCAGTTAAATGACATCTCCAAGACGGCTTTGCCCGACGTAACGGCGGGGCCGCAGAATTTCTTTACGCTGGCATTTCTTTGCCTTGTGTCTCTTCCTCCGTACCTCCACGTCCAGCGTTTCTGTGGCATTGTGCTGTAGGTATGTCTGGCAGACGTCGGAGGCTCAGGTCTTAAAGAGTTCGCTCCGAAAAATCTCAGTCTTTTAGTAGACGAGTCTGGTGCGTCTCCATGTGCCGTGTGCACTCGCTGTCTCCTGCCATCTGGCTCCGTTTCCTATTCACTGTGGTCTCTTTCCCCGCCTTCTCTCCGGTCTCCTCTCCTGCTTCACAGCATTGAATCACGTCTTCCCTCGTCAGCTCCCCCTCGTCGCCGTCTGCAGGCTCCGTTACGCTTTCAGTGCGGGGCCGTCCGTGTGTCCCCTCGAGTGCTTCACCTCGAGGGTGGAGACATCCCCATCCTCTTCCAGAGAACGTGAGGATTTCAGAGTCTCACCTCGGACGGTCTACCTTCCGATTTTCACCTAATCGTTGTCAAGTAGTTTAGTTCTTGCTTATATTTAAAATCCCCCCAAATTTCCCTGGCCGGTTTGGTCCAGTGGGTAGAGCGTCAGCCCATATACTGAAGGGTCCTGGGTTCGATTCTGGTCAAGGACACATGCCTCCATTGCAGGCTCGATCCCAGGCCCCGGTTGGGGTACATGTGTGAGGTAACCAATCTCTCTCACATTGATGTTTCTCTCTGTCTCTCCCCCGTCCCTCTAAAAATCAATGGAAAAATATCCTCAGGTAAGGATTAACCAAATAAAATAAAATACTCCCCCCCGCCACAAATCATCATTTTCTTATCATTTCTACAAACAAGTTTATTTCTATAGATTTAGCAACCTGTTTCCTAATTTAATTTCTCAGCATTGCTTCTTGACTCCCTCCTTGTACTGGCTGTAATGTTGTTCTTTTTGAGGTAGGTTCTTTATTAAGGTCCATAATCTCATACACGAATTTCTGAAATTCAGAACGCTCTGAGAACCAAAACTTATTAAAAACACTAGTGGCCCGGTGCATGGATTCGTGCACATTGAAAGGAAATTAATTAGAAGAAATATTTTAATATCGGGCTCCCTCCTCTCTGGTTCCAGGGTGCCTCATCCAAGAACCACCGCTGCCAACTCACTGCAGCTCGGCAGCTCCTGTGTTGAGCGTCTGCCCCCTGGTGGTCAGGGCGTATCATACCGACCGGCCAGTCAGCCAGTTGGGTGGTCAGCCGGTCGCTCAGCCTTTTATATATGTAGATGTTCTACAAATGAGTGCATTTGGTGGGGAGAGGCTGCCCAGCCTGCACCGCGGGGTTAGATGGGATGCCTTCCTAGAACCCAGAAACTCTGAGGCCGCCTTCCACGCCAGCTCAGTGCTGTGCTGTGTGGCGTGACCCCGCCCCATGGGAACACGGACACCCCAGGCCTGTGTCCCCCAGTCTGAGAGGCGCCGGGCCATGCCCCGCCTTTCTGGATCCTTCCGTTCCAAACCAATCGCTCCTTCCTCCAGAACTCACCCCTGTCAGTCAGGCTGGTGACCACACCTGCTCACCGTGCTTGTCCCACCCCCTGGCCCCTGTGGACAGACTCACACCCTTCTCTGCTGCATAGCGGGGTGCCTGCCGGTCTATACCCCTTAGGCCCAAGCCTGGCTGCGTCTTGAGGAGACGTAGGGCAGGGAACCTCGTCATTCTTACTTCCTTTCTGTATCGTCAGTGGAAAAACACATGAAATGCTACATGATATGCACAGCCCCCTCCAGATGTGCGAGGAGGCCGATGTGTGTGAGTGCGTTAGGGAGACACAGGCACTGGCAAGAGCAGCCGCTCTGGGGTGGGAGGGAGATCTCGGTGGGGTTAGCCTTCCATGTGGCCCACCTTCTCTACCGCGTGCGTCAACAAACAGCGGGGCCCCCACCCCCACTCTGCGTTTCCCTTCTCCTCTGTCACTTAAAAAGCTGCGCGGCCACTTCCGTGCAGGAAGGCTAAGAGCGGGAAAGGGGGTCAATTTAAAACCAGAGGCTTTACACAGCCTCCAGGCGATGACCTTTCTGGCGTCTCGGTCTTTGGACATGACCTGTACCCCGCCCTGGGCCTTTCAAACAGTCCCCGCGTGAGATGGCGAGATTCACCCGAGGCTGGGCCTGCCCGCAGCTGCCAGCCACTCCTTGGTGTCGGGGCAGCAGAGAGGGGCCAGTCAGCTTTCCAGGGACACAGAGGCCACTCAGGAGCCCAGGGCGGGGGACAGGGGCAGGGGCCAAGCTGCCTCCGGCTCCGCAGTGTCCCCGTGGGGCAGGGAGCGGCCAGTGACCGGAGGCTCAGGCCACATTGTAGGGAGGCCGAGGTGCCGTCAGGTCTGCCTTCACCAGAGCTGTCCATCTGTCCTTCCTCTGAAGGGGGCAGCCGGCAGCAGGCAGCGCCAGGGGGCAGCGCCAGGGGGCAGCATCGGGTGCTGGGGCCACGGTGTTCTGCTACCCGAGTGAGGGCTCAGCAGGGCTGCCTCGGAACCCCGAGAACACATGCATCAAGTATTGATGCCTCTGACCGCCCCCTCCTTCGGTCAAAGGGCCCCTCCTGATCTCTCGCTCTCGTTTGCCCGCCCCCCCCCTCCCCCGCCAACCCCCCCCGGCCTGCCTAATGCATTTCCCCTCCTCTCATCCTCCCCGCAGTCCTCCTGGGTTCCAAAAGGCTTTCATTTAGGAGATGTGATGGGGTGTGGGGTGAAGAGGCATCAGGAAATGATGCCAGCGGCAGCTTTTATGTGTGTGAAGGAGGCATAGATCACCCGCAGCAGCCGCTCCTTCTTCTTTCTTCCTTTTCGTAAAATTTATTACCTTTTTAGTCCTCGAGAAACACAGTACACAAGTAGGTTTTTCCGTGTAAAAAGTTCAAGTTTACCGCTCACGCTGACGTCCTCTGTGACCCTCCCCATCGGCTCTCCTCTTTGGGAGTCATCAAGGCAACGGGCTGGATGAGCCTGGCCCTCCCAACCTTTCTCCGCGGGCCGCCCGCGTTCACTGGGAACGCGGGGCCGCGTCTGTGGCTGTGTGAGTGTGAGTGACGTTCTGCTGGGTGTTTGTGAACTGGCTGCACTCGGAGCTACTCCTCACTTGCCTTTCCCTCAGCATTTCCACACCAGCTCCTGGGGACGCGCCTCATCTCTTTCACTGTTCCTGGGCATGGCGTGGTATCACGTGTGCACACTGCTGTTGTCCATTCCTTATCTCCTTCGCTAACAGAGCCCGAAGACACGGTGGCTCAGCTCAGGCTGTCCTAACAGAATGCCACAGGCTGGGGCTTAAGCAACAGAAACGTGTTCTCTCTTGGTTCTGGAGGCTGAAGTCCAAGATCGAGGTGCTGGCATGTTTGGTTTCTGGTGCGGGCTCTCCTCCTGGTTTGCAGGTGGCTGCCTTCTCTGTGTCCACGGGAACCTCTTATCTGCAAGCCCAAGGGGGAGGTGTGAGGGGGGAGATGAGATGAGGTGGGATGGAGGAGAGAAAGATGGGGAGGGATAGAGAGAAAGGGAAAGAGATCTCCCCTCCTCTTCTTCTAAGGCCACCGATCCAATTGGAGTAGGGCCCCACCCTTCTGACCTCATTTAACCTTAATCGCCTCTGAAAACCCTATCCCTAGTGCAGTCACATTGGAGGTTAGGGCTCCAACCTATGAATTTGGCTGTGAGACACATTCAGTCTGTAGCCGTTGGGGTGGCAAGCGAATGCCCTGGCAGGCACCCGCCTCTGCATCTCATGCCCAGCCCGTAACGAGCTCAGTAACAGCGGTGAGGGACCACTGATGAGCAAGGTGACCTCGGACACATGTTCTGTCCAGTGAAGACAAAACCAGCTTGAGTGTGTCGGGCATCACCTCACATCCTCCTCTGACCCATTGTGACCTCACTTTCTAGGTCAGGAAGCTGATGCACAAGAGGGGAAGCAGGTCACCTCGGTCATGTAGCCCGGGAGAGCAGCAGAGGTGGGATGTCACACAGCCCAGTGGTCCTGAGCCCCGACTCTCCCTGGGCTGGTGCACGCTCACTGCCAACAAGCTGTCGCCATGGCTACTGCCTCATGACCACCCTCATCGCAGGCCCACCGGAGCCTTCACTCGGCACAGGCGGGGGGTCCCTGCAGGCAGGTGGCCTCTTCCTCCCTGTCATCTGCTAGTTGGGTGCCCTTGAACCTCTCTGTGCCAGAGCTTTCTCTTCTTTCAAATAAAAACAATGACGCCTAACTCATAGGATGACGTGGGGGTTGAATTAAAATAAAACAAAATACACGGTGATTTAAAAATAGTTTCCCATTGCAAAACACGTAGAAGAGTTTGGTCCCGAGCGGCAAGAAATGAGACTTGTCTTTGCCTGGTCAGATTTTCATACCCAGCCCTAATGGCGACATCCCTGTGCCAGGCACCGTGCGGGCGACTTGACGCACCCCATGTTGAGTGGATCTTGACAGCGGCCCCCGGGGGTCCCCTCTATGTAGGGGAGGAACCTGAAGCATCGAGAGGGAAATGAACTGCCTCAGTCCCACGTAGGAAAGCTACAAGCCAGGCTTCAAACCCCGGCCCATCTGGCTGCAACGCTCCTGTGTTTCATCTTGAAAGAGAGTCGGCGTGGACCTGCTGCTTCTCTCCCGTGACCCTCTCAGGAGCGCCCGCAAGCAGGGCCCGGCGGTTCCTGCTCCTTTCAGACCCCAGAGGAAGGAGCTGGTGATCCAGCTGCCGCCCATATGACCGTCTCCGCAGAAGCTGGATGGGGTGTTTGCACGTACGTGTGCTGCCTGCATGCTGCTGAGAGGACACGTGGGGTGTCCGAGAGCAGAGAGCGTGCAGGGAAGCACAGGGCTGCTCGCACCCCTCCCCTCCCCCTGCAGGGCCCTGACGTCTCCCTCGCCTCCCAGGGCCCCCAAGTTTGAAACCTCAAGAAGATAAGGCATCAGCAGGCCTGCGTGACGGCCGCCCCCAGGAATCACACGGCTGTTCTCGTCGACCCCTCTGTCTTCTCGAAACCACGCTGGCCAAGGCCGTGTGTCGGGTTGGGCGCCTTTGTCTGTCCCTGAGCTGGTTCGGGTTGAACTCCGGAGGGCTGTCCCCAAAGAAAAGCCCGCGCTGAGCCATCTGGGGAGCTTCGGTCGCAGTCTGGCTCTCACAGTTGCTCCTCGTGGGTGACCTCAGCAAGTCGTTTGTCTCCATAAGCCTGGGTGTCCCCATCCGGAGGGCGTGGTGGTTGCTCAGATTCGAGGAGAGCGGCGAGGCCGGTGTCTGGTGTCCGGGCCCAGCTCAGCACAGAGCCGGGCTCTCCGTAAATGAGCCCTCTCTGCTTCCATTTGCTCTTCGGTGTCCTTTTTTAAAAAATACATTTTTGTGATTTCAGAGAGAAAGGGAGGAGAAAGAGAGAGAAACATCAACGACGAGAGACAATCATTGGTGGGCTGCCTCCTTCACTGCCCCCACCCCCACTGGAAATGACCTCACTCATAGGAGCTCTCCAGTCTTTTCAGACCTCGCAATGCCACACTCACCGGCCCCAGGCCCCCCTGCCCAGGCCCCTTCCCCTGACTGGGGCTCCGGGAGGGCCTAGGAGGGTCCTGGCTTCGGAGGTGCATTAGCACCCGCAGGGTCAAGGGGAAGGGCCTGCAGCAGAGGAAAGGGAGGTCGGTGTCAGGCTCAACTCAGGGTATCTTGCTCTCAGCCCCGGTTCCCTACGACGCTGGAGAGACTGTCACACTCTGAGGCTTCAGAACACAGAAACCGGGTCCAAGGAAACAGATGCCTCCAGACCAGCGCCCTACACCAGGCTCTCCCTCCCCAGATCCCCCACAAAATCTCACGTCAAATAGGATCCCTCATGGGGGGGGTTGTCATTCATTCTTTCTGAATATATTCAGAATCCAGCCCTTTCTTCCCACTTCCACGGCTCCCACCTCGGCCGGGTCCCCACGACCTCTTACCTGGGTTGCCTCCATCGCCCTCACTGGCCCCTCTGCACTCAGGAACCAGGTCAAGTCCTTCCGCTGCTCTAAAACCTTCAATGGCTCCCCATGTCCTAGTTCCTTCTTCAGAACAACCCCCTTCCGGCACCCCAGCCTCGCTTCCCTCTCCTCTTTTGTTCTTTTTCTCGTGGCTCTCGCAGCTTCTGATATGCGGCTGTGCTGCTGTGTTTATTCTGTCTCCTTCACTGGTGTGCTCCCCGCAGGGCCGTCTTCGGGGGAGGCTGACGTGCAGAAAGAGAACGGCAGTGCTGCGTGGTAAGGCCGGGGAGAGACGGGGGCGCTGAGTGGTGGGGCCCAGAGGAGCGGGGAGGGCCTCCCCTGGGGTGAAAGGGTGGATGCTTTGCATAGAGCAAACCTGATGCTTCGACAATTTTCCAACCCCACCTGGAAAGCATGGCGCACTTACGTTCAATATAGTTATGCCACCGTTTTTTTTATAAAAAACCAGTGCTCGATGTTTATAATGTCAGGGCTACATAAATGTTGTTCACTGCTAAGCCATAGGGTTCATGAATTTTCTTCCCTCTATTAATAACTGCTTATCAAGTAGCTAACTGTTGCCTTGGTTTTTATTTATTATTATTATTATTATTATTTTTAATCCTCACCCAAGGATATTTTTCCATTGATTTTTAGAGAAAGTGGAAGAGAGAGGGAAAGACAGAGAGAAATATTGATATGAGAGAGACACATCGATTGGTTGCCTCCTGCACACACCCCGGCCAGGGCCTGCGCCGAGGAGGACACTGCAACTGAGACACAAGCCCTTGACCAGAATTGAACCCGGGGCCCTTCGGTCCGCAGGCCGACGCTCTATCCCCTGAGCCAAACCGGCTAGGGCGCCTTGTTCTGTAAATTGTCTTTTTCTATGTATCCCAAGTATTTTTGCCAGAAGTGTGTGTTTCCTCCTGACACATGCAAACACGTTGGTTCATTGATAGTTCCCTTATTAGCTTCTGCTCTTGTGCCTGTTGTCCCCTAGATCGGGTGCCCGGCTGTCACCTGGAAATCTCCTTGGTCCCCGTGTTAAGTGACTAATCCGTGGGTTCAGTGTTGCTGTGGACTGAGCTGTATCCCTCCAAATTCGCACGATGAAGCCCTAACCCTTCACGTGGCTGCATTTAGAGGGAGGGCTCTGCGGAGCTCACTCAGTGAATGAAGTCAGACGGGTTTGGTCCTCACTCAGGGGGTTGGCGGCCTGAGGAAGGGAGGAGAGGGTCTTTCTCCAGCGCACGCACCGAGGAAAGGCCGCTGCAGGCACAGCAGGAGGCAGCCGCATGCAAGCTGGGAAGGGAGCTCTCACCAAACCCAAAGCGGCCGGCACCCTGAACTGTCCTATATAATGAAAGCCTAATATGCCTAGTGTCCGACTGTTTGACCAGTTGCTATGACGTGCACTGACCACCAGAGGGCAGATGCTCTGACCTATAGGTTAGCTTGCTGCTGGGGGCTGGCCGAACGGGACCGGGCGAGACAGGCCGGACACACCCTGGAGCCCTCCTGCGTCCCTCCCTGGCCCTGATCATGCACCAGTGGGGCCCCTCAGCCTGGCCTGCACCTTCTCTCAATCCGGGGCCCCTCGGAGGATGTCCGAGAGCCGGTGTCAGACTGATCCCCGTGGGCCAGGCCAAGGGGCCCACCGGTGCATGAATCTGTGCACTGGGCCTATAGTAAGAAAATAAACTTGGGTTGCTGAAGCCACCATGTCTGTGGTATCTTCTGATGGTGGCCCAAGCAGATGAAGGACACATGCCTTCCTCTTTCATGGTTTACCCCCTAATCCTGGAGGAGGGCAATATCCCATAGCTTCCTCAGACATGGTTAATGGAAGTGCATTTTTTTTTGACACCTTCCACATTTAAAACTGTATTTAGTCTGTCCTCACACTCAACTGCTGCTTTGTCTGGGTATATAATTTTTGGTTGGCAATCATTTTCCTTGGAATGCTGAAGGCATTGTTCCATCACTTTTTACCTTCAAAAAAATATTAAGAAATCCAGCCCATTATGATTCATGATTCTTTGTATACGACCTGTCCCCACCTCCTGGAAGCATTGAAGATTCCTTTCTCTCTGTTTTGTTCTGTTTTTTAATTTCTTGATGATGTGCCTTGGTGACGACCTTTTATTCTTACTGCGAGCGAGGTGTTCAGTGAGCCATTCCAATCTGGAAACTCATTTGATTACATTCTGCCAAATTTAATTGTATTATTTGATATATTTTTTTATTTCTCTTTTTGCAATTCTCTCATTTTCTAGAAATCCTAATCTATATTATAAAAACCCAGTGGCCCTAATGTTGTAATGACCAAAGACCGGCATGGGTGGGCGGGGCTACGAGCATGGCGAGGCGCATGCGGGTGGGCGGGGCTGCGCGATTTTGCGCGCTGGGCTTCTAGTAATTTAATATTTTATCTCCTGAGTTGACCCCCTCGTTTCTTTGGTTTTTCTCCTTTCCCGCCCTTTGTCTTCCTGCTCTATGTTCTAAAAGGTTACCTCGATGACAGCTTTCAGCCCTCCCCTGGATTGTTCCTTGACGGAGGTTTTACTTTCTAAGAGCTCTGTAAGTGACACCCCGTTGTGGAGGGCAGGCTGCTTTTATCTCTCTGAGGACATTAATGAGTGCTTTTGAAGTCTCTGCTTCCTACACGGGCCTTTGTTCTGTTCATGTTCTCAGTGCTTTCCTTGGCCTGCTGATGCCTGGCCGCTGGTTCACGTTTAAGAACAAAGCACTAAAAGCCAACTGGGAGCTTCGGGTGCAGGGTGGGCCTCGCTGACAGGGAGCCTCCTTACAGGGACCTCATGTGTGAGTAGCTACAGTTATCTTTGTCTCAGGGAGTCCGTTTCCCAGAGAGGCCCACCCCACGTGCATCCCGTGGAAGATGCTGCCTGCATCCTGGGAACCAGAGGAGGAGTGTCGGGGTCCCACCACTTAGGATGCCGACTCTTCCCTAACCCCTCAGCTGGTCCTGGTTACCTGGGGTTCCCATCCTCCCGGTTCAGTGTCTTCAGAGATCAGCCTTTACCTGCTGTGAGCATGTGGGATGGGTACCACATGGCAGAGCATGCCGGGGAAGGAACGCGGGGCCTGCCAACAGAGACCATGTATGTGCCCATGCAAATGAGTGAATGTTGGAATCGGCAGCCATTAGCATCCCGGTGTCCGTGTCGTGTGCGAAAGCATTTGTAACAGGTGCATTTAGAGGCATGCTTTGATTCATAATAATAATAATCTTATCTAATAAAAAAGAAACATGCAAATTGACCATACCTCCGCTACACCCACAAGCCACACCCACAAGCCACACCCACAAGCCAATCATGAGCGAGCATGCAAATAAACCCAGCCAAGATGGTGGTGGCCACAGAGCTGGAGCAAACAGGAGGCTTGGGTTGCCCCTGGTAATGGAGGAAGTCAAGCTTCCTACCTGCCCTGGCTGGCTGTGGGCTCCACTGAAGGCTACAAAGTTTTAATTATAGAAGATAAATAAATCCCAGATACCTGCTTCCAGCAGCTGTGGCCTCCAGCCTGCAAGCAGCCATCAGCCCCTCACCCAGGCTGGCCACGCCCCCAAGTGGGGACCCTCACCCTGAAGGGGGTGTGGCCAGCCTGAAAACAGCCCTCAGCCCTTCACCCAGGCTGGCCATGTCCCCCTAGCAGGGACCCCCACCCTGAAGGGGGAGCGGCTAGCCTGCAAACCACCACAGGCCCCTCGCCCAGGCCTCCCCATGCCCCAAGGGAACCCCCACCCTGATCCAGGACACCCTTCAGGGCAAACCAGCCAGCCCCCACCCGTGCACCAGGCCTCTATCTATACTAATAAAAGGGCAATATGCTAATTACACTGGGAGACCTTCCAGGAGACCTTCTGGATGTTCCTCTGGATAAAGCCATGGTGGTGGGGCCGAGGTAGAGGCAGTTAGAGGCCAAGAGGGGAGGGCAGTTGTGGGTGATCAGCCTGCTGGGGGGTGGGGCTGGTGGGGGTAAGCCGATCATCACAGGGGCCAGTTGGGGGCAAGCAGGCCATCAGTGGGGGTCAGTTGGAGGTAATCAGGACAGCGGGGGTGGGCAGTTTGGAGTGAGCAGGCCAGCAGGGGGGCAGTTGGGGGTGATCAGGATGGCAGGGGGGGCATTTGGGGGCAAGCAGGCCGGCAGGCAGAGTGGTTAGGGGCAATCAGGCAGGCAGGCAGGTGAGCAGTTAGGAGCCAGTAGTCCCGGATTGTGAGAGAGATGTCTGACTGCTGGTTTAGGCCTGATCCCTGTAAACCAGCAGTAGGACATCCTTCCAGGGGTCCCAGATTGGAGAGGGTGCAGGCCAGGCTGAGGAACACCCCCTCCCCCGTGCACGAGTTTCATGCACCGGGCCACTAGCCTATATAATAAAAGGCTAATATGCAAATCAACTGAACAGTGGAACGACCGGTCGCTATGACACGCACTGACCACCAGGGGGCAGACGCTCAATGCAGGAGCTTCCTCCTGGTGGTCAGTGCCCTCCCACAGGGTGAGCGCAGCTCAGCAAGAAGCTGGGCTCACGGCTGGTGAGCGCAGCGGCGGTGGCGGGAGCCTCTCCCACCCACATGGCAGTGCTAAGGATTTCTGACCGAAGGCTCCCAGACTGCGAAAGGGCACAGGCTGGGCGGAGGGACCCCCCCCCCCCCCCCGCCCCCCACATGAATTTTGTGCACCGGGCCTCTAGTAGAGTAATAATAACTGCAGTACGTAATAACTACCATGACAACATCACCGCGTTTGACCGTGAATGCAGCGCCTTTCTGGGTTGGTGCTTACAGTAGCTGGCGGCATCTGTCTGAGGTGTGGGAGGAGCCTTTGGAGCCGCCAGGCTGGGGATGGCCTTGCACCTTGGCCACAGTGAGTGGGGTATCATGATGGTTGCCCCAATCCTGCCGAGCTGCCCTCTCCTTGGGAGGTGAGGTCCACCGGCTTTCTGTGTTGGTCTGATGTTCCAGGTCCCTGCTCCAGTTCCATGTGTGTCCATGTGTGTCCGTGTGTGTCCATGTGAGTGTGTGTGTGAGTGTGTGCATGCGTGTGCATGTGTGTGTGAGTGTGTGTGTGTGTGTGTGTGTGTGTGTGGAGGGAATCTGATTCTCCCCTGAGTCCTGAAGCTTCTGTCCCCAGGGCAGGACCCTCCTCCTCGTGCCCCTGCTCTCCCCCTGGCGCTCCAGCTCCCTGACGCGGGCACTGCCAAGATGCAAACATCCCCCCTGCTTCTCCGGAAGCAGGGCCCAAGCCCATGTGAGGAAAGGGTTGCTGTGAGCTGCTGCTTCGTGAGTTGTGGAGAGGACAAGAGTGTGTCGGGGGCCTTGCCCCACTCCATGTTCAGACTGGATAAATGACTGAAAGTTGTCAGCGCTGGACTAACCTTTATAAAGTGCCTACTATGTGCTGAGCACATAGTAGGCACTTTAAGCCTCCCCCAACACTAAAGGTAGACTCTTACCATGTTCACTTCACTGACCAGCCTCGCAGAGGTGGGAGACTCATTCAGGTCTCCACGTGGGGGAGCCTGGACTCAAACCCAGGAGAGGAAAGTGGGGCGAGGCCCTGACACATGGGGAGGCTGCTGATCAGGGAAGGAAGGAGAGGCGTACCCTGAGAAATGAACCCAAGCGTGCGCTTTGGGGAGACTGGAGACAGTCCTGGCGGAGCCCAAGCCAGGCACGCAGGGATGCTGTCCTGCCTCTCAGACAAGTAACCACAGCGCCTCCTGCTTGGCTTTGGAGAAAACCCCAAGAGTCAGGCATGGAGTTGGGGGCTCTGCCCGCTCCACCTGGTGATGGTCCAGACCCCTGCCCACTGGAGGAGGATGGAGGATGAAGGATGCCCGTGCCCGGGACAGGCCAGCCTTGACCGGGGATGAAGGCGGGGGACCGCTGGCAGAACCCAATTTCCAGGCAGGAGAGCAGGCGCCCTGACATCTGGGCTGCTTTTCGGCTTAAGGATCGTGAAGGGTAGGAGGCTGCACGGTCACGGCCGACTTGCCTCCCTCGGCATATCTGATAGGGCTCGCCTATCGCTCCTGCTCAGCCTCCAATTGTGACAAAAGGAAAGTATTTATTACCAGCAGACAGAGCCCCCGGGCCAGTGCCGTCAGCTCCGATTGGCCTGTCAGCCCGGACTGTGGAATTAAAGGCAGTTTTGTTTTTATCTATTTGCATGGAAGCTTTCCAGAGAAAACAGCACGATTCGTGACCTGCGCATTCTGTATCATGTTAATTAGGTTTGAAAACTCATATATTGTTTTCATAAGGGCTATTACATTTTCTCTAATCAAATTAAGGGAAAAATAAGGATGCACGGCAATAATATTTATTATTAATACCAGACTCCAGAGGCGCCCAGAAAGTTACCTCGGAGAGGGGAGGACCTGGGAGACGGCCGGGACTTCAGAGCGACGTGGGCGCTGCGAGCTTTCGGCGAAATTCCTCTGGATGCTTCGGAGAAGGAGAGGGTGAGAATAGACCCACTTGTGGGAGAACAGGGTGCCGGTCCCTGGTCACACGGAGAGTTCTGGGGCGTTTACCTCTCTTTCCCTCAGCGCTTTTCTCCAAATTGCAGCCACTGGGCTCCAGGGCGAACGTTTGACTTGGGTTTCATGTGGCTTCTAATGTTGTAGCTGGGCCGGCCGGCGTGGCACCGTGGTGGAGCGTCAAACTATGAGCCAGGAGGTCAGGGTTCAATTCCCGGTCAGGGCACGAGCCCGGGTTGCGGGCTCGATCCCCAGTAGGGGGCGTGCAGGAGGCAGCCGATCCATGAGTCTCTCTCATCATTGATGTTTCTCTCTCTCTCCCTCTCCCTTCCTCTCTGAAATCCATAAAAATATATCAAAAACAAAACAAAACAAAACAAAAACAAAGGCTGCAGCAGCTGCCATCTTAGTTTAACCAAGAAATGGTTTTCCATCCCCCGTGTCCTGGTGTGAGGAACCCACGCCTGGTGGGCAGAGCGAAGGCGTGGCCCCTGGGAGAAAAAGGGTCACGTGGAGAGAGAAGGTGGTGACAGGGGTGTCCCACATGGCACACGTGATAGGAACATGTGTATCCCTCAGGCAGCCCCTTCTGGAAACTGGGGTGAGTCGGGCTGGATTCTACTGGGGCGTGGGAGAGGGAGAGGAGACCCAGGGCCGGGGGAGGGGGGCGGGGGGCGGCACTAGCCTGAGGTGTAGAACTCGCTCCCTGAGCTCACGGCTGCATGTGCATTGGAGTTTGGGGGCATACCTCACCACCATTTCCTCTTCCTACTGGGACCCTGATTTCCCTGGGGGGCACCTCCTCGGGGTGCAGTCTTGGTGGCCGGTGGGATCCTGGTACTTGCCCTCCCACTATGGGAGCAGGCGACTCCCGGAGGGCCCTTCCTCCCCGCCCGCCCTGAGAGCCAGGCTCTGTCTCCTGAGCCCGGGCCTCGGGTGGGCGCCCAGTGGAAACCCTGCTCAGAAGACGCGCATTCCAGGGCCTGTCTGACCTTCGGGCCAGCCCGCTCCCAGCTGGCCCCGGCTCCCGGGGGTCTCGAGGTCCCGTGTCCTTCCCAGCATGTCCCTCTCTCTCTGGTCGGCCAGATTGTGCTTCTGCTGCGTGTGCCCAGGGGGCTCCCCCACGCTGCAGGGGCTCTGGCACGGGAGCTGCGGCGTGTGGGGCAGAGAGGCCGGCAGAGCTGGCGCTGACTGAGGACGAGCACTGGGCTAGGAGTCAGGCTCCCCCACTCTGTCCCCCGGGGAGACCTTGACAGCGCTTTTCCTCCTGCTTCATCTGCATGGGGGGGTGTTTAGTGTGTCACCATAGTAACAACTGTAATTTTTTAAAATATATTTTTATTGATTTCAGAGAGGAAGGGAGAGGGAGGGATAGAAACATCAAAAATGAGAGAGGATCTTTGACCAACTGCCTCTTGCACTCCCCACACTGGGGATCAAGCCCACAACCCAGGCACGTGCCCTTGACCAGAATCGAACCCGGGATTCTTCAGTCCGCAGGCCGACGCTCTACCCACTGAGGCACAATTGTAATTTGTTTTTTACTTTTTAAAAAATACATTTTTACTGATTTCCGAGAGGAAGGGAGAGGGAGAGAGGGCTAGAAACATGAATGATGATGAGAGAGAATCACTGATCGGCTGCCTCCTGCACGCCCCACACTGGGGATCGAACCCACAACCCAGGCACGTGCCCTGACTGGGAATCGAACCCGTGGCCTCCTGGTTCATAGGTGGACGCTCAACCCCTGAACCACGCCGGCCGGGCATAACAACTATAAGTTGTCGCCTGCGCTGCGTCCACCCCGACACGCTGCATCACACGCCACCTGAGAACCAGGCTCCGCCAGTCTCCGCTTTCGAGAGGAGCAAACCCACATTTAGGGGGCAGAGCGCCTCCCCTGAGGTCAGATTGCCAAGAGGTGGGCGTACAGGGGCCTGCACCTGCGTCTCTAGTCCCCTAATGGTCTCCGAAGGCCCCCCGAACGACGGTCACTGCTCAGGACCAGGAGGGTCCCAGGACGTGGGCTCGCAGGGCTGACGGCAGGACAGTCCCGGGCACCCTGGGCGGTGGGTGGCCCTCCCCAGCTCCGTCCCGCCCGGTGCTCCGTGGCGCTGGGACGGCGGGGGATCTGCTTGCGCAGAGAGCATTGGAAACAGATGAGGACGGGTTTACAGTTTTCAAACCTCAGAGTAAAGGCAAAACCCAAGTGGGGTTTCGGATGCCACTTCCAATCACAGCGGAGCCCCGTGCAGTGGAGGCTGCCTCCCTCCGCGGGCGAAGGAAACCCCAGCTCTTCCAACAAACTCCTGGTCGAATCAGCCCACCCCTCAATCACTGCCTGAGCGGCCCTTCATCCTACTCCTCTGCCCCAGGCCGCACTGAAACCCGCCGTCACCATCGTCCCCTCGACCTCACGCCAGCATTCCCGGCGGTGGAACACTCCGTGGCTGGGAGTGCTCCGTGTCATCTGGATGTTGAAGGAGTTGGGCTCAGTTTTCCAACTGGCTCCTGCCGTAAGCGTCTCCGCCGAGACCCAGCTGGCAGAGTTCGCAGGGCCTGGCTCCTCGGCCCAGCCACCCCACCATGAATTGATTCATTGACTCATCAGACGTCTATTGAGCACCTACTGTGCGCCAGTCACTGAGCTAAGAACCAGGAGACCAGAGACAAACCTGTCTCTTGAGATGCCTCAACCCAGCCATTCTCACGCAGAACAGCAGGGGTGAGGCCTGCAGGGCGGAGTGAAGAGCGGGAGGTGGACTGGGGAGTGGGGTTTCCCAAGGAAGCAGGTGGCTGGTTGATCTGTGCCCGGCTCTCGCATGGCCTTGCTCCTGTCGTCATTTTGCTGTTCGTGATGCCTCGTCCAGTGCTGGACGCACAGTAGGTGCATAGCTTCGGTTGACCATGTCCTGATGCAGCAGAGGAGGCTGCCAAGCAGGCGAAAAGCTTCGCGGAAGCAGACGCTTCCTTTTAAAACATGCTGAGCCGTCCTCTCTCCACCCCTAGGGGCTCCGCTTTCCGAATCCCGACACGTGCGTTCCCGACATAGAGTTTTCTGAAATTGGCCCCTGTCGGTTCAGTCAGGTGTCGCGACCAGCCAGTCAGAGGGAGCCGCAGGCTACAGCCTCTCTTTGGAGCCGGGGAGTAAGGACAGAGTAAGAGATGTCGGCAAAGGTTCGAAGAGGGTCACCATTCCAATGCCCAGTGGCCGTTTTCGTAAAAATACGCAAGAGCAGGCCTCAGGGGGTGGAGAGACGCCCCCGGGGGGGGGGCGGGCGGGGGGGAAGGCCTGGGTTCCAGGGAAAGTAAACAAACGAACCAACCTGGAATGGGCCCCTTTGGGTTTCCACACCAGAGTAAACAGCCAAGATGACGCTGCCGGGTGTTCCCAATCCTCTCTGGGACCGAGTCCCTGAAAGTCAACGTGGGTTGTCAAAGGCCTTCTTCTGAGCGAGGCCTCACACCCGCTGCCCGCTGCCCGTCAATCAGCCAGAACTAATCTTACAGCCGAACAGGCTGAAAAGCCACAGGCCGCTCGGGGGGGCTCTGCGCTTTAATTAAAAGCCTTTGACGGATTCTCAAACACTAACGAGGACTGGTCACCTGACATGTTTCATATTTGCCATCGGGTGGCCCTGGTCTGGTTCGCTCCCAGCTCCTTAAGGTAGCGCTATTGCAGGTAAGGCCCGATAGCGCCCCACCCCCCACCCCCCCCCCCCCCCCGCCTCCGCCCACCCGCCCCGACTTCAGGCACCTTCTCAGGCGGTATTCACTCGGGGACCCCTCCCTACTGTGAGTGGTGCTGTCCGTCTGCGACACAGTGGGCATCTCTAAGACAGCTGGGCTCTTCCAGATTCACTGCAGCAGTTCAGCGCCCACGCCAGCCCCCAGTGTAAGCCACGCTGGTGACCGGTCTGTACCAGTGCCCACACCATTGTGGCTGGGGAACGTTTGGAACTTGACTTCTGCTGTCGGCTGCTCCAACCTCATCCTGTCTCTGCCCCTGCCCCATCCTGTCTGCTCCGGGGACCGCTGGGCAGGAGGGGACAGAGAAGGGTATTCCTAGCTGACCGCCCTGTCCCCGAGGCCAGGCCCTGGCCCAGATGTGCAACTTCACGCAGCAGAATTAAGTCCAAAGTCCTTGGCCACCTGATCTTGACCACTCGCTCCAGCTCTTCCTCCGCTTCACTCCATCTGCCCTCTCTTTCCAACCCCCTCCCCAGGGGCCGCAGGGGCTCCACACACATGGCCCCCCAGCCCTTCCGCTGCACCCTGGGTCCCACTGCCTCATGCCCCACCGCCTTCCTGCTCCGCCCCCCACCCCCACAACTTCCACTCTACTTTCTGCCTCTACCAACTTGCCTCATCTATGCGCCTCATGTGAATGGAGCCATGCAGTACCTGTCCTTTCGTGTCGGCTGGGATATATTACATTTGAAAACGCACACATATCCTTTGGTCCAAAACTCACAACTCTGGGAATCTGTGTTACAGGAAAAATAGAAGCAGCAGGGCTGACGGACAGGTGTCTCGCAGATGTTCATCGTAGCCATTTGTGTCAGGGTGAGAAACCTGGAAACCACCTCCAGCAAAAGAGAGTCCTGGTGAAGAGCTAATCCACACCCACGTTCTGGGTGTTACAGAGCTAGCGAACAGAATGGGGCGCTTCCTACGTGTCAGTCTGGGCAGTGGCCAAAGTGTGCAAAGTTTAAGCAAAAAAAAAGCAAGTCACCAGGAGTGTTCCAGAAGGGGGTTCGCTGATGCCCGGTGTGGAGCGAGCACACACCGTCCCTGTGCGCAGGTGTGGTCTGCAGGCCACGCCCGGCGCTGTGCCCACTGCGCAGGCCTCGAGCGTCCAGGCCTCGTATCAGCGCATCTTGCTGCTGCTCCGGTGGCTGCCCCCTCCCCCAGGCCCCAGAGACCAGTAGAATGATCTCATTTTTGTTTAAAAATATACTTTTATTTTTATTTATCTTTATTGTTGGAAATATTACAGATGCCCCCCTTTTCCCATTGATCCCCTTCACCCTGCACCCGTCCAACACCTCCCCCCGCCCCTGCCCCCGCCCCTGGCCTTCACCACACTATTGCCTGTGTCCATGGGTTACGCATATATGCATTTAAGTTCTTGGTTAATCTCTCCCCACCCACCCACCCCTTAAAATATTTTTTTAAATAAAAGAAAAAAAATGCAGAATACTATATGTGTGTGGTGTATGTGTACCTGTATGTTGTATGAGCAAGAAGAGGAGTGTGTTGGAATATATACCCTGGGAGGATGAGTCCAGAGGAGTTGGGACTTCCCTTTTTCTCTGTTTAACTTTTACACGAAGGTCTATGACTGCTGAAGTTAAAATAATAATGATCAATAATTCTACTCCTGGTTATATACGCAAGTGAAGTGAGTATTTATAGCCATCAAAAGACAGTTGTAAGAATGCTCAAAGAAACATTATGCACATTAACTCTAAAAAAAAAAAATGGGAACTACCCAATGTCCATCAATAGTAGAATGGATGAGTTATCGGTGGAATAGTATACAGCAAGGAAAAAGAACATGCTACTGATGCATGCACCAGTGAAGCACAAGACCCAGGGAGACTCACCGGTGGTGTCAAAGGTCAGGACAGACCTCACAGAGTTTGTGGGGGAGGGGAGGGGAGGGGAGGGCAGGGGAAGGAGGAGGGGAGTGAGTGGTGATTCTCTCTGCACAAGCCCATCACAAGCTGTAGATGTGTGCATTTAGTGAGATATGTCAGCTCTCGGTGAATAAGGAAAATGAATGATCAAGAGAGTGAAAATGCAGGGAGGGAGGGAGGGAGGGAGGATCAAACGGGAAAAAGTGGCTGAGCTGCCCATTCGCAGGGCTCTCCTAAGGAGGGAACAGAGATAGAAGCGTGAAGGGAACGGGAAGCATGGACCTCATTGGCTGAGGGCCGCATCCCTCCACTCCAGTTTCTCTGCATTTGAGCAGGGAGCCCGCTCAGAGGACAGCACCGTGCAGGGAGGGGGTGCGTGGGCTTTGGGTCACACAGAACCTGGCTCTGCTGTCCCCTGGCGGGTGCCCAGGGCAAGGCTCGGGGCCTCTGTGGGCGGCCCTGAGCCCTGGCCAGCCCTCCTTGAGGCGGTGCGAGATGCCAGCGGCCTGCGTCTGTCTGTGCCCGGCTCTCGGCCCTCGGACGTGGCCTCCTTCCCTCCGCTTTGCAGAGCCAGCGGGGAGCTGCTCTGCGAAGCTTCTGGACAGAGGGCTTTTGACAGGTGAAAGCACTTGAGAAAGAAAATCCCCCTTCTAATCGCACGGATGGTCGGAGATTTCTTTAAAAAACTCCAGCTTTCAACTCAAGCGAGCGCTGGGTGAAATTTAAGCATTTCGCTGATTATGTATCTAATATTGCCCAGAAAGGGGAGGGGCGGGAGCAGATAAAAGACTCTTCTTACCCCAAACGCGCCCTTTCCTCTTTCCATATGCTGTGTTTGTGATTATGGGTTTTAGAGCATTTTTCTTCTTGTATTTCATCAAATACCGCCTCTATCCACATAATTCCCCTTTGCCTGAGAGTTTGCCACAGAGGAGAGGGGCGGGGGGGCGGGGGGTGGCAGGATCCTCCAGGGCCGTCCACCATCTCCCTGTCTGTGAAATCTCACCCTGTTGTATGAAAAAAGACGCCAAAAGAGGAGGCACAGGCCTGTGTGTTGGGGGGATTGGACGAGCAGGAAAGCTGGAAGTCAGAGGAGAGGCGAGGCTTGGGGATCAGGAGGGGGTGCCCACTCTAGGATGCCTTCCTTTGGGGTCTGTAGGCGGAGGGTTCTGCTGGGGGGTCCCTGGGGTTGGCCGAAGTCTCTGTGATTGGCAGCCGGCAGAGGGAGGCAGCCTGGAGGCCGGGCAGAGCAGCGTGGGTGTCACTGGGGAGTGAGTCTCCCGCAGCGGCTCAGGCCGGGGCCTCCTGGGAGGAACTCGCGGGCAGTCGGGCTGCCGGTGAGTGTGGCCGGGATGGCGTGGGGAAGACCCCCCATCTATCCAGAGCAGGAACTTAGGCAGAGACCCCAAAACACAGGCGGCAGAGAGAACGCCTCCTGGTCACTCGTTGGGCAGGCGGAGGGGTTCCTTGCGATCGTGGCATCTAAACCCCCTTTGCGGGCTCCCAGGGCCCTGGGTCGCCACCCGCACCCTCGTGAATGGCTGACGTGTCTCTCTCCTCAGGATGGTGAGCCCTTGAGAGCCAGGAGTGGGCCTCTGCCTCTCTGTCCCTGGGACCGGGCACCAGACGGGGCGCAGGTAGGTGCGCAGTGACAGCTGCCCCTGAACAGAACAGAGTCAGTGATGCGATCGGCCAGACGAGGTCCCCGCGGTGCCCACAGTCACACGGCTCCACCGAGGACGTCAGGACAGCGGGGGAGCTAGCGGCAGGCCAGGGGAGGGAGTTTCATGCGGACCCTTTCCTCTCTCCCCGGGTCTGCCTCTCCTCTCACTCAGTCCTCCCAGCCAGCCAGGGGGAGGCCATTACAGATGAGAAAACCGAGGCCCCGAGAGGCTGGGGTCTGGCCCAGGGCATAGCGATGAGTGAGGCGTGTGTGCAGCTGGATATGACCTGTGCCAAGTCCCCCCTCTCTCCTCGCCTCACCCTGTGGCTGGCCTGGAAGAAATTCCATCCTGAGGATGCTCTTGCCATACACTCTATGCAGGAGGCCTGTGAATAAAGCCCGAGACCAACCTGTTGGCAGAAAGCTCCGCCCCCCCACCCCCCCACCCCCCCCCACCTCGCAGACTCACTCAACTGACTTGCGAGCTTGTGCAGGGAGGCCCCGCATCCGCAGGACACAGGCTGGGCACTTACACACGACAGGTTCTTAGAACTCGGCCGTCCACCCAATACCCTCCCTGGGAGAGGAGAACCCAGAGGCCCAGACAGGGTAACATGGCTGAGGTCAAAGGGCAGCGGGCCAGCAGGAGGGGCGGGTCTGTCACTCCCACGTCTGACACGTCCCCTCACAGGCGGAGCAGGAACACTTATCACACAGCAGGAGGTTCCGTCCCCACAGGATGGCCTCACCCCCTATTGCGATGCCAATGCCGCTGCTGACCGCCTCCTGGTGCTGTGTAGGTGTGCGTGTGTATGTGTGTGTGCGTGTGGGCGCACATGTATGTGCGTGCTTGTGTGTGTGCGCGCGCGTGCTTGTGCGTGTGTGCATGTGTGCATGTGTGCGCGTGCATGTGCGTGTTTGTGTGCGCACGTGACCTCCACAAGGCCCTTTGGGAGTGGGTGGCATTAGCCCAGGGCTTTCTCCTGGGAAAACAGAAGAGCAGAGGGCAGGCCTCCCCAGGTCGCCGGGCAGGGCCTCCAGGCGCCCCAGGCTCGCATTTAGCTCCTCGGGAGGATCTAGTGTAAGACGCGCAGGTCTCCTTGGCTGGGACCCCGTGGGCAGGTGATACCGGGCCGGCCACTTCTCACCAGGTCCGCAGGGGATTGAAAGGGGGCGATGTCTCCGCCAGAGCAAAGTAGCCAGGCTCCCTGCACTTTGTGGTGAAACCCTGGGCAGGACATTCGCTGGCCTCACCGCACAGGAGCAGGAGTCCCGCTCACTGGGTTCCGGCGGGGGCTGCCACGTGCCCGGCCCCGCACTCACCTGAGGCCCGGCCGCCCCCCAGGCAGGTGGTTTCCAGCCTTACAGGTGAGGGGACAGTGGCCAGAGACGCCGAGTGACCCAGCCACGTCCCCCAGCCAAGCCTGGGCAGAGCCATCGGGGCCCAGCTCTGACCGCCAGCTTTCTCGGTCACACACTGGTCTCGGACAGACCAGTTCCTGAGATCATGACAGACAGGTCAGCGGGAGACATTCTGTCCTTTGCTAGACAGGACACAGCAGCAGGACTGTCTCCCATGGTCCCTCTGAGCTGGTCACAACGCAAAAAGGGGGAGGCCTGGGAATTCCTGGGGTCAGAACAGGTGGGCAGCCAGAGGGGCTCCCATCAGGCAGGTGAGAGCTGGGGGGTCACTGTGTCTTCACATGCACATACCACAGCTCCCAGGGCCACCCCGAGGCCTGGGGCGCCCCGCGGGGATGGGTGGTGGAGCGGTGTGGGAGCAGGCGGGTCTCTTTCTGTGGAATTAAACGTAAAAGAGTTTGCCAGTTGCCCAGACCAGGGCGTGGCCCGTGGAGATGGCCCACTGCCTGCATGTCTTCCCCTCGGCCGGCCCCCAGCAGGAAGGGGACCCGGGATCTGGTCACGTGGGGTGTGATCTGGGAGGTGGCGGCCGTGTGGTGCTTGCCCCGCCAGCCAGCTGTGCCAGATGCTTTGTGTGCCCCTCAGGCCTGAGCTGTGCTAAGTCCTGTGCCCTGAGAGGCATTGTGTGGGGAAGCCCGGCAGGAGCTGCTAATGCGCAGGGGAGGGGGCCCCCCCGCTCAGCGGGCGGCGAGGCCCTCTGATGGAACGGAGGGGTGGTGTTCAGGGCTCTTCAGTCAGTTGGTGGTCTGCAGAGAACAGAGCAGCACCTTCTGCTAATTACCTACCTTCCAGGGGCTCTCCCCTCTGATGGGGGGTGGGCTGGGGGGAGGGGACAGTCCATGCTGCTGACCGATTGGTGTCTTCCCAGTAACCCTGCGATTAAGTCATTAAGTCGGGATTACGGTGAGGAGGCAAGGAGGTAACGCCCCAAAATAAACAGGAGGACCTTCCTAAGCGCATTCCTCCAGCCAGTGAACCACCGGGAGCCCAGCCTGCTCCTAAAGAGGAAGACAGTCCCTCGGGGAGGGGCAGGCGGGATGCTGGTAGATTTCTACCGGTTCTGACTTCTCCTGATGTCTCTTAAAGGCTCCGTTGCTGTGCGGCCTGCTTCCCGTTGACGACTGTCAAATGAAGTTTAGTAAAATCTGGAGGAGACTGTTGGGGGGTGGGGGGGGGGGGGGCTGGATTGGAAACATGAGTCGCCCGCCTGTCCACTCGCCCTGGCATCGCTTTAGTCCCGGGTTGCTCCGTAATCAGTTCCAGAGGCCGGGCCGGGGCTGGCAGAGGCCCCTCCTTGGCCATCGCTACAAATACTTCATGCAGCGGCCAGAGCGGTGATGGTCCTGTTGGCACTGGTGTCTGATGGGGTCACCTCCCCGGAGAGCAGTTCCCTGGGGGCAGGAACGTTCGGTGGCCGGGCCAGGAGTTCTGTGTGAGTCGTCTGCTTCGGAGGAAGGAGAGGTCCTGGGAACAGCCGGCCCCCTGGCCGCGTGCGGAGCACTTACCCTGTGCCTGGCGCTCGCCCTCTCCTGGAACCCGGGTGACACACAGCCCCGAGGAGGACCGGTCACTGTCCCCACGTCCCACAGGAGACCGCCAGGCCTCGCGGACGTCGAGGGCTGGCCCAGGCGCAGGTGGCAGGGCGGCTGCGGCCAAGGTGGGCGGCTGGCGGTGGGCATCCTCTCCCGGTTGGCAACCCGTGTCCCGGCCTTGGGGTCACTGGGCCACGCTCCGGAGAAAACGTGGACTGGAAGTTTCCTGAGGCACAGAGGCTCCTGGTGACAGAAGCCGGACCTGCTCGCCAAGCGGTCAGTTTGTCCCCTCTTGTCCTCCAGCCACGAGCCTCTCGTCCCCCCGAAGGCGGACACGCCGCCCGAGGGCAGCTCCGGCGCAGGGACCCTTTTCTGAGCTGAGGGCTGCAACTGGAAGGTGCTCCCAGCCTCAGAGGGTCCCCTCCACCCTGGGAAAGACAAAGATGCTCCCAGCCTCAAGGGTCCCCCTCTACCCTGGGAAAGACAAAGGTGCTCCCAGCCTCGAGGGTCCCCCTCCGCCCTGGGAAAGACAAAGGTGCTCCCAGCCTCGAGGGTCCCCCTCTACCCTGGGAAAGACAAAGGTGCTCCCAGCCTCCCAGTCGCCTCCAGCGGGACTCTCCCCTCCAACCCGCTCACAGCAGGAAGCGGAGGAGGAGACCGCCGTCCTGCGAGCCGCCCTTGCAAACCCTTTGGAAGTCGTCCCCGGAGGGTGGCCCCTCGTCACCACGGTGCCCGAGGATGACGTCACTGGTGTCACCTCTGCATGTGCTGCCTGGACCGCGGGGCTGACCACTGAGCCTCGCCCCCTGGACCAGTTCCTTCTGGCTCTGAAACTCCGTCAAATGGCATCAGCACCTCCTCTCCTGGGGCCACGTGAAGGTCAGATGCAAGAAGTCACGAGGGCCCGGCCGGCGTGGCCCAGTGGTTGAGCGTCGACCTATGAACCAGGAGGTCACAGTCCGATTCCCGGTCAGGGCACAGATCCCCAGTGTGGGGCGTGCAGCCGTAGCTCGGTGACCTTAGCCAAGTCATTTCTGAGACTTCAGGTTCCTATTCCTTATAACGGGTAAATGGTGTCACCTGGAAGCATGAGGCGAGCCAGGGCCCAGCACACAGTAGGTGCCTGACAGGCTGCTGCCGGCTGTCCCCTCCCCCTCCCTCCTCCTTACCCCCATTTGAAGATGAAAGCATTGCAGCTGCTGACATCAAATCCAACTGATTGTGTTGTTAATCCTCACCCAAGGATGTTTTCCCATTGACTTTTTTTTAGAGAGAGTGGAAGGGAGGGAGAGACACAGAGAGAAACATCGATGTGAGAGAGACACACCAATGGGTTGACCCCCGCACGCGCCCCGACCCAGGCCAGGGATTAAGCCTGCAACCGAGGTACGTGCCCTTGACTGGAATCAAACCTGAGACCCTTCAGTCCTCGGGCAGACGCTCTATCCACTGAGCAACACTGGCTAGGGCTCCACTGATTCTTTTTAAATCAGCATTTAGCAAAGGGGTGAGAAGCGGCGTCACAGAAACACCATCATCGGAGCATCGTGGCTCTTGTCTACTTGCGGCCGCCTACGTGCCATTCCTCTCTGCGTGGAAATCACTGTTTTCCAAGCGGCTTGCTCCCCAGGTACCTGAGGCTGAGGACAATCACGCAACTTCCCCACCGAGATGTTGTTGTAGTGGGGGGTGGGGGGTAGGGGGGGTGGGGGGTGAGGGGTGGGAGGGGAGTGTCTGTTTCACTCGGGCTCGTTGAAACCCAATCTACAGGAAAGGAGCCATAGCAGAACTGGAGGTTGGATTTCATTTGCTGATTTAATAAAAGCTAACAGGACGGATTTGGGGATATTTCATTAATCTTGCTTTCCTTTCGGTGCAAAGGAAATGAGGTTCACGCTAGTTCAAGCTTTGTCTCGCTCTTTACAATAGGCTGCCAATGTCCACGTTCTCCCTGGCAAGTTAAGCCCAATTAGTCACAGGAATTCCTCCCTGACCTCGTCCCCGTGGGCAGGAGCGCGGCCAGCGGCCAGCGTGGCGTGCAGGAGCGCATGCGCGCACATGCCCGCCCACCCACCCCCTGGCGTCCTCTGCCGGGTCTGGTTCTGACTGTCCGTGGCTTTTAAACCCGGTGGGATGGCATTCCTAAGGGCGTACTGCCCGGACGCGGGGGTGGCAGATGCTCCCCGCCAGGGCTTCATCACGCGCTCCCAGGACGGTCCCGAGGGCCCCCGTCCACTTGCAGAATTGGCCGGGACCCTTCGAACTGGAAAAAGAACACGTTTTTGGTCATAGGCACCCTATTCGGCATCAACTCTGTAATTTTACTTTGCTGAGTAAGTAGCCGGGCAGAGATGTGAGGCAGGGAAGGTGCAAGAGAGCCCAGGTTGGGGCCTGGTTCTGTCGATGACTAGCTGTGTGACTTTGGGTGAGCAGCTTACCCTCTCTGAGCCTGGGTTTTCTAGGAAGTGGGAGTAAATGATCCCTGGTCTCCCTGCCTCAGAGAGAGACATGGGGATCAAACACGGCCCTTTGGGTTCAGCCTGGTGGCCACACCTCACAATGGTCAACCCCGAACCCCTTTCTCTCTCTCTCTCTCTCTCTCTCTCTCTCTCTCTCTCTGTTTTAAAATATACTTTTATTGAATTCAGAGAGGAAGGGAGAGGGAGAGATAGAAACATCAATGATGAGAGAGATCAGCTGCCTCCTGCACACCCCACACTGGGGATCGAGCCTGTAACCCAGGCATGTGCCCTAGCTGGGAATCGAACCCTGACCTCCTTCTAGGGGCCTGAGGTTCAGCGTGAGGCACTGGGTGGGGGCAGGGGCGGCGAGTGAGTAAGTGACCAATCGCACACGGGGTGAGGAGACTGTTGTTCCTAAGCACTTAGGATAGGCCAGGCCGCACTGGGCTGTGTCCTTCGTGCAGCCCATCCTCAGAGGAGGAAGGTTCCAGTGTGAGCATGCCCATTGCACAGAGCGGGAAGCTGAGGCTCGGAGGGCCCCTGGGCTTGGAGGCAGCACGGCCAGGGCTTGGAGTCCGGTGCCTGAGACCGGGCTGGGCTGTGCGGGTCAGCAGCTGCAGGGCTGTGATGCCAAGAGTGGAGGCAAGAAAGAGCTGAGCAACGGGGCTTCGAACTTGGTCTTGAAAGGAGGGGGGAGTTGACGGCAGGAGGAAGACGGGAAGGCTCTCCCAGGGGTGGGCCAAAGGCCTCACGGAGACACAGAGGGTGGTGGACGGGAGCCGCCGGGCCACTTGACCAGGGGCATTGGTTGCCTGTGTCCGCAGAGGGACACGCCGCAGGGGAGTATTAGCGGCCCAGCCACTCTCCGGGTTTGATTACAGCCGATAGCCATCACCCGGCACGCCGTGCCAACCACAGCAACGCCGGGAGCCCCCTAATTCAATAGTCGGAGGCTTGGCGCTGTGCGTGCGTCTCAGGTACAGCCAGGGCCCACGCGGGAGGGGGCGCTCTGGACCCTAAGACAGATGCTGCTGTTATCAAAGAGCCGCCTGGAAGGGCCTGGGCACCTCTGGGGACAGGCTTCCCCGTCAGCACGCTCCCGGCAGGCTGCTTGGAGAGGCGGGCTTCTCCCCAGGGGCACTCACTTCCTCCTGTGTCTTGCTTTCATTTTCAGGGGGGTCTCCTGCCTTTGTGCTGGTGTCCTGAACCCTCACCCACTCCAAGGCCCCCCACAAACACCTACCGATCCACTCACACCGTTGGGATCCAGCTGGCCCGAGATGCTGGTGGGCAAGTCGCTGCTCTCCCTGCCTCTCTCAGCGCTGCAGACAGGAGGTCACAGCCAAGGCCACAGCGTCCGGGCCAAGGAGCCCAGAGGATGGACCCAGGGCTGCTGACACAGCCTCAAGCGTGTCGTCGATTCCGTACCCACGAGCCCTCGTTCACCTTCAGGGTTCACTGAACAGTGGCTCCTCTGCTAAGCCTTCCCGCTCCCCGCAGGCGGCCCTGTCCCCTAGGCCCGGCCACCCCAACCTCGTCACAAATGTCTCCTGAGTGGACTTCCACGTGGACCCCCCATCGCCAAGGGCCATGTTCCCGTGTGCTGGTTCCCAGCAGCCACAACCTGGGGAGCCAGGGTGGCCTGGGCGGCCCCTGACCGGGCCCAGAGCCAGGTGAGCCTTTGGGTTTTACTGTGGCAGCAGGCTGGGACACACGAGTGCACGCACACACGCATGTGCATACTCACACACTCACATGCACATACACATGTGCGTACACATCCATGTGTGTGCACATCTGCAAGAGGCAGCGGGCTGGGACACATGTGTGTGCGCACACATGCATATACACACATGTGCAGGCATGCACACACCTCTGCAAGAGGCTTCGGCCCGCTGGCTCAGCGTGGACATTCGGGCTAGAGCGCCCACCCTCCCGGGTGAGGATGGGATGCTGGAGGGCGGGCCAGGGGTGGGGACGAGAAGCGCCACCCTCTCCCCATGGGTGGCTGTTGCTCAGTGACTCCTGCGGACTCGCTCAGGCGGCCAGGACCCAGCGGGCTGGACAGGCCCGGGGAAAAGCTCGGCCCTTACAAACCCCTGTGTATACTCTCCACCCTGCTGCAGGCTCATGGGGGGACACACCCACGAAGACGGACAGAGACACGGATTTGGGGAAAGTGGAAATTAGTTTGTGGGTTTTGAAGACGTAGTCTAATTTAAGGGTCAAACACACAAGCCTCAGACACTTTCAAGGAGAATGTGGGAAATGTCAAGGTCGAACATGACCAATATGACCGTGATTTAACCTCTTTGACCACATGTCCATCAGTTTCTGCGAAAGAAAAGGGGAACATGCCTTTTACTTTACATTCACATGCCAATGATAAGCACAGGCTGAATATAAAGCTAGAAGTTTACACGCATGAAGGAAACACAAACACGCGTGTGTTGGTGTCTATATGTAATGTACATTAGGTAACCTTACCATAAAACCAACCACGAAACACGTCTGCCCGCGTCTTCGTATGCAGTCTGTACGTGCATTGAAATAACGCTAAGTGTGAGAGTTCTTCCGAGAGCCCGGCTCCCAGGCAGCGATGGCTAGCACCCTGAGACTCACGAAGCTGAGATCATGGCACAAGCTAATCGGAAAGAATATCCTAGCCCTGGCCGGTAGCTCAGTGGGTAGAGCGTCAGCCCCCAGACTGCAGGGTCGCAGGCTCGATCCCGGTCCAGGGCACGTACCTTGGTTGCAGGCTTGATCCCCAGCTTTCGGGGCGTGTGTGGGAGGCAACCAATCGATGTGTCTCCCTCACATCAATGTTTCTCTCTTGCTCTCCCCGTCCTCCCTCACTTCCATTCTCTCTAGAAATCAATGGCAAAAAATATCCTCAGGTGAGAATTTTTACAAAAAGAAAGACTATCCTAAAAGACCGATTGGCTTAAGGAGGCTCCAGCTCTGTCACACTCAGGCCTCACTGGACACCCCTGGGGCTGGGGCCAGTGTCCCTGCCCACCAGAGCCACCACGGGGCCGGGTTACCAGCAGACTCCATGGGGCAGGGAGGCCTGGCAGGGCCCATGCTTGAGCCAGCTCGGCTGCCATGCTGGACACCACAGGCCGGCGGCTTACCCGCCGACACCCATCTTGTCTCTGTCCTGGAGGCTGAGGCCACTGCAGGCGTCGGGGGGCTGGCTCCCCTGGGCCTCCTTCCTGGCGTGTCGCTGGCCGCCTTCTCCCTGGTCCTCACGTGGTCGTCCCTCACCGTGTCCGACTCTCCTCTCCTGACAGGGACACCAGTCGTACTAGGTCAGGGCCCACCCTACCGACCTGATTTAACTTCGTCACCTCTCCAAAGCCCCCATCCCCAAATACTTCACATTCAGAGGTGCTGGGGCTAGGGCTTCAACATAAGAGTTTGGGGGACACCGTTCCACCCATTCTAGCCTTGGAGGTTGTGAGAAGGGGCCTGGACTCAGGGTCCGAAGCCCTGGGTCAAGGCCCGCCATGGTCTGGCAGCCCTGCCTGAGAAAGCCGGGCCCCACATCTGCGCCTTGATCCTCCCACCCCCACGGGGCTGTGGGAGAGCCCAGAGGGTGAAAGAGGAAGTGCTGTACAGGCGGTAAGACATGTCCCTGTGTCTGCCACCCCAGTGACCCCTGTGCTGGGCAGGCCCCTGTGTGCAGAGCAGGGACCCCGCCCTGGATGGGGACAGTCAGGGCTGAAAGGTGGGTTGGCACGAGGCAGCCTGGGGCCCCCCGAGGGACTGGTGCAGTGCAGATGGTGGCATGGGAGAAGAGGTTGGGGTCAGAGGTCAGGGGCCCACCTGCCCAGTGAGGCTTTGGTTGGAGACCAATGGGGGGGGCACCCTGGGCAGGCAGCCACGTGGGAGGGGTGCAGGGCAACTCCTACATAGGGGCACGCTGAGGGGACCACACCATGTCAGGGGCAGGGCTGCTCTGGCCCGGAGAGAGGGGCTCCTCTCTCTATGCACATGAAGGTTCTGGAAGGTTCGGAAGGGCTGGCGGAGGCCGAGATGGGCTGCCGAGGAAGGGGAGGCCACTCCAGCCTCCAGATCCTACCACGTCTCCCACTCACCAGCCGGGCCTGTCTCCCAAGCCGCTTGGTTCCACTCCTCCGGCTACGCCGGGAATTACCTCTCCTTTGGGCCAAAGACAAAAAAGAATGCGGACTTGTTTCCAGGATTATTGAATTACACTCGAGTCTTCTTCCCGCGCCTCTTAGCGGGGCTCAGAGCCGCCCGCCCGGCTCCGGTTTCCTCTAATGAGGATAATGACCCGGAGGCTTAGCGGTGATTCCGCAGCCTCCCCGCCTGCCGGCCTGTGTTGGCCAACTCGGGGCGCAGCCCCGCTCACCGCCGCCCGCCCGGGGCCAGGCTCCGCCCGTCCCATCCCATCCGCTAAGAGCGGCCCGGGCGCTTGGGATGGGATTAAACACCAGCTTACACCCCGTGGGGGGATGGAAGTCAGAGCAAGAAATAAAACCCAAACAAAAAGTGCAGCTAATTCCATCCTGTCAGCGGTGGATATTAAAGACCGTGCGCTGGCCAGGCCGGCGATGTGTAGCCACAATGGCACCACTGTTACGTTTTAATTTAATTTTCAGAGAGGTAAGCGGAGGGGCTGTGGGAGGTTCCCGCTGCAGGCGGCCTGGAGTGTCCTGAGGCCTCGCCCAGGGCTTCCGGCCTCAGTGTCCCGCACAGCGACAGGGCCTCCCAATGCCCAGCGACAGGGCCTCCCAATGCCCAGCGACAGGGCCTCCCAAATGCCCAGCGACAGGGCCTCCCAATGCCCAGCGACAGGGCCTCCCAATGCCCAGCGACAGGGCCTCCCAATGCCCAATGACAGGGCCTCCCAATGCCCAGTGACAGGGCCTCCCAATGCCCAGCGACAGGGCCTCCCAAATGCCCAGCGACAGGGCCTCCCAATGCCCAGCGACAGCGACAGCGACAGGCCCTCCGGGAACGGCTGTCACTGAGCATGTGCTCTGCTCTGCGCCGGGACTTTCCCACGGTCCGGAGGTCACAGCAGCTCAGAGGCAGAGGCAATTACCTCCCTTTCAAGGAAGAGGACACTGAGGCTCAGAGGGGCTGTGTGATCTGGGTGAGGTTGCCCAGCCACTGGCCGTGCCCTGCCCTGTTGCCCCCGCCCCCCCCAGCCTCGGGACCGGTGGCCTGAGAGGTCACCCTGCGGTTGTCCCGGCAGCTCTCCGTACCAGCTGACCCCGCTTCTCCGAGGTCGAAGGAAGGACCCTTGTGCACGGCTACCCACCTACACCTTTCCCTCCCGGAGGACGCTCGCCCCCCCCCCACCCCCCGCTCCTGTTTCTCCCACTTACAGGCCCCTGTTCTTCCCAGCCCCGCGCTTCATGCTGCCCGCTTCACAGCCAGCAAGTGGGAGGCCGGAGCGGACCCAGGCCCCTGGCCCAATGGCAGCCCCTGCCGAGCTGACCCTTGTTCTGAGGTCTCCAGGCTCCTCTGGGGGAAGTGCCCTTGCTGGGAGCAGCAGGAAACACTGCGAAGGGCACGGGGCGGGGGGGGGGGGGGGGGTGGCAGACGGAGGGGTCACAGCTCACCCAGCTCCAGCGCGTGCACAGCAATCTGTTCACGTTGACAGGGGTCACCTGTGGCTGCTGGAGGTGGCTGTCCTGTGAGGCCTCCTGGAAGTGACCGCCAGCGCACCCTGGGGTGGGGAGGTCACCCCGTGCGAGGAGATGTGTGGCCAGGATTCTGTCACCTTGATTCTTGGATCTTTCCAAGGGATGCTGGGAATTCCCACGGCACCTCGACAGCAGTGGGTACAGACAAACCCCAGCACCCCCGGAAACTGACGGGGTGACCCTGTGCATTTCCTGACCCTTTGGGGGTCCTAGTTTCTTTATTTCCCGCCTCCCCCCATACACACACACACACACACACGTGCGCACACACACGTGCACACACGTGCACCCCCGTGCTGACATAGGCTGTCAGGAGCTATGCTAGCAACTTCCATTTTACCCTCTTGACGAGGACAAGGGTTTGAAACCGTGGCTTGCGGGCTGTTAGTTGGATAATTTACCAAGAACTTTCTATTCATTTTAGGGAAAACAGGGTAGAGATAAAGCATGTGTGCGTGTGTGTGCGCACATGTATGGTCATGTGCCGTGTGACTGTGTGTGCACACATGGTCATGTGCACACACATGTGCAGGATTGTGAGTGTGTCTGTGTGTGAGGGCGTGCATGTGTGCATGCATGTATGTGTCCCCGGCCTGCACTCACTCTCCCTCATCTCCCCACATGCACACGGGCCCACCAGCCAGATGGAGCTGCCTCCCAGCTGCGCCCTGCGCTTCGGTGCCTTCTGAGGGGCGTCCTTGCAAGAGCACTGACTCCGGAGCTCAGCTGCCTGAGTTCAAATCCTGCGACTTCACCGCCGAGGCCTGGGTTTCCTCGCCTGCAGGTGGTTGAATCACCCTTGGTTATGAGGTTTGCACGTGCTTAGCACAGGGCCCAGCATGTGCGTGAGTGTAAATGAGTGCTCGGTGGGGCTGTCGCCCTGTCCTGGAAGAGCCCCCCACACTGCACCATCGCAGGGCTGGAGCCCCAGCCCTGCACTGTGAGGGGGACCTCAGAGCACGCGGGCGGCTCCAGCCACCGGCCAGGCCAGCCCAGGGCTCGCTGAGGCCACGTGCCGTGTCCACGTCTGCGGAGGGACACAGCCCTGCTGGTGCCGCCTGTGACGGAGACACTGCAGGCGCGACTCCCCAGGTAAGCGATTCTTCCTCAACTGAACGTTGTTTCTGAGTTTATGGTAAACTTCTCGGGGCCTCCCACCTACAGCACGCGACGCTCACCCAACAGCAGGCCCAGGGCGATAAAAGGCCCGCAGAGCTGTCCCCACGCCCGGCCCCTGGCCAGCTGCCCGCACAGGGCGCCCACGTCCAGGCAGGCGTGCGCCCCAACCGGGCAGCTCCACCCGATGGCTCCGAGGCCTGGCGGACGGTGGCAGGAGCCCGGCCCCGCCTGCCCGAAGCCCAGTTCCTAGCGGTCTCCCGTGCTCAGGGCACCCCAGGTAAGCCTGGCTTTGCCGGGAGGACATTCGGGGCCTCCGGTGAGGCCCATGGCCAGGAACGTGCTGGATCCACATGCAATGGCCCGAGGGCCGACTGTTAAAATCCCAGGAATCTTACAGGCAGGTCACTAATCAGAGACATCACTGAAAGTTGAGTTAACTTACAATTAAACAACTTATTTGAAAAGCAAAGGTCACAGTGAACCTACCCTGTATGACACTATAATGGTGAAGGCATGTCATTACGTGTGTCCCAACCCACATCGCATGGTAGACAAGGCCAAGCGTGTATGAGGGGGCAGGGAGCCTAGGGGACTGCTCTAACAAAACAAAGTTTATTAACTTTTAAGAAAGCAAAGCTGCCCAGCCTGCATGGCTCCGTGGTTGAATGTCGACCACGAACCAGGAAGTCATGGTTCGATCCCCGGTTGCGGGCTGTATCCCAGTCGGGAGCATGTAAGAAGCAGCCAATCAACGATTCTCTCTCATCATTGATGTTTCTCTCTCCCTCTCCCTTCCTCTCTCTCAAATCAATAAAATCATATTAACAGGTTTGAAAGTCTGCCTTGTGCCATACAGTGGGACCTTGACTCACGAGTGTCCCGACTACCGAGTTTTTTGAGATACCAGCTGTCTCTCGGCGGATTTTTTGCATTGAGTTGATAGAGTAATTTGAGTTAACGAGCTCCTTAACGAGCTTGGTCTCGGAACGAATTAAACTCTTAAGTCAAGGCCCCACTGTATTTTAAAAAAAAGAAAATAAAGAAATCGAAGCTGCCCTGGCCAGGTAGCTCAGCTGGTTAGAGTGCTGTCCCCATACGCCCAGGTGGTGAGTTTGATCCCTGCTCAGGACACATACAAGAGTCCACCAATGAATGCATCAAGTGGAGCCACATCACCGATGTTTCTCTCTCTCTCTCTCATCAATCAATAAGTAAAAACTTAGGAAAATAGAAGCAAAGGTAAAAAATACTCAAAACTCATCGCTTCTTGATGCTTCCCCCTAGATTTGTTACTGTTCCCTATGCTCCTGGGCTTGTGCGTGTCCGTCACATCGGTGCAGTGGAAATCCCTAGACCAGCGGTTCTCAACCTTCCTAATGCCCCGACCCTTCAATACAGTTCCTCGTGTTGTGGTGACCCCCAATTTCATTGTTACAGATTGAACATAATTAAAGCATAGTGACTAATCACAAAAACAATATGTAATCATATATGTGTTTTCCGATGGTCTTAGGCGACCTCTGTGAAAGGGTTGTTCTACCCCCAAAGGGGTCGCAACCCACAGGTTGAGAACCGTTGCCCTAGCCAGGGGTGGGCAAACTTTTTGACTCGAGGGCCACAGTGGGTTCTTAAACTGGACGGGAGGGCCGGAACAAAAGCATGGATGGAGTGTTTGTGTGAACTAATATAAATTCAAAGTAAACATCATTACATAAAAGGGTACGGTCTTTTTTTTTTTTTTTTTAGTTTTATTCATTTCAAACGGGCCAGATCCGGCCCATGGGCCGTAGTTTGCCCACGGCTGCTCTAGACAGTGCTGGGCTACCGGGGGTCTCTCCCAGCTGTTCCTTCCGGTGACCCCACAGCGGCCGCTCGGCCGCAGGCCCGGCGGGGACCCGGACACCAGAGGGCTGAACGAATGCTGCTCGACCACCGTTAGACCTCAGACAGTTTGCAGAGGAAACGTAAAGTGCCGCGTCCCTGATTCCCACCCCAACCGGAGCAGATACTCCCCCAGCTTTGAAAACTGTCACCGGGGCTGTCAAAGACACGGCTCCCCTTTCGCCTCCGTCTCGCTGACACCCGTGAAGACGCCCACCCTCGTGTGCCTTTGGCCGCGCCCTCCCTCTCGCAGCGCAGCCTCCGAGGCTGTGCCCGGCACGCGTGCTCCGAGAGCCGCCGGCACGCGTGGCCTTCGCGGTGAGGAGCCCCGGGGTTCATCAGCTGCTCACGGGCGCTGCACGCCGTTCGCACGAGGGAGGTTACGACGAACATTTGCCTGCAAAGGGGCTCGGCTTCCTTCCGTGTGTCCCTCGGAGAAAAGGTGAAGGGAGCACGACACGGGCTTCAAAACCAAACGGGAGAGCGCCGCTGAGCGGGGGCCGGGGCTTCCCGGGTGCAGACATGACGCAGGCCGCGGGTCTGGGAAGGGGTCCCCGGAAACACTCGCAGGGAAGCGGGGCCAACCTGTCCGGGAGGGTGTCAGCAGGCAGCCCCCGTGGGCGCAGGTGGAGCTGGCTGCCGCCACCGGGGGGGCCTGCGAGCAGTGAGATTCGCACTCCGGACTCTCCCACAGGAGGGGCGCGGGGCTGGGCAGGGTACTCACCTCCTGAGGGTCGCTGAGAGCTGCTCTGCCAGGCACACTCGTTCATGGTCCTGGGCCCCACCTTAGAGCCAGGAGCCTCACGTCTTCCCGTGAGGTCAAGATGACCTTGTGTCTCCCAGAAGCGAGGAAGCCAGCCCGGCTGTCTTCAATGAAGCCCTTAGCAGTCGGCGGCAGCTGGGAGCTCCCCGCTCTTTCCAGGTCTCTCTCCCCGGCCCCAGGCTCTGTCCTCGGCTCTGCCATGTGCAGGAGCCACAGTGGTGAGATGCTGCCCCAACCCAGCGAGCATCCTCCCGGCTCCAGCCCATCAAGGGAGAAAGAGAGAGAAAGCCCCGTCCCAGGCCCTGGGGCAGACCCGGGAGGTCTCCTGCTTGGAGCCGAGAGCCAGGCTTGAGCCATGCACCCACCAGCCGCCAGGATGGAGAAGCCGATGCGCTCACGGCCACTTCGCCAGGAGCAGGAGCAGGAGCAGGAGCAGGAGCAGGAGCAGGAGCAGGAGCAGGGAGAGCCCCGCCGCCTGCCAGGCCACCCTGGCAACAGATGGGCGACTGACGGCAGGAATTCTATACACGTCATCGCGCTGCCCGTGAAGTGTTCTGAAGACAGTCAAAGGCTGGTAAGGTGATGGCTTCCTAACAACAAAATGCACCTGGCAGCCCTAGCCGGTTGGGCTCAGTGAATAGAGCGTCGGCCTGCGGACCGAAGGGTCCTGGGTTCGATTCCGGACAAGGGCACGTACCTTGTTTGCAGGCTCCGCCCTGGTCAGGGCACATGCAGGAGGCAACCAGTCAATGTGTTTCTCTCACGTCGATGTTTCTCTCTGTCTTTCCCTCTCTCTCCCACTCTCCCTAAAAATCAATGGAAAAATATCCTCGGGTGAGGATTAACAAAACAAAACAAAACAGAACAAAAAATGCATCTGACATGTACTGGGTGAGAATGGAAACATTCAACCTGAACCCACATGGAGTCATCATGCGTGTTCGTCTCTGTACCTCCGTGTCTAACGCCCTTTATTGGGCGTGAGGTTCCTGAAGCTGGGGGTGGGGGGCGGCGGTGGGGGTGGGGGGACAGGTATCCTGTCCGCTTCCTTCATTGCCACAAGCCTAGCACTTGGAATGATACCGGCCCATGTAGGTGCTCAATACACATTGGAGGGGTGGCTTAGCTAATGAAGGGTCTGGCACCATGGAAGGGAAGAGCGGGTTGGGAAGGGTGGGCAGTGGACAGTCCTCTGTGTGCATATTATATCACCGTAATATCTGGGCAACAAGGAAGAGAAGCAATGAACGCCAGGAACAAGGTGGGCACCGAAACAGAGCCGGACCATGGCCTGTGACCTCTGTGACCGGAAAGGTCTAGAAAACTGGGCTGGAAATACTGATAATGGTGCTTATATACCCACTACCATGGGCCAGCTCTCTCTCTCGACTCATTGAGTCCCCTCCCTCTCTCCGCCCCCCCTCCAGCTCTATTGAGGCATAAACTGTTACCATCACCCCCATTGGATAGATGAGGTGCCAGAGGCCCGGAGTTTGAACGCCGGGCCCAGAGGCAAGCAGGCGAAGACGCCACCAGCCCAGCGCCTCCCACGCTCCCAGGGCTGTGCTGAGGTCGACAGACAAGCCTCTAACCGCATAGAGCTGACCACCTGGTGCAGAGCATGAGGCCACGAATGTGCCGCGTACTGTTCCAAGCGCTAGACTCGCGGCAGTGAACAGGACAGACAGGGTCCCTGGCCCCCGGCCTCAGGAGCCGTCCAGTCCAGTGAAGGAGACAGACACGAAGGGGCAGAAACCAGCAAGCAGGCGGGCAGGGTCTTGCCGAGATGCGTGTCCCGCTGGGTCAGGCAGGGTGAGGCCTGGGCTCTGCGTCCCTAGGGCTCCCGGTGTCGCTGCCCACGGTGCCTTCAGCAGCGGGTGGGAGCTGCCCCTGAGAAGGCCCCTCGGAGCCCCGGGTGCAGGCGGCCTGGGCCGGAAGGGGCGGTGAGGTGAGCAGAAAGGAGCGGGTGCAGGCAGGACAGGAGGCCCCTGGCGTAAGGCCCGAGTGCAGGCTGCCTCTGGTGTTCAGCAGTCCACCCACGTGTAGCTCATGTTCTACCCCGACCGCCACCTCTTCACTCCTCCCCTGGGCCGTCCCTGAGCCACGAGCCTGAGGACACGGGTCCTGCCTGGTCCCCGTGGCTTCCTGCCACAGGCCTCTCCCACGCCGGATGGTCTCACCACCCCTTCGGAGCCCCCTCCCCTCCGGCCCAAGAAGGAGGCCCATCAGCCCCCTCCGAGTCCTGGTTCTTGCTCTGACCTCCAAGAGGAAGCTGTGACGTGGCATGTGGTGTCAGCCAGGTAAGTCCCCTGCCTGGGCCTCCCTGTGTGGCCCGCAGATGCCTCAGTCTCCACATCCGTAAAATGGGAAGGTGGCCTCCAGCTCTAATGCCCTGGGCCTGAGTGGCAGACACACTGAGAAGAAGTCTCAGGTTTGGGGCAGGCAGAGCTGCCCCGACTCTGCAGGTGTGTGCACCTGACGCTGACTGCCCCCCCTTCCCACCCTCTTCCACTGGACGGGGCAGAGGGCCGGGGTCCCCACCACAGGCCTCATGGCCGGGGCGCCCGGAGTGCCTGGCTGTCATATGGCCATGATTAGGACACGGGGCTTTGGGGCTCCTGGGGCAGGAGCAGGCTAAGATTTCCATAAACACAAGCACCGAGCCATTTATGGGTTTTACTAGGAATTTTATTGGCGTTTGGTCGTGTTGGCGTTGTGTGCGCCTTCAAATGTAAATTAGATTACGGGCAGTAGATTCAATTTAGCGGTAAAAATGTAAAAGTGAACTGGGCCGAGGATGAAACAATGCGAGGACTGTTCTCGGGTCGACAAACGGTGAAATCGCCAGGCGGGCGTGCGAGCCGAGGGGGTGTCACACGGAGGGGGGAGGCAGCGCGCTGTCCCGCCGCCGAGCAGCCGGCGGAACGCCGTCCAATGGCCCCTGGGTGTCCTCTTCCCCGCAGGCGTGAGGCCCCGAGGAAGTGCCATCACTTCGTCCCCGTGAACATGAGTCACATCTCTCGGATTCTGAGGCAATGCGGTCAGGGCCTGTTCTGAAGGCCTGTGCCTGCGGCTGAGCCGGCGGACAGCACCCTGCCGGCTGGCGCTTCTCGAGCACTTACTGCGGCCGGCACTGTGCCAGGCCGCCCTCACCACGGCCTGTGGGCGGTGCTGCCAGCTGCTCCGTTGCACAGATGAGCAAACCGACAGCGTGGAGTGACTCGCCCAGGGTCTCCCAGCTCGTAAGCGACCGAGCCAGTGCCTCTGCATCTGGCCATCACACTTCCATTCTCACCGGAAGTCCGTGTGCTCCGCGCCTGTGTCCTTTGTATATGGCGTGCACTTGTGTGTGCAAGTGTGTGTGCTGTGAGTAGGTGTGTGCATGTGTGTGTGTGCTGTGAGTAGGTATGTGCAGATGTGTGTGTGTTGCGAGTAGGTGTGTGCACGTGTGTGTGCTGTGAGTAGGTGCGTGCACATGTGTGTGTGCTGTGAGTAGGTGTGTGCACGTGTGTGTGCTGTGAGTAGGTGCGCGCACATGTATGTGTGCTGTGAGTAGGTGTGTGCACATGTGTGTGCTGTGAGTAGGTGTGTGCACGTGTGTGTGTGCTGTGAGTAGGTGTGTGCATGTGTGTGTGTGCTGTGAGTAGGTGTGTGCACATGTGTGTGTGCTGTGAGTAGGTGTGTATGCACATGTGTTTATAGGTGTGTGTGTGTGTGCATGTGTGCGTGTGCTGGTGAGTAGGTCTGTGTGTGTGTGCTGTGAGTAGATGTGTGTGCACATATCCTTATAGGTGTGTGTGTGCTGTGAGTAGGTGTGTGTGCACATGTGTGTGTGCTGTGAGTAGGTGTGTATGCACATGTGTTTATAGGTGTGTGTGTGTGTGCATGTGTGCGTGTGCTGGTGAGTAGGTCTGTGTGTGTGTGCTGTGAGTAGATGTGTGTGCACATATCCTTATAGGTGTGTGTGTGCTGTGAGTAGGTGTGTGTGCACATATGCTTATAGGTGTGTGTGTGTGTGTGCTGTGAGTAGGTGTGTGTGTGTGTGCACATACAGTGATAATGGTACTGAATTGGTGCTTGGGTGGGGGTGGAGCAGTGGGTCTCGGCTGCAGGAGGTGGGTGGCATCTTGGTTGCGCCGTGGCATGGCTTCGGGCCCTGAGGACGGGCTCTGGGTCCCGGCCCCACCACACGCCTGCGCTGTGCCCTCAGGTAGGCCAGCTCAGTAATCTGGGCTCAGTGAGGAAACTGGGGGGGGGAGGTGCCATTTCTGAAGCCAGGATGCAGGGCTCAGAACTGGGACCCTGGAAAGTGGGCAGCACTCCTCCCACCCCACCCCCCTTGAAGCTTCCCCCTCCTGGGGGCCTCTCCCCCCATCAGCGGGGACCCCCTGGGCCTACAGCCTGGCCCTGCGGGATGAACCCAGGACGATGGGCACAGAGTGACCGGCTCCGAGCCCAGGCAGCAGCGGGCATGGCTCCTCTCCGTGGGCATTTCCCCGGGTTGGGCTCCCCTCCAGGCTTGATGGCACTGGCCCTGCCCACGAGGCGACCCTCAGAAGGTCCCCGGTGACCCTGGCTGCCCCAGCGGGGACTCTGTGTTCAGTGGCCAGCATTCCTGTGGGCCTCGTCTCCCTGTGCGCTAGGCTGAGCCATTCTGAAAACCAACATTCAAAACATGAGAGGCAGTTTGGGCCTCAGTTGATGGGAAAACAAAAGTCTTTATTGGTTAAAATAAATAAATAAAGATGTAAGTGCCATAGGCTTCCTCCAGGCTCGCCTGGGACCGAGGCAAACTCTGCCCGGATCCCTCCCAGTGCCCGGCTGGCCAGCATAAGGGGTCGGGGTCCGGCCTCGGGCACGTCCTTGTCCTGTGACCTTGGCCAAAATGCTTCCCTCTCCACGTGCTGAACTGGTGGTGAGTGGTGGGTCGCTGGGGTGGCCCGGATCGCAGTCCCTGCCCCCCAAGCATACTCCCTCCAAGGGTGCCCTGGACGGATGGGGTCCTCCACACGCCGATTCAGGTAAAATGCTCGTTCAATTCAGTGACGCTCTTCGTTGTTCTGTTGTCTGTTTCCAAGCAGTGCCCCAGGTGCAAGGTCACGACATTTTCAAGATTCAAGATGCAGCGGAGTAATCCCGGACGTGGGGGCGGGAGCCCCGGGAAGCCGCCCGCCCGACGCGCCAAATGAGTCCAGGCGCCGCACAGTGCGAGGCTCCGGCCGCATGGACGGCGGGGGAGAGTAGCTAATGCCACAGAAAGACGCTATGGCACTCGCGCGAGGACATGCGATAGGGTGAGATGGGGTTTATGGCATGATTCTCTTTGGGGGAAATATTTACACAATATTTACACATGTCCAGGTGAGATGGCAACAAAGGTTTAACCCCAAATACTAAGCCTGATTATTTCTGGGTGGTGGGACTTGGTGCTTCCATTCCTCCCTCTTTTTCTTTTCTATATATTATCTTATTTTTTTCACCATAAACATGTATTCCTTTTGTACTGAGCAAAACCGAGGTCTTGCCCAGGCCAGGGAGCTCAGTGGTTAGAGCGTCGTCCCGATAGGCCAAGGTTGCGGGTTCGATCCCCAGTCAGGAACCACCAATGAATGCATCGATAAGTGGAATAACAAATTGATGTTCCTCTCTCTCAAATCAATAAAAAAAATTTTTTTTTAACTAAAAATCCTTGATGTTAAAGGATTACGTGTTTGCTTCCTTTGTTTGGGAAGCTGTGCACTGTTCTGCCTCCTGGCCTGCTTTAGGGCTGGACTGAGCGGGAGGGGATGCCCATGGGGAGGGGGGTCTGTTGCAGAGCTTGAGCCCTTTTATGGGGTCCCTGCACACACCCTGGCTTGTCTCAACGGTCCCCAGGCACTTACAGGGCACCTGTCGCCACAGACGTTCAGGTCAGCCTTGCAAACCTCACGGCTGGACACGCTCTCCAGCCGCTGGTCCCCAGGCCCCAGGCTCCCGGCTCTGGGTCAGCTTGGGGTCGGGAGGCAGCCGGCCCCCCACGGGCCCTCCACCTGAAAGAGATTAGCTGGGACCCCCAGAAGCCTGCAGCCCTAATCGCAGGGATTTTGTTTCTTGTTTCCTTCGAGGGGTCCCTCCAGGTGTTGGGAGTGATTAGCCGAGAGTCGGCCTGGTCACTGGGCCCCATTGTGCCCCAGCCGTTTCCTTGCCGCGCGGCCTCGGCAATGACCCCCAATAAAAATGGCGAGAGCAGCCTGCCACGCGGCGGGGCCGGTTATGGGCGCGAGGACGGGGCGCACACCCAGAGAGAGGGCTGCACAGCTCCACCTCCCCCAACAAGGGGGACTCGGTGCCCCCCCGCCCCCCCCCCCCCCCCCCCCCCGCCTCGCTGGTCCCCTTTTTTTGTTTTTCATAAGGAGGGGGCGTGGCACCTCACGGAGGCCTGGGGCGGAGGCTGTGGGGGTTGGTTTTGCTCTCCCCGCTGCTCAGTGAATCCCCTGATTGCCGCTGAGCGGGAATGAGATGGTCCACTGCACAGGCAGCTGGCCCCCCGTCCGGGAGGAGGAGGGACGCCTCCCCAGCATCTCGGGTTTCTCCCGTCGCCTCTTCCCTGGGTGGGGATTACCCTGTTTTCTCCTAAACTCGCCTCCCACCCCCACCGCACCCCACCTACCCACCCGCTAAGGACGGCTTTCTGGGCTGTGGGAGAGCCGAGAAAACCTCAGCAGGAATGGGGAGCAGGGCGGGGGGGGGGGGGGGCGGCGCGGGGACACTGCAGGCCCTGTCACCCTCTATCCTGCATTCGGGCTCTTTCTAACCTCAGGGTTTCAGGAAATCAAGAAAGGGGGGAAGGAGAAAAGACAAAGGCAAGGAGGAGACCCTGAGTGCCCCCGCCCCCACCCGCAGCCCCTCCCTCCTGAGCTGGCTGGCGGCTCGGGAGCCCACAGACCTGCAGGCTTCAGCCGGAGGCTCCCAGGTGGCTCCGGGGCTGAGATGCTGGGAAGACACGAAGGGCCCTCCGGGGCGGCGACCACGCTCACCGCAGGTTCTCAAAGGGCCTGAGTCACTGGCCTGTTCAACCCCACCTTGCATGTGGGGAAACTGAGGCAGGGTGGTGGTGAGTGTCCCCACAGTCACACGGTGGGTCAGTGACAGGGCCAGGGTGCCGAGAACCAATCATACCACCCGAGGTCAGGTTAGGGCGTCACTGGGCGTTGGCACCACAGTGGAGTCATGCCTGGCTTAGTAATAATAACAATAAGAGCTGGTGTCGCTCAGTGGGTAGAGTGCCAGCCTGTGGACTGAAGGGTTCTGGGTTCGATTCCGGTCAAGGCCACATGCCCGGGTTGTGGGCTCAATCCCTGGTGGGGGGCATGCAGGAAGCAGCTGATCCATGATTCTCTCTCATCATTGATGTTTCTCTCTCTCTCTCCCTCTCCTTTCCTCTTTGACATCAATAAAAAAAAAATATGTTTTTTAAAAAGAGCTTCTACTGTGTGTCAGGAACTGCTAAAAGCACGCTCCCTGTAATAAACCTTTCATTCCCAAGCAGCCCCAGGAGGTAGTGTGACAGGAGTATCCCCATTTCACAGATGGGAAGACTGAGGCAGGAGTCTAGCTTATGATGACTAATAATAGCAACGTGCCCAAAGTCACGGAGCTAATAAGACATGGAGCCGGGGCTCTGAGTGGGGTAGACGCTGCTTCCCACCACCCGAGGCCTCCCCTGAGCGAGGGAGGGAGGCATCGGGAAGGACGTGTGCGCACTTAGGAGGTTCAAAACCTGGTTCTGCTATTGAGTTTGCTTTTTACTTTTATTGATTTCAGAGAAGAAGGGAGAGGGAGAGAGAGAAACAGCAATGATGAGAGAGATCTCGTTGTGCGCCGGCCGACTACGAGTCCACGCCAGGCCAGGCCGGAATCTTTTTGGGGAGATGCAGCTGACCAGTCCTCCTGTGTAGCCGTCACGTGTGCACGGCAACTCCCGGACCGACAGAGTCCACGCACCCGCCCGCGCCTGGCGTGGAGTGCGCCTGGCCTCAGGAAGGAGGTGAGGCTCCAGCCTCCAGCCTCCTGAGGGCCCCGCCCCAGATCCCCCATGGCCGCGTGCTCTGCAGGGACCCCCGTGGTTTCTGGGCCGGGCATCTCTAGGAGGCGCTGTGAGATGGCTGCTCAGACACAGGCCTGGGGGGGGGGGGGGGGCGGCGGTCAGGCTGCCTGGGTTCAAATCCCAGCTCCACCTCTTGTGGGATGGACTCGGGACAGACGGCTTCACCGTTCTGAGTGTATCCCTCCTCTTCACAAAGGCAATGAGAACAACACCCACCTCGGAGTCGTTCCGGTTGCACGAGCTGCTGTGTGCAAAGCGCTCAGGACAGCACCGAGCACTCTAGGCTCCTATTATTTTATGTTGTTTAGGGGAGGCAAGGATGGAGGGGAAGAGTACATCTGAGCACATGGCTGGGAGGGGCCTGGGGACGGCCTGGATGTGGGGGTTACGACGGGAGATCTGGGGGGCGGCGAGTCCAGGGTGGGAGTGAGGCTGGGCTGTCTGCACGCGTGGGTTTGAGCCGCCTGACGGAGCTGACGGCCTCCGATGAGCGAACGTGCCCTCCGCGCAGAGCCGCCGCCTGGGCTTGGATACTTGCAGGAAGGCCTTGCCTCCGGTTTCCTTACGGGAATGTCTGGGGGGGAACCTTTGCTGTGTGGATGCCCTGGGCCTTGGGAGGGGGCACCTACCCACCAGGAAATGCTAGGCGTGCCCCTCCTCAATGTTGTAACAACCCGCCCCACAGCGACCACTGCCGTCGGAGAGGTGGTGGGGCCACGTGGCGGGAGGGTGGTGGCCTCGCAGCTGAGGTGGCTGTACCCACAGCCGGCAGGGACCCAGGGCAGACCACGCCCTGGCCATCACCTTGACCTCCGCCTTCTGAGACCTCCTGCCACCCATGGCCTGCCTCCTGACTCCCCCCCCAAACTGTGAGGTAATGAATGGTGTGGCTCTCAGGTGCTAAATGTGTGGGGATCTGTTACACAGCCACGGAAAACGAGGCACCATTTCTTCCCCTCCTCTCTCCCTCTCTCTTCTTCCTTTTTAAACAGACCACGGACTCCTTCCCTGTGATGATGGATGATGCAGAAATGGGCCCCAGAACAACCTTCGCTCCGTGTTTCCTGTAACACAAATGCTGGTGGCGCTGGGCTCCAGGGACTGCAGGTGGCCACTGGGGGTGTCCAACTGGAGGCACGCATGTGGGCCGGACAGTGCTCTTTCAGGGCCCGTAACACCAACACAAACACACACACCCCACCGCAAAAGGGCATTTTTGCCACATCCATGCCCTTTGATGGTGGAGCTAGCGACCTACAGTCAGAGAAAACCTCCCAAGGAAAGAATCATCAGAGCTGGGATGTGCCTGGAAGGGAATGCGGCCTCGTTCCCCGGGAACATCTGCTCCCTGAACTCCCAGCCTCGGCCTGTGGCTCTCTGTCTCGTGTGTGTGTGTGTCCCTGCTGGCTGTGAGCTCTGTGAGGACAGGGAGCGCATTTCGGGGCCCCGGGCCCATTGGGTTCCGGGCATGAGTGCCCTCACTAGGTGTTGTCCGAATGAAGGGCACTCGGTCACAGAAAGGGGTATGCAGGCCACGTCCCAAATGCCACACCTTTACTCCAGCCTGGGTTCACTGGGGGCCCGGGGTAAAGAGGAAACATTTTGGAGACAAACAGTTTGATTGGCTTCCCAGCCTTCCAACCTATTGACCACCCAAGGCGCTCCCAGCCCCGAAGGCCTGTCTGTGGAACGGCCCACCAGCTCGCTGGCGTGTGCGGCGTCCCCGGCGCACAGTAGGCCTTCGGTGTCTGTTCATGCTTTTCCTGTTCTTTCTGTTCTTTGATCTCATGTCACTCTTTTCCCCTTTTAAGAAAACCAAACAGGTTTCTGGCCTCTTGAGCAAGACCCTTCTAGAAGGAATTCATATTAGAGCCGCACTAACAAGGCCTGGCGTGGCCTTGGCGGCTGCGTCGGAATGTTCCGGGCCGTGCCAATCCACGCCAACAGCCACCGCTGCCCAGGTTCTGGCCCAGGCCCAGGCCAGGCTCGGGCGAGAGGGGGCTGTGATGAGGTGGAGTGGGGAGAACAGCCGCGGACGCAGTGGGTTGAGGGTGCGTCCCCGGGCGGGAGTGTCACACTGCTCAGCTTTTGTCGCCAACTCCAGGCATCTGTGTGAGCGAAGGCCTGTCCCTCTGGGGCCGTCTGCGATAAACCAGGTGCCCTGACCTTCCTCACGGCCCAGGTCAGAGGCGTGTCCTTGCCCCAGAAAGGACGCACGGGATGAGGTCAGACAGGAGGGCTGGGGGCGCCCGGACGCCGGGAGTGACGCTCAGCCAAGTGGGCACATCAGCCACGTTTTATTTCTACAGACAAACAGCAGCCTGAGGGACCCCCGGATCTCAGACTTCTGGGGGCAGAAAGTGCAGTTTGCGCACCTCACTTCCCAGCACCTGGCCAGGCACAGCGGCACCAGCGTTGTTGAATGAAGGGAGGGGGGAGGGAACAGAGGCCGATATGAAGAGAGCAACCTGTAAGAACTGGCCCCTTCGGGGGTCAGTCCCTGACAATAGGTTGAGCTGAGACCCCTCCTGGGTGGATTTTTCCTTTAAAAATGACATGAGCCTTTGGGGAGGGAGCTCGTCTACAAGTGGATTTCGGGGCCTTCACAGGGGAGGGAGCAGCCGGACCGGGCCCTGTTCGCAGGCCCCCAGGTGGCTGCTGACGAGGCCCGTGGGAAAGGCTCCCAGCACCCAGGCCCCTGGCAGCTTGAGCGGCTCCTGGGCTACCTGAGCCCGACAGGAGGGCTCGGAGGAGATGCCAGGGAGACGCCTCTGGGCTGCCTTTCCATCTCATCCTGGTGGGTCCCGACCGTCTCTCCTGGACCACGGCGATATTCCAGCTGCGCCGCTCACTGCTCCTGAACCCCCTTACAACGGGGCAGGCTCCTGGGACCTGCTCCCTCCACGCGCCTCGACTTAGAACCCTTCTGAGGCTCGGATGCAGAACAGAAGGAGCCCAGCTCTGGCCCGGCCGGCGTGGCTCAGTGGTTGAGCATCGACCTGTGAACCAGGAGTTCACGGTTCATTTCGATTCCCGGTCAGGGCACATGCCAGGGTTGTGGGCTCGATCCCCAGTGGGGGGCGTGCAGGAGGCAGCCGATCAATGACTCTCTCTCTCATCATTGGTGTTTCTCTCTCTCTCTCGCTCGCTCCCTTCCTCTCTGAAATCAATAAACATATATGTAAAAAAAAAATAGAAAACATACTTCTTTGAATAAAAGATTTTATAAAAAAGAAAAAGAGGAAATGTGTTCTCCTAAATAATGTGAACTAGCCTGCAACGAAGGCCCGAGGAAGGCAGGCCTTGCCCAGGTCTGCGCCTGCAGTCTCTAGGATGCAGGTGGCGGAGGGCAGGCACGCGCCTGGCTGGGCCTCCCTCCTGCCCTCCGTATGTCTGGCGGAGAAGTGTGCTCCGGGGAGTGTCACAGAAGCCCCCACGCTGTAGGGAGGGACAGAACGGGACGCCGAACATCCGAGAGGCCAATGCCTGGGCCTGGGCCTCGCACCTGGCAAGTGGCAGAGCCAGGACTGGCGCGTGGATGTCTCGGTAGAAAGGTCTGCATTCTGCACCCCCTGTGCTCCGTCACCTCCGAGTTTCAATGACATTGAACCCCAGAGGGCTCAACGTTGTCTGGAAGGTGTGCTGGCAAGAGGATCCGCGGAGTTTTCACTCCAGTTGTGTTTTCCCGACATTAATTGCTCTTGCCTTCGGGGCCTGGTGCCCACGGGCGCTGATTACAGTGTGATGAAGGGCTAGTCCAAGCCCAAGTTCAGCCGTCAGCCTGCCAGTAGCTCTGACACCTTGATTACCCGTCACCTGTAACTACTGAAAGGTGTGATATCCTGAAGCTTTCATTTTACCTTCCCCGGGGGCGGGAGATTGGCGGGGAAGGTAGGCTGCCCTCTGACAGGTGCGCATTACCTCTGACGCTCATGAATACATGTTCCGCGTCTGCCGCCGCCGGGTGGGTCTCCCGGGATGAGCTGGGCTGACGGCCGTCAGTGTGTAATTGCTGGGCTCGGCCGCCTCTCCGGCTGGGGAACGAAACCTTGCTCAAGGTCAGCGTCCGGGCCAAGTGAGCTGCATCAAGGACAAGGCAGTCTTCAAAGAAGGAAGCTCACCCCAGATGGAAAAAGGGGTGTGTGTGTGTGTGTGTGTGTGTGTGGTGTGACCATACCTTCAGGCCAGGTAAGGCAGGAGAAAAGGTGACAACTTGAGGGATGTAAGGGTGCCAGACCGCACTGGAGGGGTGGTGGGTGAGGGGTGATGGCCACATTTTGAAGACCTGCTCCGACAGCCCTTCTGAGGAATTTGATCGTGACAGAGAGGAAAGAGGGTAGAAAAGCAGCAGCATGAAAAATCCATTGAAGGTGTGTTGTTTGTTTGAAATATTCTTCATTTTGGTAAAATAAACATCTATAATAATAAAAGGGTAATATGCTAATTAGACCGGACGTCCTTCTGGACATCCTTCCTTCTGGACAAAGCTGCAGCGGGCAGGGGCCACGGCAGAGGCAGCAGAGGCCCCTGGGTGTGACGGCGGCAGGCAGGGGCTGGGGCCAAGGCCCTTGCACGAATTTCGTGCACCGGGCCTCTAGTAACATATAATTGGCCAGGTGAATGTGTACAACCCAGTGGCACAAGGCTGTGCAACCCTCACCACTATCAAAAGTTCCCAAACATTTCCATCACCCCCAAAGGAGACTCCACACCTATTATCAGTCACTCCTCATCCTCCCTCCCCCAGCCCCTGGCAACCGGCAATCTGCATTCTGTCTCTATGGATTTACCTATTCTGGACATTTCCTATCAATAGAGTCCTATATGCCCGGCCAGCGTGGCTCAGTGGTTGAGCATCAACCTATGAACCAGGAGGTCATGGTTCAATTTATGGTCAGGGCATATGCCCAGGTTGCAGGCTCCATCCCCAGTAGGGGGCATGCAGGAGGCAGCCAATCAATGCTTCTCATCATTGATGTTTCCATCTCTCTCTCCCTCTCTCTTCCTCTCTGAAATAAATAAAAAATAGTACTTAAAAAATAGAATCATATAATGTGTGGGCTTTTGTGACCAGCTTCTTTCACTTAGCACAATGTGTTCAAGGTGCATCCATATTGTAGCAGCATTTTATTTATTTTTATGGCTGAGTAATACTCTGTTGTGTTCGTTTGTCCATTCATTTGCTGGTGGATGTTTGGGCTGCTTCCACCCATTGGCTGCTGTGGGCAGTGCCGCTTACAATCTTCTGAGTACAGGTTTTTTCTTGAATACACGTCATCAGTTTGTTTGGGTCCATACCTGGGAGCAGAATTGCTGCGTCCTGCGGTAACTCTGTTTAACTTGTTCAGGGACTGCCAGACTGCCTTCCACAGCGGCTGCACCATTTTATATTTCCAGCAACAGTGTACAAGGGTCCCAAGTCCCCCACACCCTCGCTAACAGTCGTTGCTTTCTCTTTTTGTATTTTAAGATGTGTTGTTTTTTTTTAAGTGGAGATTTGTTCTTGCTTTACTCAGTGCTCACCACAGTCTCACTGGCTGGTAAGTGGTGGTGAGCAGACGGGCCGCCCTGCCCACCGGGGGATCACTGGCTGGTGGGTCCACAGCAAAGCCAGGCTCTGAGCGAAACTTCCCACCTATGCTGACGCCGAGAGCTCCCGCCCAGTTGCTTCTGCCTCCAGCCGTGGACGGTGAGAGCTGAAGCTTCGACACGGGATTCCAAGCCCCTTTAGGGGACAGGAGGGGAGAGTATACAGGCGTTGGTGCAAGCACCTTTAGGTTCAGAGCTGGCTCTGTCGTCTGCTCTCTGTGACCTTGAGTAAGCTGTGGAACCTTCCAGAACCTCGGCTTTCTTGTCGGTACAATGGGGATGATCCCATGGACCTTGGAGGGCTACTGTGAAGTTTATGGAAATAAGTCACAAACGTGACCCTAGCTCAGTCCCGACACTTCGCAGGTGCTCCGAGAGCCTGCTTCCCTTCCCTGGGCCGGGGAGGAAGAGGGAGGTCAGAACAAGGCGGGGTTTCTTTTTCCTGCAGAGCTGCCTACGGCAGACCCGACCAGCAGGCAGGAGTGTGTGAGCCGGGGACGTGCCAGCAGCACGCTCCCTTCCGCTGACCGGGGGCCCTTGCTCACCTAGCAGCCTCCTGCCAGTCACCTGGGTCTCCCCAGGAGCTCCGAGGCTTGGCAAGCTTTGGGCTCCAGGTTGCCTGGGGCTGCCGTGACAAACTACCACCACCGCACGCCTGATAAAGCAACGGAAATCACTCTCCCCGCTCCGGAGGCCGACAGTCTGAAACCGGGTGTCCCCGGGCTGAGCTCCCCCAGGAGACCAGGGGAAAGCCCTTCTGTGGCTCCCTGGCTTCGGGGGGTGCCCGGGCTCCCACCACTCATAGCTGCATCGCCCCAATCTCTGCCTCTGTCTCCACATGGTCTGTCCCTGTGCGCCTGCCCCAATTTCCCTCTCGGATAAGGACGCCGGTCATTGGACTTAGGGCCGCCCTAACCCAGCAGGAACTCCCCTTAACTTGATCACATCTGCAAAGACCTTATTTCGTAACAGGCTCAAGGTCACGGGTGCTGGGGTTAGGACGTCCGGTCCATTCAGGGGACACAAGGCAGCCCACAGCACTGGCCTTGGTGACAGGCGGGCAGGGAGTCAGGCTTTGTGGCGCGTAGAGCCCGTCTGGGGAGCCGGCCCTCTCTAGGAGAAAGAACACAAACTGAGGTTCGCCGGTCTGGGTGCAGGGCCCTGGAGGGGCTGAGTGAGCGAGGGGTCCTGTCACATAAGTGTCGCTTGCTTCATAAAGCCTACCTCCTTCATCCCGACTCGGTTCCGAAACTCATTACACGGAGCCTCGGGAACACAACGGTTTACAATGGCCAACCCTTAGACCCCGAGCTCCACCCGCAGACATGCCGGCTGCATGTCCGTTAGGACGGCCCGCGAGGAAACGCATCTGAATCTCACTGATGGTCGGAGCCGGGGAGCTGTGGGCTGGTCATCTTTTCCGTTTCGCTCTCTGAATGTGCTCGTCGCCCCACAGGGCACAGACTGCCTTGATAGACACCGTGGCAGGCTTCCCTTGCAGGCCCGAGGCGCCCATTAGCGCGGGACGTGGCCTGGCAGGTGGGGTCTGGGAGGAACTGGGCGGCCGTTGTCATAGAGACCTGCCCTGGGACCTGCGATTTCCTCAGGGGCTCCCGCAGCCCACACCACCGCCCCTTGGGCTTCCTGGTCCCCCCGCACCCCCCTCCCCACCCCCAACAGGTTCAGATCGGGAAGGTGCCCAGAAGGTGCCCAGAGAGCCCCTGGCCAGTCCACGTACCACAGGGAGGCCCCGCCGTGGAGAGTGAGGAGTCGTGGCTGCCAATCTGTTTCCCTGATTTACATCAATTTACATTCAGCTCTGGAGTAATCGACATGGAAATCAGGCCGCCGTCGCCTCTTCCTCGGAAATCAGATGAGGCCGCCCGGCCGGCGGGATGGCTCGGAACATGCTTCCTCGCTCCCCAAACCCCGGGCAGATTAATTTGTCACCAAAACAAGGGCTGGCATTGCAATCACGGTCACCCAGCTCTCTTCCTTCCCCCAAATTGGACAGATAAGTGGATGTCTGCGGCTCATTAACCCGGGTCCCGTCTCGCTGCATTTCCCATTTCCTTCCCGCTCCACGGAGCTGGCGTGTTTTCCATGTGAGATTATTGATGCCATTCGCTCAGTCATTCTCCCGACAATAATGTCCTGAGGTCTCCTATCACCAGGCAGCTGCTTGGTGCCCGGGCCGGAGGCTCTCGCCGGGGTCCCTGTCCACGCTCCGTGTCCCTGCCTTTGCCTTGTATTTGAAACACTCTTCATGGTGGGGAGAACCTGCATAAGCCTCAACTGGACAAACGTTCACGTGGGTGGCGTGTCACCTCCAACATGATCCACATGCGGAGTATCTTGGTGTCCCCGGGAGACTCCCGCATGGCCCCTCCCCGGCAACATCCCCGCCTGAGCTAACCGCTCCTAACGTCTTTCCCCGCCGGCTAGTTCCCCCTGGGTGTGAGCTTCCTGCAAATGGCGTGACCCAGGATGGAGACACGCCCACTCACAGGAGGTCTCACGTGGCAGGATGTGTGCCGGTCATCGTCATGTGTATGGAATTCACCCGCATGTCAATAACTCGTCCCTTGTGATCACCACGCGGCCCTTGGCTACACGTGTGCACCACGATGTCGGCGCCCATCCCCTGGCGGAAGGACACTTGGGTTGTGTCCCGTGGGAGATGCGGGTGAGGAAAGCTCCATAGACATTCTGGCCCCTGTCTTTTGGGTGCTCCCACGCTCGGTTCTCTTGGGTATAGTCCCAAGGATGGGACTGTGTTTAGTTGTAATGGATACTGCCCATCCTTGTCTTTATTTTTTAAAAGGAGTCCCCGCCCCCCCCTCAGTCCCACCACCTAACCACATCAGGGTGACTAACCCCTTACATCCTTGATTAAGCGGTTCTTCTTCAAAAAGCTCTGAAATCTTTTTTTTTTTTTTTTTTTTTTAAGAAAAGCAAGAAGGAGGGAAGAAGCCACTGTGTTTACAGGGAAAGTGGTTCCACATTCCTGCCGCATGGAAGGCAGAGCGTCCTGGAGGCGGCCGCTACCTGGCCCCGTTCCCCGGCGTATGACAGAGCAGGAGCCACGTTCCTTCTGGGCGGCTATAAATAAAGCGCTTTATCCATAGCAATTAGGCGGAAGCGTTTTTCCGACCGGCGTGCATGAGTTTCATTTCCCCACAGAGGCACATCAGATCAGAGACGTTAGTTTAAGCCCATTGCTATGCGTAATCATAATAGTTTTTTCACAGCATCTACTTCCCTTCTTCCCAACCTTCCCCTCTCCCTGCCCTAGTCTAGGTTTTATGTGGAAATTCTGCCTAGAAAAAGGCAGGCACCGCGTTCCAAGATTCTTTCCACTGAAGAAATTTAGAAGGGGACAGGATTTCATGTCTTGTGCCGCATGTAGAATGCTCCATTTCTGATTTCCTGGGATGGCTGGTGGACTCTTCATTAGCTGATGGTAAGATCTGGGCACGTGACTGTGTTTCCCTTTTCACCTTGTCTGCCAGGTAGCTCAGGGCCAGCAATTGCTCATGCCTATGGTTAGTGCCTCTGAGTTCCCTGTTTTCCTAATTCCTGACTTCACCTTGGATTATCCTTCCCAAGACTAAATTTCAGCCTTAGTTTACCCATCATGTCTTTAGAGACAGGATGCAAAGAAATAATAGTTTTTAAGTAGTTTTTATTTTCAGTGGCTGCTGCTCTAAATAAGCTCAGGATGAATGAGGCACAGGACCTAGACCGAGAGGAAAAATCAAGAGGGAAGGAAGGAGTGTGTGTGTGTGTTGGTGGGGGGGGGGGGTGGTTGGGGGAAGGGGGAGGACAACCCTCAGGGCGCATGACTATGCTTCTTGCACTATGTGAGCACTGGAGAGAAGTTTTTAACATTTGAAAGACTTACCGCAGATCCTCTAAGACAGATGGCGGAGGCGAGCTTGGGTCCAGGCCCTCTGACTCCAGAGCTGGTGCTTGCTCCACATCATCACTCCACTCCCCAAACAGCTGATGCAGACAAGGCCAGCCGATAGCAGGACGCACCGAGGACAGCAGAGCGCCGTGTGCTGAAGGGCAGAGAGTGAGTTTGGTTGAATTTACAAGGAAGATCAAAGAGATGGGACTTGAGGTGAACAGGTTAAATACAGCAAGGCATCAATCCTTTATTCACCCATCCATCTGCCCATCGGTCAATCCATCCATTATCTATCCATCTTTCCATTCATTCATCACCCACCCACCCATCTACCCATCCATTTATCCATCCATCCATCTTTCCATCCATCCATCCATCCATCCATCTACCCATCCATTTATCCATCCATCCATCTTTCCATCCATCCATCCATCTACCCATCCATTTATCCATCCATCCATCCATCCATCCATCCATCCATCCATCTACCCATCCATTTATCCATCCATCCATCCATCCATCCATCTATTCATCCATCCATCTACCCATCCATTTATCCATCCATCCATCTTTCCATCCATCCATCCATCTACCCATCCATTTATCCATCCATCCATCCATCCATCCATCCATCCATCCATCTACCCATCCATCCATCCATCCATCCATCCATCCATCCATCTACCCATCCATTTATCCATCCATCCATCCATCCATCCATCCATCCATCCATCCATCTATTCATCCATCCATCTACCCATCCATTTATCCATCCATTCATCTTTCCATCCATCCATCCTTTAATCCAACACTTTCCCACAACAAAGGTCTCACACCTACCGGGGGCTCTGGATCTGGGATGACCCTTTGGAATTGTCCCAAATTGAGCCAAGGCCTTCATACCCCACATCAACCAGCCATTGGATACAGATGACCCTGGGAAATAGGCGTGACCTTGGATGAGGCGGCGCCCTTCAGCTGAGAGCAATTGGCAGGAAGAGACTCCGATGAGAACCTCTGGCAGCCAGCGCTCCTGGCAGGTGGGGGAATGTAGGGTGCCCTGAAGAAGGGGCACTGGGGTGGCACGGCACAGGCACCCCAGGCCCTGCTTAGCTGTTCCCCATTGATTTTTTTTATTCCTATTCTGCCCCCCTCCACTTGCACTGTTCACTGCTGTGTCCATGGAGCCTAGAACAGTGCCTGGCCCAGCGTATGTGCACGACAAGCGTCCACTGAATAAAATGAAGGAACGGGTGGGGGCAGCAGCCAGTGGCCCTGAGTGTGTATAATGTCAGGCCCTGTGGTGACGTTTCACATGAAGTGTCCATGTAATGCAGGGACAAGCCAAGAGGGGGGCACTGCTATCCTTGTTCTAAGAAGTTAGAAAATGGGGCTTAACGCAGCCACATGATCTGCCCAGGGGCACAGTGAGAGTGGGTGGTCAAGTCCAGAGTTCGGGGATTCTGGAGGCTGGTTGTTTGCCTACAGAGATTTCGTCTTGTGAACGAGGGGTAGGTCCAGAGAGAGTGGTTTTCACAGCCGGGTGGCCACTGGGGGTTCAGGGAGCTCTGGGCACCCGGGTGGCGGGGAGGGGCCCTTTCGGCCCAGCTGTTGGTCCCACTGGGGTAGTCTGGGAGGTTCTGCAGGGCCTGCATAGAGGCCTACTGCTGGCTGTGAGGGCCAACAGCCCACCACACGCTTCCCCTGTCCCCTGCATGCAGACAACTCCTAAGTCCACGGGCCCAGGCCAAGCTCTCCCCACACTCCAGGCCCTCACGCCCTCGCTGGGTGGCCCGAGGTACCTCAGACTTCACATGGCTGAACTGGCGCTCAGCAGTCTGTCTTCTACCGCCTTCCCCCTCCCGTGAATGGCACCGCCCTCCGCATTGCCCAGGGTCTCCCTTAACTGCCCTCCTCCCTTCAGCAAGACCTGCCAACTCTGCCTCCAAAATAAAGCCCAGACCAGCCCCCTGAACCCCGTGTCCACAGGCGGCGCCTGAGCTGGCCCAGCGTCACCTTCACCTGGACCGCTGCACGAGCCGCCGGCCTGGCTCTCCTGCTTCCTCTCCAGGCATGCCCTGTCCTCCCCGCTCCAATGCCATGCTGTCAGGAGCTGTGATGTATCACCCTGCTTGGAAGCTAACAAATCAACATGCTGGTTTAGTGGAAGCTGAGAGAAGACACGGAGCTCCTGGGTCAGAGACAAAAGACTTTGTCCTTGATGGCAGAAGCAGTGGGCAGAGCGCCAGCATGCTCCCCACGGGCTCCCCACCCGTGCCCACCGGGGACGCAGGCGGGCCCAGGCGAGTGCTGCGACATGCAGCGCATCTGCATCCCCGTCGGGGACTGTGAGCGGCGGCGGGGCGGGGGTGGGGGGGTGGGGTGGGGGGGCGGACGGACGGACAGACTCGCCAGTTTACAAGCAGGGAGCACAGTGCGTCTGCGCTGGGTCATGGAGGGGACAGGACTCCGCCTCAAGCTCACTCCCGGCCAACCCTGAGAAATGGCTCAAGTGGAAAATGGGCAGAGCTGCCCAGCCAGGTGCTGAGCGTCGACCAGGAATCCAGAGGTCACCGCTTTGGTTCCCGGTCAGGGCACATGCCCCCGTTGCGGCTCCATCCCCAGCAGGGGGCGTGCAGGAGGCAACCGACTGATGACGCTCTCTCATCATTGATGTCTCCCTCTCCCTCGCCCTTCCTCTCTGAAATCAATAACAGTATATTTTTAAAAATGATCAGAGCTTTGCATTCATGGCATAGCCAGTAGGAGGAAGGCCCATTCACTCAGAACAAAACTTAAACTGCTTAACATGGCCTTCGAGGCCCAGAGCGGCCTGCCCTGTGACCTCACCTCCTGACCCCCCACGCCCCTCATTCCCTGTTTCGGCAGCACGGGCTCCTCACCCAGGGCCCTTGCACTCCTCCCTCTCCATGTCTTCATGCGGATGCTCTTTTTCACCCTTCGAGGTCACCTCTTTCAGGAAGCTCTCCCCAGCCACTCCCGCTATGTCCCTCCCACCCGCATCATCTCGCACCGGTCATGTCACACTCCGGAAGGGCCTTTCCTTGTAATCACGTGTCCTCCACGTGCATGTCAGCCCAGGAGAGCAAGGACCTCCCCTGCCTTGTTCCCCGTGCACCCACAGAGCCCAGGACGGGGTCTAAGTGCTAAACACAGGCGTGGGGTGGGGGGTGTATTCATGCCAGGCAGCGAGGGGCTGGAGGCTCCGGTCGTGCCCCTGGGGGTGAGAGATGCCAACCCAGGAGCTTCTCGGTGCTTCGGAAACATACGCCCGCGTGAGTCAACCTAACGCCAGGGTGTGAGTGCCGGTGACGCAGGGTGTGCTTCCAGCGCGAGGCCGCCTCTGCAGGGGCCTGAGGACATGGGGGCGGGGGGGGGGGGGCACCGCGGCGTCACTGCGGGGGAAGCCAAGTGATGCGTGGCCAAGCGATGGAGAGACTTCCAAGAAAAGAAGATATATATATAAATAGAAAGGTTTGTTGTTTAACACACACACACACACACACACACACACACAAACGAAGCAGCTAGCCCTGGCCCGGTAGCTCAGGGCATACACAAGAATCAACCAATGAATGCATCGGTAAGTGGAACAACAGATTTCTCTCTATCTATCTCTCTCTCTCTTTCTCTCTCTCTCTCTATCTTTCTCTCTCTCTCTCTCTCTCTCTCTCCCCTCGCTCTCTCTTCCTCTAAGAATCAATAAGTAAAAATTAAAAAAAACAAACAGCTAACCCTCTCATAAGTAGGCACCTGTCCCTCTCACGGGCTGGGAAGGGAGCACAGAGGGGTCCCCCCGGCCTGCGGCCACGGAGGGTGAGTCTGAGCTGAGCCACTGGCAGGAGGGCTGGGAAGGAGGGAGGCGAGGTGGGCAGAGAGGCTGGCCAGGGCCCGGAGGCCCAGGAGTCCAGGATCGCGGGGCACACCGACGACACAAGGCCAGGGGTGACCGGGAGGGCGAGGGTGGTGCGCAGGGGTCCCGAGCGTGACTCCTAACACCGGGGAGGCGAGTCCTGGAGCGAAGGTGCGCTGCCCGTGAAGCGGCTCTGAGGACCGGCTCGAGGAGGCTGATGTGTGGCGGGCCAGGCCAGCGCTTGTGACCCCCGACCTCTTGGCCACAGCCCTGGGGGATGCCTGTGACCACCGACCTCTTGGCCACAGCCCTGGGGACGAGCCCACTGACCCTCGCCGACATGGAGAGGGCTTCCTGACATGAAAGCGCGCTGCAGGCTGTGAGGCGCCGGACCCAAGGGACCCAGATGGCCCTGCTTTAGGCCAAAGAAGCAAATGGGTGTCCGCTTCCGGGAGGCTCCTCAGCACCCGCGTCTCCATCCCTGCGGACGCCTGGTCCCCTGATCGGAAAAGCAAAACTCCAGGTGCCCCCAGACCCAGAGACGCCGCTGCCGTTCCCGACGCCCGGCCTCCCGGCCGCCCGGCCCCCACTCCCCAGCAGGAGCGGAAGGCGCTGAAAATCTGTTTTCAGGCCCCCTGATTAGGTGACGACAGCTCTGGTTTTAGCCAATTAAGTACCATTTTCATTCCCATACGTCAGGCCCAGGAACGGGGTATCTGTTTCGGGAGAACTTCCTCCGTGGGTTTCCGTCTCCTGTGAGTGCGTCGCCACGCGGGCCTCGGTCTCCACCTGCGTTAGACGCAGTCCAGGGACCAACCCTGACCCCGAAGAGCTCAGCCTCTACCAGGGAGACAGCTACTGACTCATCTCCCTGCAGCCATGGAGACGGAGCCCGGGCGGTTCCATTCTCGTGTGTGAAGTCAAACCAGTGGGATGCGGCTGGTGCGCACGCGCTGAGCGCTAGGAACGTGATGTAAGACGCGCATCGAGCAGGACGGCACACTCAAGCCGTGTGCGAACGCCCCGGCCAACGGCCTGGACCCCTCTCAGAGCTGCTTGAAGCAAAACAGGGTGCTTGAGACCAGGAACCCTGGCCAAGCCGGCCTGAGCCTGCACGGGAAACCTCAACGTTCCCATCTGTGGAATGGGCGAGTAACAGTCGTTGGATATGGATATGTTTGCACAGTCCTGGCACATAGTGGATGCTCAGTAAATGTTCCTGGCTGGTTACCATTCCTCACTGGCCCGACTGCCCCAGAGCCGCTGGGCTGGGCAGGGTCTCTACAAAAGCTGGCGTGAGGAGAGGACCACAGGGAAGCTGTGAAAGGCTTCTAGGGTTTGACAGCCCAGCAGTGAGGCCAAGAACACAGGCCAGGCCCTAGCCGGTTTGGCTCAGTGGATACAGTATCGTCAGCCTGTGGACTGAAGGGTCCCGGGTTCGATTCCAGTCAAGGACACATACCTAGGTTGCAGGCTCGGTCCCCAGTAGGGGGCGTGCAGGAGGCAGCCGATCAATGATTCTCATCATTGATGTTTCTCTCTCTCTCTCCTTCTCCCTTCCTCTCTGAAATCAATAAAAATATTTTTTAAAAAAACAAGAGCACAGGCTGGAAGCAAACACAGGTTCTTCTCAGTCCCCCCTCCTGGCTGCTCTGCATCTCTGTTTTCTTACCTATAAAATGGGACAATAAGGCCACTGTCTCCAATTCCTGCTCCCACCCTCACATGGCCTTCTCTTCTCTCTCCTCTTCTGTCCCTTAAAAGGCCCCTGGACTTGGGGGCCACCTGGTAATCCAGGGCAATCGCACTTCCAGACTCTGAATGTCACTACACCCACAAGGAGCCTTTTCCAAAGACACTTCCACGGAGCTGGACGTGTCCCTTTAGATGCATCACTCGACCCTCTGCAGGCGGCTGGGAGGCGGGACAGGACCTCGCCGGCCCTCTCACATGCCTGGCTCTGCAGGGCCCCCCGCCCTGATGGGGTGAACGTGGCAGAAATCCCTAAGGAGAGTGACGGGGCCTCTGCTCTGACCTGGGCGGGTCGCTGTCGCGCCAGGTCTCAGGCTTCCCTTTGTGGGCCGGGGTGTTGGGTGCCATTAGCTCTAGGGAACCCCTAAACTCTAGGTCCGGGTGAGCTGCCAGAAATGGGCCGGGCAGCACCCAGGGGTCAGTGATGAGGCCCCCGGGGAGCCCCACACGTCTCGCCAGGGCCCCGACGTCCTCAGTGGCAGGGAAGGCAGCGAGAGGGAAGGGAATGAGTTTAAAGTCATGCAGGCACCTTGCTATGGATTTCGTTTTGTTTAATTGTCCCAGTGATGTTGATGACAATAAGCACTGTCCCCATTTTACAATGTGCAAACTGAGCCTCAGAGATGGGTGACTAGCCAGAAGCCCCGCTAGTGTCTGGCTGCCTCCCCTGCTTTAGGGCGGGGGGAGGGGCGGGGCACTGGCTCCCTGACCGACCCCGTGCAGCAGGCAGCGGGCCTGGCCACGGCCTGTGCCAGGAGCTGCGCTAAGGGCTTTCTCTTGCCGGATCGTCTCATTTATCCTCGCGGAACGCCGAGAGGTTTGTGCCGTCATGATGGCCCACATTTCACAAAGCAGGGACAGTGGCTTCTGCTGCTTCCAGCACTTACCGAAGCCATGGGCACTGCTGACCCAAGATGCCCCCGAGGCCAGAGCCCCGAGTTGGATAGTCTGCTCACCGCTCACGGAGCTACGGGACTCCCCTCCGCACCCCCAGGTGGTGCCATGAAAGCAGACCGCCCCCCCCTCCACCAGGCCAGTGCCAGGCCGGGCCGGGACAGGCACACCGTGTCTCCTCTCTTCTGGTAAGGACACCAGTCACATCGAACTAACGCCCGTCCTGCTCCATCCGGTATGGCCCATTCCCCCTGCAGCGACCTATTTCCAGATGAGGTCAGATCCAGGAAGGAATGGGGGGGGGGGGGGGCGCCATTTAACTTGTTCCAGGCCCTGACGAGGCAGGCGATGGCGCTCACCCTCCTGGGGGCCCTGGAGGACCTGAGGCCCCAGGAGTCAGGCTCCTCCTGCCAGGACCCAGCGTCCTGGGGCAGCACTGTGATCAGTTCAGGCCCCCGGCACCACACTCAGCCTCCAAGCGCGCGTGGGACAGTTGGGACCAAAGTCCTGCCCCCGGGGGCGCCCCCAGCCTGTGCCCGCCGCCCGCAGGCCTGCAGCCCAACGTAGGGGGCTCCTCGGACGGCCTCCCCGTCCCCGGCTCTGCCTTCCCGGGGTCTCTCGCTTTCTCCTGCGGCGAGACCCCGTCACCGAAGGAGACCAGCTTCGTTGGTCAGTGCTCCCCCTTCAGAAAAATAAATTCATAAATGGCCCTTGGCAAGCTGTTTACTACCGGGCCCTAACGGCCTGTTTATCACCGCCCGCCGTCTGTTCGCGCCCCCTCGCCTCGGCCCTCATTAGCTGTCAATTTGGAGGCCCGTTTTGGCATTAGCCATGCCTGGCCCTAATGGCTGCGGACAGTTGGTTTTATGAGCGAGCCTTGTCTCGGGGACGCAGGGCCTGTGTCAGAGGAGGGTGGCGGGGCCGCGGGCGGCGGGCCTGCAGGTGGGGCCTGGGGCTGTGGCTCACACACGGGGCACACGGGCCCCGAAGATGGGCGGCCCTGCTCTTGGCCACGGAGGGCGAGAGGCCATTTAGGAGGAAGTGTGGCTCCGGAAAGAGAGGATAAAGAATCTCTGACCTGGAAAAGCCGTGCTCGTGGGAATGCAGAGAAGGGAGTTCCTATCGCCCTGGCCGGGCGGCTCGGGTGGTTAAGAGCGTCGTCCTGAGACGTGAAGGCTGCAGGTTCGATCCCCGGTCCGGGCTCCTAGAAGAAGCAACCAATGAAGGCACAAGTGGACAGTTGGTGTGATGACCATGTTTCTCTCTCTCTCTCTTCTTTATTCCCCTCTCTCTCTCCATTCCTCTCTCTCTAAAAATCAACCAATTAAAAAAATTAAAAAGAAAATTCCTTTCGGGGAAACAGCCTGACCGGTCGAGGCCCTGGCCCTGAGGCTGGTCAGAGAGCTCCCTGCCCTTCAGCCCGGCCGCTCTGGGCCCAGACTCGCTGGAGCAGAGGCTGCAGACATGAAGGGAGGTGGCCCTGTCCCCAAAGCGCTCCTGTCCGGGGAGAGACATGGACACGTCCCCGGGTCACCACAGGGTGAGCAAAGGGCAGCTCGGTGCGGGGAGCTGAGCAGGGCCAGCCGGACTCCTCCCTGCTGGGCGGAGAGGCTCTGGGGAGGCGTGGCCTGAGCCGGGAGGCGGAGTGGAGAGGCGGGGATGTGCTGGGGCGGGCAACATCGCTGTCACGCTTAGAACATTCAGGGGGGCCGGGCGTCGGGCGTGGCTCCGTGGCTGAGCATTGACCTATGAACCAGAAGGTCATTGTCCCATTCCTGGTCAGGGCACAGGCCCGGGTTGTGAGCTTGATCCCCAGTAGGGGGCGTGCAGGAGGCAGCCGATCCATGATGCTCTCTCATCATTGATGTGTCTATCTCCCTCTCCCTTCCTCTCTGAAACCAATAAAAATATACAAAAACAAAAACAAACAAAAATAAAACCTTCCACAGGTGGAGATTAAAGTCCAACTAGTGAGGCCTGGGGGTCCCAGCCCTCTCCCTGTCACCCCGAGCTCAGCCACACCACCTGCTGGGTTTCATATGCCCCCCCCGCCCCGCCCCTCCCAGAGTTCATGTTAACCCAGAGACTCTGAATGTGACCTCATCTGAAATGTGGTCTTTGCAGATGGAGGTGGTGAAGATGAGGGCGGAGAGAAGGATGGGCCCTCCGTCCCAGAACGGGGTCCTGATGAGAAGGGAGGAGGACCCAGCCCCCCGGGGAAGGAGGCCGTGTGATGGCGGAGGCGGAGGCAGAGGCCGGGGCAGGCAGCCACAAGCCAAGGCTGGCGGCCACCTCCACGGCAGGCAGCGGCCGGCGTTCAGTGGGAGCAGGCCCCGCGGGCACCCTGCTCTCAGCCTCCGGCCCGCAGAGCTGGAGATGACACATGTCCGCTGTCCCCAGCCAGCCCGACGGTGGGGCTTCGCTGCAGGGCCCAAGGAGATCCACACACCTCTGTCCCCGCCACAGCCCCAGCGGGAGGGAGGTCTCTCCATGTCCTTCTGAACACGCTGCGTCACCCAAGATCTGGCCAAAGAGCTGGGTTTAGAGGGCGAGCTGAGCACCCTCCTCACTTCATTCCCGTCAATAATCCCCCCCCAACACCCTCCCCCCCCGGGAACAGCAAAGGGAGGTGAAGGGGGAGAAGAGGAGAGGAGCCACGGAAGTTGGTGTCACGGCAGGAATCTGGCGGCTGTCCCCTTGGCCTGATGCGCCACCTCCGTCCTGGGCCTGCAGAGCAGGTCACCGAGTGTCACCCTCAGAGCACGGTCCCGGCGTGGCGGCCGGGCCTGCTCCAGGCCTGCGCTCGGCCACGGGAGACGGGGTGCCTGTGGAGACACTCACGTCACCCCTCGAAAGTGATCCCCTCCTGAGCTGGCAGGCAAAACACACACAGAGCCAACCTGGACCCAGGTTACGTGGGGGCCCCTCCAGATGCCCCATGGGGGTGCCCTCACCCCAACTTCCTTCCCAGGGAGCCAGCAGGGGAGCTGAACGGACTTGTCCCCGGGACCATGGTCAGCACGCAACTCTCAGCAAGCACATCGCCTTCTCGGAACCTCAAAAGCAGCCCCTCACGGCTCTGAGGTGCCCGCGAGGTACCTGGGTCTGCAGGACCCGGAGGGGACCGCGCCCAGCACCCTGGCTCTGAGCTGCTGGTGATGCCCAGTTCCGCGGCCGCGGCCGGACAGGAGGTACCGGGTGCGCGTTTCCTTATCGTCCTTTACACGGTGTGTCCATGCTACACTCTTCAGTACACGTGCTGTCTCCTGCTTCTAGAACAGTGGTTCTCAGCCTTCCTAACGCCGCGACCCTTTAATACAGTTCCTCATGTTGTGGTGACCCCCAACCATAAAATTATTTTCGTTGCTACTTCATAACTGTAATTTTGCTACTGTTATGAATCGCAATGTAAATATCTGATTTGCAGGATGTATTTTCATGGTTACAAATTGAACATAATTAAAGCATAGTGATTAATCACAAAAACAATATGTAATGATATATGTGTTTTCCCATGGTCTTAGGCGACCCCTGTGAAAGGGTCGTTCGACCCCCAAAGGGGTCGAGACCCACAGGTTGAGAACCGCTGTAAGGAACTTGCTGAAACCTCACCTTCTCTCAGAAGCCTTCCTTCCTTCCTGGCCCGGGGAGTCACACCTGTTGTTCCGGGAGTCACACCTCCTCCGGGGGCTTGCGGACTCCATGCCTGCAGGGGCCGGGCCGGGCAGGTCCCCCCGAGGCGGGCAGCAAGGACCTGCACACGTCGGCTCTAAAGAGGTGACTGTCACCCCCGGACACGGGCCGGGGCCACCAGATGGAGCTTCCCAAGAGAACTGGGGAGTCCGTGTCGTGTGTGAGGTCAGACTCCCCTCCCACCAAGACATGACGGGCTGAAGGGGCCTGTGTGTCTCAGGCGCCCACGCTCCCCAGCGCCCTGGGGGCCCTCGAGAGGGGCTCCTCCTTCCGTGATCCGCGTCCTCCCAGCACCAAGGACAACAGCGAGGGCAGCCCCTCGGGAGCAGCCGCCTGTGGCGGGCGCGGCTCTGAGGACCTCACCTGTAGGAGCCGTTAACCCCACGCACTGCAGCCGGGCGCTGTGCTAAGCCCGGGGGCGTCCTGTGGGACAGAGTCCTGGCCAAAAGCTCCGACGCAGCTGTGGGCCCATTTCCTCTGAGCAGCTGGTCTCAGAGGCGCCCCGGTCCAGGTTCCCGCGCCAACGGGCAGCAGGCCGAGCGGGCTTGTGGGCCCAGGGACACTTCCCAGCAGGAGATGTCCGATTCCCACGCCTAAAGCCGTGACCAGGCACCACCCTCTCCAGCTTCAGTTGTTCCATCAGCAAAATGGGCTGAATGGCAGCAGCGCCGGTTCTAGGGAAGGACCGAGGGTGAATCGCCGCCACTTCCACTAATGGGATCGCTTCCTCCATGGACGTCAGTGCTCACCGCCACCACAGCCCCTAACTCCACAGCGGTCCCTCCCGCCTACACCAGCGACAGTGGCTGTGTGCCTGGTGCTGTGTTTACCTGCACCCCCACTTGGGGTTTGGAAATCAATCAACACCTATAGGAAAACGGTTGGTTAAATGTGGGTGGAAAAGGGAAAGGGGGAAATTGGGGGGAAGGAGAGAAGCAGAGGGAGAAGGTGGGAGGAAGGAACTGAACTTCGGCAAGGACGTGTTGTTGGGTTTCCCAAAGGAGACAGAGGCCGGAGACCTTGGCTGAGCTCCTACTGTGTGCCAGGCTGAGCTCCTACTGTGTGCCAGGCTGAGCTCCTACTGTGTGCTGTGTCCCCGAATGATACAGGTCATACCTCCTGGGCGGAGGGTGTTAACCCCATTTTTACAGGACAGAAACCCGAGGTCAGTGCTCCCAGCTGCTCAGGGCCCTCTGCTGTCCCAGGGCTTACTGCCCAGGTGTCTGGCCATCTCCGCTCCTGGGCAGGCACTGCTGGGAGCTGGTAAAGGCTCCTGCCACAGAGGTCAAGGTGCCCATTTGACCTTTTAACTTGCAGCCCCGCTCCTCCTCTCTGGAGACTAAGCTAAGGAAGCAGGGAACTGCCCCCACCCCATCGCTGATAAAACCCTTTGTTCTCAAAACCCTTTGCCCATATGTTAATCCCCTTAATTTAAGGATTATTCTGGAGGCAATGATAAAAAGAGAATTGCTGCTTCCCTATTTACAAGTTTTCCTTATCTCCCATTCTCCGCCCCTGGGCCAGCTGAGTCGCTGCCCCGCTCAAAGCATCCTCCCCCTGTAGCAACCCACTTCTTCCAGGAAGGGGACTCTGCTCACGAGTTTCCTTAGCTTCCTCCCAGCACAAAACTCTGAGACACCAGCCACAAGGCGAGAGACGTAACTTTGCTTCCGTCTTGTGGGGATCCCGTTCTAGTATCAACATTGTCCCAGGAGGCGTCTGCTTCTCCTCATTGGGCTACAGGAGCTGCTCATGCCGCTGGGTGGAGTCCTTGGTCGGTTAAGGTGTTGCATTGTCTCGTCCCAGGTTGCAGTTTTGTTTTGTTTTTAATATGTTTATATTGATATCAGAGAGGAAGGGAGAGGGAGAGGGAGATAGAAACATCCATGACGAGAAAGAATCATGGATCAGCTGCCTCCTGCACGCCCCACATTGGAGATCGAGCCCGCAACCCAGGCAAGTGCCCTGACCGGGAATGGAACCATGACCTCCTGGTTCATAGGTTGATGCTCCACCCCTGAGCCACGCCGGCCGGGCTGAAGTTTGTTGAAGGTGAATTTGGACGTGTGTTTTTTATTTTTCATTTTACTTGCAGTTTTTTCCAATCTTTCTTGTCCTTTTTCAACCTGGTTTCCAAAGGGCCCCTTACGTGGAGAGCCCCTGCATGCCCTCCCCTGCTGTCTCCTGAGAGATCTTCAGCTGTGCCTCTCCGTGGACACATGGAATGTCTGGGTCCAGACTGTGTGGGCGAGAGGTCAGGCAGGACCCACTTTTGCTCTTTGAGCCGTGGTCCCAGCGTCTTCTGCGACTAGCTCCTCCTCTCTGGGCCCCGAAACGCTGCCGTGGAGCACCAGGCTGCCACTGCGCGGGGTCTGGTCCTGAGCGTCTGTGTCGGACGGCAGCATCTCCATGCCAGCAGCACAGGGCCGTCCAGGCGGTACGGGTGCCGTGTGGACCACGGCCTGGACCTCGGCGCTTCCTGAGCAGAACCCCCTCAGGCAGATCCCCCTCAGGCTTCCGCAGGAAGGTCTGGTTTTTCTGGGGCCTCTGCTCCCCCAGGTCAATTCTGGAATCAGCTTGTGCGGGTCCTTGAGCTTTGGACTGGAACTGTATTAAATCTGTGGCTCAATTTGGGGACATTTGAGAGTTTCAACATTTCAAGTCATCTGAACTATGAAATGAGAATTTCTCCTTTTTTTAAGTTTTGTTGTTTTTTTACTTAGGAGTAGGATATTCTTTTTAAAATATATATATTTTTTTATTGATTTCAGAGAGGAAGGAAGAGGGAGAGAGATAGAAATATCAATGATGAGTTTGATCGGCTGCCTCCTGCACACCCCCCACTGGGGACCAAGTCCACAACCCAGGCACATGCCCTTGACCGGGATCGAACCCACGACCCTTCAGTCCGCAGGTCAATGCTCTATCCACTGAGCCAAGCCGGCCAGGTTAAATGGGAGCAAACACTCCAGCCAATTTTTCTCCCGTAAAAATGCAGGCCTGGTGTTGCCAGATGTAAGTGAAAACAGATATCTCAATGTGTTATTTGAGCCCTAGCCCGTTTGGCTCAGTGGATAGAGCGTCCACCTACAGACCAAAGGGTCCCAGGTTCGATTCCGGTCAATGGCATGTACCTTGGTAGCAGGCTCCTCCCAGGCCCAGGCCCTGGTCAGGGCTCCTGCAGGAGGCAACCAATTGATGGTGTTTCTCTCACATCGATGTTTCTCTCCGTCTTTCCCTCTCTCTTCTACTCTCTCTAAAAATCAATGGAGAAATATTCTCAGGTGAGAATTAACCATAAATAAATAAATAAATGTGTTGTTTGAAATCTTGAGAAGTTTTTCAATGCAGGCAACTAATTAAAAAAAAAATGTTCAGAGATCCTGTAGTTCCAACCAACCATCCGTGAAGACTGGGTATGGCTCCTGGGTGGCCTCTTCATCCTGCTTTAGGGTCCCATTTCCTCATCTCTCTCTTCCCCACGCAAACGGCACAGTCAGTCACTGAGATGAAGTTCAGCTCTGAAATGTTTCTGAAATAAGGACGACATCAAAAAATTCCCACCTTCCATTCAAATTACGTGCAGCCTCTCCATCCATCCTGGTTTTAAGCTCATCGAAAGAGTCACTACATTTGTCCGTCCGTCCATCCATCCAGACAACGACTATCTTCCGGACGCCTGCCAGATGACAAGAGCTGTCCCAAAAGGCGGATGGAGACCCGGGAACAAGAGGAATCCCTGCTGTGAAGGAGCATGTGACCTTCTAGAGGAGGAAGCAGACAACTGCAACACAATGGTGTGATGTCAGGTGGAGGGAGGGACGACCTAGAACCGGCACGGGCTGGGTGGAGAGAGGAGAGAAGACGAAGGTGCGGGAGTGGGGTCAGGACAGGCCTTTCCCACGTGGGGCTGAATGAGACCGGCTCGCTGAGAACGGGCCGCTGCCCAGACAGGGAGCCGAGCTTCTAGGTAACGGGCCAGAACAGCAAGTGTCAAGGCCTAGATCTAGATTGGTTAGACTCGCTCGGAATTGTGTTCATCCTCTCCCTCCTCCCTAACCCCACTGCCCAGCACTTGGGTCCTGCGTTCTCTCTTCAGTTCAGGCTGAGAGCCAAACCTGCTGCCCTCCTGGACCACCCCCAGGGCTGCTTTCCGGGACTTTGGTCCCCAGGGGGAAGAGGCCCCCAGCTGGGACCCAGGGCAATTCCTCTTTGATCAACAGTATCTTCTCCTGAGAGACCCGCCCGGGCCCAGGGCCGCCTTCCTGCTCCTGCTGAGCAGAGCCACTGCCCTCCTTTCTAAGGTTGGAGAACCACCCAAACTCCTCACACCTTCCCCACCTTCCAGGAACTTCCGGCTCCACTGCGCCCCCCTGCCCCCACCCACCCTTCAGCCTGGCGCAGGTCCCCAACGCCCCAGGCCCTCTTCTCCTATTTGACTTTCCCCTGGTGATTATTTTCCTTTCAGAAATGCCATCTACCTCTCTTTTACGCTTTTCATTTTTTAAAATAATTTTATTGATTTCAGAGAGGAAAGGAGAGGGAGAGATAGAAACGTCAATAATGAGAGAGAATCATTGATCAGCTGCCTCCTGCACACCCCACACTGGGGATCAAGCCCATAACCAGGGCGTGTGACCTTGACCAGAATCAAACCTGGGACCCTTCAGTCGCTCTATCCACTGAGCCACACCAGCTAAGGCCTCTCCTTTACTTTTTTTTTTTTAAACGTAGTCAATTTTATTCTCCTTAAGCCACAATATAGCACCTCTCCTTTACTTTTACATGTGTAAGACACGGCTTGCCCGTCCTGGTCACTTGGTCCTAACACTGTGCTCTGCCTCCCGTCTGCCTCACTACGGCCTTGTCCCATGTCCCTGCCTCTCCCCCAAGCCGTATGGTCCCTCAGAGCCCTCTCCAGCCTCTCACATGGCCACGCTCCTGCCTGGCTCCCTTTCCAGCTCTTCTGTGCTTGCCTGGGCATCTCTTCCCCTGCGATTTCCTCCCAGGCTTCCAGGCACAGCTCCTGGTGCAGCAAGTGTTTGTGGGGTGAAGGCCTGCGGAAGAATCACACCGATCTGGGTGCTCGGAGAGGTCCACCTTTGCGCCAGGAGTCATCACCGCGTCCAGGGGACCTCGGAGCCCGCTGCTTCCTCCCGGCATCTGTCAGATGCATTTACCGCGACATCCACCGCTCTACGCTCGCTCGGCGGTTGGATCTGAGCAAGCAGCTCGCTCGCCTGCGTGGAGCGCATCAGTGGAATGGATGCATTCACGGGTGGATGAGTGAATCAACGCTCGATAACGAGCTTTACACAGATCATTGACTTTAATCTTCAAAACAGGAGATAGGCTCCCACGTCAAAGCCCCTCTTACAGTTTAGGGAACATTAAGGCTTACAGAGATGACACCGTTTGCCCAAAGTTCACAAAACTAAAAAGTGGCAGGGCTGGGATTTGAACCCCCACTTCCTGTTTCCTGGTCTGACCCTGTGCTATTCTATGTGGTGGCCACCAGCAGAGGGTGGCTACTGAGGACTTACGTATGGCTGATCCGCCCTGGCCAGTGTGGCTCAGTGGATAGAGCGTCAGCTTGTGGACTGAAGGGTCCCAGGTTCGATTCCGGTCAAGGGCACACGCCTGGGTTGCGGGATCGATTCCAAGTAGGTGGCGTGCAGGAGGCAACCAATCTATGATTCTCTCTCATCATTGATGTTTCTGTCCCTCTCCCTTCCTCTCTGAAATTAATAAAAATATATATATTTTTTTAAAAAGTATGGCTGATCCAAGGTAAGAGGTGCTTAAGGTAAAATGCATCCCAGATTCCAAAGATATAGTTAAAATAAAAAAGAATGAAAAATGTCTCATTGAGGATTTTTCTATTGAGTATGTGCTGACATGATCTCTTTGGGATGTATTAGGTTACATCGAACTCAGTACCAAACTAAGCTCACCTGTCCCTGCTTCCCTCTTTCCCGAGGCGACTAGAGAAGGTATAATTGCACTGTGGCTCCTGTTATACTTCTGCTGGGCACCACGTCTAAGCTCTCAGCTCCCACACTCTACCTACCGAGTCTCATGCAAACACCTTCATCACGAGCGTCCGGATAAACACACGGGCCTGTGGCCTGAGTTCACTCGCTTCATTCTCTTGTCGCTGGTTCTCTTCCCACCCACTGGGATTATTCGGCCTCAACCTCCCCCAAATCCCAGGGCCATGACTTTGCTTTTTTAGGGCTGAATGTTGTTGACAAATTAAATGAATTACCCTGGAGATGCCTCCTACATGGGGCTTAGGTGCTACAGTCGGAAGGAGAGGCAGAAACCATTCCAGGTAAGTTATCCAGGAAAAGCCCTTAAACTCGGCATGAGGTAGCGTGTGCTTGGTTTTGACAACATGTATGCGCATGTGTATGACGTACTCAGTAATGTGCAATAGAGAGCAGCACACAGCACAACGGTTTACATAACTGACCCCCTGTTGTTACCATGCGCTTAACCGTCACAGAGAACGCTGCGGAGAGGATGGCCTTCCGGTTTTCATGTTCTCAGTATGTATTTCTTAACAAGGTCATTCTTTTTCTTTCTTTTTACAAGGTCATTCTCTTATGTAACCGTCACAATTATGAAATTCAGGGAAGTGACTATTTTAAAAATACTGTAACCTGCCCTAGCTGGTTTGGCTCAGTGGCTAGAGCATCAGCCCACAGACTGAAGGGTCCCAGGTTTGATTCCAGTCAAGGGCACGTACCTTGGTTGCAGGTACCCCGGTCCTGACCGGGGTGTGTGCGGGAGGCAACCAGTCGATGTGTTTCTCTCTCCCTCTCCCTCTCCCTCTCCCTTCCACTCTCTAAAAACCAATGGAAAAATGTCCTCGGGTAAGGATTAACCAAATAAATAAATACTATAACCTAATGAGTATTATGCATTCAAATTTCCCCCCAAACATCTTTTCAGTGCAGAGTGAGGGCTTCAGAAGGAATCCAGCAGCCGGAGTGCCCGCTGGAACCTGGACTGCCCAGCCCTCACCCACGGTGTAGACCAGCGGTCGCCAGCCGGGCTCCGCGGACCATGGTGGTCCGTGAGGTCTGAGAGGTTGGCGACCGCTGGTCTAGAGGAGGATTCCTCCGGCCCCAGTGCTGAAATCCTAAGCCCCAGGCCCTCAGACTCTGACTGCACTCCCAGATGGGTTCTTCCAGGGACCAAGTGAAAATCGGGTCCCTGCCGTGCAGTCTCCTCTCCTCGCTGTGCCTGGGTTCCCGGTTCCCCATGCGCAACAGTGACTTGGTGCTGGGCTGGCTGGGAGGGTAGGTGGGGCCTGGCACATGAGAACCCCACGGTATACGTCCACTCTTTTTGTTTGCACCGCACAGCTTATCTTAGTTATCTCCCCCATTTGTCAATTGGAGCCCGGATTTTCGGTCTAGGAAAAGGGAGATAGAAATCTAACCTTTAAAGATTAGATGCAGCCTGAATTAGGATTAGAAGCATCAGTACAAAATCTGATATATTTTATCTTTTTAAAAAGTACATGTTTTAACTCTGCTTACCGGAGGCCCCAGAAAAGGTCTAGAAACAACAGGCAACCAGGATGAATGCACATCCCCGGTACCCAGAGCATGGTCTCCAAATACTGCTTCTCACGTGAAGAACCCAGGAACAGCTGGCTCTCGGTCTCGGACAGAAAGTGGATGAGATGATTCTGGAACGTCTTGTCATATAAGACGTTCAGGAGCACATTTGCCAAGGTTGCCTCCCGCCGAAGACGCGGAAACATGAGCATTAAGAGAAAATGTGCTTCAGTATGCTGAAACGCGTAAAATAAACTTAAATCCGTGAGCTCAGATACTCAGAAGAAGACAGAATATAAAGGAAAAATATAACTCATTGGGTCCCTCTAGGAATAGACTAGAGAACCAACTTCCTAGTCCGAAGCTGGTAAATCAAGGCGATGAATAAACATGCAATGCTGAGGGGAATGCAAAGGGCACACCACACCGGAAATAACGTTGGCATTCGCAGGGAAGTGAAAAGAACGCACAGGATGGAGACGTGTTCATATACCTGACCAGGGACCTGTATCCAGAATATTCAGAGAACCTTTACAATTCAACAATAGAAATAAAACATATAAGCATAACCAATGGACATAAGACCCTGGGGGTAGGGGAGGCTGGGGTATTGTTAAGGGCGGGGAAAAAAAGGAGACATATGTAATACTCTTTGTAATACTTTAAGCAATAAAACAATTTTAAAAAAGAAATAAAACAATCCCATTAAAAAATGGGCAAAGGATTTGAATAGATATTTTTCCAAAGAAGACACACAAATGACCAATACGGACATTAAAAATGCTCACTCACCATCACTAGTCATTAGGAAAACCCAAATCAAAACTATAACAAGATACCACCTGGCACCACTAGGACAGCGACAATGAGCGACGGCAGACAATAAGTGTTGGCAAGGATGTGGGGGAACTGGAACCCTCACATGTTGCTGGTGGGAATGCCAACGCTGCGGCCATCTCGGAAACAGCCTGGCACGTCCGTAAGTGGTTAACTATAGAGTTACCACATGACCCACCAATTCCACTCCTAGGAATGAAAACGTATGTCCACCCAAGAAGTTGTACCCCAATGTCCACGGCAGCATTCGTCACAATAGCCTAACAACGCGAAATCCCCGGGTGTCATCAGCTGATGAGCGGCTACACAAAATGTGGTCTCTCCACGCGGTGGAACGTCACTCGCCTGAAGGAGGACTGAAGCACGGACATCTTCGAGGACACGGGTGGGCCTGGACACAGGGGAGAAGCCAGGCAGGAAAGGTCATGTATGGTAGGGTTCCATTTATATGGAACGTCCAGAACAGGCACGTCCATAGAAATAGAAAGCAGACTCCTGTTTGTCAAGGGCGGGGGGGAGAGGCACCCGGGGCGGTCGCTGACGGGTCTGGGGTTCTGTATGGGATGGCGAAATGTTCTGACGCTGGGTCGTGAGCCTAGTTACAGCCTTGGGAATATACTAGGAACCAATGACGGGGACGCCGTGGACGGGTCCACGTTATGGGGAGTGGGTTATATCTTACGAAGCTATTGTTTTAAAAATGTGCATTGTCTTCAGAGCTGCCCCCAAGCGCATTATTTAAAAAGTGACTTGAATGAACCCCATAAGCTCTCTGTGCCTCAGTTTCCTCATATAAATTAGAGCAATGATCACCATAGCTGCCTCTGAGAGCCATTATGAGGATTCAATGAAAATATAAATGTGAGACTTTTGGCAAATGCCTCCCTCATTGTAAAAAGTGCCCGGAAATGGCAGCTGTTGCTAACACCGTGGTTCATATCAGACCAGGTGCTGTGCTGGGGACCAGGCTCAGGAGGAGAGGGGTTTGGCGAAGGCTAGTTCCTTCGCTGGAGGATCTCACAGGAGCAGGATAGAAAAGTATCAATTTACTGAGCAAAAAACACCACATGGCACGTGCCAGAGTCATGTGGGAGCTCCCGGGCACAGGGGGACCAGCGTGGTGACCCATCTAAGCAAACTGATGGCATACTGTGCGCCAGGCAGAGGGCAGGTGGCTCAAGAACAGCAACCGGCCCGGCCGGCGTGGCTCAGTGGTTGAGCGTCAATCTATGAACAGGAGGTCACGGTTCGATTCCTGGTGAGGGCACAGGCCCAGGTTGTGGGCTCCATCCCGTGTGGGGCATGCAGGAGGCATGTTGATGTTTCTCTCTCTCTCCCCCCTCCCTTCTTCTCTGCAATCAATAAAAAAATTATTTTTTTTAAAAAAAGAACAGCAACCAGACTGTGTATTTCCACTAGCCAAAGGTGCCCCCAACATGAGATGACATTAATTTCTGTACGTGAAGAAAGATAAGCGTGCGGCCCATTCGATTGCAGTTCGCCATCAAGCCCTAACGACGTCGATGCGCTAAAATGTAAATAACAAGGAAGGTAAGGGAGTGCATCTCAGCATCGAGGGGAACAGAGGACATGCCGGGCGCTCAGCCTGAGCGGCCTCTCGCAACTCTGTGACATGAGGGAGAGGGACCGTCCTGAGGGTCACCCCAAACCGCTTCAGTTCACCAAGCTCCCAGGGGGCCCCTTCCTCCGGCCCTTATCCGACCTCACTCCAGACCTCGGCCTGACCCTCGAGTCAACCTGTAACCCTGACCCTAACGGCGGCCCTGTCCTGACCACCAGCATCAGTACTAACTCGACTCCAGTCTCGCAGGTGCCTTCCAATTCCCAGCCTAAACATGGCCATCATCATACACAGCACGGTGACTGCAGTCAATAAAACTGTAAGCTGCCAAAAAAGTCAATCTTAAAAGTTCTCATCCCAAAGAAAAAAACAGTATTTCCAGCACCTTCTTCCATTGCTGGAGCGGCCGTGCAGGGCCTGACTCCCAGCTCGGAGCATCTGGCCCGTCTGTCTGTCTGTCTGTCTGCCCAGGTGGAACCAGACCTCCTCCAGGGGAACAGGGTAGCAGGATTCCGCCACACCCCACACCCGCGGGCAGCCCCACCTCTCCCAAAACTCGGCATTGTCCCAAGTACAGCAAAGAGGAAGGACAGGACGGAGACAGAGTTCCCAGATACTGCATCTACCTCCCCCCCCCCCCCCGCCCCCCGCCAGGGCAGTGTGCACAGAGCTGCCAGACCTCCTTTGTCAGCCAGTCTCAGCAATGCCCTGGGAAGCAGAGGGTCTAGAAGGCAACCAGGCAGCTACCTACGTCTGTTCAGGATCTGGGTGCCTGCTCTAAGCCTGGTTCCACTTGCTCACCATCTCTCTCTCTTTTTTTAAATATATATATATATATGTGTGTATGTGTGTGTGTATGTATACACACACACACACACACACACACATATGTATATTATTGATTTCAGAGAGGGAGAGAAAGATAGAAACATCAAAGATGAGAGAGAATCATTGACCGGCCGCCTCCTGCCCGCCCCACACTGGGGATCGAGCCCACAACCCGGGCTGGTCCATAGGTCGACACTCAACCATGAGCCACGCCAGCCGGGCCATCATCTCTCTTAATTGACTCCACCCTGGCACCTGCTAAGCACCACACGATCTCACATGGGTCTGTGCCACAACCAAGGCATGTGCCCTTGGCCAGAATCGAACCTGGGACCCTTCAGTCCGCAGGCTGACGCTCTAGCCACAAAATGAACTCCTTTAGTCCTCACAGCAACTTATATGGACAGAACTACAATCAGCCCCAATTTACAGATGCAAAAACTGAGGGCCAGAGAGGTCAAACAACTTGCCCAGGCTCATGCAGAGGAGAGACGTGCGGGTCCAAAGCCGCTGCTGGGACCCGCGTTCTCCCATGTTCCCTCCTGGTCTACGAGGCTGTGGGCCGAGTGGGGTGCGTTCATACTTCTGCTACCTTCTCACAGCCTGCGTGTTGCTTCATCTCCCAGGGTCTCACTTCCTCCTGTGCAAACGGGGATGACAACGCAAATTAAAGGGCTTTCAAATCTATTCCAGATGCCCTAACTGGTTTGGCTCAGTGGATAGAGCGTCAGCCTGCAGACTCAAGGGTCCCAGGTTCGATTCCAGTCAAGGGCATGTACCTTGGTTGTGGGCACATCCCCAGTAGGGAGTGTGCAGGAGGCAGCTGATCGATATATCTCTCCCATCAATGTTTCTAACTCTCTATCTCTCTCTCTTCCTCTCTGTAAAAAATCAATAAAATATATATTTTTTAAAAATCTATCCCAGATAAGGCGACCCTGTCAGGACCTCTCTCTCTCTCTCTCCTTGAAGAGGACCGTGGCTAGTTTTCTGTGTCAACTGGAGTAGCCACACAATGACCTGAGACTTGGGACAGATTCTGCCCTGGAACAGGCTAAGTCTGAAGCCCCAGGGTGCCTCCGCGGCCTCGGCCAGTGCCAGCCTGAGGGGGTGGGGGTGTGTGTGCAGGTGTCTTGCCACCCAACACGCTGCCATTGGCTGGATCCCTTCTGTGTGCTGCGTTCTTGCAATGACCCGTGGACAGCAGTCCCAACGCGCAACCTGACACGGACGGGTCCTGAGATCGGGGGCCCCGATACCTTGCCCTGTCACCCCAACAAGCCAGCGCTGAGCTGGTGGAACTGGCCTGGGAGCGCAGGTCTGCCTCAGGAGAATGGTTAGTCCAAAACGTCATCAACGTGGCCTTCCCCACGGTGGCCGGTGAAGATGCAGCAGGCTCCCCAGAAGAGTCTAGCACAGTGGTTCTCAACCTTCTGGCCCTTTAAATACAGTTCCTCAAGTTGTGACCCAACCATAACATTATTTTCCTTGCTACTTCATAACTGTAATGTTGCTACTGTTATGAATCGTAATGTAAATATCTGATATGCAGGATGGTCCTAGGCGACCCCTGTGAAAGGGTCGTTCGATCGACAAAGGGGTCGCAACCCACAGGTTGAGAACCGCTGGTCTAGCAGGCTGTGTGAACACGGGGACGGAGAAGTCAGGCTGTGTCTAGTGAGTGATGGGTCCACGTGACCCAAGAGCTCCCACGGTGCTCTGGGCATTGCAACACTTCCGACGGCGACCACAGCCCCTACCCGTCCCTGCATGGGCAGCTGAGCCGGCTGCCCCCCCCCCCCCCCCGGCCTGCGCTGGCGTTGCTGGCAATGTCTTTGCGTGTAAGCGCCACGAAGTCGGGGCTCGTGTTCACCCCTTTCTTCCCGGCACACGGACGGCGAATGAGAAATACCTGCACAGTGACTGCCCCGGAAACACGAATTGGAAAGATCAAAAATATCAACTCCATGCGTCACGATGTACCAGCTTTGTTACTGTTTTAATTCCCTATTAAAGATGCTCAGCTCAGGCTCATGACACCCCCTGAGCACCCGGCGTGCCAGGCCCTGGGCGGCACGGGGACAGATGGTTATAGTTACGCTCACACCTTGAGAGGGACGCCAGGCAGGGGCCGAGCTGCTCGCTGCACAGATGAGAAGTGAACACGTGCGAGGGGCACACCTTGGAACTTGAATCCAGTCTTGAGACTTTAAACCTGCAATTTGTCCACTCAGGACCCCCTCCCTCTCCAGCTGCTGTCCACTCAGGACCCTCCCCCTCCAGCTGCTGTTTACTCAGGACCCCCTCCCTCTCCAGCTGCTGTCCACTCAGGACCCTCCCCCTCCAGCTGCTGTCCACTCAGGACCCTCCCCCTCCAGCTGCTGTTTACTCAGGACCCCCTCCCCCTCCAGCTGCTGTCCACTCAGAACCCCTCTCCCTCCAGCTGCTGTCCACTCAGGACCCCCTCCCCCTCCAGCTGCTGTCCACTCAGAACCCCCTCCCCCTCCAGCTGCTGTCCACTCAGAACCCCTCCCCCTCCAGCTGCTGTCCACTCAGAACCCCTCTCCCTCCAGCTGCTGTCCACTCAGAACCCCCTCCCCCTCCAGCTGCTGTCCACTCAGGACCCCCTCCAGCTGCTGGCCAGGAGCGAGTCATTAGCAAGGGGACGCCTTCCCGAGGCTGCAGGTGGCCTGTGATGAGGTGTTCGCTGAGGAAGTGAGGAGGGGGGGCGGGGCTTATCTCCTGTCATTGTTGGACCTGGTGCTGCTTCCCTTCACAGCTGTCCGTGGAGGTGGAAGAGAGATTCCTATTTCGGAGATGCTGGCTTTGGATGCATATTTAATTTCACAAGTAAAATACAACTGTCGTGTCTTTGTGCGAAAATAAAATGTGAGTGATAAGGCTTGAGTCCCTTTTAACCAGCCCCTCTTCCACGAGGCGATCGCTCCTGCTGATTCCACAGGGGACCTCCGGATCTTTCACTCTGGCGTCTTTATTTCTCCCTCAAACATGATACAACACTTACTGTGTTCCAGGCACTGTCTCAACTGCCTTCCTCATATTAACTCAGTTAGTGCTGTCAGGTATATGTGACCAACACACACACACACACTCACACACACACACACAGTCACACTAGCCAGGATTCTACAACTTGCCCTTGTGGCTCAGCAGTACATCTGGGAGATTTTCCCGGTCCGTGCGTGTAAGACGGCGTCACGTCCCGGGGCTGCGTGGGCACCTGCTCTGAGTGCGGCGGCTTGTTTAACGAGAAACCCACGGCAAGCGTGTCGACGCCATAAATACTGTCCCCTACGCCTGGTGAAGAGTAAGCGTGGGAGGGTTTTCTGGGTGGATTTGCTGAAGGCGTGGGAAACCTTAACTCAGCAGGTTAATCTCTGCATCACATATGCGTGGGCAGAGCCGCCAAGCACCTTGGCCGGTCGGTCCGTGGGTGGGTGGGTGGTGGAGAGGTTACCATGGGGGAAGCCACCCTGATTTCCACCGAAGCAGGTTGGAGTGGCTGCTGTTTGAAGGAGCAAACGACCAGACTGCCCCTGAGGGATCTGGTGGACGGGAGCCCCATGCCACCAGGAGGCCTGCAGGCAACCGTGGTGCCCAGACTCCAGCCCTGAGACCTGGAGCAAGTCACTGGGCTCCCCCAGCCCTCGGAGTCCTCATCAGGAAAGCTGAGGTGCAGGGTCTGCCCCGCGTACCCCCCTCCCGCCCCCCATTGCCCTCATCTGACAATCAAATTGCAATTCCTAAGGAAAGCGCCATTTTCCTTGGAAACGCCCCCCACAGAATGGAACCTCGTTTCGCAGCGAGCAGAGCCCAGGCCTCTGTCCCAGCTGCCCAGGTATTCGAGCTTCTCCGTCCTTCGATGAACAGCCCTTAAACTGTTTGGGGGGTGGGGGGGCTTCGTGGTAAAGTCTCTTCCTGTGCGGGGGGCTCCGTACCTGTAGAACCCCAGCTGCTGGGTGAGCGTCCCCCTCCCCCCTCCCTACATGCCCCAGGAGAACCCAACACCCCAGGTCACAGAACTGAAGGCTGAGTCTGAGCATGTGCAGGGCGGCCCCGCTCACAGGGCTCAGGAGCAGCAGAGCTGGAGGTCAGCCTGACAGAGCCTGGCCTCGCAGCCACCACCCAGCATGGAGGACGCAGCTCAGGCTGCTTTCCTGGCCGCTGCCACGGGAGCCAGGGGCTCGGGAACCCACAGGCGACAGGCGACAGGCGACAGGCGGGCTCAGCATGGCCTCTCGCTTGACGTACTGCCAGTGCCCGGCGTGTCCCCAAGGCCATCACTCCACTTCGGCTGCGCCCAGCAACCATCTTCCCTGACTCGCCTGTCAACTCAGAGGGGCAGGCGGTGGGATCCATGCTCTTAAGACAGCCGCACGTGGAGGAGGGCCCACCTACAAGACGTCACCACCCCGGTCTCCGGGAGGGGCCGTTTCCAATTCCCCAGCCTGAGGGGCGAGCATCTGGGAGGTCGGGTGTCCAGGCGGCTCTGCGGCAGGTGCCCGTGCTGAGAGGAAGCCTGCTGCTGCTGCTGGATTGCTCCCCTGTTTCCCAGATAGGAAGAGGAAGGCTCCAGTGGGGGCGTCTTCATGCTCTTCATTCGGGACCCACCCAGACGGCGATGGGGCCCTCCATTGAGTGTGTCAGTCCTCGGGTTCAAAGGTGACAGCCGGCCGGCCGCCTGTGTACACAGGTGTGGCTGCAGGGACCCAGGTGTTCCCCGCAGGGACCCCAGCCAGCTTCTGGGGACGGCCTGCCTGCCCTCTCCTCTTCTTTACTTGAGGGGAGCGCCCACTGGGTCTCATTAACACTCTCCTGGGAATGTTCTCAGGCCGGGAATTGGGGAGCTCTGGAAGCAGGGTGTGGGGAGCCAAGGTGAAAATGTACTCTTTGCTTACACAAAGGGTTACTTAGCACAGCCATTGTGCCCAGGCGGCCGCTGTGGGACACAGGCGCTGAGTCAGTGCTGGCTGGCCCTGTGGTCCCGTCCGACACCTCTGACTCCAGCCCCCAATCATTCCCTCTAGGACAGTGGTTCTCAACCTTCCTAAGGCCGCGACCCTTTAATGCAGTTCCTCATGTTGTGGTGACCCCCAACCATGAAATTATTTGCGTTGCTACTTCATAACTGTAATTTTGCTACTGTTATGAATCGTCATGTAAATACCTGATATGCAGGATGTATGTTCATTGTTACAAATTGAACATAATTAAAGCATAGTGATTAATCACAAAAACAATATGTAATTGTATATGTGTTTTCCGATGGTCTTAGGCGACCCCTGTGAAAGGGTCATTCAACCCCCAAAGGGGTCGCGACCCACAGGTTGAGAACCGCTGCTCTAGGAATTCCCTCACAGTAGGAGAGGACACACCACAGGCAGGACCGGGAAGCCAGGTGTGGGTCTGCAGAACTGCAGGGGTGGCGAAGACCAGCCAGGGTGCAGGGGCGGGCAGTCCTCGGGGGACACTCAGGGAGGGAGGCGGGAAGGCACTTGGTGCCAGGGAGCCAGAGGTCTTGCTTGCCAGCCTGAGCACTGGGCATCTCTCTTGTTTGACAAGAGCTGACAAAGTATGATAGCAAGGGGGTGGCTTTGGAGCTAAACAGAGCTGAGTTCAAGTTCAGGCCTCCGCTGGGGGACCCCGCTGTCCTGTGTCCTCACCCATAGAGGCCCAGCTTCAAGGGGCACCGCTGAGCACAGCGGTGGTACTCCCTCCCTCTGCCTCTTGGGCCAGAGCTTCAGGATCGGGTACCCGGTCCATTCGACTGTTTTCTAGAACAAGTGACCGAGTAGTATGCCCTAGACCTGGCCCGGGGACTAGCTCAGGCCTCTCTATGCCCCAGGACACAGGCGCCTGCTCTCAGTCAGAACAGGAGCCCATTACAGGCCACGTGTCACTAGGCTGAGACACTCAGTCCGCCCCGACGAGAGCCAGGCAGCGAGATTTCACAGACTCCAGTCTCGTGAGAGAGAAATATTCAATAAAGAATTGGCGTGACACACGGAGTGGGGTGCCCTCGCCACACACGGTCAGCGTCCGCCTCCCGTCGGAAGGGCTGCACTCCTTGCTGAAGGGCCCAGACAGCGAACACATTCTTTTAAAAATTATTTCAAGTCAAACATTCACTTGATCACCCTGCACTAGCTTAACTTGGAAGCTACTTTCTGAGGGCTGGGGTGGTGGTGGGGTGAGGGAGAATGGTCAAGACCTAAATCAGAACGTGGACAGCATGATCAAAAACGTATGTTCCCGTCTCTACATCAACTGGAGACGCTTCAAGATCCGAATAGCTGCAGAACTCGAGGGTTTCAGAGAAAGTACTGTCACCAGCTGGGCAGGAAAGCGCTTTGACGTCACCGTTTCGCTGGCCGATGTCACGGTGACCTGCCAGGCAGAGCAGAACATGACTGTGTCTGCAGACCTCGGGAGGGGGACAGACCGCTCTTGGGGGGCCTGTTAAAAACCTGCAGGGACCACGTGGACAAGGAGGGGTTCTTTCCAGTTCAGCTGTCCGGGGCTTGGCTCGGTGCGGAACTCCCCCGGCTATCGTTACCGGGAACAGACTCCTTTCCCCCGTAACATAAATCACGCACAGCCGAACCGCATGGGAGAGAGACTCCTGCGATTTTAAACCCAAGACCTGCGGGTCTGCAGAAGGAATTTTGCTGCTAAGTGAAATCCAATCCACAGCATGGTTCAAGCATCATGGGGCTTCCTCCCTGGGAGTGCAGACGCCCCAAACAAGAGAATAAACACCAACTCTGGGCAGGAGGTGGCCAGGGCGCTGGCCGGAATGGACTGGACTGGCCCAGAAACGGCCAGGCATGCAAAACAGAGTGTGTGTGCGTGTGCGTGTGTGTGTGTGCAGGGCAGTATATTCCTGGCTAAGGAAAGGCAATGAAAGCCCCAACAAAAATCAAATGGAAAGTCTGAGTTGTTCCTGGGAATTCTCCTTTTCCCATCGGGGACGAGCAGAGGACTGGCCTGGAGTCTGCAGCCCGGCTGCCGAGGGCTCCGCCTCCTCTGCTGGCGGCAAGGCCAGGCTGTGACTGAGTCACGGCCTCAGATCATTCAGGTGGTGGCCCTGAACAGGTGACAGGACCCGTGACCTCTGAAAGACCCCCCCCCCCCCCATTTCCCATTACTCGGCCTGACTCCTCAGGCTGCAAAAGCCTTGATGTCCACACATACGCATGGGCACGGGAGCCTGGCTGCTTCCTTAAAAGGCAGGCGGGAATTAATGGGCCCCAGTCAGTGCCCTTCCAGTTCAGAAAACTGTTCAAAACCACCACCAATGGTGCGCTGGAAGCGAGCTGGAGTGCCTCCAGCCGCCACTTTGGAGGACAAGACACCTGGGAAATGCTGACTAAAGCGAACCAACACCATAACATCATATAGTTTCACACCCAGACCTGAACTGCCCCCCCAGCACATGACCGACCGCTTTAGCACGCCCTCTGCAAGAAGGTAAGCGCACGGACAAAGTGGAACATTACACGCATCTCCGCCAACACTCGCTTCTCCTGACCCCAAATTGTATCCATGTGACACGGCCATGGCGATCTTTCCCTATAACTTTCGGTTTTATTTTATAATATTATTATTTCAAAGCAACAACACCTTCAACCTCCCAAATTATCTTTGAAGTACTAAGTGTCCCTCTTTTACCCAAAATATATATCTTGCTTCGCTAACGTTGATCACAAACACATTTTGGGGATAAGTTTCCCGGGACTATTTTATTAACAAGTCCATTGTTTGTGGGGTTTTTTTGTTTGTTTTTTTAAAGAACTTTAAAACTGTAGCTAATGAAAAAAGTGACCCTTATCCACATCAAGATGGACAGAAAGTTTAGACGGGACTGCAGACCGCTTAGAAAGAAAGAAAAAAAACACACCACCGAAACCCTGGTGGCTTCTTTACGTCAGGGAACGTGACCGTCCCCCTGGTTTGCTGAGGGTAATGCCATGTGTTGGAATGCATCCGAAACGTAAATAAACGCCTCCTCCTGTCTTTCCCAGAGTCTTTTTTCTTAATTACATCCCCCCTCCCCCCGCTTGGATTTTATGAGGATCTCCTTTGTTTTGTTCTGAAAATTCAACTGTCTACCAAGAAAGGGGTCCCCGTCGCTCCAGGAGCGTCCCCTCTCCCCCAGCACCTCCACAATCCAGCCAGGGGCACAGGTCTCTGGGAAAGTCTGTATATGACAAATACGATGAACGCCCAGGACTGGAGAACGGGAGCGGAGGGGCTGCCTGCCCTGCCCCAGCCCCACGAAGTCAAGTGGCTCAGTCTAGCAACTGTAGGGCGCGTGCTCCCAATCCCCCTGGGTGACACCGACCAATCCACATTCCCATGCTTATGTAGGGGAGACGGATGTATGAGCAACAAAGGGGTTTATGCAGATTCAGAAACCCTGGCGGCCCCGGCAGTCCGGAACTGCACCCTGCACAGACTTCGAATCTCCCACCAACAGCCTCCCACCCAGAAAAAAAACCCCGTGCACAGCTGGGATCGACCATTGTGTCCAGTACTTCCATGCCCACCATGGCTCTCTTCTGAGACTGAGTGGTGTTTGCATCTTAATGGGTTCGGTGACAGGGAGCCATTTCGCCGGGAACAACCTGAAGTGATACCGAGTTTTTAACACCTATTTGTATGTTGGACTGATCGGCTCGGCGCTAAGACGAGCATTTAATGACATGCCAGTCAGTCCCGGCCCAGCTTAAGTACCCCCTCGGACGGGCTGGCTTAAAGAAAAATGACAGAAAATGTTCTTTAATAACTATGGTTTACCCATTGCTTTCAGATAGCTAAGTGGCACGTTCTCACCTCATTTGCAGCTTTTCATCTCAAATGGGCATTGCGTTTGAAATATCCTCTTTCTTTCTTTCTTTCTTTTTTTCCTCCCCGAGGCTGCCACTTGAAAGTTGAAATCTCGCAAGAATGTAATGGTGCGCGCCAGCCCTCTGAATTACAGGGTGACCGCCCGAGCGGGTCCTCAAAAGCACGTGTCTTTTTTATGCCGCATAAAAGGCTGAAATGTTTACATATCAAAAGGCTATAGGCCAATTTCTGTCAAAATTACACATGAAGTTAAGCAGTACAAGCAATTTATTTAAACACTAGTCATTGTAGAAAAATTCAAAACCATATGCTCTTTTAGCAGTTTTTACAAATGCATTTGACCCATGACTTGGCTAGACATACAAGCTTCATAATTTACTCTAAATTTCAAATCCCCTTGACGTTTAAATAAAAGATCTTCATTAATGAGGTTTACATGAATGAAAACTTTAGAAGCTGATATCGATTAGCGAGGGGCTTCGGAACCGGCGGTGCGTTCGCTCCAATTTTCAAATGACTGACTTTGCTAATCATTTCAAGAGAAAGCCCCGCCGAGGACAAATTATCCTCATTTGCATCCTGTGATTTGCAAAAGCAACAGGCAGTCACTTTGGAAATAAACTTGAGTAAATAGCTCCGCTGTGGAAAGCCGGTTTTTGCAACCCTGGAAACTATGTATTTTTTTTTTTTCTGATGCTTTGGGAACACGTCATTTTTCGACACCCTCTTCTTTACCCCCAGTGTTATGTTGAGTTTTCCTAACACCTTGATTATTTCGTCCTCAGGGGCTCCGCGCGTTCATTTGGAAGGTTGCAAAAGAGGGTCTCTATCGCTGAGTGTAGAGGCCCCAGCCCCTGTGTGCGGAGCAGTTGGGTGGTATTCGTGCCTCTTGTCCTACTGCACACGCCTAACCTCCCGGGGGCAAATTCCCCCAGACTACTGGAGATGTGCCGGGGAGGCAGGGCCCCGGGGCGGGTTTTAAGCACTAGTTTGAGACAATGGATTTTTTTAAAGCCCCAACACAATGGAATTGCTCTGAATCCCAGGCGGGTCTGGGTGCTGCCCACAGGCGGAAGGCTCTCTGTGCTTTGCCCCCACTAACCGGCCCTGCAAGGCGGGCTCTGCACCTTTGAAAAGCACAGGCCACGTTTTGCACGTGACACGAAAAACCCCACTGAAACGCCCCCCATTATGCGCTCTGCTCTGTCGCCGGGCAAGAGGCTGAAAGAATTAAGGAAAGAAAGTTCCTGAAACCCTAAGAAGTTGGGGCCCCCGGATGCTTCAAGCTTTTATTGTTTGTTTGCTTTTAACAGCCGCGGGTGCTGGTTCGCGCGCAGGGATAGTGGGCGACAGCTTTCTCGGGGATGGAAACATCTGGGCGGGAGATGCCCAGGCGCGCTCCGAACTCGGGCGCTCTGTGTTACATCAGAGAAACAATGTCATCTGTGCTGAGGAATCAGTGTCGCGGTGACTGCGGCGCGGATGCCGGAACCGCAAATACACCTTATGCGTGTCGAATCCGCTGATCCGTTCTTTAATATCTTAAAAATGAGGGCTATTACCGGAGCGAAGGACTCCGCAGCAAACACATTTTCGTCGACTTCTGCGTGGTGATTGCTTCGTGTGAAATCGTGTTTGGGTGATAATGGGGGAAATCAGCAGCGTGTTTACCGCCTCTCCGCCCTCCGCGCTCGCCAGCCGCCTCGGCCACTCCGGGTCCTCCCTGCTGAGCGGTGCCTGCGGGCCGACAAACAATCGCGTAGCCACACGGGGTGGGCAATTTGCGTGCCACGCATTTGTCATTCCAACTGAACAGGGAGGCGCGAGGCCGCTGATTGTTGGTTCCGTGCAGCGGACACTTGTGGGTTTCGGCCGGAGGAGGCAGTCGCAGGGCCCCTGCCAACCTTCCCGGCTCCTGCCTTCCCGCGGACCCACCGCCCCGGGAGAGCCGGTGGGATAAGAGGAGTAGCATGGCCTGGGGTCCCTGCGTCCACTCCCAGGAAGCCCCTCTGCAGGAGGGCAGACCTTGGGAATGATTTTCCTTTTCTTGGGCCCAGCTGACATCCTTGGAGGGGGGTTGGAGGGGTGGGGACAGCACACTTCTTTGTCCCAAGGAAAAGCACTAAAAACAAAAATAAAATTAAAATGCCTCTAAGTCCACCCCCAGCCTCCGGGGGAAGGGGTCACAATGCGGCAGCCTCTTTAATGTCAGGGCGGTCAGCGACCCCGTGAGTGTGGCCGTGGTTCTATCCACTGGAAACCCCGAGGCCTAGAGGGAAGGGTGGTTGGCAAAAGTGGCCGCGTCAGGCTGGCAGCACAGTGCCCTTCTCACCCGGGAGTCGTGGGCGAGTGGGGGGACCCGGAAAGCCAGGGCCGAAGAAGTCTAACTGATGCATAGCATGAGCCCCAGTGCGCCGAGGGGAGGGAGCGTGGAGGAGAAACGCGGGGCGTCTTACACTGCGCACCACGGAGACACCCGCATGGACTCGGCCCCGTTCCCCTTGGCGCTTCTGCCTGGGGCAGGCTCGGCGAGGATCTGAAAGGACCCCTCACGTGCCCCCGCCGTGCACCCGGCCACGAACCCCAAAGCCGTGAGCGTCGCTGCGGAAGCGCAGCCTCGATCTGTCTCCCAGCGATGGCACCTGGGAGGCTGGGGGACGGTGTGCGCCGGGCCGTGGCGTGGAGTCTCCCGGAAAGGGGAAAGGCCCGGCCTCGGCGGGTGGGAGGGGGAGGCGCTGCACCGCTTCCCCCGACCTGTCCCCTCCGAAGGGCAGGACCCCGCTCCTGGCTCTGGGAGCAGCTTTTATTGTAAAAGTCCCGTCGCCTCCCCCGGAGACCCGGCTCCTCCCGCCTCGTCGCCGCCGACCACCGCTTCCCCCTCTGCTCGGCGCTCAGGCCCCGCGGGTGGGCGCGGGGCGCGGACGGAGGTGCGTGCTGTGCGGGGAGGCCCGGGAGGAGCGGCGCCGCCGCCCGGCTTCTCCGTTTGGGCCCCTCCCGCGCGCCGCCGGTTCGGCGCTCCGACCGGGAACCGCCACGGGCAAGCGGCCTTTCCCCTGCGCCCCGGCGCCCAGGCGGCGGCCCACGTTCTCAGACCTTGTGCGGCGACCTCCGGCAGCCCCGCGGAGCCCCTTAGCCAACCCGCGAGAAACGGGGAGAATGGGGTGAGTTAGAGGCTGCCCTCTCGCGGGACCCCCAGCGCCCCCACCTCTCGGCCCTCGCGGTCTCCCTGGGCCCGCGCTGCTCCTTCCCGGCCGACGCCGGAGCGGCCACCCCGCAGGGCCGAGGGCGGGACGCGCGCGCCGGCCCAGGGACCTCGGGGTGTCCTTTCGTTCCGCGCGCCCAGTAGCCTACCTTCTCGCGGGGCGCTCGGCTGCCTGCGCGCCGTCGTGGGCTGGACGCGACTCCCGAGGCTCCGGCGGGTGGGCGGGCGGGCGGGCGGTGCCGCGCGAGGATCCCGCAAATCACGCCGGCGCCGGCGGCGAGCGGAACCGGGCCGGGCCACCGAGGCCGGGAGCCCAGCCTGGGCCTTCCCCGGAGGGATAGCGAGGGGGCCTGGCCGGGCCGGAGCTGGCCATTCGGAGGGGAAAAGCGCGACGCAATGGTGGGGGGAAGGGGGAACCCCCAAAGCCCCATTTTTGTATTGAAACAAAAAGTTTGGGAGAGAAGACACCCCATTTCCAAAATATAATAATTTTTAAAAAGAAAAGAAAATGCAAAACCTACCGACACCCACGCAGTCCCCAGCTGGGAGCGGGCTCGGAAGGCTGCTGCTGATGGCCACGCGGAAAAGTGGCCGAGTTCGGTTTCCGCAGGGCAAGGCCTGGGGGCTGCCTGCTATGGTGCTTTTCAGACCCAACGTGGCTGAAAAAAATACACACACACGAATATTTAAAGACGCGCGCGGCACCGCTCCCGTCCTTGGTGCCTTTACAAATGTCGGCCTTTGCAAAAACTACTGGGTTCGGGGTGGCGGGTAACCAATCCCGTTTGGGAGACAAAATACAGCGGAGGTGAGATGAGGCGGCGAGCGCCGGGCCGGGAAGACCGGACTTTTCAGTCCTGCCGGAGGTGAACGCTGCCCCTCACATTTTCTAAAAAACAAAACAAAATCGGAAAGGGGGGGGGGGGGGAGAAAAAAGAAAAGTTGCCCCAAAGTAGAATCGGCCACAATGAATTTGAGCTTTTCGTCGAGGAAATCGCACCCAGTCCTAGGACCCAATCCGAGGGGAAAGGGGGGGGCGGAGAGGTCAGCGGAGGAGCGGAGCGCCGCGGCCGCACAATGGAATTAATGAGATTAACTGGGGCAATTAGGGCGCCCGCCCAGCTCCGCCGGCCCGCGGCGGGGCGGCTGAATGGAAAAGATTAGGTTAATTTCATTAATTTGCAATCCACAATCTCTCTTCAGGCCCCCTAACCCCCTCCCCTTGGCACCTTTGCCCCTCCCCCCTCCCAAGCCCCCCCCGCCCCCCCAGGAACGGCAAGGGCCGAATCTGGTCTGTTTGTCATCTGCATATTACCAGGAACTAAATCCAGGATGACGTCGACTCGGTATAAAACCAACAAGAGGTTCAGCTGGGCTAAACTCCGTCCTACCCGCGGGTTGAGTTCGGCGAGCGCTGCGGCGAGGGGAGGGCGGGAGGAGGGAGCGCGGACGCAGGGGGCGGGGAGGGGAGCGGGGCCGCGCACTCTCCGGCGCTCTCTTTCGGTTTGGTCCGGCTTCGGAGGAGCGTGGACCCCCCCACTTGGAGGCTCTTTTCCTCCGCGCGTCCCCTCCGCCCCCCGGTCCCGGCACGGGGCTCGGGGATGCCCGCCAGCATGTTCAGCATCGACAACATCCTGGCCGCTCGGCCGCGCTGCAAGGACTCGGTGCTGCCGGTCGCTCCCAGCACCGCCGCGCCCGTCGTCTTCCCGGCCCTGCACGGGGACTCGCTCTACGGCGCCGGCAGCGCCGCCTCCTCGGACTATGGCGCCTTCTACCCGCGCCCCGTGGCCCCCGGCGGCGCAGGCCTCCCGGCCGCGGTCGGCGGCTCCCGCCTGGGCTACAACAACTACTTCTACGGGCAGCTGCACGTGCAGGCGGCGCCCGTGGGCCCGGCCTGCTGCGGGGCCGTGCCGCCGCTGGGCGCCCAGCAGTGCTCCTGCGTCCCGACGCCCCCAGGTAGGGTCGTGCGCTCCGGCCTCCGCCGCCGGCCGCGGGCCTCCGCCTGGGGCGTGGGCGGGCGGTGGTGCCAGCTTTTTCCACTTTGCACTAACTTTCCTCCTCTTGCAAACCTGGACCCCCCCCCCTTATTTTTATTTTATTTTATTTCATTTATTTTATTTTATTTTCTGTTTTTGCCGATCGGGGCAGTGGTTTAACACTTGCTATGAACTTGACGAGGGGTTAGCAGGAACTGTCTGCGTAGGAGACTCAGGCTTTTAGGGTTCCCTGGCTGGCTTTGGGAGTGTGGGTGGACCCTCGATTTCCATGCACCTCCACTTCACAGCACTCCCTTGTAGACGAGTTTCATGAACGTTGGCGTGGTGGTGGCGGCGGGCGGCTGGCGCGCCGGGGCCAGGAAGCCGCTGACCTTGCGCCCCGCTCCTTCGCAGGCTACGAGGGCCCCGGCTCGGTGCTGGTGTCCCCGGTGCCGCACCAGATGCTGCCCTACATGAACGTGGGCACGCTGTCGCGCTCCGAGCTGCAGCTCCTCAACCAGCTGCACTGCCGGCGGAAGCGGCGGCACCGCACCATCTTCACGGACGAGCAGCTGGAAGCGCTGGAGAACCTCTTCCAGGAGACCAAGTACCCGGACGTGGGCACGCGCGAGCAGCTGGCCCGGAAGGTGCACCTCCGGGAGGAGAAGGTGGAGGTAGGCGCGGGCCCTGCGCTGCGCTCCAAGGCCCTTCCCAGATCCTAGGGCCCCGGCCGGGCTAGTCCGCGCTCCGCGGGCCTCTCCGCACTAAACAATATCCCATCTCCCGGCGGGGTGGCCGGGAGGCTGCGGAGGGCCCTTTAGGCCCAGGAAGTTGACGGGAAATGCGGCAGAGGGAGCGAGTCTCCTTTCTTTTCGTGGTCGCGGGCGCTCTCCTGGTCCCGGGTGCCCCGGCTCTGGGGGAACAAGCGCGCCTTTGCTGGTAACTGTTGTTTTGTCCTCCATATGCATCAGGTCTGGTTTAAAAACCGCCGGGCCAAGTGGAGGCGGCAGAAGCGGTCCTCGTCGGAGGAGTCGGAAAACGCGGAGAAGTGGACCAAGCCGTCTTCCAAGGCGTCGCCGGAGAAGAGGGAAGAGGAAGGTAAAAGCGATTTGGACTCGGACAGCTGACGGCCGCAGGCCGGCCTGGCGCTTGCCTCACGGGAAGGACTTGCACAGACAGACGATGCTACTTTGTTGCACACACGCTGCCTTGCAGGAGGGGTCGGGAGGAGGAACGAGGAAGGAGGAGCTGTAAATAGTGTACAGAGCCCGGAGGGCCGGGCGGCCGGTGCCAGGTCGGGCAGCGGCGGCTCGCAGCCCCGCAGTCCGGCTGAAGCCGAAGCCACCTGTGTCTTGCTCGCGTTCGCTGTAGTATTTATAGTTAAGTTAAAGGTGACAACCCAATAAAGTGACGGCCATGTAGATGGGCCACAGGCTGTTTTTCGTGCCTCCGCAGGACCCCGGGCCGAGGCCCAGGAAACAAATCGATGTAGCCCAGCTTTGGAAGGAAAATGGGGCAGCTCTGACGTGTCCAAAAGAAAAAGAAACTGTGGTTATGAATCCGCCCCAGGGCGGGCGGCTGTTCTGGTTTGAAAGTACACTTGGTTTCTAGGTCTCCGGGAAGGGGTGGGGAGCGCTGGGGTCTGTTGGGGGGCGGGGTATAGCATCGCCCGGTCAGGTTCCCCTTTCCCCAGGCCCTTGGGGAGACCGTCCCAGGCAGGAAGCTGTCACGGGAAGCAGAATCCATCCGCAGGGGAGCTGGGGGAGCCCGGGACCCTCCGCAGGCCCTGCTCCTGCGAATTCCCCGCACCTGAGGCTAAGGGTTCGCAGGTGAGGTCAGGCATAGGCGAGCCCTCGCTCCCTCTGCTTTCCTGGCCTTTCCTGGGCGCTGCTGCTGCTGCCCGCCTCCTCCAGGGCAAGCGTTTCTGCCCCACAGCCCTGCTGGCCTGGCTCCTGCCCGGTGGCCAGGGCTGTGTGCCCCGGGGCGCAGTGGAGACCGCGCGCTGGGCCCTTAGGGCTTCTCCCTGAGCGCTTAGTTCTGGGGATCAGGCGGCCAACCGGGCCTAAGAGCGCCCTGGCTGCCCAGTGCGAGGTGGGAGCACAGGCGCCTCCTGCTTTCTCCCTAAGCTGTCTCGTCTCTGGGCCAACTGGGGCCACAGGAGTGCCCCAGCGAGCCCGGTGCGCTGGTCCTCCCCTGGGAAGGCCTGAGTTGGGCGGGTGAGCGCTTGGGATAAGGAGGGAGGTAAGAGCAAGCCTTCCCTGTGATTTCCCAGACCAGGGGCGGGCGGAGAGGAGGTCAGGGCCCCCCACAAAGTGGCTTCTAGTGCTCGAACGTTAGGTGTTGCATTAAATCCATTGCATAGACGAGGAAGCTAAGACTGAGCTCTGCAGCTCCGCGGAGGTGTCCGCCCGGAGCAGGAACATGTGAGCGGCGTTTCCTGCCCCGGGGCTGCGCCGCATTTGGTGTGAGCACCCTCCGGGGAAGCTGTGCGTGCGGCTGTGGAACTCTGTCCGCGCAAGGTAACAGCTTTTTACAAGAAGCAGTATTTTTTTCACAGCTTCTTATATGTTTAAAAGGTGCTTCTGGAGTAGATGAGGTGACACTTGTGAAATATGCAGTGCCTCCCAGTCGTCCCTCTTTAATAAGGAGGCACTTACTCCTAGACCCACCGAGGGGGCAAGGGCGCCGTGTTCACACCCAGACTCCATCCTTGGTGACCTTGGCCAATGACTTGGCCCCAACTCTGCTCCTTGCTTTCCATGCCCGTGAGCCAGGCACAGTGGTCCTGTCTGCTGCTCTGTTGTGCGCATCACAGGCGCTGTGATGGAGCCTCCAGCCTGGCTACTTTTTAGAACATAAGTAACGGTTTTTATTGTCTCAGGCCAGCACATCAGGATCTGTGTTCATGACCTCATTTTCCTTTTCGAGAGCTCTGGGGTGGGGAGTGTCTTCACCATTTTTACGGGTGAGGAAATTAAGGTTCAGAAAGGTTAAATATTTGAACAACGTTCAGTTCGTAAGAAATAGAGAGGGACGCCATCGTCGCCCACCTAAGTCTTATGCCATCATTGGGAATGTTCCCACTGAGACCAGGGCTGGAGCGCTGCTCAGCAGAGCCGATTCCTTACCTTCAGATGGATCTTGTGCCGTTGGCCTGCCTGACTTCCAGGGTGAGGGGGCCTCGCCTGCTGGGCACTCAGCTCCCCATTGCTGCTCCTGGGTGCTGACCCCACCCCCCATCAGAGGGGTGAGCCTGCAGGCGATCCAGGATGAGCCCTGACTCCCCCTCCTTAGGCACTCCGTTATTCTAGAACAGCGGTCGGTCGGCAAACTCATTAGTCAGCAGAGCCAAATATCAACAGTACAATGATTGAAATTTGAGAGCCAAATTTTTTTAACTTAAACTATATAGGTAGGTACATTGTTATTAACTTAATTAGGGTTCTCCTAAGCTGGCCTTTGTTAAAAACGTCCTCAATCTGAGGGGTTGACCTCAGCAAATGTACCCCCACTTCTTCTAATGCCACTTTTTCAAAATAGACTCGCCCAGGCTGAAAACCGACTTCTGTGCATGGGCCACGAAGTTTCAATTGCACTGTATGTGCGCCCCCGCACATGGTATTTTGTGGAAGAGCCACACCCAAGGGGCCAAAGAGCCGCATCTGGCTCGCGAGCCGCGGTTTGCCGACCACTGTTCTAGAACGTTCTAGCAGGGCAGCAGTGGCGGCAGTATCCCACCCTGAGAGATTTGACATCTTCAGGACTATAAAGCCCTCTGTGTCTCTTTGCCCAGAACGTGCTCTCACACTTCCTGTATGAGGGGATCTTGTATTCTAAAAAGTATGCATTTGTCTAGTCTGGAGAGGGGTTCGTGGCAAGTGACAGGGAGAGGGGACCGAGGGAGGAGCAGGTTCGGTCCGCCCCTCTTTCTCCTGCAGGCCCCGGGCAGCTGGGGCTCGGTCTGCTGTCTGGGCCCGCGGTGGGAGTCGGGGAGGCTGGGTGGTGTCACGGAGCAGGGGACACGCGGCCTCACGGGCAGGGTCTGGGCCTCGTGACTGGGAGTTGGGGTCAGGGTGTTGGGGAGTGGTGTGCGTGTGTGTTCAAACGGGCCTGGCGTAAGGCCTCCGCTCTGCACAACTCCCCTGGAACTGAAGGTATTCTCCCCATTTCACAGTTGAGCAAACCGAGGCTTCACGTTAGCACGAGGGGCCAAAATGAGAACTGCCGTCTGCACGAGACAAGGCTCTTGCGATGCCCTTGAGCCAGGCGCCTCACAGAGCCCAGCTGCTCTTCCTGGTGAACACACAGCTGTGGACACAAGTTCCACAGCACGTGACGCACAAGTGCCTGCCGCTGCCCCTGGGACCACGGGAATTAATCCGCCACTAAGTGCAAGGAGCAGGGACAACTACTAGAACCCCTAACGTCAGTCTAGCACTTGCCACGGCAGAGGCTTCCGCAGAGGCTCCAGGCCCTCGGGAGGCGGGAGGCCAGGCCCTTGTTCAGATGGGAATCTCGGAGGCTCTGACTAAACGCCTGCCCTTGGCACCTAGTGGAGGACTGAGCGGGCCCTGAGCCCCCAAGGCCCGAGCAGGCCTCCCACAGACCTGCGGGTGCAGGCAAGGTATGGGGGAGCGGCTTCCGGGTGCCGGGTCACCTGGGCCAAGTAACAGCATGCAGTGTTGGGGGGAGAGCGGGTCCTCTGATTGTGAACAGGCTGCGTGGAGCGAGGGCCCTTTCTGCTCTTAGCACTGGGCTGTGCATGGGGTGGGGGCGCTGGGAAACTGCTCTGCTACCCACATCCCTGGAGAGCACCTCTCAGTGACCGTTCCTTAATCACGTGGCCTTTCACCAGCGTTTGGCCGAGGAGTCAATGTCTTGAGCCTGCGTGAAGGATGTTGTTCTAATGGCTGCGTGTGAGAGCGAGGCTGCAGATTCCTCCTTGAGTGTGGGGGAGACGGGGCGGGAGGTAGGGGTGACAGGGAGCTCATTTCCTGGATCTGATGAGGTTTTAAGTGGCTCAAGTAAAGCAGTTTAGGCACCCCGACCCCCACCCGAAGCTCTTTGGGTTCCTATGGTAGGGCCCCAAATTCACTTTCCTTTTGTTCATTGCACACCCAACCCGGTCATCTCCTTACGGGAAATGAAGGAGGGCAAATGCGTCCGTTCGCCTTCATGGAGGTGGAATTCCAGCCGGGGGAGGGGGCGATGGGGCGAGTGGGCAGCTGGGCGGCTGGCCCTTAACCCACACTGGTCCCAGCCTCCATCCAGCCGGGACCGGGGAAGAGTCCTCCTCGCCTGTGAAGTGGGCTTGGGCGGAGGCTGGAGAGGCTGGGAGGCAGCACCCAGCAGTGGCTGACAGGGAGTAACACCTCCATGGGCTGGGGAACGCCCTGCATAAGCAGATTGGAATCAGGAACACGCCTTGTTTGTAATTGTTGGTGTAGGAGTTTTTGCATGACCACAGGACACAGGCTTAAGACAAGGGAGCATCTGATAAGGTATAATAGGTCGTCTTCTCCAGAAGAGGTTTAGGACAAGCAGATTTAGAGGGAAGAGGGCGGGAACTGGGAGTGGATTTGGATTTCGTTTCCGAGCTTTGTGAAATGACCTTGACATTTTTTCCAAAGTTCTGGGAGGAACGGATCGTGGCAGGGTTTTGGCAGCCGGGACCACTGGCTGGGGGACCTGGGGTGTCCCGGAGGCCCGTGCTGGAGCCGTGTGACAACATGGAGGCCTCTGCCTGCTGTGGCGTGGTAGATCCCGGGAAAATAAGAAGCCATTGTCTCTGCGCCCCCGGGACCCGGGACCAGGAGGGTGAATGATGGCGCGCTGCGGCCTGTACAGCGGGGCTGTAATTTTTGGATTCCTGCGGTCCTCACTGGTTCTCAAGAGTCCAGCCCTGGGAAGCGTCAGTGAAGAGAGAACTTAAGAACCCTCTCCCTTGCCCTAGCCGGGTTGGCTCAGTGGATAGAGCATTGGCCTGGGGCCCTCAGTAGGGGGTGTGCAGGACGCAGCCAATCAATGAGGCGCTCTCTTCCTTGATGTTTCTCTCTCTCCCTCTCCCTTCCTCTCTGAAATCAATAAAAAAAATATATATTCAAAAAATAGAAATAATACCGTCACAGAAACATCTAGAATAGTGTTTGACCCCAAACCTGGGAACTGTAGCATAGCCAAACTAACACATAAAATTAACCATCACACATAATATTAAAAAAGAATAAATGCCACAAACTAGATGAAAAAAAATTAAAAAACAAAAGAATTTAAGGACAAGACCCACGTCGCCCAGCAGCCTGCGGTGGCCACGGGCATGTCGCCAACAGGCCGCACACCACACAGGGCAGGGCTCCCACGCGGCCGTTCCTCCTGAGGTGGGGCAGGTAGGGGCTCGGGCAGAGACAGCCTGGCCGGCGGGGTCTGAATCAGCAGCAGCATCCGCCAGGCCAGCCTCGCGGTGCCGGTGCCGCTTTAATCGTCTCCCAAACCAATTATCGACATCACCCAGCGAGGCCAGGAGATGCCTCTTTCCAGATGCAGCTGGGTTAATCCTCCTTTGAAAATCCTCAAAGTGCTAAGTCTGGGACCAGAAAAAGCACGCTGGCCCCTCCGAGAGCAGGGAGGCCCACGCGCTTGGCAAGGCCCCTCCGAGGAAGGCGCAGGCCGCTGTGAAGTGGAATCCCAGCTGGTGGCTTCATCTGAAGACGCTCCTCAGGGGCCAGATGGCCGGGACATCAGGGGGATGCGTGCGCTCAGCGTGGTTTTGTGTTGGAGGAATAAATATTTCAATCCGAAACCAAATGAATCACTTTCTACTGAAGCGGGCAGGGGCGGAACATCGTGTGTGTGTGTGTGTGTGTGTCTGTGTGTCTCCACGCCCCAACCCTACACGTTTCCCCAGCACGCAGGATTCCCGCCACACCGGAACCTCCACAGAGGCTGTCCCCCGGCCCATGGGCAGGACGCCAGGAGCACGGTGGCGCCTCCTGCTGGAGGGTCGCTGATTTTCTTTTGCATCTGCTTTTGCTGCAGGAGACTCCAGACATGCCGGGCTGAAACCCAGGCTCTGGGCCCTTGTACTTGGCTAGAGGAGACCCTCCGGGTTCCGTTTCAGTTTTGGCCTCTGCGGCCTGGGCTCTGATACACGTGTGAGCGAAGAACACTTAACCCCTCTCTTGCCGGCAGTTACAGCTCTGGGAAGGTCGGAGGTCTCTCGTTTATTTTTGTCTTTATGAATGACATTTGCATGTCTTTTTTGTTTGTTTGTTTAAAGAGGAGAGACAGTTTCTGCGTTGCCGGGAGGGTGTCATCAAAAACTGGACGGGAATGTTCTTTAGGGATCGACAGTTTCATAATCACTTTCCTGAGCAGGCCCTTGTCCAGTCCCTGCTAAGGCTGGGGAGGCCCGTGGAGGTGGCTGCTGTCATCTCGTTACGTAACAAGAGCCACAGCGACAGATCCTGCCCTGCGTCAGGCCCCCCCTCTGAGTGCTTTATTCGTTGTAGCTTATTCAATCCCGTCAGGGCTCTGTGAAGTGGGCATTCTCTTTATTTTTATTTATCGATTTGAGAGAAAAAGAGAGAAACCTCGATTTGTTGTTCCACTTAGTTACGCACTCATTGGTTGACTCATCTGTGCCCTGACTGGGGATCGAACCCACAACCGTGGCGTATTGGGATGAAGCTCTAACAGAGTGCGCTGCCCGGCCAGAGCGAAGCTGGCCTTGCTGTCTCCATTGTGCAGAAGGTGACATGACATGTCCGTTTACGTGAGGCTGAGTCTCAGACTCCAAATCCAGTGCTCTTCCCACACCTCCCGGCACCTCCCTTAGCAAGGACAGCCAGGAGGTCGGGGTTCGAGTCGCAGCGGGTCGCCCACCGGCAGCGTCACCTTTGAGCTGCCCACTCATTAGCGTGGGAGCGTTATCATTTCCTGCAACTCATGACAGTGATGTAGGGTTTTGAAAATGAAAATGATTAATCAAGGAACATATATCAACACACTGAAAACAGTTGGCACCTGACCGGTGGGGCTCAGTGGTTAAGCATCGACCCAGGAACCAGGTCAGGGTACACGCTGGGGTTGCGGGCTCAATTCCCGATGGGGGTGCGTGCGGGAGGTGGCCAATCGAATGATGTTCCTCTCTCATCGATGTTTCTAGCTCTCTATCCCGTTCCCTTCCTCTCTCTCTAAAAATCAATAAAAACATGTTTTAGGAAAATAGTCAGCAACATGTAATATATTTGTGAAGACCTTCAGCAACAATGACAGTAATAACACTAATGACCTCCATGCAGGTCACAAATGTTAAAAGGTGCCCAGTCTGCGCCAGGTGCTGTTCTAGGTGCTGGGAGCCAGCCGCTGCCCTCCTGGGGTTTTGTGTTCTGTGGGGGGACAGCCGCCAAGTAGACAGGCTGTAGTGTTAGTGTACGTGCTAAGAGGAAAGCCGAGGTTGCTAAGGAGAGAGGGCACAAGGGGAGGAGTTGGGACACTTGCAATGTGGTCTACGGTCTGTGTGGCGAGGGGAGTAAATGTCGTCTTAACTGATCCTCCAGAGCAGGGGTGGCAGACTGGCCCTTGGCCTGTTTGGTCAATAAAGTTTTATTGGAACACCGCTGTGCTCGTTGATTTAAGTATTGTCTATGGTTGCTGCCCCCCCTCCCCCCTCCCCGCCCCGCCCCCCAGTGGCGGAGTTGAGTCTTTGCAATAGAGACTGTCGGGCCTGCAGAACTGAAAGTATTTACTATCGGGTCTTTCACAGGAAAAGTTTGTGGATCCCTGGTCTAAAGCTTAGAGCGTACACCAGAAATGGAGGCTGTTGCTAATAAGGGATGGAGCCAGGCTGTACACTCATTTGCCTAATGCCTCCTTCCTTCCCCTGTTCCTAGCACAGTTTAGGCCCCTGTGATGAGGGTGGGGGTGGGATGTAAGGCTGGATACAGAAGCCCCGATAGGTACAATATGGCACCTGACGCCTGAGAGCTGCTGTCTTGCCCTCTTGTTGATGCAGTCTGCATGTGCACGAAACAGTTTCTGAACAATGGGAAACAGGATGTCAAAAAGTGCTCAGTTATGAGACATCTACTGGGAGACAGAGAGGAAAGACAGCTGCAACCCTAGAAGGCTTCCTGGAGGAGGTGGTAGTTGCCTGTGGATTAGCATTTGGCCAGCAAGGAGGCCCTTTAACCAGACCAGAGAGGAGGCTGCCTGGCCACCACACCCCAGCCTTTCTGTGCACCAGTTCGCTCCCTCTGTTCCTCCAACACTCGCCAGGCACCCACGGAGCGCCAGCCCCGGGCTGAGTTGAGCAGGGGCTGTCCTCAGGCACGCCATTAGGCTGACCTGATACCACGTGACCGGTGCTGGGGTGCAGGGTGGGGGACCCCACGGCATGCTGTGGTTGGGCAGAGGAGAGGTCCTAGGCTTTGGGTGGTGGGTCATTGGAGCCTTGTGGTTTGAGGCACCTGGTGATGGGGGCTGTGGGGGGGGATTGTGGGAAGAGGGAGCGACTTGAGCCAACGCTTGGTGGTGGGAGGGCAGGGTGTGAAGAGGAGCCACCAGTAGGGGTTTGTCTGAGCAGGAGCTTGGTGGGAATCCGCAGGTGGGTACTGTGTAGAGCTCAGCTCACTGTTTTATTTTATTTCTTATTTGTTTTATATTTTTAAATGTATGTTTTAATTAAAAAAAATTTTTAATCCACACCCAAGGATATTTTCTCATTGATTTTTTTTTTAGAGAGCCAGAGAGAGAGACACATCAATGTGAGAGCAACACACTGATTGGTTGCCTCTTGTAAGAGCCCGGTTGAGCCTGCCACCGAGGTCCATGCCCTTGACGGGAATTGAACCCGGGACCCTTCAGTCCTCGGGCCAACGTTCTATCCACTGAGCCAAACCGGCTAGAGCTCAGTTCACTCTTTTCAAGTCAACCTGCAGAGCAGGCTCCCTCCCCCCAGGTGTCAGAAGACAGCACGGAGATGACCAGGCCCTCCCGACACGGCATTCTGTCCACTGTCCGCCACAGGCCTTCCTGCCCCAGCGAGGCCGCGGGCCGTCTCAGCAGCATCTGCTTGGCGTCCTCTCCATCTGCTGTTACAGAGGAGAGAAGAACATCTCACTTGGAGCCTTCCACAGAGATTTTTTTTTAAATTTGGAATGGGTTTTAAAATACAGTGATTTGTGGCTGGTAGTAGAGTTCATCAAAGTGGTTTTTCCAGATGCTGTAGTTCTGGGGCAGCTGACACATTGAGGCTCTCCCCCCACTCCCTTCACCCCCTATGTACCCCCCCCCCCCCATGTTCTAAGTTCCTCACAGGAACTGGCAGAGGCATGCGTGTGGCATCTTACAGCTTAGAGAACCTGTCCCTACAAAAACCATAAGGTGTGGCCATGGCAGGGACTGTTCCTTCCATTTTAAAGAGGATCAGAGAGGTCAAGCTGCTATCCTCAGATCACACAGCACAGGGGCTGAGCAGAGGTGTCCAAGTCTTCCATTCATAGCTGGCTTTGTCCGAGGAGTACAGCTGTTCTTCCTGGATATGACAGCATGTATGTTTCAGCATCAGGTGAGAGCCAAACGCCTACTCTTCCTGGTGACAAATTCTCCAAATACCACTTCCTCCAGGCAGCCCTCTTGGATAGCCTCCAGCCTCAAAGACTTTGGCCTGATCGCTTAGGGGTCTGACAGTTTGTACAGACTCTTGGACACGCCTAGAGCTCATAAAGGCCCAGGATGTCCCCCTACCAAGTCACCATATGTCAAGCTTCGTGTCTGCCAGTGGCCATGCACTTCTCATGCTTCCAGGGAGCAGATCTGCTCCACGTACCTGCCGCGCCACCCTCCCCCACCCTGTACCGATTTCCTTGGCACTGGAATCGCGCCCTCGTAATCCCTTGACAAAGGGCTTAGCTCTATTTACAACCTCTGGCAGAAGGCGAGCCTGGGGAGCTGTAGTAACTCACGGGCATGGATTTGTTTTTAAGCTGTTTTGTCTCCTGGAATGGGACACAGGTCAGTTCCGATAATGAAGACAGTGAGTGTTTGTACAGCCCTTGGCAGCCCCTGCGTGATGTTTGCAGGCAACTTGTCCTGGGGTCCCACCGCCTCCCTTGGGGACAAGCGTTCCTTTTCCCACCACACGTGGGAGGGCTGTGGCCCTCAGGGCTCAGGCTGGGAGTGAGAACAGAGTGAGGGGTGGGCAGGGAGCTCCGCGCTGGGTCCCCCAGAGGCTGGGTCCCCTGGACGCCCAGCGTTGGAAGGTCATGGGGCCGCGGGGCTGGGAGTAGCTGTCCCAGGCCTCTCTCCTGCTGCTCACCTTTCTTCTGGATACGGCAGCCCCAGAGCAGCTACTTGACTGCTTTCTCCGCCCAGCTCTGCGGGCCCAGGGGGAGCGCGGGGGGCGGCCGGCCAGGCCTCCCCTGAGCTCAGCAGTGGGAGGTGGGCTGCTCAGGCTGCTTTTCTGGGGGGGGGGGGGGGAGCACATTGAGGGCAGGTCTGGCCTGAGATGGGGGGCTGGGCACCGGTGATGGAGATCAGGCCTGCGTCCTCTGCATGTGCTGCCGCCTGGGCCCGGCAGCGACAGCCCCACTCACGTCTTCAGCTCCTTGTTGCCCATATTTCAAGTTAGGCCCCAGCGAGGACGAAGCGTGGGGGAGGGAGGGACAGGGCCGCTGGGGACTGAGCATCAGAAGTTGGGCCTCTGCCATTTCCTGGCTCGGTGACCTTTAGCTGCCACCCTCAGCCTCTGGGCCTCAGTTTCCCCATCTGTTGGGGGTCACTAATCCTGCCCTGTCCACCCGTGGAGACGGTGAAAGGCTCACGCCGTCTGGTGGCCGTGAACAGGCTGTGTCGGTGTCCCCTCAGCGTGAGGAATTCAGACATTATTATTATTTTTATTATTATTATTATTATTTGTTAATCCTCACTAGAGGATGTTTTCTCCTTTGCTTTTTCAGAGAGAGAGGAAGGGAGGGAGGGAGGTTAGAAGGGAGGGAGAGAGAGAAACATTGATGTGAGAGACACACATAGATTGGTTACCTCCTGCACGGGCCCCAACTGGGGGCGGAGAGCAAACCGCAAACCAGGTACGTGCCCATTGGTTGAGTCAGGTATGTGCCCTGACCGGGGATGGAACCGGCACCCTTGGCCGATCAGGACGACGCTCTGACCACCTGAGCGACCGGCCAGGGCGAGCCCCCCTGTTTGGCCATCTCCGGCTGCCATAGCAAAACCCCGTGGACGGGCGGCTTAAAGACCGGAAAGTTAGTCTCTCCAGCTCTGGAGTCTGGAAGTCCAGGATCGAGGTGTCGGCGGGCCTGGCCGCTTGGCTTGCAGGCGGCCACCTCACCCCTGTCCTCGCGCGGCCTTTCCTGCCTGCACGGCTTCCTCTGCTTATAGGACGCCAGTGCCCTCAGGCCAGGCCCCGCCTCACGGTGCCCTTCAACCCCACGCCCTCCTTAAAGGCCTGATCTCCAGGCACACTGGGGATTGGGCTTTGACATGTAAGTCTGGAGGGACACGCTTCAGCCCTTGGGTCGGCTTCCCCTACGGAACCGACAGGCCCAGCCTCGTGGACGGGGCTGGATTACGTAAGTCACACATGATTTTCCCCATTTAAAAAAATATATTTTATTGATTTCAGAGATGAAGGGAGAGAGAGAGAGAGAGAAACATCAATGATGACAGAGAATCATTGATCAGCTGCCTCCTGCACGCCCCCTACTGGGGATGGAGCCTGTAACCCGGGCATGTGCCCTGACCGGAAATCGAACCATGACCTGTTTCATAGGTCCAAGCTCCACCACTGAGCCACACCAGCCAGGCCAAATTTTTCTGTTTTGTCCATCAGCACTGCCCATCAGAGCTTCGGCCATCGGCCCAGTCTCCAGGGGCTTCTCCTGATAATGCTACTAGCAGCAGCCACCACACATTGAGCACTGACTGTATACACGACCCGTCCAGGCCGCGCCTCACCTTCGCCCTGTGAGGGGGGGACAGTCATTTGTTCCCTTGGATTGAGGAGGAGCCTGCGGCTCAGAGCGGGAGGCCCCACTAGGAAGTGTCAGGGAGGCAGCGTGAAGCCGCATCTGTCAGACTCAGGGCTGCCCTCCCCCCTCCCCATCCTTCTTACCTCTGAACACCCAGTGCGGGCCCTGCCACCATCCCTTCGTCCCAAACCAGCTCCGATGTCCCTACCCAGCAGCCTCTCTGTCTCTGTGGAGGGTTACGGGCCAGATAAACGGCGTCTTCTGCTCAGTAATCCACACGCCAGCTCCGCGGGGACGGGGCTGGCACCGGCGGCCTTCTCCCTGCCTGCAACTCCGCTCAGCGCTCGGGGGAATCCTCCCCACACATAGCAACAGTTTCCAGGCCGAGCCAGCCAGAGGCTTCCAAGTAGAGGGGTCATTTGGAGGCAGCCCAGCGTCTTCATGGGATGGAGGTGACCGCCAGTGGCCGGCTGCGGAGGGAGGTGTGTCTTTGCAGCGAAGGGTGGCTGACCTCCAGGGTCCTTTCCAGCGCCTGGGGTGTTCTGGGCGCGGCCCCTGGAACTCAGGACGCCTTTGCCTGGTCGCAGAGCGGCTGGTTTTCAGAGCAGAGGCCAAGGGGCCCGGGCAGCGGCCTCCTGCACAGCCCGGCCCGGAAGCCGGTGCCAGATGACAGCCGGCTCTGGTTCTGCTCCGAGCCTCCCTGCAAGTGAGCGATTCGCAATCATGTCAACCCCGTTCAGCCGCCTCGCCAGGCCTCCTCCACTGTCCTGCGGGCTCGGTCTGCATTTGGTCCAAATTATGTGCCCGCTGACAGACAGCGGTAAAAGTGCTTTAGCAGGATGAGGGGCGCAGGGGATCCTGCCTCCGGGCGGGGGAGGGGGGAGGCCCTGGGCTCTGCCTCCCGAGCTGGGGGACACGGGCAGGCCGGACCGCTTCATCTCCTGGAGACGTGGTTGCCTGAGTCTAGAGCGGCGCTAGTAACCCAGGCCCCTCTGTTCTCTCCAGGGCCGCGCACGGAGATCCCGGAGGCATGAAGGCTGCGTCCCCCCTTCCCCGCGAGGGCGGCTGAGCGGCCTCCAGATGAATTGGATGTGAAGTGGCGGAATAGGACGTTGATCACAGCCCATATTTTTGCTGCATCTACGCGGTGTTTTTCAGACCCCCCGACGCAGCATCTGGGAGGCCTGACACGAGCGATGGCACGCGGGCTGCGAGCTTGGAAAAGCGCCACCCGGCCCGGCCCGCGCGAGGCACTTCCTGATGGATGCCTGCGATAACGGATGGGATGAGCCAGGAATGTTCCGGACCAGGAGGAGGCTGGGGGAGGAAGCGGGGCTGGACATGTCCGGGCCTCCCTGTAGCAGCTCCATCTGTGAGGCGAGGGCCAGCCGAGCACGGGGTCCAGGCGCGGGTCTCCCAGGGGCGCCCAGAGCCCGGGAGCCGGGGAGCCGGCCTGGCTGAGGGCCCAGGCTCAGAGCCATCGCAGGGTCGGGGAGGCGGCCATCGGACCGAGGCCTCAGGCCAGGGCCAAGCTGGCAGGAACGACTTTGGGAAGTTGGGACGTGTGGTCAGGGGTGGCGCTGTGAGCTCGGTGCTGGGGTGCTGGCTGTGAGGACATGGGGGGGCGGTGAAGGGGGGTTAGGGGTGCTGGGGGGAGGGGAGGCAGGCCCGCTAGAGGCAGGCCTGGGAGGCACTTGGGCAGCAGGCGGTGGAGTCTGGGTCCCAGGCCCACTCGGGCTCTGCCCTGGGGGCTGTGTGAATGCGGTTCCCCCGGGAGCAGCGCTGTTTTTAGCTAACACTGGGGCGAAGGTCCATGAGGCAATGTGAGCACTTCCTGCCTGGACCTCCCAGGGCCGCCCGCCTCTGTCCCCGTCGCCGGCTCTCTGGGCCCTGCCTCGTGCCCGCGCTTTCTGGTCCTTGTTGCCTTTCCTTTCTCTCCTCTCCCTGGACTCACTCCTCCTTCCCCCCTCCTGGCCCTTCGCACCCCATCACCTTTGCCCTTTGCCCTTTGCCCTTTGCCGGGGGCTGCGATGCGGGAGATGCACAGGGCAGAGCTCCAGCCAGGGCAGGAGCCAGACGTGGGAGCTGACGGTGCGGGAGAGCAGGGGTGCCGGCCCGAGGGCACCCCGAGGGCACGGACCTTCCCTGCAGGCCCTGCCTCAGCGCCGGCTGCTCGGGCACCGGGCACCGTTACCTGGGAGAGAGACCTCGGAATTGACAGAGGCTTTATGTATTTATTTATTTAACCCTCCCCGAGGATGTGTTTGCTTGTTTTTTCATGATTCTAGAGACAAAGGGAGAGGAAGGAAGAGGGAGCGAGCGAGCGAGAGAGACAGAAACATCGATATGAGAGAGAACCAGCACATCGATCGGTCGATGGCCTCCCATACGCAGGCTCCCCAACCGGGAGCGAACCCGCCGCCTCCGTGTAGAATTAATAAAGGTTTTAAAGATTCCTGCCCTACCCTGGCTGGTTTGGCTCAGTGGATAGAGCGTCGGCCTGTGGACCGGAAGGTCCCGGGTTTGATTCCGGTCAAGGGCACATGCTTGGGTTGTGTCCTCGATCCCCAGTTTGGGGCGTGCAGGAGGCAGCCGACCAATGATTCTCTCTGATCATTGATGTTTCTCTCTCTCCTTCTCCCTTCCTCTCTGAAATCAATAAAAATATATTAAAACAAAAAAGATTCCTGCCCTACAGCCTTTCCCAGGGGCCACACGGACAGTGTCCAGGTGGAGTGTAAGGAGGCTGGGGCGGGAGGCGGGGGGCAGGAGTGGCTGAGGGACACGGGCTGAGCCGAGTGGAGGGTGCAGGGATGGGCCCTGCCTCTCCTGGGGATGGAGCTCCCGTGTCCTCCCGGAGCAGGTGTCGGGGAGCAGCTAACGGGGGGCCCTATCCTTTAACTCGGTGACGGCTCCGTTCCGGGCTTAGGGCACGCGGCTCCGTGGGCCACCTGGGCAGGAAGCTCCTAGGTTTCAAAGACAGTGAATTTTGTTCATTCATTTACTGTTATTCTTTTATTGATTTTTAGAGAGAGAGGAAGTGAGAGGGAGAGAGAGATAGAAACATCGATGCGAGAGACACATCATCGAATGGCTGCCTCCTGCACGCCCCACACTGGGGATCGAGTGCGCAGCCCTGGCATGTGCCCTGACCGGGGATCGAACCAGTGACCTCCTGGTTCATGGGTTCAACCACACTGGCCGGGTAAGACAGTGCATTGTAAAACAGCAAGTGGTGAGGGGGTTAACATCTGTATCTATGTCTACGTCTCCGTCTACGTCGACAGCAGTCACGTCAGTACCTGTGCCACTGTACCCATCCCTACATCCCAGTGATGGCGAACCTTTTGCGCTCGGCGTGTCAGCGTTTTGAAAAACCCTAACTTAACTCTGGTGCCATGTCACATGTAGAAATTTTTTGATATTTGCAACCATAGTAAAACAAAGACTTATATTTTTGATATTTATTTTACATGTTTAAATGCCATTTAACAAAGAAAAATCAACCAAAAAAATGAGTTTGCGTGTCACCTCTGACACGCGTGTCATAGGTCCGCCATCACTGCTCTATCTCCATCCAGATCCGTCTCAGACCGAACACGCAGGCACTCGTGCACGCCCACACCTCTTTTCTTATTTTCCTTTCGGAGTACACAGGTCACACACGCCCATGCAGAACTGTAAGCCATGCAGAAGGGGTTGGAGAGGGGCGACAATCGTCCCTCCCTCGCCAATGCTTTTCCCGCGTGTTTCATTACACAATCCATCCGGAGCTCCTCTCTCCACCGCCCACGCCTGCGGATGACCTCCCGCGCGCAGTGGGACCACGCACCTCGGCTTATGGCGTGTCCTCACCGCTGGTTAGGAAGCCCTTCCCGAGGTTTAACCGGCACCGTTAACCCCCGGACGGAGATCACCGTGGGGGATCTCACTCGCCCTGTCCCCGCCCGGGGAGCTCCGGGGGGACAGAATTTCGTGGTGGGTTTGCTGCCCTGTCTTACGTCCTCACACGGCGGGTGTGGGTCGTGGGTTGGTGTCGGGCTGAGGGGCACAATGGAGAGGCTGGGCTGTCCTTTTCAACTGCTCGTTGCATTTCTCTCTGTTGCATGAATCCCTTGCTCATACCCTTCCCACTTTTAAAAAATACATATTTTTATTGATTTCAGAGAGGAAGAGAGAGATAGAAGCATCACTGATGAGAGAGAATCATTGACTGATCGACTGCCTCCTGCACACCCCACACTGGGGATCGAGCCCGCAGCCCTGGGCCTGCGCCCTGACTGGGAGTCAAACCGCAACCTCCTGGTTCACAGGTGGGTGCTCAACCACTGAGCCACACCGGCCGGGCCCTTTCCCCACTTTTTTGATGGGACAGGGATTGTTTTCTTCCTGTCAGAGCTTTGAGGAGTCTGGGCAGCTGGCCCTTTGTCCCGTGTATATAGATTGCACGCCCTTTCAAACTGCCGCTTGTGTTGTAGCGTTGTCTGTGGTCTTCGGCTGCACAGAGCATTTAATTTTTATGGAGTGAAACTTGTGAGTCTATTTCTTAATGGCTTCTGGGTTATGTCTTGCTTAGAAGGGCCTGCTTTACCCCAAGATTACGACAATAGTCAGCCCTGCTGTGCTTTCTCTAGTACTTTTACAGTTTGATTGATTACATTTAGGTCTTTAATCCATCTGGAATTTATTTGAGTATCTAGGCTGATGTAAGAGTTCAGTTTTGTGCTTTTCAAAGTGATAACCAGCTATTGCAATGCTGTTTGCTATGGAACCCTATCAATCACCCTCACCATTGGTTTGTAATAGAGCATTATCTCTATTTGTCTGTATTCTCTCTCTCTCTCTCTCTCTCTCTCTCTCTCTCTTACCTTTTTCTGCCCCTTGGTTGTGTTCCATTCATTTATTTGTCTGTTACCATATTGCATAACTATCCTGGTATCTCTTCATAGCAGATGGGGTAAGATCTCATTCTCCTCCATTAGTCCACCCTCCCCCGCAGCCCCCACATTTTTAGTGGCTAATTTTGTTTCACAATTTATTTTTAAAATCCCAGAGAAATAAGTAATTTTTGGTATTTTGATTAGAGTCACACTCGCACTTCATTTGCAGACAAGGTGCCTCTTTACAGTGAGTCTCACCTGTCAGGAATCTGGTGTTTATCAGTCAGCTCTTGCTGTGTAACAAACCATCCCAAAACTTAGTGGCTCCAAACACATCAATTGGCTGTGGCTCCCAAGTCCGTGAGTTGCCCAGATGCTTGCTGATTTGAGCACAAAGCCGAGTGCTCTGCTTATTTAACATTAATTATTCATGAAATATCTTACCTAATATTTCATTAGCTGACGTAAAATCCGTGTAATATATTCTCTAAAAACACTTCAAACGGAGAGTTATCCCTGTGCCCAAAGGCGTGTGTGTCTGAGTGAGTGTGTGTGTATTTATGTGTCTGTATGCTTCTGTCTGTGTGTGTCTATGTGATGCTGTTTCTGTGTGTGTGTGTGTCTGGTGGGGTAAGGAATACAGGAAGGCCAGAAGGTATGAATCCCCAAGATTTGGGTTTGAGGGGGTGTATTTTATTTTTAATTTTATTATTATTATTTTTAATCCTCACCTGAGTACATTTTCCCATTGATCTTTTAGAGAGAGGGAAAGACAGAGAGAAACATCAATGTGAGAGAAACACACCAATTGGTTGCCTCCTGCACACGCCCTGACCAGGGCCCGGGCTGGGGAGAAGCCTGCAACCAAGGTATGTGCCCTTGACCGGAATCGAACCCGGGACCCTTTGGTCTGCAGGCTGAAGCTCTATCCACTGAGCCAAACTGGCCAAGGCAAGGGGGACGCAGCCTCACGTCCCTTGACCGGTGCACACAGCCCTGCCCACCCACGCCTGCCACCCATGCAACCTCCTGCTGATTGGTCGTTACGGCGTGAGGTCATCATGACCATTTGCATATTAGCCTTTTATTATTATAGATTAGACCTGTGTGTCTACATGTAATTTCTCTCTTCTACACCCTTTGCCTTGAAGTGCATCTTGCCTGACATTGATATCGTTGCCCCATCCTGCGTAGGCTCACTTTGGGTATGGTAAATTATTTTCCATCCACTTACTTTCAACCTATCTGTCTTTATAATGAAAGTACATCACTTTCAGACAATATATAGTTGAGTCTCTCTTATTTTTACTTATTTTTATGGATTTTCAGAGAGAAGAGGAGTGGAGAGAGAAAGGGTGGGGGGAGAAACATCGACGTGAGAGAGAAACTTTAATCGGTTGCCTCCCGTATGTGTCCCAAACTGAGATTGAAGCGGCAACCCAGGGATGTCCCCTGACCGGGAATCAAGCCCAAAACCTTTAGGTGCACAGAACAGCGCTCCAACCCACTGAGCCACCCGGCCAGGGCTAGTCGGGTCTCTCTTATCCGTTCTGATCCTTCTAGCTTTTAATTGGAGTGTTTAGGCCACTAAGATTTCTGTGATTATTGAGACGACTGGATCCAGGTCTACCATTTCATTATTTATCTTCAGTTTGTCCCTTTGGTTTTTAATTAAAACAAAAACACTTTTCATTTACAGTTGGCGTTCAATATTATATTAGGTTCAGGGGCACAGCAGTGGCTAGGCATTTGTATAACTTATGAAGTCATCTTCCCAATAGTTTTAAGCTGTTTTTAGAATAATTTTAAATTTACGGAGAAGGTACAAATATAGCTGTGGAGGTGGTGTTCGTGTCCCTCCACGATTCCTAGGTTTGAAACCCTCATCCCCAGTGTGATGGTGTTGGGGGTGGGGCCTCTGGAGGGAATTAGGCCATGAGGGTGGAGCCCTTGGGAACGGGATTTGTGTTCTTATAAAGAGACACAGACCCTGGCCAGCAGGCTCAGTGGATAGAGCGTCGGCCTGCAGACTGAAGGGTCCCGGGTTTGATTCTGGTCAAGGGTATATACCTCGGTGCAGGCTCCTCCCCGGCCCGGGCCCTGGTCAGGGCTTGTGCAGGAGGCAACCAATTGATGTGTTTCTCTCACATTGATGTTTCTCTCTGTCTTTCCCTCTCTCTTCCACTCTCTTTTTGTATTTTTTTTAATTTATTTTTTAATATATTTTATTGATTTCAGAGAGGAAGGGAGAGGGAGATAGAAACATCAATGATGAAAGAGAATCATTGATTGGCTGCCTCCTGCACGCCCCCTACTGGGGATCGAGCCTGCAACCCAGTCATGTGCCCTTGGCCAGAATCGAACCTGGGACCCTTCAGTCCGCAGGCCGACGCTCTATCCATTGAGCCAAACCAGCTAGGGCTCTCTTCCACTCTCTTTAAAAATCAATGGAAAAATATCAGCGGGCGAGGATTTAAAATAAAATAAAATAAAATAAAATAAAATAAAATAAAATAAGGAGACCCGGGATTCCTCTTGTTCTGTCTGCCTTGTGAGGGCACGACGAGAAAGCAGCCGCTGCAAACCAGGACGAGAACCCTCCCTGGAGCTGAGCAAGCCGGGCCCCTGGTCTGGGACTTGTAGCTCCCCAGACAGTGAGAAGGAAGAGTCTGTTGGCTGCACGCACCCGGCCGACGGCATTCCAGCCGCCCGCGTGGACAAGGGCGGCGGCACAGAGAGCTCCGTGTGTCCCTCCCCGGTTCCCCGTGATTAGCATCTGACGTCACACCTTCAGGAGGTCCATTTGTCACAAGGTGAGAACCCCACCTTGCCCGGCCTAGGAACCAGGAGGTCATGGTCGATTCCCGGTCAGGGGCGTGCAGGAGGCAGCCGGTCCATGATTCTCTCTCATCACTGATGTTTCTCTCTCTCTCTCCCTCTCCCTCTCTGACATCAGTAAAAATACATTAAAAAAAAAAAAGAAGAAGAAAGAACCGAACTTGGCACATTGCTGCTGACTACACTCGGCCGTTCGCAGGATTTCCGTGTTTCCGAGAACGTCCGTCCTCTTCCCAGTCCCGGCCCCGCGTGGCGTTCAGTCACACGGCTCTTCCCCCTCGGTCTGTGACAGTCGCTCAGTCTTTCCTTCTCTCCGTGACCTTGCTGGGCTGGCAGGGACGCTGTGGAACATTCCCCAGCTCGGGCTCAGTCCATGCTTCTCTCCTGGCCGCAGGGAGGCTGCGAGTTGGGGACGAGCACAGCGCCAGGTGCCACGGAAGCGAAGGGCCCTTCTCCTCCGGGCACTCGCGTGACTCAGCAGCAGGGACGCGGGCGGTGGGCCGGCCGGGGGCTGCCGTCCGGGTCCCTCTTCCCCTTTCCAAGCCTTGCTCTTCGGGAGCAAGTCACTAACCCTAGCCCACCTCCCGGGGGTCGGGGGTGGCGGGAGGCTAAGGAAACTCTACCTCCTGCAAAGGCAGTGTCCACATACATCATGTGCATCTCTTTCATAAGGAGGATTTGCTTCTGGTCCCTGTGTATGTGTTTATTTAGTCACTGATATAAGAATGGACTCGTGCATGTTTGTTTTATACGTTGGGGTATAGTTCAGTCCTATGCTATTTATTCTCTTGTTCAAAGTGTTCGACTTTGGTCACTGGGAGTCCTCCAGGCTGGCTCTGTGTCTACTTGACTCATTCCCACTCGGGTTTTATGATCGAATCTGCCCTGAAAGTTTCAACTTTGCAGATAAACGAGGCACTACGTCCCCTCACCTTCCCTTCCTTAAGCTAATTTGGTTTGGGTTTCTGTCCGTTGTAAGCAACAAGAGACCTGATGTAATCGATACCATCTATAATACATCTTATACATAACAGACACAGACAGCAGGCTCAGACATAATAGGACTATTACAATTGTTACTGAGGATTGTTAAAGAATATTAAAGTAAGTAGAAAGGGATCATACTGTAAATTCCGGCTGATATAATAACTGGTGTTAAACAGATCATTTCACTTTGAGCTTCCCAGCAGCCAAAGCAAAAACAGAAACAGGATGGCATATAAGAGTAAAGGAAACAGACTCTTAAGAGAGTTAAAGTGATCCTTGTTCCCAATGCGGCAAACAGTATTTCCTCGTGAGGATCTGACTCGAGGGTTTTCAGCAGCAGGAGGATTTTTCTAAAGACGCCATGGCGTTCCCATATCAGAGCCAGGAGGCTCTCCTTTCCGTGCGACTCAGTCAGGCATTTCCTGAGAAGTTCATTCTTGTGCTGGGAACCAGCTTTTCCCTGTTCTAACCTGTTACGGACGAGCTCAGGGACCCAGGGGATGGGAACACTCTGCCTTACTGCCCCTCCCAGGTGTCCTTGGACGTTTGAAGGATAGTAACCAAACCATTCTTCACAAAACATAACACAGCCCGGCCCGCGTGGCTCAGTGGTTGAGCGTTGATCTACGAACCAGGAGATCACAGGTTGATTCCCAGTCCGGGCACACGCCCAGGTTACGGGCTCCATCCCTGGTGGGGGCCATGCAGGAGGCAGCTGGTCAATGATTCTCACTCATCATTGATGTTTCTCTCTCTCTCTCTCTCTCTCTCTCTCTCTCTCTCTCTCCCCCCCCCCCCACCCCCTTCCTCTCTGAAATCAATAGAAATACTTTAAAAAGTCCACACACTGAGCACACACACATTCCTGGAAGGGCAGAGGTTTTAAGTCACAGTTTCAGCTGGAATATATGATCTGGAGACTTAACTTGGCAATTTCCACCGACGCTAGTGGACTTTGTCTACGTACCTACCAGCCCAGCAAACGCCTTCGTGCCTGTCTGTCTGCAGAGTTTCCGGGATCCTTCCTGAAGGAAGCGCGCCTCCCTGCACCGCACGGAGGGCACAGGCTGGGGTGCAGGGGCGGTGGCCCCAGGAGAGCCCTCCCGGGTGGTTGCTCCCATTCCTGTTGCCTTTTCCTTGCGAGTTCACATGGGCTGCCCCTTGGCATTCGCAGCTGCAACAGCGACTGCCCAGCATCCCACCTCTGGCCGCTCCGGACCCGCCTCAGACTCTGAGCCCATGTTCCCGTTCCCTCCGCAGGAAGGAACCCACCCTCCACTGGCCCGCCCCCCCTTGGCTGCCTCTGCAGAAGGCTGGCCTCCCTGCGGCTGAGTCCCTCCGCTCACCGCTCACCTCACCGAGGCTTTGGCTGCGCTCTGGTTTCCGATGGCATTTCCCTGCCACCCGCCAGCGCTCGCTCCCTTTTGTCATTGCGGTTCCGCAGCCCTAGAACTTAAAGTGGGACCACATAGCCCGAGGAAAGACTCCGGGACCGGCAGCTCCGTGGAGCACAGGAATCCCAGTCCCCAGGGAAGCTGGGGCTTAGCAGGAACCCCAGAGAGCACCCCGATCCCAGGCCGCGGAGGGGCGGTCATCTGCACAGCACAGAGGCCAGGCCTAAGGCGGCGGGGCCAGCTCCCAGGCGTGTCCCCCTGCATCTGCCTGATGGCTTCCTTCATGTTTCTGCAAGCTGCCGCCAGTCGGGTTAAACAAATGCATTTGTTTATAAATGAAGCAGCTGAGCGAGACCTATCGGCCGATCATGTGCACGAACCTCTCATAACGCAGCACACCTTTCGGCCTGAGTGTCTGGACCCCACCTCCCCGTTACGGAGGGTTCTCAGATGTTTCTAACAGAGAACCCCGGGACGGGTGTGGTTCCGCCTAAAGTCTCAGAGCGCCCCAATCTCCGGGCACATTCTGAAATTCACAGGGAAGGAAGAGGAAGCGAGAAAGAGCCTCTTCTCACCACCGTCGAAGGAGCCGAGGCTGGCCCGCCACGCGGAGCGAAGACGCCGGGAGGAGACGGCCATGGCGGTGCCGGAACTGCCGAGAGCTCCACGCCGGTGTCCGGCCAGCGCTTTCTTTGTCTGGGGGTTCTGGGCCCGGGCCAGCTTGTCCTAGTTCTGAAGGGGCATCCTCCTCAGAGCCCGCAGAGGGTGAACAGGGATGGCCTTGGGCACGGCACTGCCGTCAAGGCTGCCCCACACCCTCGTCCCTGGCCCCTCTGTGGGGACCCTGGGGGACCTCGTCCTCATGTCACAGGGAGCTCCAGCCCCGCATGCCCTCCCGCCCGTGCCCTGGGCCACTCCTCGCCATTTTCCCATTTCAGAGGCTGTGACGCTGAGTCCTCCCTTTAAGACCTGGCAGCGGGGACTGGGGCCCCCCATGGGCGTGCAGAGTGCGCCTGGCACAGTGTGTACCTAGCGCGGAGTGGGTGCTTAGTGGGTGCTTAGTGGGTGGTTTCCATTAGAAAGAGACCAGGCAGCCTGTGGTGGGACAGGGACATGCACCGGGGCCTCCGTGGCCTGCGCCTCCTCCATGCGTGTGTCATGAGCGCCACCGGAAGGAGATGGGAAGTCGCCCACCTTGCTCTCCTCCGTCCTCATTCTCCTGCTGTTTCATCGCTGCCTCGGGACCATTTTTTTCTTTCTAAATATGTTTTTATTGATATCAGAGAGGAAGGGAGAGAGATAGAAACATCAGTGATGAGAGAGAATCATGGATCGGCTGCCCCCTGCATACCCCACCCTGGGGATCCAGCCCCCAACCCAGGCAGGTGCCCTGACCGGGAATCAAACCCAGGACCCTTCAGTTCGCAGGCCGACACTCTACCCACTGACCCACACCGCCCAGGGTCCTCTGGGTCACCTGCACTTTGCTCTTTGGACGTGACATTATAAGGTGACCGTTTGCCTTTAGCACCGAGTGTCTCTCCCGGACAGCGAGTGAAGGTGCCCCGTGTCTGCACGTGTCCCGGCCGGGCCTGCACCCACTTTAGCACCCACTAAGCACTCACTACGCGCCAGGTACACACTGTGCGAGGACTCTGCCACAGCGAACTCTCCCGGGACGGCGGCGCCGCCTGACCCTGGGCCCTGCTCAGCCGTCGGGGCCGGCACAGTCCTGGAGCGCCGTGTAAGGCACTTTCTGACTTCAATCGCTCACACACATTATTCCTTCAAAAACAGCTCTTCCTAGGAGATCGGGTCATTAGGAACTTTCCAGGCGAGAAGCCAGAAAGAACGAGGTAATGCACATTTCTCAGGGCCCCAGACCACGGCCCAACTGCTCTGCGGCCGCAGCTCAGCTCACGTGTGGGGAGTGGGCTGTGCGCCCGAGTTATCCCCAGAAGTGACAACCCAACCCTTCCAGCGCCGCCTCCCGTCCCCCCACCAGGAGGCCAGCGCGGTGTTAGTGTCTGCTCCCCGGGCTGGAGAGCACCCTGTGCTTGCGCCGTGGGGCTGTCTTTAATAGCTTCCCCCTGGATCGGATTCCTGGGCTCCCATCTGCGCCGGCCACAGGCCCTTCCACCAGCCGGGCCGGGCCACCAAACCACTGCCGCCCTGGGCTGCAGGTCTGTCGCTGTGGCCGGAGGCGTGGCCATAGAGGCCTGGGGACCGAAACGCAGCCACCCCGGGGGGCAGCGTTCTCACCGCCCCGCTTTTCTGATGAGGACACTGAGGCTCGGGGACACAGGGGGACGTGTCCGAGGTTGGGTGCGTGGTTAAGTGCCAGCTCTGTCCACATCGTGGGCTCGTCGCCGGCTACGGGCAGGCACTGAGTGACACCTGGGGAGAGAATTTGGGGGGCACCACTAGACGTCCTGGGGAGATTGACTACCCCCACTCACCCCTCTTGACCCCCTCCTTCCTGGGGGTCTGCGTCAGGTGCCTGGTGCATAAATCGGGCGTCCCCACTGGGCAGATTGGTACCACTGCCGGGCGCGGCTGTGCCCTGGGGTGCCCCCGGGCACCGTCCCGTGAGGCCTCCCGCTCTCGGCCTCTTCAGCCCTGGGCCTGCCCACTGTCTTCATGGGGTTTTCGAACTACGGAGCACGTTGGCCATGGATTTCTTCCAGAGCCTCTCCCTCTGAGTCCAGGGGAGCTTCTGTTTCCAGTCAGGGCTGCACAAATCACCGGGAGTGAGGTGCTGTCTGTGATTCATCCAGGAAGCTTCCTCTTTCAGGAGTCACTCATGGTTTCCAGGATTCCCAGACGAGGAGAGGGGGAGGGAGCCAGGGAGCCCATACATCATAAACGCTGTACCGTCCAATGTCCACAGGAGCCAGAAACGAGACACGTGAGTGAAGCAGGCAAGAGGGCGTGGTGGGGACTGTGGAGAATTGAGAGCACATGCCCCAGGGATGCGGGTAGGTGCTGCTCAGCTCCCCCACATGATTGCCAGGAGTGAAATGGGCCCAGTACTGCTAAATCTTTTATTCTTCAAGAGATGCTAGAACTCCAGATTTTTATTTTTATTATTATTTTTAATATATTTTTATTGATTTCAGAGAGGAAGGGAGAGGGGGAGAGAGACAGAGACATCATTGATGAGAGAGAATCATTGATCGGCTGCCTCCTGCTCGCCCCCCACTGGGGATCGAGCCCGCAACCTGGGCACGTGCCCTTGACCGGACTCAAACCCTGGACCTCCTGGTTCATAGGTTGACTCTCTATTCACTGAGCCACACCAGCTGGGGCTAGAAACTCCAAACTTTTAGACGAAATCATCTCATTTTCATCCATGAGAGATAGATTTTAATTATTAGAGAGAAAAAAAAAAGCAGGCCAGACACCAAACATGCCTGCAAACCCACTGGCCGAGGCAAGCAGGCCGAGCTCCGACCTAGCGGCACCATCTATTGTGCAAACGTGGAAACTGAGCCCCAGAGACGGGTGACTGGACGGTGGTCTCTGCCGTCAGCGAAGGGCCTTCCGGGAGGAGTCGGAGCACCAAAGCGCAGAGCTTTAACACTCAGAGGCAATGAGAGGAACCGCAAAGGCTGCCGTTCCCGACCACTCGCCGCGCGCCAGGCCCTGTGTGAGCTTGCCGGGAGCCGGTCCATCCTTGCTGTTTCAAGGGACCTGGCATATATGGCATACTGTTCTTAATATGTTTGCTCACCTTCTTGGCGCTATGTGTTTTAACCAAGGTCACCTCTCCGAGAAAGGTTGTTTCCCCAGGTGGGGATTTTTCCCTGAGGTTAGGGAGGGGATACAACCCCTTAATTAAGTGCCAGGCGGGTAGTTAAGCTACATAATCTTTACTCCCTGGAATGGAGATAAGAAACGCCCCAACCTTTGTAATAGAAATTGACAGGATTAAAATCGGCTGGTATAAATACGGATGTAACAAGACAATAATCATCAGATCCTCATCACATCCTCATCAGAACCTCATCAGTTCCTAACCAGAGCTCCGACCAGAACTTTGGCTGGAAATCCTGGCTATAGGTCCTGACTAGGCTGCTGATCAACTGAAGGCTGTCTTCGTGTCATTCCTTCTTCGCCGACTCCGTCCACACCTTTGGGGACCCCTGGACCTGCTGGGATTGGACCCCAGCAATTGGCGCCCGAACAGGGACCCTTAGGTAAGCCCCCCATTCCCTTAGGTAAGCCCCCCTGCACTCGGGACGGATAAAGACTCCACCGTAGAAAGAGGGTGGATAGTCTTCGCCGACTCCGTCCACACCTTTGGGAACCCCTGGAACAGGATTCCCCTAGGTAAGCCCCCTCCCATTGAGAACCCCCACATTCGGGACGGATAGGACTCCACCAGGGTGCTACAGACCCCCCTATAGAGGATAAGTAGGGTAAGAAGGTGGATAGTACAGAACTTAGATTGAGAAGATGTGCCATACTGAGTCCAAAGAAAGAAGACTCTGTATAGATCTTTAGATTGAGAAGATGTGCCATACTGAGTCTAAAGAAAAAAGACTCTGTATTGATCTTTTAACACATATGCACATATGCTTGCTAGCAGAGGAGTTAAGGTTACTCCCAGTCAGACGGAATGTTTTATACAAGAAGTATGCCCATGCTTTTCTGAGGAAGGAAAGGTGCCGGAAAGGTAAATGTAGAGGCATGGGAGAAGATAGGCCCAAGGAGCCTTATCCTTAACCCCACTGCAGCCTTTCCACCCCGGAAAAGTGCAGGATTGGAAAGCTCTCCCTGGGGTGATAGATCAGGACTCAGGTAATAGCGGAAAGCGCCAATCCTACTCTTAAAATGGATACAAGAGAGCATTTGGGGTTTTTCTTTTTAATGCCTGCTTTGGACTGAGTAAATGCATTACATGCATCACCACAAGGGACCCAGAGAAGCTCCTTGTCCCATCGTTCCAAAGACTTAGAGTTGCCCCGATGACAGAAAAGCGGAAAAAAGAAGAAAAGAAAGGCTATGCAAGGGACTGAGGTGCCAACATGGGGTCAGCCGAAGAAGTTAACAACTGAGGGCCAACAGATGGTAGAAAAGCAAGAAGTGGAAGCTACTCTCTCAGCCAAGTTCGAGGACTCTGAGTAAATCAGCACAAGAAACTTTCATTTAGCAGAAACTCACTTATTTCGTTAAATGGAAAGACTTACTTACAGGAGCCTGGAAGGGACCTGATGTACTTTTAACCTGGGGAGAGGAGATGCTTGTATATTTCCACAGGATGCAGACTCACCTGTATGGATTCCAGACCGTCTAATCCGACCTTATGTCACACCACCCTCTGTCTCCTCCTCATCCTCCTTCTCCCCGGTATCATCCATATCAGCCGACCCAGAGGGCACAGCTTACTCCTCCTCGGACACCGACACCACCATCAAGCACGGCCCCGATGGACCCTTTGATGCAGCCCTTCAACTCGCTGACGCTTCGGGAAGCCCGTCGCCAATGACGCTGCCCGCTAGCCAGATCAACAAGGACAACCAAACCACCAACTTGAGGACAGCTGAAATCCCTTGACTAAAGAGGCCAGCAACCTTCTACAGGAACAAGGCTCCTTGTACACTCCATCCACTATGTTTATAGCTATGCTTACTATCATTGCTTGCCAGTCTTCTTCTGAGTCTTAAACAACCCAATCCGAGAGGTGGCCACTGATTTACATGCGCTATCATTTAAAAAATAAAAAAGGGGGAATTTGCCGGGAGCCGGTCCATCCTTGCTGTTTCAAGGGACCTGGCATATATGGCATACTGTTCTTAATATGTTTGCTCACCTTCTTGGCGCTATGTGTTTTAACCAAGGTCACCTCTCCGAGAAAGGTTGTTTCCCCAGGTGGGGATTTTTCCCTGAGGTTAGGGAGGGGATACAACCCCTTAATTAAGTGCCAGGCGGGTAGTTAAGCTACATAATCTTTACTCCCTGGAATGGAGATAAGAAACGCCCTAACCTTTGTAATAGAAATTGACAGGATTAAAATCGGCTGGTATAAATATGGATGTAACAAGACAATAAACATCAGAACCTCATCAGTTCCTAACCAGAGCTCCGACCAGAACTTTGGCTGGAAATCCTGGCTATAGGTCCTGACTAGGCTGCTGATCAACTGAAGGCTGTCTTCGTGTCATTCCTTCTTCGCCGACTCCGTCCACACCTTTGGGGACCCCTGGACCTGCTGGGATTGGACCCCAGCAGCCTGCAAACCCACTGGCCGAGGCAAGCAGGCCGAGCTCCGACCTAGCGGCACCATCTATTGTGCAAACGTGGAAACTGAGCCCCAGAGACGGGTGACTGGACGGTGGTCTCTGCCGTCAGCGAAGGGCCTTCCGGGAGGAGTCGCAGCACCAAAGCGCAGAGCTTTAACACTCGGAGGCAATGAGAGGAACCGCAAAGGCTGCCGTTCCCGACCACTCGCCGCGCGCCAGGCCCTGCGTGAGCTGAGTCTCACAGGCCGGCACAGCTAAACCCACGGTGTCCCCACGTCAATGCTCACACACGTGACCGCTGGGAGCTCACTTCTTAAAATGCAAGGTGTTTTAGTAAGCACCGCCTTTATATTATTCAAAGTGTGTGTGTACATCTGGGGGGGCACACCCTATATTTTGTCCACTTTACATACGAGGAAACTGAGACGCATAGGTGTTAGTCAGAATGAAATGATTTTCCTTAGCTCTTTGTTTTATTTTTATTGATTTTTTATTTTATTTTTGAGAGAGAGAAACATCGATTTGTTGTTCCACGTGTTTATGCATTCATTGGTTGATCCTGGTATGTGCCCCGACCGGGGATCGAACCCGCACCTGGTGCATCGGGGTGATGCTCCAGCCAACTGAGCTCTAAAAACATATTTTTAAAGAAAAGAAAGCCCTGGGCCCTCACGTGTGGGGAAGGGCCGGTTCCGCCGCCCGCCTGTGGCCTGCGAGCCTGCCTCCCTCCGCTCCAGCCGATGGGCTGATGGGGCTCTGTGTCTCCCCTCCACGGCTCCTCCCGCCTCCCCGCCCCCACCCCCACGTGGAGCTGACCTCTCGGCCTCGCACGTCATGCGGAGAATCGAGCAGGTGTCTGTGCGCGAGGCGGCTGTGTTGTGAACAAGCCGGGACGTTCAGGATGATGTCATGGCTCTGGGCCTTCGGGTGAAAATGAGAAAAAGTCCTCGGCCACATGGCTGCCAGCACTGGCAGACCGTAAATAGGAACGTTGGAGGCGAGAAGGGGGAATTGCCCTGGAAATCTCTGGCCTGGGAGGCGTTTGGGAGAAGGGGCAGAACAAAGGGTGGGAGGCGCTGCCTCCGGCCTCTCCCGCCCCCTCCACGGCGGCCGGGGCGGGAACGGCGCTGAGGATGCCACCGCTGCTGCTTGTGGTCATCAGCCTGGTGTGTGTTCCACTCGGCGCCACTCCCAGGAGGCCCTCACGTAGGTTATTGCTGGTTCTTGTGCCCTCCCCCGCCCGCCCCCCCCCCCCCCCCCCCGCCGCTGGGGAAGGAGTTTGGATCCCAGTTGACCCAAGAGATGCAGAAAGCAGAGGCCTGGGCCCTTCAAAGGCCTGCCAGGCCCTCCTGGCGCTGGGCTGCCCGCCCCGTGGAGACGGCAGCAGCGGGAGGCCCGGCTGGAGGTCCCAGAGCAGCAGCCGTGGGTCCTTGCCCAAGGCGCTCGCCTCTCCACGAGGCAGAGGGTCCCTGTTCCGTGAAAGAAGCTGCTGATTATTGGGGGGCTTTGTGGTGTCACCTCCACAGTCCCATCGAATTTAAGTTGCCTCCCTTCCCTGTTTTCTATTTGCCTTTGACATATGGCCCTGTTATTACCACATATATGTTAAATAGTAGGTATTATTCTAACAACTACCATCATTCCAATAGGCACAAAATATGCACACACTGCTAGGCACCGAGTGTGCATTATCTATATACACCCAGTGTGCACGTGTGTGCGCATGTGAGAGTGTGAGTGTGTGTGAATGTGTGAGAGTGTGAGTGTGTGTGTATATGAGTGTGTGTGTGTGAGAGTGTGTGAGTGTGTGTGCATATGAATGTGTGAAAGTGTGTGTGCATGTGTGTGAGAGTGTGTGTGTGAGTGTGTGTGAGTGTGTATGTAAAAATGTGTGTATTTGTGTGAGTGTATGTGTGTATGAGTGTATGTGAGTGTGTGTGAGTGTGTGTGAGTGTGTGTGAGAGTGTGTGAATGTGTGTGAGTGTGTGAGAGAGTGTGTGAGTGTGTGTGTGTGAGTGTGAGTGTGTGTGTGTGGGGGGTGTGAACAAGAGAAGCAGGACAGTGAAAGGTTGGCCAGGGTTCCCACTAGTTTCCGATTTGATGCGGGGCTCTTCCCTCCCTCCTTCCCCTGGGGCCGCCCAGGCAGCTGCTGGGGGCTCCACAGGGCACAGCTTCGGGCTCAGAAAGGCTGCGTTTGAGGTCTGCTCTGCTGCTAACCAGCTGCGGGCTGGACCGGGCCCGGCCTGTCCGAGGAGGACGGCGATGCCCCCAGGGCTCCGCACGGCCCCGCGCCCACGTGTGCAGACCCTGGGGCACCGTCAGGACGCGGAGCCCGTAACTGCCTGCTTTGAGGTGGAACCTGTGTGCGTCCCTGCGGCGTGGTGCCCACGGGTCGTTCAGAGACAGAGGGGCAGCCGAGGACAAAGGAATGTCGAGCCCTGACGGTGGATTTCATGTCAACCTGGCTGAACCACAGTCCCCGGTACTGGCTGCTGCTGTGAAGGAGTTTGTTTGTTTTGTGTGTGATTGACATTCAAATGGGTGGACTTTGAGGGAAGCAGACTGCTCCCCCTAATGTGGTGGTGCCCCCCCCAATCAGGTGAAGGCCCTTCTGGAAGGAAGACTGACCGCCCCCAGCAGGAAGGGCTGTGCCAGCCGTGGGCTCAACTGCGATTCTGGCTCCCAGCTGCCAGCCTGCCCTGCAGGGTCTGGACTCATTAGCTTCTATGTTGCGTGAGCCAATTCCGTAAAATAAGTGTGTGTCTCCCTCCCTCCCTCCCTCTCCTCTTCCTCTCTCACCCTCTTCTTCTCCCCGCCCGCCCCCCCAACACACACACACGCACACATGCAGCACCTGGTGGCTCTGTTTCCCTGGAGAGCCCTGGCTGACAGATCCCCGGCTCAGAGCCCCGTGCACCCCACACCCCTCCCGAGGGCCCCGCGGGCAGCTGCCGGGACACCTCGCCGGCCGGTGAAGGGCAGCGGCAGGCCCTCGGCGGCGCTGCTGGCAGCGGCTCTGGCTCAGATAATGAGCGGCTGACCGCGAGGCCGAGGCAGCCTGGGGCTCCCCGACTCGCCTGAATGATGAGGTGTGGCCCGCGCCTGCAGAGCTGCCTCTGAACAAAATACGTGTTCCGTGCTCTATCCACCATTTGGGGAGAAAGAAAACACGCACGCGGCCTTTCTGCAGCGCTCTCACGAGAGCGTGTGCCGCCGCCGGCCGGCCCCAGCCTGCTAATTGCCCAGGCCCTGCTCGCCCACCGCCCGCCGGGGCTGCCTTCCAGCGTTTCCTTCCCGACGGCCCCTCAGTGGCTGCGACCTTGGCCGGGTGCTCCCAGCCTGGGTGGCTCTGCACATCGCAGCACCTTTCCCAGGTTCCTGGCCTCTGCCCGGGGCCGCTCCCCGAGGTCACCGAGACCCAGGGCCTGGGCTCCCGATTCCCTAGGGGCTCCCGGAAATGCTTTCATGGTCATTAAAGCCAGAAGAAAACGAAGATCACAGTAAAGAAGATAGAACAGCAAACCCAGCTTGGATGGTAATTCGCTTCACACCAACTGCATTTTAAGAGATAATTTCTTTAATGTGTTGGTTTGTTTCGATCCTCCCCCAAGGAAATTTTCCATTGATTTTAGGGAGCGTGGAAGAGAGAGGGAGACGGAGAGAAACACCGATGTCAGAGGAGCACACGGGTGGGTTGCCTCCTGCACGAGCCCCGACCAGGGCCAGGGCCGGGGAGAAGCCTGCAACCGAGGCACATGCCCTTGACCGGAATCGAACCCAGGACCCTTCAGTCTGCAGGCCCATGCTCCATCCATTGAGCCAAACGGGCCAGGGCTTTTTTTTTTTTTAAATAGAAGAAGGGGCTCATCGTAGTGAAAATGGGTAGGACCCACGGAAGTCATAGCGTACAGCCCTGCCTTTGCCCAGTAGATGCCCTGGGCATTCCTCTCCAGAATTGTGACAACCCAAAGCGCCCCTAGACATTGCCGGGTGAACCCAGGGGCTGGGGTAGGGGTGCAAAACCAACCGGTTGACAATCACTGCTTTACACGAATAACAAAAGTAATCATTATTTACTCCTGCACCAAGCCTTCCGGGCACCTCCTGGTGGCCTGGGTGTCATGGAGTCGGGAAGGAGTCTCAGAAATGGGCCTTCTGAACGGGGCGGGGGTGCAGAGCAGCTCTTCAGATTGGGACACAAATGCAGAGAGAGTTCCTGGTCCGAGAATAAGGGTGGAGGGGAAAGGTCCCCTCAGGCCTGCCTGTGGGATCCCGGCCACGCATGACAGGCCTGACACAGGCCTCTCTGCAGCGAGTCGCCGTGGAGGCATGTGGCCCCGGGAATCAGGGGGTATCCCCTTCTCTGCAGATCCCCTGGAAGAGCCATTTCTCCCGCCAGCACCAGCGGTGACAGACGACGTGACCTGCCGCCGGCTCCACCCCGGCCGGCCCGTGCGGTCCAATTAGAAAATGAAGGCTGATCTCGGATGGATCGGACTTGAGTTCTGACTCCTGTCCAGGAGCGCGGGCGCGGTGCTCGCAGGCTTGTGTGTCACCTTCTCAGGAAGGAAAGGGAAGGCCCGGCGCCCTGACGGGGTCCAGAGCCCGGCCGAGGGGCCTGGGGCAGAGGGAGCCGCGTCTGGAAGAGGCCGGGCTGTGCTCTGCAGGCCCCCGGGTCTTGGCACGGTGCACGCTCTCCAGTTGGCACCGGGCGGAAGGCGGGGGTGAGGGGGGCGAGACGGCGCTTAGGAACTTTCGATTGGTCACGGCTTGCACTTTGCCTGCGAGGAATGGCCTGCCCGGCTCAGGCCCACGTAAAGCCAGGCCTGGAGCATGGAGCGGGGGCGGCGGGTGACCTGGGCCCTCGGTGACGAGTGACAGCCGCAGGGCTCCCCGCCCGGCCTTCCCGTGAGCTGTGCGATGCAGGAAGACAAGGCTGAGTCTCTCCGCACCACCCGAGAGGCTGGACTGTGCGGGTTCAAATCCCTCCCCTGCATCACGACCGGTGCCGGGGTGGGGGCCGGGGGAGAACTGCCCACAGCAGGACCGCGGTGGGTCCAGGCCCTACGGCCTGTGCCTTTCAGGTCCCCACACACTGGCCATCGCGACAAGCCTGGGTGAGCCCTGGGTGAGCCCTGGGAGCACCCACTCCTGGTTTTACGCCTGCGACTGTGGGAGACAACGTGCAGGAAGCTCCTGAGCCCGGGCTGATGTCAGAGGCCTGCGAGGCAGGAGCGGCGTTAGGGTTCACTGAGCCATTACTAGCTCCTGCGTTAGGGTTGGGATGGTGGCCAGGGACTGGGGCACAGGCAGGTGGCGTTCCTTCTGCAGGGAGGGGGTTCCGCCCCGTGATCCTGTAAAGAAGGGGGCGGGGCTCCGGGTTCCCATTTCTCACGTGTGGAGACTGGGGCTCTGTGCCGGCGTGTAACCTGCCCAAGGTCACGGGTGAATTACACCAGGACACACGTAGACCCGGGCCCCCCACCCTGTCCCTGGCGGGCTTGGGTAGACGAGGAAGTCTTATCGGGTTCACAGCAATGTCCCCCCGCCCCCGCCCCAGGTCCTGCTCCCCACAGCCCGGAGAGGAGACGGGGACAGATACCCTTTGCATCACTTTCTGGCTGGGTGGCTGGGGCCCCAGCCTGGCCAGTCCCTTCGGCTGGGTGCCCCAGCGGATGCAGCGCAGCCCTGCAGCCGGGGCCTGGGGACGGGGGACGGCGGGGGGGGGGGGGGGGGGGGGGGGGGTTGGGGACAGAGCCAGGCGCCTCTGGCACCGTCTAAAAAAATGAAAATAATTTAGCACTTGCAGACGCAGCCCTCATTATCTCTCCCAGCAGCAAGACCTGTCTCCCAACCTGAGAAGTTCAGATTACCAAGTTTCCAGGCCTTTCCCCCAACCCAGTCCAAAAGCGACCCTGGTTTATAACTCAATAAAAAGGCTGCCGCTTGCCTGCGAGCAGAGCCCGGGAGCGCAGGCCAGGGTGGGTTGGGGAGATGGTGGGGCTCCCCGGCTGGAGGGTGGGGGCCACCGCCCGGCGAGGTGGGGCAGGCGCTAGGCCCAGAGTCCTCATGGGGAGAAAAACAGCCAGAAATGTCTGCGTGCCGCCTCTGTGGGTTTACCCATGGCAGGCCCGGGGTGGGGGGTGGGGGGAGGAGCACCTCCTATCTGACAGACGGGGAAACTGAGGAAGGGTGCAGATGCCAGGCTGCTTCCGCCTGGAGGGGGTGCCCTGGTCCAGCTCACGCACTGGGGCCCTGTGGTGCCCACCTGGCCTTCCCTTCTCAGTTTGTGGGCAGGTTTCTATGCAGCCCCCAGTCTGGAGCGAGGACAGCCCAGAGCTTGTGCCCCTCCCCCCCCCCCCGCCCCCCCATCCCCGGGTTCCCATTTGACACGTGTGGAGACCGGCGCTCTGTGCCGGCGTGTAACCCAGAGTCCCGCCCCCCGTCTTTACGGGATCCCTGGGCTGAACCCTCTCCCTGGCTCTGGGCTGTGTCTCTGACCGGAGGACTTTAGCTCTCAGCCTCAGTGTCCCGGGGCAGGAGAAATGCAGCTTTCTCTTGGGGGGGTAGCTCAGGTGTGAATTAGGTGTGAGGCGAGGGTGGGGAGAGGTCCTCTCCCGCACAGTTAGTGGCGTGGAAATCGGTTCAACCAGCCCGGCTGGTGTGGCTCAGCGATGGAGCCCAGAGGTCACCGGTTCGATTCCCGGTCAGGGCACATGCCAGGGCTGCAGGCTCCATCCCAGAAGGGGGTGTGCAAGAGTCAGCTGATCAGTGATGTTTCACTCTCATCGATGTTCCTCTCTCTCTCTCTCTCTCTCTCTCTCCCCCCCCTTCCTCTCTCTGAAAATCAATAAAGGAAAAAAGAAATTGGTGATTTGGTGATTGCATGTCGACTTTGTGATTCCAATCAACACCGTTTCTACCCTTTGACCCAGCACTGCCATCGGTGGACGGAGCTGCCGGGTGATCTGAGCCAGAGGCACAGGGTGTGGAGGAGGAGGTCCAGGGCCCCCTGTGCACGGGGTGAGAGCGCACATGTCCGCTCCCCGGTACAGGCCAGGTTCGAGCACGGTGCCCGCCCTGCGGTAAAGCACGCGTCACTCCCCGAACACTGCACCCAGCGCCCTGGGGGGAGACTACGTTAGGTCCCTCACCAGGTGACGGAGCGCGGCCATGGTATGGCTCCGTGTTTGCAAAATCCTGTGATAAGCACTGATTTGTGTATTTTCTTTCTTTTTTTTAAAAAAAATCCTCACCCGAGGATATTTTTTCATTGATTTTTAGGGAGAGTGGAAGAGCGAGGGAAAGACAGAGAGAAATATCGATGTGAGAGAAACACACCGATTGGTTGCCTCCTGCACAATCCCCCCGCCAGGGCCCGGGCTGCGGAGGAGCCTGCACCAAGCTACGTGCCCTTGACCGGAATCGAACCCAGGACCCTTTAGTCTGCAGGCGGACGCTCTATCCACTGAGCCACACCGGCCAGGGCTGACTTATATATTTTCGATTACTGCATAGGTAACCTGGGAGGACACACCAACCACATTGAACAGTGATGATCCCTTTGGGATAAACATAGGAGTGTTTGCAATCTGCTAAATCCATATTATACCACTTGATTTTTCTCAAAATGTAGCCTCTATTAGTTTTACAATCAGAACAAAAGGTACTCCGGTTTGCTAAAAGAAAAATAAAAAGTGAGAGAGAGTAGAAAAATGGCAAAAATGGTGGCCAATGACGCATAGTAGGTGTTCAGTAGAATTTCTGTCCCCAGGGCCTCGTGACGCTATGGGTCCCAAGCAGCAACTGGGAACGTGATGTGAGCATCCGTCACCTCCCCCAAAGGCCACAGGTCCCGCTCAGGAATCTTGGGCCAAATCACTGTGGAAATGTACAGGCAGAGCAAGGCTCATCGGAAGGAAAAGAAAAGGAAAAAACTGACTATCCCAGTACATGCAGATAACATCCATATTACAACATGCTAAAGACCATAAATTGGAACCAGGTGAAGCTGCCCCATGTTGGCATGTAGATGGTGGTTTAATACACTGGCTTGAAACCGAGCCATCTTCATAAGCACCTGAGGAGGGCGGGCGAGCCGCGGGCGCAGGGCGGGGAGCGGCCGGCCCCCTGCTCTGGGGCACATTTGTGGCCTCTCACTTCAATGCGGAGAAGTTAAAAAGAAACTGCCTTGGCACCCCTTCCCACCTTCCCATCGTACAAGGCAAATGCCAAACAGATGTCCTCAAAGGCCGGGAAAACGAAATGAAAGGCACACTTAGGATTTATGGAGCTGAAAACCAAAAACCAGTGGAAATTAGGACTCTGATGAGCACAGAGCTCGCCGTTAATGCGCACGTTTTCCACCGGAGAACTTGCAAATGGGCTTCCAGATGCCGGAGTGGTGATGGGTCAGAGCCAGGCCTCCGACACCCCTCGGGGTCTGGCAGGAGCCTACCTGTGAGGCCCTGAGCCCCATGCCCTGCACTTTGATGCCCCCTCTTTCCAACACTGCCATCCTCGACCCTCCCACCCCCCACTCTCCAGCATACCCATCCTTGGTCCCCCACTCTCTAGCATACCCATCCTTAATCTGTCCTCTCTCTAGCACACCCATCCTTGGTCCCCCTCTCTCTAGCATACCCATTCTTGGTCCCCCCACTCTCTAGCATACCCATTCTTGGTCCCCCACTCTCTAGCATACCCATTCTTGGTCCCCCACTCTCTAGCATACCCATCCTTGGTCCCCCCCACTCTCTAGCATACCCATCCTTGGTCCCCCCACTCTCTAGCATACCCATTCTTGGTCCCCCACTCTCTAGCATACCCATTCTTGGTCCCCCACTCTCTAGCATACCCATCCTTGGTCCCCCCCACTCTCTAGCATACCCATCCTTGGTCCCCCACTTTCCAGCATACCCATTCTTGGTCCCCCACTCTCCAGCATACCCATCCTTGGTCCCCCACTCTCTAGCATACCCATCCTGTTCCCCCCACTCTCTAGCATACCCATCCTTGGTTCCTCCATTCTTTAATATTTCCATCTTTGCCTCCCTTCCCCCATTTTTTGATTTTTTCAAAATGTAGTCTGTATTAGTTCAATGATCAGAAGAAAAGATATTCCAGTTTGCTAACAGAAAAACACCAAGAGACACAGTAAAAAACTCACAACAGTTGACAACCTCTTTTTTAAATTGATTTTAGAGAGAGGAAGGGAGAGAGAGAGAGAGAGAGAGAGAGAGAGAGAGACTGATCAGTTGTCTCTTGCACGCACCCCAGTGGGGGATTGAACCTACAAGCTGGTATGTGCCCTGACTGGGAATCGAACCCCCCACTTTTGGTGTCTGGGAGGGCACTCCAACCAACTAAGCCACCCCAGCCAGGGCCTCCTGACACCATGTAAACTACCTAGCATCCCCCCAGGTTCGCCCAGCATTGAAGGCCCCCCAGCATGTCTCCTCTGTGTGGGCTATATCTGAATCCATCATGCCTTCAGCATGTCGTTCCCTAGAATGTTCTCATAGGATCTGAAAACCCCTAGCCTCCTCCTGGGGGCTCCCCGCAGGAGGGACGCCTCGCCCGTCACTTCCGGCAGGTGTTGCCTTCACTGTTCAGGCCTGTCTCCCCGGCTGGAGGCAGGGACTAGTCATCCAGCTCTGGCCTAGAGGGCGCTAGTCAGTGATGAGGATCCCCTCAGGCTTCTCCTTTCACACAGCACATAGTATGCACTTTATTGCATGGATGAATGAATGAATGAATGAATGAGATGGCGTCTCCCCCACAAGCCCCTCCCATCCTCTCCATCCCAGGAGAGGACATCATGGGAACTTTGGTGGCAGAAATAAAGCAATTCCAGGAGGAAGCAAAATGCCGCTTTTCTAGACCTACTGTGCACTGCCCGCCTCGAGGCTTTGACAGATGTTTATGTCACGTGATGCCCCATTGGACGGTGAGACTCCGAGAGGCGAAGTGCTTTGTCCGAGGTCGCCTTTTGTCAGGATCCAGGAACCTGGGAGGCGGGCAGAGGTGGGAGAGGCTGGGACCCGGCCGGGTGTGCCGGAGGCAGGAGAAAGGCTGCCAGCAGGTTGGCCTCCGGGAGAGCCTGTGCCTGGGCCTTTGTAGGCAGTCGCTTATCTCCCGAGGATTCCCGGAATCCTTGACCTTGCTGTGACTTCCCTCCTGTTCCTGATATTTTATCGTCATAAACACCCAAATTGGCAGGTATTATTATGCCATTTCAGATGCAGAACGTGAAGCCTGGAGGAGTGGTTCAGTTCCCAAAGAACCAGGTGGTTGGGCCGGACTGGAACCGGAGGGGTCTGGCTCAGCCTGTGCGTGTGCAATGCCCTGTTGGCCTTTCTTTCCCTCTTTGCGTGTGGGGACCCCGGCCAGGGAGAGGTGTGCAAGCCCCATCTGGGTCTCGGCAGGTCACATGATCCTTCCCTTGGAACTGGCATCAGGGCAGGTGAGGGTTCAAATCCCCACCGTGCCTTTCAGAGTTCTTCCGTCCGTCCGTCCATCTGCACAAGCACCTACTATGTGCCGGGACATGTCCTTGGCCTGGTACCCATGGAGCTTACAGATGACGAGCCACTGAATAGATACATGAACAAACTCATCGCAAGTCGCAATAAGTGCTGTGAAGGCCCCAGCCACCCAAGCACGCCGCCCCGCACACCAAAGGTCACCGGTGCTGCTTTCCAAGGCCAAGGGCAGAGCCACGCTGCTTCGGACCTGTCTTTGTGGCTCTGTCTTGTGACTTCTGCTGGATGGATGGTGTCAGGGGGGCTCATCCGGGAAAACAAACCACCGGAGGCATCCAGGGAAGGGGGTCAATGTGGGGCCTGATGTCACAGGCGAGGGGGCCTGAGGGTGAGAAAGGGGCGCGGGGCTGAGCGGAGATCACCACAGGAAGCAGCCGCCACCCACGGGGAGGGCACAGGACACGGAACTCGGCGGAAAGGCTTGTGGAGTTGGGAAGAAAGGAGGCTCCCGCTGACGGCAGAGCTGGGGCGCAGGGCATGTTGCTGGCGATGCCAACAGGAAGAGCCGAGCCTCTCGCTGCCTCCTGCCATCCGGGTCCCGTGGGTGCCCCGCTTGGCAGAGCCCAACGGGGAGCCAACGGCCTGACACGTCCTGAGAAAGGATGTTCGCACACCCCGGGCCCCAGCTTCCCCAAACACAGTGTGGCCGGGCGGATATAAAGCTGAGAGGAAAAGGACTGGGGTTGCCATTTGCTAATCCTCTGACTTCTGGAAGTTTCTTTAACATCTCTGGACCCAGTCTTTGCAGTGGGCTAGTACTGGTCATGCAGCTGCTATGGGGACATAATCATGTACGTGAGACAATAATGAAAACTGCCTGGCCCCTGGAGGCACGCACTGAATGGGAGGGTCTTCTTCTTTTTAAAAAAAAAAAAAAAAAAAAAAAATATATATATATATATATATATATATTTTTTTTTTATTGATTTCAGAGAAGAAGGGAGAGGGAAAGAGAGAGAAACATCAATGAGGAGAGAGAATCATGGATTGGTTGCCTCCTGCACTCCCCCCACTGGGGATCGAGCCTGCAACCCAGGCATGTGCCCTGACTGGGAACTGAGCAGTGACCTCCTGGATCATAGGTAGACGTTCACCCCGCTGAGCCACACCTGCTGGGCTCCACGCGCCCCCCCCCCCCCCCCCACCTTTTAATTGAAAATGACCCAAGTAAAGTTCCTTGCTTAGGGCAGTGGTTCTCAACCTTCTTAATGACTCGACCCTTTAATACAGTTCCTCATGTTGTGGTGACCCCCAACCATGAAATTATTTGCGTTGCTACTTCATAACTGTCATTTTGCTACTGTTATGAATCGTCATGTAAATACCTGATATGCAGGATGTATTTTCATGGTTACAAATTGAACATAATTAAAGCATAGTGATTCATCACAAAAACAATATGTAATTATGTATGTGTTTTCCGATGGTCTTAGGCGACCCCTGTGAAAGGGTCGTTCGACCCCCAAAGGGGTCGCACCCACAGGTTGAGAACCGCTGCTCTAGGGTTTATAACTGTAAAAGGGCAACAGTGCCCGCCCCCTCCAGCTCCCAGTCCCTACACAACTTTTCTGCTTTTCTTTTTCTCAATAACATGTATCCCTGGCCAAACCACAGTGTAATTTACTTTTTAAAATCCTTCTTCATGTATTGTCCTTCTCTCCCCACTGGAATGTGAGCGTGAGGGGCTGGGGATCCACTGAACCTGCAGCCCAGGTACGTGCCCTTGACCGGGCATCAATCCCACAACCCTCCGGTGCACAGGCCGGCGCTCTAACCACTGGGCAACCAGCCGGTGCCCGCTGTCCCTCTGCCTCGCTGCCTCTGATGCAGCCAGCTGAGTTCTCCCATAGAGGCGCATCCGGCAGTGTCACGAGTCCAATGCCCACGTGAGGCCACAGCTCTCCGCGTGGCCTGGGGCCTGGAGAGCAGGCCTCGCCCTCTGCTGCAGGACTGGCCAGCGAAGTGTGCTTGGCTCGTGCAGGACCCATGCACACAACTTCGGATGTTCGCTCGGGCACAGCCAGCTCTCCCGCTGGCCGGGCCTGCGGGCCGGGAGCCTGGTGGCCCTCGGCTGGGAGGGAATGAAAGACTGAAGGCGAAGAGTCCAGCGCTGGCCCGGGCGGCCCTGCCCTGTGCTCCTCTGGCCGAGTTTGCAAACCTCACTGAGCCTCCCGTTCACCGCTGTGGACGGGGCAGGTGCCTCCCACCTCAGAGCACTTGCAGGCCTCAAGGAGCTACGCCAAGGATGCGGCAGGGAGGGCGTTTCCTTGCTCTTCTTTCCAGCGCTGCCCGCCTGCCTGATTTCCTATCGAACCCCTGCTCTGTGGTGGGAAGGTGGCCCCTGTGGACTCCATCTCCCAGGCTCCCCTGCTCTGTGGCCTCAGCCAAGGGGAGGCCCCTCCCACCTCCACCCCGGAGGGGGCCACAGAGAGAGGCTGGGGTTTTCTGCCGTCTCCTCCCTAGGACATCACCCGTGGCAGCGGCTCCAGCTGCCGAGTGGTCACACCCTCAGTCATGGCCTAGGGCGGGTCGCAGTCCCTGAGCCGTGGTTGTCTCAGCCGGACACACCCGAGGTCACTCTGCCCTGGCCCAGCATTGCACTGGGGCCTCCACTGCTTAGTCTCAGGAACGCAGGCTTTGGAGCCAGACACCTGGTGGGACCACTGCTGTTTCTCCTGCGCTGTGTGGCCTGGGCTGAGTCCCCGCTCTCCTGGAATCTCATTTCTTCCCCTGGAGACCCCGTGCCCACTCGGAGAACCCGTGGGAAAGGAACGGGGTGAGTCCTGGCCCCTAGCGCCCGGCACCTGCTCCCGAGTTCCTGGGGGGCAAACCCACGCATGAGCTCAGTGCCCGCTGGGCCTCAGCTGCCTGTGCCTGGGCGGCGACCCATTGTACAGATGGGGAAGCTGAGGCCCGGGAGTGAGGCTGCCTCCCAGGGTCAGGCCAAGGGCAGGAGCCAGCGGGAACTTTCCCAGGAGTTCGAGAGTCCACGCTGTGTTCCAGACTCCCATTCGCTGAACTTGGGTCTTGTTTTATGACCCGCTTAGAATTTTCCTCTCAGAGCCTCTGGGAAAGGCTGTCTTTCCGCTGACTTGGGAGCCATAATCCCACATAATAAAAGGCTAATATGCAAATCAACCAAACAGCGGAAGGACTGGTCGCTATGACACACACTGACCAGGAAGGGGCAGACGCTCAACACAGGAGCTGCCCCCTGGTGGTCAGTGCACTTCCACAGGGGGAGCACCGCTCTGCCATTCATCGTCCATCCATCTGTCCATCTATCCGCCCAGCCATTTGTTATCTAGCCATCTAGTCCGGTATGTGTCCATCCGTTCACCCACCCACCTCTTATCCATCCGCCCGTCCACCCATCATCCCTCCATCCCTCACCCACCTACTCTCCACCCACCATCTGTCCCTCCACCTCTCCACCCACCGTCTCTCCCTCCCGGCAGGCTGGCGTGGGAGCGTTCCCCACCGACGTCAGGGTGCTGGGGGCCGCCCCGGGCTCTGCCACGTCCCTGCTGTGTGATTTTGGGCAACCGATGCAACGCCTCTGTGCTCACCCCCGCAGAGCAGAGCTGCAGCGCCTTCGCAGGAGGGGCGAGTGGCCTGCACGCGGCGAGGCTCATAGGAGCCCAGAACGGTGCTCGCCGCACACCTGGCCCTCAGTCCCGTGGGTTCCCGCCCTCTGTCTTGCCTGGTGGGTGCGAGGCCCTCCCGGGACCTTGGCCTCCATGGCGCTCACCGCCTGGCTGTGGAGCAGAACCTGTGCGGGACTCGGTGCCGGCAGGTCTCCCTTCTCCAGCCCGGACGTGTGTTTTGCTTGGCCAGCCGTGTGTTGACTTTTTAAAAGTAAGACTTTCTTTTTTAGAGCAGTTTTAGGTTCACAGCAAAACGGAGCAGAAAGTAGAGAGGTTTCCCACATGCCCGCTGCCACCCCCATGCAGGTCTCCCCCACTATCAACAGCACCCCCCCCCCCCGCCCCCCGCCCGCCCCAGTGCTACATTCATTACAACCAGTGAACTGACACGGACGTCATCTTGGTGGGGCACGTTCTGTGAGCTCGGCCGAATACGGTCCTTATGGCACGTGAGGAAACCGAGGCACAGAGCAGCTACGTAAGCCGTCCAGGGTCATCCAGACAAGAGCACGCGGTCAGGATCGGACCCGCGCTGTCTGGCTCTTGAGCACTAAGCTCTGCATCTCCCAGGGGTGGCGGGCAGAGAGACAAGGCCGGGAAAGGCTCGGTAACATCCAAGAGAGGCCACAGGGCAAAGAGCCAGTAACCGGGAGGCCAGAGGGTGCGGGGCGCTCGGAGGAGAGGGGGCGCCGCTCCGGGCTCTCCTAAGTGCCTGGCGTGGTGTGGCTGCCCGGGCGGTGCCGGGACACGGGCAGGCTTCCTGGGGGCAGCGTCCACCTGCTGGGCCTGAGCGGTGGAAAGAGCCTGAGAACTGCTCCATGGCCAGTTCTGGATGCCGCGTGCTCTTGTCTGGATGACCCTGGACGGCTTACGTAGCTGCTCTGTGCCTCGGTTTCCTCACGTGTCATAAGGACCGTATTCGGCCGAGCTCACAGAACGTGCCCCACCAAGATGACGTCCGTGTCAGTTCACTGGTTGTAATGAATGTAGCACTGGGGCGGGCGGGGGGCGGGGGGGGGGGTGCTGTTGATAGTGGGGGAGACCTGCATGGGGGGTGGCAGCGGGCATGTGGGAAACCTCTCTACTTTCTGCTCCGTTTTGCTGTGCCAGGGCACAGGTCCCCTTGGACTCTCTTAGACTCGACAGGCCACTCCTTGGACCCCTGGGGCCTGGTCCCACCCACCGGCAGAAGCACAGGGTCTGCTGCCCCACGAATGCTGGTCACTGGGAGAGGCAGGCGTCTCCCTGGGGGGGTCTCTGAGCAGAGCAGGCTCACAGCACCGAGGGCAGCTCCCCGGGGTGGCCTGGCAGGGGGCTGGCCGGCAGGAGCAGCCAGGGCAGTGTCTGTGGCTGCAGGAGTGCCAGGGACAAACACTCACTGGCTGTGAGCCATGGGGAACCTGCCTGGGAACCTGGGCCCTGGGACCAGAGTCTGCACTGGGCAGCAGTGAGCATTTTGGGGAGCCCCCAGCCTTAGCAAGGGAGAAACGGGGGCCCAGGGAGAAGGCCAGCCTGGCCACACCGCTGTGCTTAGAGCGAGGGCCCAGGAGAGAATGAGACGCGCCCACTCAGCTGCGTGGCAGAGAGGGATGCAGCCGGCAGGCCCCGGAGAGCCCTCCGTGTGCAGAATCCACACACGGGGTCGGAGGGGGCACTGGCCCAAACCCCGACGGAGGCGGTTCTCTCTGACGGAGATCCCGCCCGCGCTGTGGGGGGAAGCGGCTGGAGGCTGGAACCCGGGTGATGGTTTGGAGGGTTCCCATTGTGCTTTGTGCAGCTGCATGAGCAGGTGCCCTTGCGGCCTCATCCGGAAGCTCCTCCAGGCGTCCCTTGCTCAGGTGACCCCGGCCTCCTGGTTCTCAGCGCTGGGTGCTGGGAAGGTGGCAGCCTCCCCAACTGTCTCCTCTGCAGCCTGGAGAGGAAACAGGTACTTCTGCAGTTACTGCCCGGCGGGGCCTGGGTGCTGGAGAAGGAGTAATAGTCATGCTAATGGAGCTGATATTATTATTTTTAAAAATATACTTTTTATTGATTTCAGAGAGGAAGGGAGAGGGAGAGAGAGAGAAACATCAATGATGAGAGAGAATTATGGGTCGGCTGCCTCCTGCACGCCCCACACTGGGGATGGAGCCTGCAACCTGGGCCTGGGCCCTGACTGACATGACTTCCTGGTTCATAGTTCATCGTTCAATTACTGAGTCATGCTGGCCAGACAATGCTGATAATTATGATCTAACTAGAGGCCCGGTGCATGGAATTCATGCACGGGTAGGGTCCCTAGGCCTGGCCGTCGATCAGGGCGTCTGTGGGGCAACTGGCAGGGCAATCGCCGCCGCCCCTCGCCCCTGCTTGCACCCCCCTTGGCTGGCCTGGGCCCTGCGGGCTGGGGACAGCTCCTGCGTTGAGTGTCTGCCCCCTGGTGGTCCATGCATGTCATAGCGACCGGTCGCTCCGCCAATTGTTCCCCCTTCGGTTGAGTTGCATATTAGGCTTTTATTATATAGGATAATTATTATTGTGTGACCGTGTTCCACACACGTAGGTCTGTGTCAGCCCTTGGTTCCCCGTCCCCCTGGAAGCAGGGATCTGACACAGGCAGAGGGTGGGGGTGCTGGCGGCCCTCCCATCTGCAAAGTGGCCGCCTCCTCTGGGGAGCCGGTCTTGCCTCTGCCTCATGGGCCCCCTCCTCTGTTTTCCACCATTTGTCTCCCAGACTTCCTGTAGGTGGTAATGGTGGAAGCTGTTTCTGCAGCCCCCGAGACAGAGGCTGGGCTGAGGGACAACCCTGCCCCCCCCCCCACCCCACACACACACCAGTTCACGCAGGAATTTCAGTGTGTTGGCAGGAAGTGACCTCCCATTTGCTCTGCGGCCCTGGGCAGTGACACCTCGGTCCCAGTCCCTGCAGTGACCTGGGGGACCAGATGCCTCTGGTGCCTGAGTGCACGCCTGCTCTGTGAAGCCCCCACAGGCACTTCTGTCTGACGTCCATGTGGCTTTTGTCTTCGAGCCTTTTTAGTGCCTTTTCCAGCCCAACGCATAAATGTGTCGGGAAGAGCAACTTGAAAAGTTCCTTGTTATAAACTGCAGGACACCCCAGTTGCCCTGAGCAACGTTTCCCAGGGGAGGGGGAGGGGGCGGCTGCAGAGGGGGGCCTCCGGGCGGGCGGCTGCCTGTCTGTCTGGTGGCCCCCTGAGGAGGCAGCGAGATGCCAAGGGGCCTGTGAACTGGGCTGCAAGGTGAGGGCCCCCCGGTCCCGCCTGGCCGGGAAGGTCTCCATCCCCTGGGGAAGGGGGAGGGACAGCAGGACCGCCCTCCTCCCGCTGTGTTCAGTCCGGTCTCCCGGTGCTGCCCGGTCCTCCGTCCTGGCTGACAGGTGCGGTCAGGGAGCTGGGGACCCAGGGACTTCAGGTGCTTTAGGATGCAAAGGCGGCCCAGGGACTCTGTCAGAGGCCTCTCATCTGAGGCCAGAGCGCTCTCCCGCCGGCCTTTTCCAGGCTCTCGGTTAGAAGCTCTGGATTGGGTCCATGGCCCCTCCTGAGGCTCCCGCCCCTGCACCGAACCCAGCCATAGGCGCTGCTCTGGCGCCCCCCAGTGGCCAGTGCGGCGAGTGCAGGGGGTCCCAGGCCCTCACTTCTTTTCTGCTTCTTGAGTGCGTAAACCAGCCATTCATCTTCCTCCAAAGGTTTGGTTTCTGGTGGCGTGGGAACCGGTTCCTGACCGGTCGGGTGTTTACATCTTGTGCTGTGTTCTTCCTCGCGCTGAGACATAACGAGGGAACAGCCGTTTTCTCACCTATAAAACAGGAAGTGAAATTCAGGGATTCTGTTCGGTCTCTACACACAAGGACCACGGCGGGTCTTAGTGACGCGGGAAATGCTTCTGTTGAGCCCTAGGTGAGGATGTGGGACACAAAGCCCAGATTTCATCCACTGCGATGGAAAGTACATGCATTTTCGTTAGCATCACTTAATACATGTGTTATTTCTATGAGATATTATGGAAATGCAGTACATAGTGCAAACATCTATACATATAAACGCCTAAGCGGCAGGCCAACAGGCCAACCGTGACATGCACTGACCACCACAGACGCCCACCACACAGGCATGGAAACATGGAACAGACTGATGAATCTCAGAGGGAATGGGGGAGGGGAGGGCGGGAAGAGATTCACCGAAGATCTTACATGCATACTAGAGGCAGTGCATGGATTCGTGGGGTCCATTGGCCTGGCCTGCGGGGATCGGGCCAAAACCGGGTCTCCGACATCCCCCGAGGGGTCCCGGATTGCGAGAGGGCGCAGGCCAGGCCAAGGAACCCCACCGGTGCACGGATTTTCGGAGGGCGCAGGCCAGGCCGAGGGCCTCGAGTGTAATGTAGTGTTCACACCCAGAGAGGTGGGCAGCAAGGACCACAGTGGTCAGGGCAGCAAGGATGGGGGACTTGGAACCAAAGGCTTTTAACTCTGAACTTGCCCTCAGGCAAGGCTGCTGCCAGGACAGCAGTGAGCTCCCCGTCCTGGGGCCTTTGCTCGCCAGGGGCCCTGCCCCTGCCAGTTCCCAGCCTCGGCTGCGATTAGAATCACCTGAGAAGGTTTTTATACGTCCAGATGCCCAGGCCCCACCCAGACCCGTTACATCAGAACGTGGGTCGTGTGACCCACTGAGCGTGGACCCGCGGCGGCCGGAATGCCAGGCAGGAGGGCAGGCGTCCTACAGAAGCGTGGCTGCCCCTGACCGGAGGGCACCAGTGCGGGTGTTTTCCTGGGGCTTCTGGCTCAGAGCTCCACTGGGCTCTGCGTGTGTGTGTGCATTTGTGTGCATGTGTGCGTGTGTGCACGTGCACACGTGGGAAGCACTGGAAGGCCATGCGTGAGTACTCACGGACCATCAGCGTGTGCAGCATGTGGGTGTGTGTGCACATCACTGCTGGGTCACCCAGAAGGCGCGCGTCATGTCCAGGCGCCGGTGAAGGAGGGGCAGCGGAGGGGGTGAAGGAGGGGCAGCGGAGGGGGTGAAGGAGGGGCAGCGGAGGGGGTGAAGGAGGGGCAGCGGAGGGGGTGAAGGAGGGGCAGCGGAGGGGGTGAAGGAGGGGCAGCGGAGGGGGTGAAGGAGGGGCAGTGGAGGGGGTGAAGGAGGGGCAGCGGAGGGGGTGAAGGAGGGGCAGTGGAGGGGGTGAAGGAGGGGCAGCGGAGGGGGGTGAACAGATGGACAGACAGGTCAAGGCCTGGAAAAGCCGCTTTCAAGCTGCAACCAGAACGACTCAGGAAGAAGCTACTTCACGTCCTAGCGCACACGTGCGTTTTCTGACATTTCATAAAAAGAGCCTTTTCTTTGACATGCCACCTGCGAAGCAGGCATCTCCACGAGCTTTTCCATGCTTCGGGCCTGACCGGGGCGTGTGACCCTGGCACACGCGGTGCTAGCACAGGCCTGAGCGTGCAGTGTGCACGTGACGGGTAGTCATGGGGCTGCCGGTACACTTGCACGGGGTGTGCACGTGGGTGTGAGCCCGTGGGTGTGAGCCTGTGGGTGTGAGCCTGTGGGTGTGAGCCCGTGGGTGTGAGTATGTGGGTGTGAGCCCGTGGGTGGGAGCACGTGGGTGTGAGCACGTGGGTGTGAGCCTGTGGGTGTGAGCCCGTGGGTGTGAGCACGTGGGTGTGAGCCCGTGGGTGTGAGCATGTGGGTGTGAGCACGTGGGTGTGCACGTGGGTGCAGGCAGGTGCAGGGCTCCATGTATCTCCGTGTGAACCTGGACACGCACAGGGCTCTGCTGGCATTTCCGTGGGTGTGTGTGCTGTGGGTACACACCTTTCTGCCCACAGAGAAGGGAGCTTTCATAACTCAGCTGCCACCTCTCACATGCAGTGCAGAGGGCAAACCCTGAATTCTGTAGAGTGCAAGGTCATACGCTTTTTAAAAGTATTTATTTTTTATTGATTTCAGAGAGAGCTAGAAACATCAGTGATGAGAGATTCATGCCCCACACTGGGGATCGAGCCCCCAACCCAGGCATGTGCCCTGACCGGGAGTCGAACCCACAACCACCTGATTCATGGGTTGACGCTCAACCACTGAGCCACGCCAGCCGGGCTGCACGATCATCTTCTAAAGCGAAGTGTGTTCCTAACGCCTCACGGCTCAGGCTTGTGTGCGCCTTCCGTGGTCCGCAGCCTCATCACTGGTCCAAACTCAGAGACCAGTGAGCACGCACGTGATGGTGAACCTGAAGCCGACCTGGTAGGTGGGAGCCAGCGCCCCCTCCTGCCTGAGCCGGCACTCCAGACGGTTGGGACTGGGAAGGTTTGAGACTTTGGACCTACCAGTAAGGAATGGCCACAGCTAAGGGAAAGCGAGGCTAGAGAACAGGCCAGCAGGTGATTCCAGGGCGGCCAGCTGGTCACTAAGGCCTGCGGGAGGGGCGCATCGGATAGGCAGTGTTGTCACAGCGGCTCAGGTGCCGCCTTCCCCCTGCCTCGGGCCTTGCTGCGACGGTGCCTCTTAGCGCCCCCTGCTGATGGGTCCTGCCTCCTGCAGACAGATTGGGGAAAGGAGGGGAGAGCGGCTCCCTCCGGCACCACCTAGAAAAATACAGACTGTGAGATGCCCCCCTGGCCAGGACAGTCATGTGACCTGCCCCAAGGCCCCTGGCCGGAGCGTCTAGGACAGGGTGCCCTTCTCCGGACCTGGCCGTGCTTGGCCACGCCCTCCCCTCCCTGCACCCTGCTGTCCTGCCCCCCTGGGTCCCCAGCCAGCGGGGAGCAGGAGCAGGCGCTCACTACCCTTTCAGGGCGTCTGCACCCCGGAACTGTCTGCTTTTGTGTTCAGCCTGAGCAGGTCCCCGTTACAACGAAACTTCCTGTGTCGAGTCAGCAGCACCTTCCGGAAGGGCTGGGTGGTCGCTATCTTCGCTTTCAGGCCAGACGGCCTCTGCTGCGACGGCTTAGCTGCGGCTGTGGAGTGGAAGCCGCCTCGGGCAACCCGTCTGCGGGCGCGGCTGCTCTCCGCTTTACTCCGAGAACAAGAGTTGAGTCTGGCCCCCGGATCCCGCGTGTTCAACCAGCTCCACGTAGCAGGCCTCTGCCCAGTGCATCCATTTCTGCTTCCTTTGGGAAAACAAGTCTCCCCTCTAAAGACTACCCTTCCTACCTGGCCGGTGTTGCTCAGTGGTTGGTGTTGACCTGTGAACAAGGAGGTCATGGCTTTATCCCCAGGGTGGGGCGTGCAGGAGGCAGCCACCCAATGATTCTCTCTCATCGTGGATGTTTCCATCTCTCTCCCTCTCCTTCCTCTCTGAAATCAATATATATATATATATTTAAAATATATTTTATTGATTTTTTTACAGAGAGGAAGGGAGAGGAATAGAGAGTTAGAAACATCAATGTTGAGAGAAACATCAATGTTTAGAGAAACATCAATCAGCCGCCTCCCACACACCCCCCACTGGGGATGTGCCCGCAACCAAGGTACATGCCCCTGACCGGAATCGAACCTGGGACCCTTCAGTCCACAGGCCGACGCTCTATCCACTGAGCCACACTGGTCAGGGCTGTATATAAATATATATATTTTAAAAAGGATCACCCTTCCCCATGTCCAGTGTATGGTATTTGTGAAGTTGGCCTTCAGTCGCCCACTTGGCCAAGTTAATCAGTGTGTGCTTCCCTCTGACCAGCCCCTCAAATGCTAGTTTGTTCAAGGACAAGCACCTGACCCAATGGCGGCCAGTGAGGGTTGGGGTCTTGGTTCAACGCCAGGGGAAGAGACACAGGCCCTGAGGCCGTGAGGGCTGGAGCTGGGGCAGCAAACCTGCTTCTCGAGGGAGAATCCCTGTGGGCACTGAGGCGAAGGTGGAAGGCAGAGAGAGACCGTGGGAGATGCCTTCTCCCTGGTGACATCATTGAGCCCCTGGATCAAGCCTCACCTGAAGCTCAGCCAATCTTGGACTTTTCAGTTAAGAGAGCCAATAAATTCCCTTTATGGTTTAAGCTGTTTGACCTCGGTTTTCTGTTACTCGCAGCCCACCTCCCTCACTGATAAATCATCCTGTGCTCTCACAGGGCCTCTGCCGGCCAGCCTCCCGCGTGACCAGGGCCTCCGCAGGCGTGCGGTGCTTTGAGGTTGCCTCTGAGATGCTGGGCGCAGCCTCCGACGCCCTCTGCTCTTTAGGGCGGCCTGCGCACGGCCTCTCCTGGGCCCCAGGGCCCGGAGCCAAGGCTCTGACTTTGGCCTCCGACCAGGGCTGAACTTGGCCATAGCCGTTGGGAAGCCTGGATTCTTTCTCCAGCCTGTGAACTCGAAAATGTTCCATAACGGAAACATCTGGGCGCTCCTCGGCCCCAGGGTGCACACCTCTCAGACTGCCGTAAGTCACCACGGCACGTCCAGGGTTTTATTGGGGCTGTGAGTTATGGATATGGCCCGGGCTGCTCACTTTTCATTATTTTTTTCCCCTGCTGCAATCAAGCCACAAATCATACTTGAGAAATGGGAGGGTGACCGCATTAGTCAGGATTCGCTCATAACAGGCCGACCCTGGGAAAGTTGCCCGGGAGGGGCGGGTGTCCGTCAGTCCCCGGAGCTCGGCCAGGAGACAACCGCGTCTCCTCACCCAGGTCCCAGCTCATGGCCTTGTGCTCCGGAGGCTCCCGCCGCCTGGCCCTCATGTGACCCAGGCGGTGCTTTCCTTTGGCCTCAGGAAAGGAGAAGGGCCCCGCGGAGAACGGCGGGCGGGTCCTGCCCCTTGACCGTCAGGCTGAGGAGCAGTGACATCCCCTACGTGATCGATGGGGAGGGGATGGGACGGACCCGAGTTCTGAGATGCTGGGGTAAGAGGGACTGTACCCTGCCGAGCGTGTGATTCCTTACCTTCTTAAATTAGCTTTTTAAAATATATATTGATTTCAGAGAGGAAGGGAGAGGGAGAGAGATAGAAGCAACAGTGATGAGAGAATCATTGATCGGCTGCCTCCTGCACGCCCCCCACGGGGATCAAGCCCACAACCCGGGCATGTGCCCCGACCAGGAATCCAACTGTAACCGCCTGGTTCATAGGGCGACATGCAACCACTGAGCAACACTGGCCGGGCTAAATTAGCCTTTTTATTGAAATACTAGAGACCCAGTGCACAAAATTTGTGCATGAGTCGGGGGCGGGGGGGGGGTGGGGGGGGGGGGTGTGCCAGGGGTTGTCCCTCAGCACGGCCTGCATCTTCTCGCAATCCGGGACCCCTCAGGTAGGGTCCCCAGGCCTAGCTGATGATCAGGGCCTATCAGGGCTTTCCTTCCCCCAGCTGCCGACAGCTGGCCCCGCCCCTGCCACTGCCACTGCCTGCCATCTGTGAGGCGCTGCCCCCCCTCCCCTGCCACCGGTCACCTCCCTCTGTGGGCAACAGGCGTGGGGTGCGGTCTCTTGGCTGGCCTGGGCCTCCCTCTTTGGGGAAATTGATTGTGTTGTACCCTGACCAATTACATTGCACCCGCCTTGCCTGGCCTGGCGCCAGTGTGTCATAGCGTGGTCGTCCAGAAGGCCGTCCGGACGGTTGTTCTGCTGTTCAGTCATTCGGTCGATTTGCATATTACGCTTTTATTATTATAGACTAGAGGCCCAGTGCACAAATTTGTGCATGGGGGGCAAGGGGGCGGGGGGCCGTGGGATGTTAGCTGGCCTGGGGGGAGGGACCAGGGGAGGTTGGCCGACTGTGGGAGGTTGGCTGTGGGAGCGCACTGACCACCAGGGGGCAGCTCCTGCATTGAGCATCTGCCCCCTGGTAGTCAGTGCGTGTCATAGCGACTGGTTGACCGGTCATTCGGTCGTAATGGTCACTTGGGCTTTTATATATACTAGAGGCCCGGTGCACACATTTGTGCATCGGTGGATTCCCTCTGGGTGGCCTACAGGGATTGGGCTGAAACCCTCAGTCCAACGCTGCCGCAGTTCCTACCTGCCGCTCTCGCTCATCCCGGCCCCATGTGCCTGCCTCGGGCTCACGCCCAATCAGTCCCGATCAGGAGAGGCTTGCACTGCCGCAGCAGCACTCACCATCTATGAGCCCTGTGTCTGGTCCCCTCCCAAAGGGAGTGGCTTGCGGATCAGGCTGAAACTGGCTCTCCGACATCCTCTGAGGAGTCCCAGATTGTGAGGGGGGGCAGGCCAGGCTGAGGGGCCCCATCGGTGCACAATCGGGCCGGGGAGGGACCGCGGGAGGGCTCCAGGGTGTGTCCAGCCCATCTCGCTCAGTCCCGATCTGCCAGACCCCAGCAGCAAGCTAACCTACCAGTCAGAGCATCTGCCCCCTGGTGGTCAGTGCACGTCATAGTGAGAGGTTGAGCAGCCTTAGCATGTCATTAGCATATTATGCTTTGATTGGTTGTTCGGCTTGTTCTGCTGTTCAGCCTATTTGCCTATTACCCTTTTATTAGATAGGACTAGAAGCCCGGTGCACAAAAATTTGTGCACTGGGGGGGGAGGGGGGTCCCTCAGCCCGGCCTGTGCCCTCTCGCAGTCTGGGACCCCTCGGGAGATAACGACCTGCTGGCTTAGGCCTGCTCCTGGGTGCCAGAGGGCAGGCTCAATCCCTAGGTGCAGCCCCTGGTCAGGCTCAGAGCAGGGCTGATTGGGGAGTTGGGGCGCCGCCCCCTGTCATGCACAGAGCAGGGCGGATTGGGAGGTTGCGATGCCACCCCTAGTCACGCTCAGGGTGGGGCCGATTGGGGGGTTGGGGCACCGCCCCCTGTCACACTCAAGGCAGGGTCGATGGAGAGGTTGTGGCGCCACCCCCTGTCACGCACAAAGCAGGGCCCATCAGGGGGTTGGGGAGCTCCCCCTGTCATGCACAGAGCAGGGCTGATCAGGGGGTTGAGGAGCTCCCCCCTGTCACGCACAGAGCAGGGCCGATAGGGGAGTTAGGGCACTGCCCCCTGTCACACACAGAGCAGGGCGGATCAGGGGGTTGGGACGCCGCCCTCTATCACCCACAGAGCAGGGCCGATCAGGGGGTTGGGGCGCCGCCACTGTCATACTCAGGGCAGGGCCGATGGGGAGGTTATGGCTCTACCCTGTCACACACAGAGCAGGGCCCGTGGGGGGCGGGGGGGGTTGGGGCGCCACACCCTGTCACACACAGAGCAGGGCCCATCAGGGGGTTGGGGCCCCTTCCCCTGTCATGAACAGAGCAGGGCGGATAGGGAGGTTGTGGCCCCGCTCCCTGTCACACACAGAGCTGCAGGGCGATCAGGGGGTTTGGGCGCTGCCCCCTGTCACGCTGATCCCGGTGCTGGGAGGCATATTACCCTTTTACTATATAGGATAGAGGCCTGGGGGCCGGCTGGTTTGCCCTGAAGGGTGTCCTGGATCAGGGTGGGGGTCACCACTGCGGTGCCTGGCCAGCTTGGATGAGGGGATGATGGCTGTTTGCAGCTGGTCACACACCCTTCAGGGTGGGGGTCCCCACTGGGGTGCCTGGCCAGTCTGGCTAAGGGGCTGAGGGCTGCTTTCAGGCTGGCAGTTGTTGACTGAAGCTCCCAACTGCTCCTTTTTTTTTTCTCTTTTTTAAATTTTATTCTGGGCCAGCTTTAGCTCTGGCTCTAGCTCTGAGGCTTTGTATCTGGTTTGTTTGCCGTTCTATAATCGAAACAATGTATAACTTCAGCTCTGAGATCCCGGCAGGCTGAAAGCTGGTTTCTGGTTTTTTTTTTTTAGCTTCTACATTTGCAACATAGTACATAGTTGCTTAGAGTTGCAACTCAGAGGCCAGCAAGTCAGGCGGGGAACGTTGGAGTCTGCAGTCCCTGGAGCAAGCAAGCCTCATGTTCACTTCCAGCTGCCTGGCTGCCAGCCGCCATCTTGGTTGGCAGTTAATTTGCATATCATCCTGATTAGCCAATGGGAAGGGTAGTGGAGGTACGGTTAATTACCATGTTTCTCTATTATTATATAGGATAGTGTACACACAATAAAAGTGCAAGGTTTGCTGAACGATCAGCCCAGATCAATGCGAGGATTGGTATGACAGAGAAGAGTGGGGCAGGCTTTGGCCTTCGAGGAGCTCAGTGTGAGGCAAAGAGAAGGATGCACAAGTAGCTCACAATCTCTGTAACCAACACGGAGTCGAGGCACAGGGTCCAGCGCACTGCTCTCCAGGCAGGACACACTGGTGTCTACTGCTGCTCCCAGGAGCCACCTCTCTCCCCCCCAGGTGTGTGGCTGAGCTTCCTGCCCCTGTGCAGTCGGGTGGGTCAGGTGACTGGTTCTGGCCAGTGTGAGTGGGCATAACCCTTGTCACTCGTGGATGAAAAATCGAATTGCTGGTCCGAGATTCTCCAAAGCTGCCTTTTCCTCTCTAATGACCAATGACGACTGGGATGGGGCCACAGGAGGGCCTGACCCTGTCCTCACTCCCCCCTCCCCCACAGCCCTGACCCTGTCCTCACTCTCCCCTCCCCCACAGCCCTGACCCTGTCCTCACTCTCCCCTCCCCCACACAGATCTAACCATGGATGCGCCTCTTCACTCCCCCACTGAAACCCTTCAGTGACTCTCTGTGGTTCATAACTGGGCTTTTCAAGCAAGGCAGTGTATTGTTGTGGTGGCATGGACTGCCTCTAAAGGCAGACAGTCTGTGCTTGAATCTTTGCTGTGCCACTAGCCATCTGTGTGTCCCTGAGCAAGTTACTCAACCTCTCTGTGCCTCAGCTACTTCATTGATAAAAGGGGGGAGAATAAGACAAATGGGTGATACCGTCACCTACCGCAGAGGATTGTGGTGAATATGAAATGAGTCAGTATGTTGCTCAGCACAGTGCATTCCTTTACCTACAGCTGCAGTAATAAACACTCCAATGTGCAGCAGCTGGAGATGATGTTATTTCATCAGTGTCACTCACATATTGGGGGATTGACTGGGCTCAGCAGGGCGGTTCTCCTTTGGGTCTCTCCCGAGGTTTTAGTCTGATGCTGGTGGGGGGCTGGAATCCTCTCTTGCCTCCCTCTCTCATCTGCCTGGCAGGCGATGCCGGCTGCCGGCCGGGGTCTCAGCTGGGGTCTCGGCTGGGGCTGCCGGCTGGGGTCTCGGCCGGGGCTGCTGGGGCTGCTGGGGCTGCTGGGGCTGCTGGGGCTGCAGGCCGGGGTCTCAGCTGGGGTCTCAGCCGGGGCTGCCGGCCGCCTCAGCCACCCTGCACCGGCTTCCTCACAGCAAGTGGCCGGGTTCTGAGACTAGAAGCCCAGAGAACGGGTGGAAGTCACATGACGGCACTTCTGCAGCTCAGAAGCCATTCCGGATTCAGGGGGATGGAGATAGACGCCCAAGGGCGGAGGGAGGACTGCTCAGGTCACATTACCAGGAGTGGAGGTGAGGCAGAAGCTTCTATCTGGCATCTTGGGAATCCGATCTGCCACACAAGGCCCCAAAGTGGCAAGTGCTCAAGTGTGAGGTGCTGTTCTTATTGTCGTTGTTAGTTTTCTTTAATTTTAGAAATCACTTTATTCATAAATTATTTTTTTCCATAAAGATACACATGCGCAGTCCTTGGAAATACACATTTAAATATCAGATTTTATTTGGATTTATGTACTATGTTCTGTGGTTTAGATATTTTATTTTATTTTATTTTATTTTATTTTATTTTATTTTGCTGCAAACAGCTTTATTGTTCCTATTTGGTCCAATGCATGGGAGAGGGCTCTAAGGTGGTTAAAATAATGGCTAGTAGTTTCGGGAAGAGGCTCAGGCAGAGCGAGACACCAGGGGATGCAGAGGGGCCCCTCAAAGGCCTCTGGGCTCCACAGGCTCCTAGTGGTGCTGGAGGGTGAGGCTTTCGAAGAGGTGCTCGCCCAGCCCAGCCCAGCCCAGCCGGGGCGCAGCCTGCGGAGGTGAGTCAGGTGTCGCCCATCTTCTTGCTGAGTCTCACCTGCTCATCCGGGAAGTGGCTCTCCCGGAAGCCACAGAACTGAGGGTCTGCGGGTGGAACGCAGTGCACGTGACCCACAAGGGCCTGGCGCAGGTTCCTCTCCAAGGCCAGGGCGGCCTCCCTGGGGCCTGAGTTCTCCCCACCCCCATCTTGGGAAGGCGTCAGCGAGTCCTGGAAGAGAAGGTGGCTCGGCGCCCTGTGCTCTCCTCATCACCCTGTGGAAGAAGTGGCCCACGCCCTCCAGAGCCATGTCATCAAGGTCGACATAGAAGCTCAAGGTGCGGGCGCTGCAGATGCAGCTTGTTGTTTTATGAATAGGACAATACGACCTTCATTTGGAAGCTCAGTGTGTGAAAGAGATAAAGGCAGAGCACTGGGGGTCGAGGGGGGGGGGGGGTAGGTGGCACCGAGGGCCTTGCACCAGCCCCGAGGAAGCTCCTTGCAGTTGCAAGGCCCTGCGGAGCCCGACGGAAAACCACTGGGTCGTGCGGATCAGAGTTCTAGGTCGTAAGCAAAGCGCGCACCCTAGTTGGTTGACAGAGAAGAGGCGGCTGTGAGAGGAAATGGGCAGCTGACGGCATCTGCAGGAGGGTCGGGGTGCAGGCGCGGAGGCTCATGGCAGGAGCAATGTGGCCACGTTTCTCCCGGGGGCGGGCCCAGTCCCAGAACAGACAAAAAGCAGGGCGCTGCTGGGCACTGTGATCCCCCTCCGCAGGATGGAGTCTGCGAGGCGAGTCAAGGCCTCTCTCATCATTACCGCTGGCTTCCAAACAAAGCCTCCCACGGCTGTATCCGATTGGTGGATCAAGGTCATGTGGTTGTGCCCTAGCTGCAAGGGAAGCTGGGAAAGAGACTTGGCTGGCTTTTACCTTGGGAAGCCTAGGATTCCTAAGGGGGACATTCTTAAACTTAGCAGGAGTGTTCAACCATTCTGGGATGTTAAGGAGCCCCCCACCCCCCACCCCCCCACACACACCCTACAGCCTCCATGTCCACGTTGGCTCTTTTCCAGGCCCATGAACTTTCTGACAGCTCTTCATGCCCCTCGCCCTCTCAAGGCCCCTTGTCCTTGTTCCCTGCTGATCTCTGACCCAGCTCTGCCACAGAGCTTTTCCCGCTGCCTCCTCCTGCCTCCGCCCTGTCTGTGCCCTGCAGTGCCTGGCAGACCTCTGTCCGCAGCCACGGAGCCAGCTGCTCTGAGGGCTTTTCATGTCTGCCTCCCCCGTGGCCTGAGTTTCTGGGGCGGGGCCGTTTATTTCCAGCTCTGACCTGCAGCGCAGCAGCGAGCTGACGTGCAGTGTGTGTGTGTGAAGAACAGAATGAATGCATAGCCCGCGGCTCAGGTTCACGCCGCCCAGCAAAGGCATCCGAGGCCCTTGCTGCTCGGACATCTGAGGCTTCTAGGTGCGCCCACACTCACAGGCAGACTTTCTCCCCGCCCCCAAAGAAAACGGGTTCTGGGGGGTCTTTCCACTTGGGGTAATCCTGGAGGCTAGAACCAAAGGGGAGGAGCTGGCAGAAAGGGGCTGCTCTCCGGGGAGTGGCGACCCCCGCCTTCTGGCCGAGCAGGGAGCAGCTGCAGGTGCCCTCACCGGGTTCCTTGCGATCCTCTCCGCCCAGGAGAAAGGCCGCTCGGCAGGGCGAGGGCTCCGCGTGCACTAAGCGGGGGATCAAACGCGAGGCCCCGACATCTGCGTGATGAGCTGTGAGTCTTTTCCACGAAGCTGTCACGCAGGTTCCTTAGTCAACGTTGTCTTCACCTTTAAGGGCAAGTGACAGTGTTTACAGCACAGAAGGAGAGGAGAAGGCAATGGCCACCCCGGCCCGGCCGGCTCCCCTGAAGCCACCCCCCACCCCCCGACTTTCCCTCCCTCAGCCCTCGCTGCTGGGCTGGGCCGAGGCCAACCAGACTGCTCGATGGGAGCAAAGGCTTCTGGGATGGTTCCAGAGCCAGTTCCAGCTCATGTGGGGTCAGGGCCAAAGAGCAAAGGTCGGCCTTTAAGGGGAAAACACATACGGTGCATGTGCGTGTGCATGTGTGTGTGTGTGTGTGTGTGTGTGTGTGTGTTCTTATAAACTGTTCTGTAATTCCTCAATCGGTACGCGCCTGTGCAGTCATTCCCCAAATACAGAAGCATCTAGAGTTAGAGAGCTGTAGATCCCTTTACTGCCCCTGCCCCTGCCGTCCCCACTCCCCCCTGTTTCTGCACAGGATGTGCCCTTGCAACAGGAGGGCTCCTTGGGGGTAACCCCGAAGCTTCTGGATCCCCTCCCAACAGCAGTCACCTGTCACCCCCGGTGTGGTCTCGGGCCCGTCCCACCTCAGCTTCCCTCATCCTGGATAAATCAATCTCCTCTGCCTGCTTATAGCTCACAAAGCAAGGCCTTTGTTTACTTCCCTGGTGTAACAGCGAGAACATGGCATTCCACCCAAAGGTGGACGTCTCTGCTCCCCCCACAAACACTCCAGAGCAGGCCCCGGGGGTGGGTGGCCTCTCCCCTCTCCTCGGCCAGAGCCTCCCAGCCTCACCAGGCGTCCTGCCTGCTCGGGGCCGAGGGGCAGAGTGGGGGAGGCGGGCGGGGGAAGGTGCCCCTGGGCGGACAGTGTGGTCGGGCTCAGGTGCACGGAGCAGCCTTCCTGCCAGCTGCCTCTGCGGGTGTTCCCACTCCTCCTGCACCTCCCACTGCACCCCCCGCTGCACCTCCCGCTGCACCCCCTGCTGCACCTCCACTGCACCTCCCGCTGCACCTCCCATTGCACCTCCCGCTGCACCTCCCGCTGCACCCCCTGCTGCACCTCCACTGCACCTCCCACTGCACCTCCCATTGCACCTCCCGCTGCACCTCCCGCTGCACTTCCTGCTGCACCTGACGCTGCACCTCCCACTGCACCTCCCACTGCACTTCCACTGCACCTCCCGCTGCACTTCCTGCTGCACCTCCTGCTGCACCTCCCCCTGCACCTCCCACTGCACCTCCCGCTGCACCTCCCGCTGCACTTCCTGCTGCACCTCCTGCTGCACCTCCCCCTGCACCTCCCACTGCACCTCCCGCTGCACCTCCCGCTGCACTTCCTGCTGCACCTGACGCTGCACCTCCCACTGCACCTCCCACTGCACTTCCACTGCACCTCCCGCTGCACTTCCTGCTGCACCTAACGCTGCACCTCCCACTGCACCTCCCACTGCACCTCCCGCTGCACCTCCCGCTGCACCTCCCGCTGCACCTCCTGCTGCACCTCCACTGCTGACCGCCTCCACCCTTGCCCTGGGCCCTGGGCTCTGTCAGCCGCCTGTCCCAGGATGCAGCATGGGTGGCAGCCCTGGGCTCTGGGCTCTCTCAGTCGCCTGTCCCAGGTTCGGCATGGGGGGCACAAGCTCAGTGTCTTCCCGAAGCCGACCAGCTGGGTTCTGTCACCAGGAGCTGCTGCTCCGTGAGAGCCATGGTATTGAGGCCTCCTTATGCCCCTCCCCGCCCCGCAGGGCTGGGGCTCTGAAGCTCAAGGCAGTGCTGGCTGGTGTTAGGGGAGGGGCTGCTTCTCTCTCTCTCTTTATCGTTTACTAGAGGCCCGATGCACAAAATGCGTGCAAGAGCAGGCCTTCCTTCCCCCGGCTGCTGGCACTGCCTTCCCTCTGGCACCCGGGACCCAGGCTGCTTCCCTCCGGCCCCGGCTTCATCAGGAAGGACGTCCGGAAGATGTCCGGTCTAATTAGCATATTACCCTTTTATTATTATAGATTGATTTTTAGAGAGAGAGGGAGGGAGAGGAGGAAACATTAATGTGAGACCCTAACGTAGATTGGCCGCCTCCTGCACGCTCCCTACTGGGGATTGAACCGGCCCCCGGGCCTGTGCCCTGATGGGATCGAACCAACAACCCTCGGTGCCCAGGGCGACGCCCAACCCACTGAGCCACACCAGCAGGGCCTGCTCCTCTCTTCAACAGCAGCCTAGTTCCTCCAGCAAAAGTGAAGGCGCTCAGAGTGCCAGCCACGCTGATAAATTAACGACTTGGAGCTAAAGGCGCTTACAACACAGCAAATTCGAGGAACACCCTGACCCGCCTTCTGTCTCTTAAAAGCAGATGAACGAGCCGTAGGAAGGGGCCTCTGCACCAAGGAGAGCAGCACTGAGGTCCCCGAGAGCAGCACTGAGGTCCCCGAGAGCAGCACTGAGGTCCCCGAGAGCGAGGCGCTGAGGCCAGAGCCTCCTGCACACACGGCCCGGGAAGGGCTCTCCTCGTCCGCCGGCTCCCTCCGCCCCAGGCCCTGCTCAGGGCCGCCGCCCACCCACCCTCTGTCCTGGCCGGTGTGTCAGGGGTGCCGTGGCCTTGGGCACATCTGTCACGGAGCTGCCAGCTGCTGAGCTCTGTAACGTTTAACCGCCTTTCAGATGCTCGCTCGGGTTCCTTGCTACACTGTGCCATCTAGAGAGGCCTGACTTCATGTCCCCTCTCCCCCCGAAATAACATCTGTGTTTCCGCTGTATAGAGACTGGCCTCGGGTGAGAGTGGAGAACCGCGAGGGCTGCCGAAGGGGCCCGGCACCCTTTCCTGGCCCAGTGGTGGCGATCTCGGCAACACTCCACCGCGAAAGGGAAGATGGGGTGCCATGTCCTGTTCCTCCCAACTTTCTAAAATATTTCAGAAAAGCAGTCTCCGCGGTTCCCAGGTGCCTTCGCCATGGCGTCCTGCAGGCGGTGCCGGTCAGTGACTCGCTGAGTGAGCAGGGCAGCTCCTGTGGAACACTGGGCCTCGGGCCCGCGCCCGGGCCTGAACATTGTCACCAATGATACGATTTGGGGCTCGCGATGTCCTCCGCTCCCCCTTTGTAGGAATAAGTGTGTGTCCCTAGGTCTGCGGGTGAGATGGGGGATGAGACGACAGGCAGAGGCCGGGGTCCGAGTATAGAGGACCCTGCACGCCATGTGCCTAACATTTAACAGTTGTGGCGCCCTCCCTCCAGGGGGGACGGCCTGCCTGCCCTCCCTTCCCCTCCCCTCTCCCCCCTCCCCCTCCCTCCTCCCCTCTCCCCTCTTCCCCCTCCCCTCTCCCCCCTCCCCTCTCCCCCTTCCCCTCTCCCTCCTCCCCTCTCCCCCCTCCCCCTCCCTCCTCCCCTCTCCCCTCTTCCCCCTCCCCTCTCCCTCCTCCCCTCTCCCTCCTCCCCGCTCCCTCCTCCCCTCTCCCTCCTCCCCTCTCCCTCCTCCCCTCTCCCTCCTCCCCTCTCCCCCTCCCCTCTTCCCCCTCCCCTCTCCCCCCTCCCCTCCCTCCTCCCCTCTCCCTCCTCCCCTCTCCCTCCTCCCCTCTCCCTCCTCCCCTCTCCCCCTCCCCTCTTCCCCCTCCCCTCTCCCCCCTCCCCTCTCCCTCCTCCCCTCTCCCCCCTCCCCCTCCCTCCTCCCCTCTCCCTCCCGCAGGCACGTTGCCCTCAGCGTCCTCACTGCCCGCTCCACCGGCCCTTCCTTGGCCTCAACGATTCACCTCCTCAGCCCTTTCTCCTAGGAAGTCCTTTTTCTCCCTCTGAGATTTGCCCCATAAATGTTCTCTTAACAACAACAAAAGTTATAAACCAAACTTATAAACCACTAAGTAACACATATTCTATCCTGCCCGTTCAAATATGTCCGTACAAGGACAAAACACATCACCCATACAGCTATGGTTTTTTTATGATTAAAAGTTGGCAAAACATCTCAGAAAGAACTGAGCTACTAGAGGGCACGTGTGGGTGTTCTGAAGACGGGCGTCCGGGTTGGATGCCGATGCAAGAGACAAAGACAAAACCCTCAAACTGCTGTGTGCTTCGTTCAAAACCGCCTTTGTTCCTTCGTTCATTCCTTCAGGTCAGCAAAATCGGTGATTCTATTGCTGTGGCCAGGTTATCACACAATATTTCCTACTGACAGTAATGAGCTAAAGTATTAAAAAATAAATGTAACTCAATCCAAAGCATACAAAACCTGAGCGTGCTTTCGTAACCATGTAATGAGACAGCGTAGAGGACAGAAAATGAAAGGTGGTTCACGATTTCCACTCGTGGCTTTTTCTTCTGAAATGTTTACAATGATCTTTTATTCAGGGCGGAATGCAAATGACCATCGATGCAAAATTTTAAATTAGAATTGCTCAAATACGGCACAGTTCGTTTCGTTTAAAGTGTCGCATTATGAAATACTTTGGTAAGTAGAAAACTCTTTGCAATTCCAGCATGATTGGCGACGTGCAAAATCCATCTGAAGCTTCGTGTGGGTTTGTCTAGACCTGTGTTATGCAAATTGGGGAGTAATGGGAAGTGTGTAAAACGGAGAAATATTCTGCAGCCGCCACGGGCAATGCCCGGGAATGTCGTGCTGACCGGAGAGCACCTCCCGCAGCACAGATTGTAACGTGGAAAGGAGCGGAGGGCGAGGGCTGGTACTTCCGGAAAAGGGTGCTTCTCTGGGCCAGGCCTGCGGCACCCGTGCTCCCGAGAGGACAGGGGGACGCACACGCCTTCCCTCCGGCCAGGCGCTCAGACCCCCCACATCCAGAGGTGGCTCTGCTCCAAGGCCAACAGGGACACAGCCGCGACCCTTCCCAGCAACTGGACACACTGTCCCCTGTTTGACGACACGGGGCAAAGAACGCGGAGGCACGTTTCTGTCCCCCTGGGCCTGCGCCCGTTCACCGCGAGAGCATATGTTTAGGCTCGCACCCCGCACCCACCCCGGAGTCTGGGGCCTGCCTGGGTGTTCCTTCATCTCTGCAGCTGTGTGTGCTTGCTCACGTGTGTGCAAGTGTATATGTACGTGTGTGTATGTGTGTCTTGATGTCCGCAACTTACTTTCAAATGGATTGGCAAAGCCCGGCCGGTGAGGCTCAGTGGTTGAGTGTCAACCTATGAACCAGGAGGTCAGGGTTCGATTCCCGGTCAGGACACATCCCGGTTGCAGGCTCGGTCCGCATGGGGGGCATGCAGTTGGCTGGAAAGGCATCCCCAGTCGTTATGGGGGGATGGGTGTGGTGGGCACCCCTCTTCTAGGTAGCTGACGACAGGGCGTGGGGGGGCGCGTTAAACTGTAGACTGTCCTCAGGTCTTCTGTCCTGAGGATGCTTCTGCGTCGCTCACTGTCGAGCCGGTGTTGTCACGGTCACGGTGCCTGCCCTCCAGCACACGTGCCAATGGGAATCCACGGTGTCATCTCAGCGTCCCGCCAGGAGGCTTTGGAATCGAGGTCATCCTGGCTCTGAAGCTCCTCCTCCTGCGGACCCTATGCCCACGTCCTGAGGGTGAGCAGCGTAGGGTGGGGTGGACCTCTGAGCCGGAAGCCCAGTTAGGTCCCCCAGCCCTTTGCAGCCCACAGCCCCTGCTGGGCCATCACCACACCCCCCGGCGTCTGGCTGGTACTTCACGCGAAGTCGGAGGTTTAGGTGGACGTAAAGGTCTCCATCTGGGCAGAGGCCTTTATGGCCTTCCCCATTAGAAGGAAGCTGTGCTCGGCCGGCCTGGCCCAGTGGTTGAGCATCAACCTATGAACCAGGAGGTCACGGTTCGATTCCAGGTCAGGGCACATGCCCAGGTTGCAGGTTCCGCCGATACCTAGTGGGGGGCATGCAGGAGGCACCCAATCAATGATTCTCTCTCACCATTGATGTTTCTATCTCTCTCTTCCTCTCTGAAATCAATCCTATATAATAAAACCCTAATATGCAAATAGACCGAGCAGCAGAACGACCAGTTGCTATGATGCGCACTGACCAGCAGGGGGCAGACACTCAACACAGGAGCTGCTCCCTGGTGGTCAGTGAGCTCCCACAAGGGGAGCACCACTCAGCCAGAAGCCGGGCTCATGGCTGGCGAGCACAGCAGTGGTGGCAGGAGCCTCTCCCGCCTCCGCGGCAGCACTAAGGATGTCCGACTGCTGGCTTAGACCCGCTCACCACAGGGAGCAGGACTAAACCATCAGTCGGGCATCCCCCAAGGGCTCCCGGACTGCGAGAGGGTGCAGGCCGGCCTGAGGGACACCCCCCACCCCCGAGTGCACGAATTTCATGCGCTGGGCCTCTAGTAAAAATATATTTTTTTAAAAAGGAAGGCAGCTGTAAGTGCACTCTTCATGGGAACTTCATCCAAGATAAGAAGATCAAAACCACACTGGACATTCAGGAGCTATTTGATGGCTTCAGTTAGAAAAACAGTCCCTTAGCTGAAATGGAATTAGAGTTGGCCTTTAAACACACCGGCGTTCGCTTTTCTGAAGAAACGTCTCCCAGTGCTGCAGCATACGAGCCTCCGCACAGCAGGGAATTGTGGCGAATGGCCTGGACCTTCCTGGCCTGAGAGCCAGAGGCATCTGGGGTCACATCATTGTTTCCGACACTCGGGAGCCTAGAAACACCACTTGCGGTGTTGGAAGGGTCTTAGCTGAGGTCTTGCCTGGCAAACCCCAGAGAACCAGTTATGAGAGAGAGTGTCCCTTCTCCCTCTTGCTTAGAACTGTTTTATTTTTTAAAATATATTTTATTGATTTTTTACAGAGAGGAAGGAAGAGGGAAAGGGATAGAGAGTGAGAAACATCGATGAGAGAGAAACGCTGATCAGCTGCCTCCTGCACATCCCTCCTGCAACCAAGGTACATGCCCTTGACCGGAATTAAACCCAGGACCATTGAGTCCGCAGGCAGATGCTCTATCCATTGAGCCAAACCAGTTAGGGCTAGAACTGTTTTATTTTTGAAGAGGCAGCATCCCATGGTTCAAAGTTCACAATGGATGAAAGAAAGACAGTGAAACCGTCCTCCACACCTCGCCCAGCACCCGGTCCCTTTCCCAGAGACAGATGCGTGGTAAGCAACTGGAACGTTTCCCCCAGAACTACTTTACTCACACCTTGTTCTTTCGGGGTACTTAACAACGTAACGGGGAGATCTCCCCAGATCCGTTCCCCAAAAGTCACGAAGAGTTTACTCATCCTTTGCGTCTGCATCATAGTCATTGTATGCACGGACTGTCGTTTATGTAGACTGTCATTTGTCAATGGGTATTCAGTCAGGATAAGCAAGTGTGTGCTGCAGTAACAAAGAAATCCAAGTCCCAGTCGTTGAGGCCAATCAAAGCTAATTCTTACTCATACTGCAGATTTATTTGGGGTCGGCTGGGGACTCCAGGCCTCCAGCTGACAGAGCACGCTGTTGGGAACACCGGGGGCCTCACTGTGGCAGGAACCCAGAGTCACAGGGACTCACCCCTGGCTGTGCAGGGCTTCCTCTTGGGAGGGAATTGCTCATGCTCACATTTCATGGATGAGAGCAAATCACATGGTTGGAAGGAGAGGAAAAGTGGGAAATTTTTGAACAGACCCAACGATACGAAAACGTTGGATCCAATGTTTTAACTCCAGGTGGCGACTTTGTGGTCTTGGCTCAGTTATATGACAAATCCACATTTTCTCCACTAATTTGAAATACCTTCTTTATCAGAGTCCCAATTCCATTAGGTATCTGGGACTATTTGCAGATTTTCTATTTTATTCCGTTGATTAGTCTGTCTGGTCACGTACCATATGGTTTTAGTTATATGTTCTATAATTAATAATCACACTTTTATCATCGGAGTTGGAAATGTTATATGTTTTCATATCTGGCGAGGCGAGTCCTCCTCACACCTTCTTTATTTTTTCGTAACTTTACCAACCATCCTCGATTATTTATGTCTTCATATGGATTTTAGAATCTTGCTGAGTCCCTGTTAAGCTCATACCTCAGCGTGGGAAGGACTGACACCCTTAGGGGCCGAGTCCTCCTGTTCGCGTCCCTGGTGCATCTTCCCATTTGTCTGGGTCGCCTTCATGTGCCTCAGCAGCGTGTGAAGCGCCCGTCCTCCATCTGCAGCTCGCACTTTTCTCAAGTGTGTCCCCGACTAACCTGTCGGTCATAACTTTGGCTACTGCGTGGAAAGGAGCCCTCCTCCCTCCCCCCTCACTCTCCTCCCTCTCTTCCTCGCCCTTCTGTGTCACATGGAAGCTATTGGCTTCTCCAACCCCCTTGGGAATCATTAAACTGGGGCAAAGGCCCAGAGGCCTCGCAGGACCCAGGGAGCACAGGGTGGGCGGGAGCTGCGCACAGCCTTGTCTTTCCCTTCCCCGAAGTGTGTGGTCACGGGACAGTGAAGGTGAGCGCTGCAGGGAGGTTGGGTGGCAACATGGTGCAGGTTGATATCCAGGGAAGACTGTGCTTGGAAACTCCCAGCTGAAGGCACCTCCGCGTGGCCCGGGCAGCGAAATGAGCGAGGCCCTCCCTGGCCTAACGCTGAGCCCCCAGCTGACCGCCCTGTCGGGTGTTGTTGGCATAAAGCTGAGTCCAGGCGAGAGCGGTGGGGCCAGACGAGGCTGGAAGAGGGCGAGCGGGAGGCTGAACCCCGCTGCACAGGGGAGTCCTCAGTGACCTGCAGGCCAGTGGTCAGACACCCCCGGGGAGTCAGGCCCGGAGGCAACGCTGGCTACAGCTTTTCCAGATGGTGCTGCTGTGCAGCCAGGGGAGGGCCACCGCTGGGCCCAGCGCTCTTGCCCAGCAGGCGAGGGGAGCGCGGGAAGGGAGAGGAGGTGAGTCCTGGTGGAGCTGAGACCAGAACTGGAACAGGAACCCAGAGGCTGCGGCTGTGCCCTGAGTGCCTGCGGGGTGGCAACTCGAGTGCCCTGTCCAGCAGCCCACGAAGGAGGCACCATATTACCCTATATTACAGGGAGGGTGCGGGGGGGGGGGGGGTGAAGCCAATAGTAACTTGCCCAACGCTATGCAGTTAAAAGGGGCAGGAGAAAGGCAGAGAGAGAGAGAGAGAGAGAGAGAGAGAGAGAACCCAGGGCTGCCTGACTCAGAAGGCTTATCCCCTCTGGCCGAGACCTGGGACATCACCAGCCACTTTCCCTTCCTGGGGAAATAATTAAATTATAGAACTTGATGTCATTAGGAATTGTTTACATTTTAAGTTTTTTTTAGCAGCGTAACCTCTTTCTCGGTGGAAATCTTACTTCAACAGCAGGAGCAGAACCGCCCCATCGCAGCGGGACAGGAACCCCAGGGCGCCACCTGCCGGCCCTTCACCACCCTCGCCCGCTGGTCCCTCTGCCCCTGGCCCTGCCCTGCCCCCTCGGAGAAGCACAGAACAGCCTCCTGCGGGAACACCTCCTGCTGCAGGAACATGTGAGGAAGAGCGAAAAGGAGGGAGCGAGAGGAGTTTGCCATCTGCTCATCCCTCCGTGACCCCGCGCTGGCCTCCGCCTCCAGGTCACTGCACACAAGGCTGCCGTGGACACGGCGTGCAGGCCTCTCCCCCAGATCTTGGCTTTAACTCTTCTGGGTAAATATACCCAGAGTGGGATTGCTGGACCAAATGCTAATTCTATTTAAAAAAAATTTTTTTATTGATTTCAGAGAGGGAGAGAGGGATAGAAACATCAATGATGAGAGGGAATCATTGATCGGCTGCCTCCTGCATGCCCCCCACTGGGGATGGAGCCCATAACCCGGGCCTGTGCCCTGACCAGGAATCGAACCGTGACCTCCTGGTTCATAGGTCGACGCTCAACCACTGAGCCACGCCGGCTGGGCTCTATTTTTAATTTATTGAGAGTCCTCCGTACTGTTCTCCGTAGCGGCTGCACCATTCAGCGTCCTGGCCAGCAGGGCATGGGGTTCCGATTGCTCCACGTGCCAACACTTACCTTTTGCTTTCTGATTGGTGACCCTAACAGGTGTGAGTGATGCCTCTTGGTGGCTCTGGTGTGCATTCCCCTGAGCACCTTCTCAGGTACCTGTTGGCCATTTGTGTGTCTTTGGAGAAATGCCAACTCGAGTCCTTTGTCCATTTTTTGACAATAGGGCTAGCTGTGTTTGGGTTGTGGAGTTGTGGGAGTTCCCTCTATATTTGGGATGTTTACGTCTTATCAGATACGTGGATTGCAAAAGTTGTCTCCTATTCTGTAGGGCTTCTGTGTGCTTTCTACACACAGTGGAGTATTAGCCTTAAAGAAGGAGATTTGGGATATGTCACCTGTGGTTGACCCTGGAGGACACACTGCTGAGTGAAGTCAGCCGGACACAGACGGACAAAGACCGTACGATCCACTCCTATGAGGTCCCTGAAACAGCCAAGCTCAGCAAAGCCAAGAAAGGATGGGGTTGCCAGGCTGGGGATGGGGTTGCCAGGGCTGGGGAGGGGGATGGGGTTGCCAGGGCTGGGGAGGGGGATGGGGTTGCCAGGGCTGGGGATGGGGTTGCCAGGGCTGGGGAGGGGGGTGTGCCAGGGCTGGGGAGGGGGAGGGGGAAGGGATTGCCAGGGCTGGGGAGGGGGAGGGGGAATTGTGATTCAAGGTTTATAGCTGTAGTCACCCAAAATGAAAAGGTCCTGGGATCTATGTGTAATCTTGTTCCTCTACACCAGTGGTTCTCAACCTTCTGGCCCTTTAAATACAGTTCCTCATGTTGTGACCCAACCATAAAATTATTTTCGTTGATACTTCATAACTGTCATGTTGCTACTGTTATGAATCGTCATGTAAATATCTGATATGCAAGATGGTCTTAGGCGACCCCTGTGAAAGGGTCTTTTGACCGCCAAAGGGGTCGTGACCCACAGGTTGGGAACCGCTGCTCTAGAGCAAGCATGTCAAACTCTTGGCCCACGGGCAGCATGTGGCCCACAAGGAATATTTTTTCGGCCCAGCCAATATAACGGTCTGCAAGAAACGTTTTAATAAAAATTTTGTAACTTAATTTTTACAATGTCCTGTTATACATAATTATTAATAACGAACTACAACGTTCGCTAATGACTGATTGCTATCATCGTGTTGCATTCATTTCCCTTACGCGCCTTATGCGCAGGCACACCATTTCTCTCCACTAACACCAGCAGCAAATATTTCAGCAGCCGATGGCCGCGTCATTAGTCTTGGACTGACTTGTTTGGTGTGCGCAACAGGAAATATTTCGCTTTCGGAGAACAAGAAAAATAGGTTTATTTGCGTTATGCTTATTAATTTGTGCAGTTATTCAGTGTCTGGTAAGTTAATGTTCAGGAAAAAATATTAATTTTTATTAAAATGTTCTATTATTTTATGTTAACGATGACTCGTTCATTTCAGCCCTTTGTATTCAGCATGTCTCTATCGAAATAAACCTACGTTTCTATGAAAATGGAAGCTTTTGTTTTTTTTGTGGCCCACATACACTTAACCCTTGTTTATTGGGCCCGTGTTAGCCTTTGAGTTTGACATGCTTGCTCTAGATCGGTGGTCGGCAAACTCGTTAGTCAACAGAGCCAAATATCAACAGTACAATGACTGAAATTTCTTTTGAGAGCCAAATTTTTTAAACTTAAACTATGTAGGTAGGTACATTGTTATTAACTTAATTAGGGTGCTCCTAAGGCTTAGGAAGAGCCACACTCAAGGGGCCAAAGAGCCGCATGTGGCTCGCGAGCCGCAGTTTGCCGACCACGGCTCTAGATAATACAGAATTGTACACTTAAAAACATGTTAAAAAGCCCTAGCTGGTTTGGCTCAATGGCTAGAGCGTCGGCCTGTGGACGGAAGGGTCCCAGGTTCGATTCCTGGTCAAGGGCACGTACCTCCGTTGCAGGCTCGATCCCTGGCCCTGGTCAGGGCGGGTGCAGGAGGCAACCAATCGATGTGTCTCTCTCACATCCATGTGTGTCTCTCTCTGTCTTTCCCTCCCCCTTCCACTCTCTCTAAAAATCAATGGAGAAAATATCCTTGGGTGAGGAGGAACAACAACAACAAAGCATGAGTTAAAGGGGAGGCTCCCCTGAATGTTTTCACCATAGAAAAGGGGGGGGCAGGGCGGGATTCAGGGGGGTCCCGGCCTTCGCTGGCCTTTCCTCCCAGCTTCGCGGGGCCTTCGTGTGTTGGGTTTGCAGCCCCAGGTCCAGCAGGCAGGCCCTGCCCAGGGAGGCCTGGCTGCAAGGGCTCCCCTCGGGCTCTCAGGTCACCCGCGGCCTCGCCACGAGCAGATGGGCATCGGGGGTGCGTGTGGACCCGCCATCTTGGACCACTTTTCCCGGCCACCCCTCCCCCCGGCGCAGCAATCAGAGCGGACGCCAAGCCTGGTTCAGGGAGATTTTCTCCAGAGGCCCATCCCGGCCGCCCCCCTCCTCCTGGTCCTGGCAGCTGCCAGGGGACCTCTAGCCCCGCGGAGTGACGGGCCGGGGCCGGGGCCGGGGCCAGGCAAGGCGCCTCTGGAAGCAATTTCTCCTCTGCCCAGGGCCTGTGGAATGTTCTCTCCTGCCTCCCGGCCTCCATGCTCTGCGGCCGTCCCCAGGCTCTGTTCTCCCTCCTGCCCCGGGCTGCTGCGTGCGTGTGCGTGTGCGTGTGCGTGTGCGTGTGTGTGAGAGAGAGAGAGGGAATGAGGTGGGTCTGTGCTAACACCTCTCTCCTCGACCTCCATCTCTCTGTCCTCTGCTCTCCTGTGGGGACAGCAGCCCACGTCTGCCAGGGCCCCAGCCAGCCAGCACCCTGACCGCCAGCCCAGCCTGGGCACCCAGCACCCCGACCGCCAGCCCTGCCCGGGCACCCAGTACCCCGACCGCCAGCCCTGCCCGGGCACCCAGCACCCCGACCGCCAGCCCTGCCCGGGCACCCAGCACCCCGACCGCCAGCCCTGCCCGGGCACCCAGCACCCCGACTGCCAGCCCTGCCCGGGCACCCAGCACCCCGACCACCAGCCCTGCCCGGGCACCCAGCACCCCAGGCACCCAGCACCCCGACCGCCCAGCCTGTCCAGGGTGCTGCCTCGGGCCCTGAAAGACGGCTTAGATGCGGTTCCTTCTGCTGTCGGAGAGACAGACACTAAAGCCAGGAGGGTGGGCGCTGGGCTCCGTAGATGTGGGGGACACACACTGAGGGCTTCGGGGCAGACGTGGCTTCCATTTGGGGACTCGGGGGGCGTTCCTGAGCCTCCGTCCCTGTCACATCCCAGGAGCCCCTCGCTCGCAGGGCAGCAGAGAGGACTGAACGGAGATGTCAGCTTGGGAAACAGCTCCTCGCGGGGCTCAGCGTCGTCATAGGCCCCACTTTACAGCCACATCTGCTCAGGGTCGCACAGCTGGAGGCTGCTCTGAGCTGCCACCGAGGACCCCGGCCCCTGGGGTCTTCCTGCAGGGCCACCCGCCTTCCCCTTCCTCCAGCTAAATCTGTCCTTATCCCCCGTCACAGCCACGATGGCCACATCGCCCCGCTGAGCCCGAGGCACCGTGAGCTCCGCCAGGGAGGGGCTGTGGGCCCGTGTGGGCAGGACCATCGGACCCAGCAGGATCCGCGCCGCTGCCCGGCCTGCTCGCCAGGGGCTGGCAAGTCTTTGAGCTTCATTGTCGCAGGACTTTGGGTCTCAGGATCGAGAGCCATGTCGCCAGACCAGGCAGCCGGAAGGCCCCCGCGGCGTTGGGAATGTGGACCTGAGGGTCATCTGAGGATGGAGGCAGGTGGTGGCCAGCTCAGAGGGACAGCAGGCAGGAGCCCCTTACACCCAGAACGGGGGCATTGAGCAGGGCACCAGCACGTCACTCCCTCCAGAGGCCGGGGGTGCCTGGGCCCTGAGAAGGGCCACTCAGGGAAGGGTGGGAACGCCCGGAAATGGGGCCCCAGAAGGACAGATGGGAGGTGCCATGGCCTCCTCGCTGGGCCCACCAGGAGCAACACACCAGAGGAGACCGCTTTCCATCCGCGTCCAGAGACGGACACGCTGTCAGTTAAGCTATAAAACCAGCTGCCAGATGGAGTTCATCCCTAGAAAACAATTCAAAACTCTAGACCCAAAGGTCCTGTCACCGCTGCCGTTTCCTGCTCCTGGAGACCAGCAGAATGCCAGAGGCGGCCAGTGTCACCTCAGTGCGGAGTAACCAGCAGAATGCCAAAGGCGGCGAGTGTCACCTCAGTGCGGAGTAACCAGCAGAATGCCAAAGGCGGCCAGTGTCACGTCAGTGCGGAGTCCGGGCCAACCACGCTGGCGTGAGAGAGAAGATAAAGACGAGGGTAAGTCACAAGTCCGTGTATATTTGCCATAACGTTTGTGGTTCTTGTCTTCATCGCAGCAAAGTCACTGGCATTGTCATCGTCATTCACATCCGTTGGCAGAAATGGCCTAAAGGATGAGTCTTGCAGTTTCAGTAAACTGTGGTCAAACATTTCGGAAGCGGTGGTCCCTCCCGTGCGGAGAGCTGCTTCTTGGCTGCCACCTTCTCTCTCCGGGACAGTCTCACGTGTGCCTGGGATCTCAATGCCAGTCACACCCCAGGGCTCCTGGGTTGAACCAAGGCACCCAGCCCCTTGCCTTGGGGCCCATCCCAGGGACCCTGCAGCCCGCCCTCCACTCTGCCCAGCTGCCTCCCGGGCCCTCTACATGCTCCGTTTACCCAATGTTGTCGGCTGCTTGGTTGTACTTTTTAAATCTGCACGTGTTGTCAACATTAAAAGATGCAAACACTTTTTACATAAAAACATGACACCTTAGTTTCTCTCAAAATGCACAAAGCCAGCAACCTTTAGACACTTTTCTGCAAGGTAACATCCACCTGAGGCTGGCAGGAGCTCAGGCTGTGGGGGTGGGGTCCCCACTAGTCAACCATCCCTTCTTCTAAACTAGGAGAACCCCTGATTTGGGGCTGGGCACATGGTCACCCAAGACAGAAACAACATTGCTCTGCCTCTCTTGCAGCTAGGTGCACCATGTGACTAGATTCTGGCCAATAGGAGATGAGCTGAAGAGATGTGTGTGATCCGCGGGCTGCACCTCTAAAGTGTTTGCTCTCCCTTTCCCTGTGCCCCTTCCTGTTGTCTGGAAGGTGGAGACGCTGGTCCGTGGTCTTCAAACATCCAGAAGAAGACACGCCCTCGGATGGCAGTCCCACCGTGCAGGAGAGCCTGGCTCCCCGATGCCTGGGTGAACCGAGCCACGTGCCCACTCACACTCACGGGAGGTCACAATTTGCATGTCTGTGTCATCTAAGCCACTGCCACGGGCAGGCCACCGCCGGGCGCCCCATAGATGGAGCCCCCCCTCCAGTTCACCACAGTCCCCACCCCTCCCTTTGTCTCCCCAACTCCACGGCCAGTGGGTACCTGCTACTGAACTTGTGCTGTTATTCCCCCCCTAATCTCCGCCTACTGCCCACCTGGCCCCTTAGGCATGTGAGTTGGGGACTCCTACTGCCAACCCTCAAGAGATAACGTTAAGACGCCCATTTTCCAGGACTTTGGGGCTGCTCACCTCTCTTTTTAGGGGTCACTCTCTGTGACTCTGGGGCTCCCCTTCTGGAGAGGCCAACCTTACTGCTGCCCTGGTGCTCTGTTGGGCACCTTCTCGCGTGAGGAGAGATCCGTACGTTTTATCTCTGGCAGCAAATGTGAAGTGAAGGTTAAATGAGATCACGTGTGGCAGCCCCTGGGCCGGCCTCGGCCAGGCTCCCGTGTCTGCCTGCTGCTCCCCGTGGGCATCGAGAGGGAATCCGGGTGGGATTTGGTCCCGGGCGGGTCTGGCCCCAAAGCCTGTGTGACTCCCTCCTGTGCAGCTGGAGACGCAGGGCCAGGAGCCAGGCGACAGCCTAGGTCCCGGTCGCCATGACTGACATGGCAGAGCCGAGAATGGGCCCAACCGCCTGTGTTCAGGACACTTATTTCCCCCAAAATGCTCATGAATAGGCGACCCTAAAGCCAGCTTCGTCAGCGGCTTCGAGAGGTATTGCCAAGCCTGCTCAGCCCCGCGGGGGCACTGGGGCCGGGGCCACCCCCGCCTGCTGACCACACCAGCCTCGTCCCTCCCTGGGTCACGGGGCAGAGCAGTTAGCACCTGCTCCGGGTGGTCACCTGGCCAGCTCGGCATCCGGGGCCTCGGGAGGAAGGCCGGACCGCAGGCCCAGCCCAGACCCGCTGAGTCCAAATCGGTGGGGTTGCTTTTCACAGGCTGCCAGGGGACTCGTGCACACAGCACGTCGGAGAATCGCCGATGTAGCCACATGGATGGAAATGGAAGGAGTCCGGGCTTTGAAATGAAACAACCTGAATCCCAGCCGCACTACCTGCTAGCCGAGTGACCTTGGGCCTGTGTCTTAAGTCCCGAGCCTCAGCCGCACGCACAAAGGGAGACGCAGTATTCGGTCAGTGAAACCATCTGAAGGCCAAATACTTGTCTTGTTAGGTTAATGTGGGAATTAATTTCAAAATGAGTTCAAATACACGGTGCTCCTGGCACAGAGCAGGTGTTCAGTCAGGGCACAGCCTGCTCCCCGCCCTCCCCTCACCCCACGGGCCCCACGGAACCACACACAGAACCCGGTGTCCTCGTCTCAGAACCAGGGTTCTGCCACAGCAGCTCCCGGCGAGTGGGCCGGGGGTGATTTCGCGGCTGCACGAAGCCTGTCCCAGGGGACCTGCCGCCGCCGCCACATTGAGACAGTCCCATTGCCCTTCCAGACGAAGAAGGGACCGCCGACACCCCCCGCCCCCCGCCCCGTGACGTGAGGTGTCAGGGCCCCGAGACCTGATGTGCTGGAAACCACGATCAACAGTAATTAATACAAATGCGATGAGAAGTCCATCAGAAAGCTGACCTGGACTCTTTTGATATTCACAGGGTGAATATTTGCATTTTATTACAAACTCCCCCAACCTGACAATCTTACTGTTTACTAAACAATCACATGGACATGTCTGTTTGCATTCCTAAAAGGCAATTGTGTTTTCTAGTAAATAAAAGCAGACTGGAACGGAGACTCAGTGGAACTTGACTACTACAGTTGAGTTTTCCCTGGCTTCCCCCCATAATTTCTAAATTATTATTTCTTGTCTTGTGTGTTAATTTGTGCGTCAGCTCTTTCTCCAAGCCTTTGAATCCGAAGGCCACACTGGCTGTGACCTTTCACACCGATGCTGACTCAGCCCGCTCTGCTCGGGGTCACCCAGCGCATCACCCCAGCGGGTTGACAACCCTCCCCAGGAGAAGCATGCTCCCCGTGTCCGTGTGGAAGGTCATCACCAGGAAGGGCCGGTTGAACTCCGTGTCTGGAGCGGGCGAGGTGTCGAGGTCGAGGTCGGGGCGGGGCCCCGGCGTGAGCTGGATGCTGGTGGCAGCGGCCACCTCTGTGCCCCCCTCATCCAGAGTCATCGCAGCCTTGTGTGCAACCTGCAAGGAAAATTCTGGAATCGCCAACTGACCCCATAGGAGGGATCAACCAGACCTTTATTTTTATTTTTTTAAGTATGTTTTTATTGATGTCAGAGAGGAAGGGAGACAGAGAGAGAGAACCATCAATGATGAGAGAGAATCACTGGTTGGCTGCCTCCTGCACACCCCAACTGGGGATGAGCCCGCAACCTGGGCATGTGCCCTGACCAGGAATTGAACCAGGTCCTCCTGGCTCATAGGTCGACGCTCAGCCCCTGAGCCACGCCAGCCGGGCTCTCAGTCCCATGGGCCCTCGATCAGGAAGGAGCCCCAGAGCCTCCTCCGCAGTCCAGCCCTGATGGTGTGGACCCACCCGGCCTTCCCTGTCTGGGCTGTCACCCGAGGGCAGGGATGGGGCCTGACCTCTGGCCCCCGGTGCCTGTGGGGGCAGGTGTGCACGAGTGGGGGACACATGCGGAGCACAGATGGCGATGTGCCAAGTTGTGGCAAACAGCTGCTCCGCGTGTGAGGAGATGCGGGCGCCTTCCTCCCGCAGCGGCCCGCAGGCACAGACACCCCACCGCTGACCCGGATCCCAGGTTACCTTCGAGATGTTCAGTCCGGGCTGCTCGGGGAGGCCTCCGCCCACAGCCGCTCCTGGGAGGAACAGCTCCAGTCTGGCGGTGCTGGAGATGGAGAACTTGGGGAAGTAGAAATCGAGTTCTCTGCGGGGAGACAGATGGGTTTGCTGTTGAGACCCCAAAAGCGGCTGCGTGTGTCCCAGGTGACTCCGAAGGCTCCAGCCTCGGCCCCAAAGCAGCTCCAGGCCTGCAGCTTCTCACCCCCATTCGCACCTCTGGTCTCCCTGCCCCTCCAGCCTCTCCTCTCCATTCAACATCTGTCCTGGGCCCTCTTTCCTGCCCCCACTGCTTAAGGACTGGAACTCTGTGCATCATGGGGTCACTCAGGTTGGCACCAGAGCTGGGACTAGAACCAGCCTCCAGACACCTGGCCCAGTACAATTAACCAGGCCCCATCCTGACACCTGCAGGGAGGCCAAGGACTGGGCCCTGGGGGACAGTGCCCTGGGGGACAGTGCCCTGGGGGGACAGTGCCCTGGGGGGACAGTGCCCTAGGGCAGTGGTCGGCAAACTGCGGCTCACGAGCCACATGCAATTGAAACTTCGTGGCCCATGCGCAGAAGTCGGTATTTTGTGGAAGAGCCACACTCAAGGGGCCAAAGAGCCGCATGTGGCTCGTGAGCCGCAGTTTGCTGACCACTGCCCTAGGGGGACAGTGCCCTGGGGGACAGTGCCCTGGGGGGACCATCACTGAGGGGAGGCAGGAGCCGCATCCCAGGCCCTGCTGCGAGCGCTACCTGGCCCTGAGCTGACTGTCCCACTTGATCAGCGTCTCGGGCAGCAGGGCGTCCTCCAGCTGCCCCAGCCGGCCCCGCTGGGGGAAGACGAAGAAGGTGGTGGCGCCGGCGGCGTGCTCCATCTGCAGCACCGTGCACTGCAGCTCGGGGTCGTGCAGGAGGCGGTGGCGAGCCTTCTGCCTCATCATGGGCACCTGCACGGCCCTGTGCTCGTCCACAAAGAACTTCTTCAGGCTGGTGGCTCTCGGGTCAAAGGGTCGCGCCCACCCGGCTGAGGGGACGAGGACAGCGAGGTTGCCGTGGAGAGAATGGAGAATGGGCTCCGGGCCACCCATCGGGCAGCCACAGGGTGGGGAGTCCACAGTGGACGCCAAGCCCAGCCTCTTGGCCTGTCCCTCGTTCCCTGTGCAGCCCGGGGGCCGGGCCCTTGCCTGCCCTGCGCTTGCGTCTCCTGTTTGGGAAACGGGGTGAGTGCTGTCACAGCGACAGAGCAGTGCCGGGCAGTGAGGGCTGCTTGGCTCTCTGGTCTCCTTACTCTCTTTGGGGTGGTTAATTAAAAAAATGGTTTTAAAATATATTTTTATTGATTTCAGAGAGAAAGGGGGAGGAAGAGAGAGATGGAAACATCAATGATGAGAGAGAATCATTGATCGGCTGCCTCCTACACGCCCCCCACTAGGGATTGAGCCCTCAACCCGGGCATGTGCCCTTGACCGGAATCGAGCCCGGGCCCCTTCAGTCTGCCGGCTGATGCTCTATCCACCGAGCCACACCAGCTGGGGCCAGAGGTGGTTAAGTTTAAAGAGACAAAATCCATCATGTGGCACCAGCTGCTCTGAAATGTGTGTGGATCTGAGGGCTCGACTCAGCCTGGCTGGCAGGCCTAAGGCAGGTCACCTGACATGGGGCCTCAGTTTTCCCATCTCTCAAGTGGACATAATAAAATCGCCTTGTTGGGCTGTGAAGAAAATTCAGTAAAAATCAAACATGCACCGTGACCGGCATGATAGTATTCAGACTGTGTGTGTGTGCGAACAGGCTGACATACACCAGGCGAGAACTATTCACAGGCACGTAGCTGAGTCATGCCTTAGGGGCTCAGGCCAATCCCTTCTTCTTTTAAAACAAATCTGTCTCCTCACGTGTGAAAAGGAAACATGAGCCATAGCCTCTGCGCTTCATCCCGGTGAGAAGGTCAAATGAGAGGTGGGTGTGAATTCCCTGGAGACCCACAAAGCACTCGCTGTGCGAGTACAAGAAAGATCGGACTCATCCGCTGAGTGAAGGAGTGTGATTAAGGAGCGAGGCACGTGATCGCACTGCTCTCCTGGGAAAATAAAGGCTCTCCCAGCGCTGGGGCTCTCCCCGCTCTCATCCATGCCCCCTGGGCCTGCCAGAGGAAGGGGCTCATGGTCCGTGACTCAGCGCTGCCTGCAGTTACTAACGTGGAGATCACAGCCCTCCTGCAGCAGCATCCCCGCGGGGGGAGGACGGGGACCGCCCTCAAATGCAGGGTCTTGGGTCCCTGACTGACCTGCCCCCTAAATCAGAATCTTCTGGGGACAAGCGCAAGATACCTCATTGTTAGCGAGTTCCCCAGAGAGTGCTATGCACACTAAAGTTGGAAAAACCCTTCTTTGAAAAAACTCAACAGTAGTATTAAAATGCGACGGGTGATGAGTTCCCCGTCACTGGGGGTATGCAAGCAGAAGCATCAAGGATTCCTGGAGCTCCTACATCTCAGTCAGCAGGGGAGGCTCTGGAGGCTGTGGGGAGTCGGGTTGCGGTGTGATTGGGGCCCCGGAGGGAGGGTCCTGGGATAGACCCCTCTTACCTCTGAGGAGCAGGTGACTCACCAGGACCTCCGCGGTGGCGTCGCTGAGTTCCTCCACCCAGGCGCCAAGCTGCCCCCGGGTCTGCTTCTCTACATACTCCCGGATGCTGTGCTGGGCCCCCGCCGGGTGCTGGGCAGCCCCCGGGCCCAGGCCGCTGAAGCTGCGCTGGCCCAGCGTCAGGAGGAGCTGGGGGCCCTGCACGGGGAGCCTGCGCAGCAGGTCCCGGAAGCCCTCCTGGATCTCGGCCTCGGAAACCAGCGTGAGGTTGAAGCCCAGGCCCTCCAGGAGGTGGGCCCTGCTGGCGGCAGGGGCTCCGAGGGACAGCGTGGCCAAGGCCCAGGAGATGCTCACGGGGGAGAAGAGGAGGTTCTCTCCGGGGGCCTTCGAGGCCAGCTGTCGGTAGAGGTCGAAGGCAAAGTCTATGTTGCTCACGGAGAGCTTGTGGCAGGGCAGGGCCGGCCCGGGAGGGACGTCCGGGGGACCGGGGTCCATGGGGCCAGAATCCTCCTGGTTGGCCAGGGCCAGGCAATGGCCCACAGCCAGGAGCGCAGGGACCAGCAGCCACATCCTCTGGAGTCCTTGGTCAAGATTCTAGAAGCAGGGGCACAGGAGGACAACAACAACAACAACGGTAATAGTAATCCTATCTAACAGAAGACAAAAAGGGTAATTAACCGTACCTCCGCTATGCTTCCCACCGGCTAATTAGGGCGATATGCAAATTAACCGCCAACAAAGATGGCGGTTAACCACCAACAAAGATGGCAGTTAATTTGCATACATAGGCACAATGATGGGAGGCGAAAGAGGAAGGACAGAAGAACAGTGATCGGAAACCCAGGCAGCAGGCAAGAGCTGGCCCCCAGCCGGTGATCACCATTGGAAAGCCGGGCTGCAGGCGAGGCGGCACCCCCGCGGCCTGTGGTCGCCATGGCGATCAAAGGGAGACAGAGCCACATCGGGAACGGAGAGCCGGGGCGCAGGCAAGGCGGCACCCCAGCACCCCAGCACCTGACATGCAAAGGTCGGGGATGAAATGACTTTTCCCAACCACACCTGCAAATATCCTGGGGAAGGCATCACTGAAGTGTTCACAACAACTCTCTTACTTGGCAAGGAAGAAAACAGTTGGCAACAGAAACAATCCCTTATATCAAAGTTAAGGTCCCTCTGAGTAAAAAAGAATATTTCCAACACAAAGGAGGGAGCAGGCAAAAATAATAGGTTCTCATGACTTCCACTGAAGTTTGAGCATATGACAGAGTCAAAACGAACATACAAATTAAAACAGACAGTGGACATTCAAATGACCCGAATCAACTGTCACTGTTTGTCCCGATAGCAGCAATGCTTATGTGATAATATAGTTTAACAAACATACAGAACAAGTCACATGATAAGAGAGGTTCGGCTTCTAAAGTAAAGTGAATATGTTCTTTAAAAATTCTCATGTCCTCCCCTCTGACTATAATTCTTAATTGTCCAATCAGAAAATTACCCCAGTGATCCAGTAACATGTAGAGCTCCAGTAACCTAACTTATTTAAAAAAACAAACATCCCAACCATTTTTAAAATATTTATATTGGTATTTTAGGGTTAAAATTATAGAAGATATTTAGATCCAAATATATTTTCTGAATAGAAAATATTTCAGTTTTTGATTTAAAAAAAATAAACATAAAAAATATATAAGTGACACATTTTCCCAAGGAACTCTGAATTAGTATCTTTCCCTCTAACTTTCTTCAAATTAAGAGAATCTATGGAGTTTCCTATACTGCACAAGTTTTAATGAAAGAAAATAAGATTTTCTAAGAGCATCAAATACATGTTTTCTTATTTATAAACATATATACTCTTCTTTCTCTCTCTCTCTCTCTCTAAAATATATTCTTACTGATTCAGAGAGGAAGGGAGAGGGAGAGAGATAGAAACATCAATGATGAGAGAGAATCATTGATCGGCTGCCTCCTGCACGCCCCGTACTGGGGATCAAGCCCACAACCCCGGCATGTGGCCTGACCTGGCATCAAACTGTGACTTCCTGGTTCATAGGTCGATGCTAAACCACTGAGTCACACCAGCCGGGCTCAATTGTTATTTATAAATTCATTCCAAGGACATATACAGCTTGAAAAGCTTTGGAAGTAGTTTCAAAAAAACTAGCTTTTAAGTAACAAGAAAACAGTTATAGAAGGAAATTTAAATTAAAAGAAAAAAATTGTTTTAATTTATTCAAGAGTGGGAACATCTCCATGAAAATGTGTACCTTGACTGTGGATGGCTGGGTGGCCTTATCACACCTTAGGAATTCAAATGCTTTTTACAATGACAAGAAAGAGAGTTTCATCTCATTTCTCTCCCAGGGTAGATGTCTGTCAATAGAAGGTGGACATCAATAAAAGGAGGGGCTTGCACAAGCAATCCAGAAAGTCAGCAATCTATGAATAATCCAGAACCGAGTATTTATCTCCTCCGCCACACACCCTCCCTCCCAGCCAGTGAGCAAGATAATTACCCTCAAGTCAAGCTAAGTGCCCCCAGTCACAATGGCCCAGTGCTCACATACAAAGCATACAAATAATTCTCACTCTGGCATAAAAGTGACAATTTTCTTGGAAGAAAAGCAGATACTGTCAATTTCTCAAAGTCTTCCTGAAACATTTTTTAAAGTAATTTTTACTTCTTTAGAAAAAACACATACATGGCAAACCATCTGTAATAAAAGGCCCATTCTATAAAATTTTACCTGGTCCTACTCATATCTGCAATCATAACCATATTTACAGACAAATATATCTATACTAATAAAAGAGTAATATGCTAATTAGACTGGGAGACCTTCCAGATGTTCTTCTGGACAAAGCCATGGTGGCGGGCCGAGGTAGAGGCGGTTAGAGGCCAAGAGGGGAGGGCAGTTGTGGGTGATCAGGCTGGTGGGGGGCGGAGCTGTTGGGGATAAGCAGACCAGCAGGGGGGCCAGTTGGGAGCAAGCAGGCCATCAGTGGGGGTCAGTTGGAGGTGATCAGGACAGCGGGGGAGGGGGGGGCAGTTTGGAGTGAGCAGGCCAGCAGGGGGGCAGTTGGGGATGAGCAGGCCAGTGGGGAGGGAAGGTAGGGGCGAGCAGGCCAGCGGGGGGGCGGGGGGCAGTTTCGGGTGATCAGGCTGGCGGGGGGGCATTTGGGGGCAAGCAGGCTGGCAGCGGGGGGGGGGGGCGGCAGTTGGGGGCGAGGAGGCCGGCAGGCAGAGTGGTTAGAGGCAATCAGGCAGGCAGGCAGGCAGGTGAGTGGTTAGGAGCCAGCAGTCCCGGATTGTGAGAGGGATGTCCGACTGCTGGTTTAGGCCCGATCCCTGTAAACTGGCAGTAGGACATCCTTCGAGGGGTCCCAAATTGGAGAGGGTGCAGGCCAGGCTGAGGAACACACCCTCCCCCATGCACAAATTTCGTGCACCGGGCCACTAGTCACTAATATTCAGTGTCTGCTCTGTGCCCGGCCCTGTGCCAATACTTCCCAGGCCTCCCCTCTTCATCCTCAGTGCAACGGGGGAGGCACGGTTCTTACACCCCCCTTTCTCAGTGTTTACACCCCCTTTCTCAGTGGTTACACCCCATTTCTCAGTGTTTACACCCCCCTTTCTCAGTGTTTACACCCCCTTTCTCAGTGGTTACACCCCATTTCTCAGTGTTTACACCCCCATTTCACAGTGTTTACACCCCCCTTTCTCAGTGTTTACACCCCCTTTCTCAGTGTTTACACCCCCATTTCACAGTGTTTACACCCCCTTTCTCAGTGTTTACACCCCATTTCACAGTGTTTACACCCACATTTCACAGTGTTTACACCCCATTTCAGTGTTTACACCCCCATTTCTCAGTGTTTACACCCCCTTTCTCAATGTTTACACCCCCATTTCTCAGTGTTTACACCCCCTTTCTCAGTGTTTACACCCCCATTTCTCAGTGTTTACACCCCCATTTCACAGATAAGAAAACAGAGGAAAGGCTCAGGAAGTCACCCAAAGTCAAACAACTGGTAGGTGGTAGAGTCGGGACTTGAACCCGGAGCCTGGCGGGGGTGGAGTCACGGTGAGATGCCCAAGCAGCACCCCCGCTGAACAGAAGCAGCCACAGCATCCGCTGAGCACCGTGGGCGCCGGGCCGGAAGTGCACGCGGGGGCTCCGTTTGATCTGCCCCGAGGGGCAGCAGCCCAGAGCCACAGGCTCAATCCCCTGAACCTTCTCCGCTGCTCTGTGGCCTGGGAAGGCCCCTCTGCCCTGTGTCTCTCCCCCGCCCCCCGCCCCAGCTCTCCCACGTCCTGTCCTGCTCACACAGAGCTGGGTCTCCTGCGCACGCTCAGTGCCCCTCCTCCGCTGACCCCTCTTCCAGCCTGGATGTGCCCTTGGACTTGCAGAGAGCTTGGCGGAGGCGGTGCAGGGTGCAGGGAGGAGTCCTGGCCACCTGGGCTCGCTCAGCCCAGCCTCTGCTGCCCAGCGGAAGCCCACAGACGCCGGGCACGTTGCTCCCTCCCTGGGCCTCCGCTTCCCCTCCGTGGCACGGGGCTAAGCACCCCCACATGACGGGGCTGTGGGAGTTCAAAGCGACCGGGCACCAAGCGGAGCCTGCCCAGGGCCTGGCACAGGCAGCCCCGGGAAGGGAAGCAGCAGACAATATGACCCCCGAGAACTGAGGGCTCCCCCTAGTGATTCTGACTCAGCAGATTCCTGGGCCCCCAGACTTTGTGTTCGTGAGGGCCAGAGCGGCCCAGGTGTGCACTCGGGTGTGGGTAGGAATAACCACCGTCACACCCCTGCCCTGCCTCTGGCTCTCCCACGCGACGTGGGCAGCCCTGAGCCTTTCTAACCCGAGTCCCCTTGTCTGTAAGGGGAGAGGAACGGGAACTCAGCCTCGAGGGTAAAACTGGTTCCATTGTGTCTATCATTAGGGAACAGACCGCTGTCCATCTGCCAGGTAATTTGCTTTGGTGAATATCTTGGCTTTAATGAAAGTTCATTCCCTTATTCCTTTTACTGTTCATTCATTCATTCATTCATTCATCCATTCACTAAACAAACATCGCTGGAAGCCTGTCAGGACCTGAGCTAGGCGCTGGGGAAGCGGGTGGATGAGACACGAGTGCCCGGGCTCACGGGGGACAGGCACGCGGAATTCACTCAGAACAGTGTGCGGGCAGGTCCCCCAGACCATAGAGCTTTCAAGCTGCCTGGATGCCACGATCCAATCCGAGCGCTGCACAGATGGGGAAACCGAGGCCCAGAGAGACGCTGGCTCGTTCACTTGCCGACTCATTCAGCAAACAGGTGTCCCTCAGGGGCCCTGTCCGGAAGAAGCTCGCCAGCCACCGGGAGAGACGCAGTGCAGGGCTGGTTACAGCTCCCCGAGCCATGGCAGTGGGAGGGGAGTCTGCAGGAGGCAGGGAGCTCCTGGAGGGCTCCCTGGAGGAGGGAGCCCCTGACCTGAGACTGGAAATGAGTCAGGAGAAGGGTTTCAGCAGAGGGAACAGCGTGCTCAAGGCCATGGAGGCAGCACCACTCCAGGCTGCTGTCTGTACAGGCAGCTCTGGGAGCAGGAGGGGTGCATGTGTGTGCACATGTGTGTTCACATGTGTGCCTGCTCCTGTGTGTGCCTGCTCCTGTGTGACTCGTGAGGTGACCCGTGGCAGGTCCACCACGCTGGCTGGGGGCCATGGCTCCCGCTCCAGCCCCACCCGCAGCCCCCACTCACCTGAACCTGCCAAGGAGCTGAGGGACTCCGCAGTCGTGGCCCGGGACACAGAAGCCTGTCCGTGCGGGAGGACGGAGGCTGGACGGTGGGGCTAGCAGGCTGTCCGAGGCTGCCCGTGGCCCACGTCGCCCGCAGCACCCCGGCAGGAGGCAAACTGGCCGCCCGTGTTCAGGCTGTGCGAGGTCCGCGAGGGGCAGAGCTCGGAGCGGGTGGGCCTGGTGCCCGGGGGCTCAGTCCATCACTGTTTGCAGCCTGACCCTCCTCCGAGCCTCGGTTCCTCCTCTGCCCCTCCCACTCCAGGTGGCCAGGAAGTTCAATGTAGTGACGCCTGTGGGCTTGGAATCCAGGGAAAGGCTGAGTTCACTGCAGCCGCTCCGGCTCCATTCCTGCCGAGACACGCTCTGCGGCCACCCACCTCCTGCCCACGCCGTGCGCGACACGGAACCCAGCCCGAGCCCCGGGTCTGGCCTCCAGGGGTGTGGGCTCCGACTCTTGAACAGTGTCTTTCAAATCGCAATGCCTAGCTCTCAGGACGTCAGCAGACCCGGCCACTCGGTGCGGCATAAACAAAGGTTAATGTGTGCCCAGCAGAGAGAGTGTTTGCGAAACCTTTCAGCCGAAATACCTTCTCCGTCCTGGCAGGTGGCGGGGAAGGGACAAAGGTGGCCTGGCGACAGGGCGAGGGGCAGTTAGGCGTGGGCTCATGGGTGGGAGCAGGCTTCCTTTCCCCCGGGGTTTGCTTATTCCGACTTTATTTTTCTTCTCCACACCCACCGCCTGGACCTAAACACCCACACAACCACTTCTTCTTTTTCAAATCCTCACCCGAGGATATTTTTCTTGATTTTAGGGAGACAAGAAGGAAGAGAGAGAGAAAGAAATATCGAGAGAAATATGAGAGAGGAACATCAATTGGTTGTCCCCTATACACACCCCAACCAGAGATCAAACCCGCAACCTAGATAGGTGCCCTGACCTAGAATCGAACCCACAACCCTTTTGGCATATGGACAACGCTCCAACCAACGGAGCCATCGGCCGGGGCCGCACAGTCACTTCTTGTTGCTGTCTCAGGATTTTCAATTCTTTCTCTTAATATTCAGTCAAGGGAGCAGACGGGGGAGTCTGTCATCCATCACCCACTCATTCATCCAGTGCTGGGACTACGGCACAACCCTGCTCTCAAGGACTTTCCTGTCTGCTTCAGGTCTGATGATGGGAGAATTCTAACGTGTAATGGAGAGGATGGTCTAGCGAAGCCCACGTCCCCATCGGCAGCTGCCGTCCGGTATCACCAACTTCAGGACAGTATCACTCCCTCCCCCAACCCCGTCCCCTTGGGAATGTTCTGAAGCAAATCCTAAACATCCTTTCATCTGTAAGAGTTTTAAAACATGCTAGCCACAATAGTATATGTCACATCCTAAAAAACCAGTAAACTTCTTAATACCATCAGTGTGCAAGTCAATGTTTCCCTAATTGGTTCCCCAATTTATTTATTATTTAAAAAATATATATTTTTATTGATTTCAGAGAGGAAGAGGGAGGGAGAGAGATAGATGAGAAATATTGATCAGCTGCCCCCTGCACGCCCCCCACTGGGGATCAAGCCTGCAACCGGGCATGTGCCCGGACCGGGAATCGAACCCTGACCTCCTGGTTCATAGGTGGACACTCAACCACTGAGCCACGCCGGCCAGGCCCCAATTTATTTTTTACACTTGGTTTGTTTAAATGATGATCCAAACCAGGTGTACGCATGGCACTTATTAATACAGCAGGGCCCCCTTATCCAGGGGGACGCGACCAAGGCCCCCCGTGGAGGCCGGAAACCACAGTACTGACCCCATGCAGTTTTTCTCCTGCGCATCCCACCGGTGATGGAGTTAACGGATAAATTAATCAATAACTACTGATGGAAGAGAGCGAGGAGGCCCATGGGCTGTGCTAAAAGTTGCGTGAGCGTGGTCTCCTCCGTGCCTCAGTGGCCGGCCGCACCCTCCCTCCCGTGCCGACGTGCCACCGTCTGTGCTGCAGCTACAGCGCCCGCCGGTGCAGGGTGGCAGCGCCCGCAGGTGCAGGGTGGCAGCGCCCGCAGGTGCAGGGTGGCGGCGCCCACTGGTGCAGGGTGGCAGCGCCCGCAGGTGCAGGGTGGCAGCGCCCACTGGTGCAGGGTGGCAGCGCCCGCAGGTGCAGGGTGGCAGCGCCCGCAGGTGCAGGGTGGCAGCGCCCACTGGTGCAGGGTGGCAGCGCCCGCAGGTGCAGGGTGGCAGCGCCCACTGGTGCAGGGTGGCAGCGCCCGCAGGTGCAGGGTGGCAGCGCCCGCAGGTGCAGGGTGGCGGCGCCCACTGGTGCAGGGTGGCGGCGCCCGCAGGTGCAGGGTGGCAGCACCCACTGGTGCAGGGTGGCAGCGCCCGCAGGTGCAGGGTGGCAGCGCCCGCAGGTGCAGGGTGGCAGCGCCCACTGGTGCAGGGTGGCAGCGCCCACTGGTGCAGGGTGGCAGCGCCCGCAGGTGCAGGGTGGCGGCGCCCACTGGTGCAGGGTGGCAGCGCCCGCAGGTGCAGGTGGCAGCGCCCGCAGGTGCAGGGTGGCAGCGCCCGGCGCACTGCTCTCCCCTCTCACTCTCACGGTGGGAGAGTCCTTCTCCCTCGGGTCTTAGCGTGACTGTTTCCTTCTTACGTTGAGAGCTTTCACCTTTCCCCTCAAGGAGGGACTTGGGGTTCTCCCTGGCACCTCCGAATTGCCCAAGTCACGGAAGTGAGAGGACCTGGCACTGGGGTGCGGGGAGCCGCCGCTGCCGCCCAGGCCCCACTCGCTCACACCCAGGCCCCTCCCGGCCCCTTGGTTACCTTCTGCGGGTCCTGGGGGGACACCTTCCCCTCCCTCGGCCCCTCCCGGCTCCCCACTCGCTGGCGAGCTGCCGGTAGACGACCCCTCGGAGGAGCACGCCCTTCTCTGCACACCCAGGGACTCAGGGTGGGGCCTCACTGGCCCACCCCGGGGCGTCCTGCTGCTCCCTCCGCCTCGACCTTCCTCCCGACTCCTGACAATGTCCTGTCTGTCTCCCAGGAACTGAGGGCGCGGCTTTGTCCAGACCTGACGTGTCACTTCCCTCCGCAGGCTGCTCCCCGGGTCCGTCTCTGGGAAGCTCTCCTCGCCAGAGCCACACCCACATGCGTTTTCCTCCTTCCTCCCCTCACGCCTCACACCGGCTCCCCACAGCCTTGGAGCGTCCCCTCTCCCTCGGCAGCGGCCCCATCTCTGCCTCAGTGCAGCCCACAGCCCCGTCCCGGGCCCCGGACCCTTCCACGCAGCAGCCGCAGCCTCTTTCTCGGACGCAAATCTGCTCACGCCCACTCTCTGTCTGAACTCCGTTAAAGCTGCCTGTGGCTCTTAGAAGCCATGCCAGCATCCTCACTGAGCTGCCCGGCCCTGAGCGCCCAGCGGCTCCACGGTGGCCCCTGCCGCCCCTCAGCCCTCCATCCGTCCCTGCTCCAGGCCTGCCCAATTCTTTTGGTTTCTTGAAAATCCTCCCATCACTCTTTCTCTTGCCTGGAACATTCTCCTCGTTGTTCACTTACCCATCCTCTATTCTCCCTCTGATCTCAGGGTGGAAGCCACCTCCCTCCCTGGCTTCCCCAGCAGAGTTGGGTGCTCTCGAGTCTCAGCTTCCAGAGCCTCGTCTCACCACCTGTCTTGCCCATCACAGTCCGAGTCCCGGGAGAGCCGTCACTGTGGAAATTGTTCAGGGCAGAATCGCTTTGTGGTTTAGAGTGTGTGTGTGTGACGCCGAGCAAGCTGGGAGAGCATCCTGCCCGCCATCATCACCGCTGTGTGGCCTGGGGGAGCTCTCTGAGCGGTGCTCCTCAGTCCCCTCATCCATACAATGGGAGCAAGAGCAGCATCTACTTCCAGGCCGCCACGGGGGCGGGGTGAGGCCTGGCAGCTGGATCTCAAGCCCGTGTTCGACGTTGGTGGCCTCGTCATGATGCCTGGTGACCCCTGGGGCCCAGAGCTTCAGCCCTCCCCGCGCCGTGACGGGGTGATGGCTTTTACTGCTGTGGGTGCTCACGCTCCGCTGCTCCCCGACCTTCGTTCTGGTTGCCGGGGGGGGGGGGGGGGGGGCTCTGGCAGGGGGAGGGCTCAGGACCTCGCTTCTGAAACGGGGCCACTCTCCCCGGGTTGGGGTGCTGGGGGGCTGGGCGGGAGATTCTAGGACGAGGAAGGCCCGGCTCGGCTGCAGGAGCCAGGGGTCCGGCTGTGCCAGGTGAGGTCAGGTCTGGACCCCCCACAGGGTGGCCACGTGGGCAGACCTTGGGGAGGGAGAGTGACAATGGGACTGGGACCAGCGAGCCTTCGGGAGGTGACACTGGGCAGCAGGTCCCTCCTGGTCCTGGGCCTGAGGTCCAGGTTGGCTTGTCCGGGCCGGGCTGCTGCGGGGAAGGCAGAGCCCAGAGCCTGGCAGGGGGCGGAGCCTACGTGGGAGCCTGGGGCCCCCGGGTTCTCCCATCTCTCAGAGCAGCGGTCGCCAATCTCAGGGACCGCCAGGGGTCCAAGGAGCACCGGTTGGCGACCGCTATCTTAGTGTATCTTCATCACAGTCGCCCGTAGCCATGGTTACTGCCTAGCACCTCTTACCTGCTCTGCTGGGCACTGCGCAGTAGCCCAGCCCTGTCACCCCGTTTCACCAGGGAAAATCCCGAGGGAAAGGACTCTCACTGCGGGCGGCCACAGCACGTGGGGTCAGGCAGATCCGGGAAAGGCACAGGGACACGCCGAGCCGAGCCCCTGGTTTATTGCTGTCGGAGGTCACAGAGCCTCGGAGGCACGTGTGGGAGCCACCAGCGGTCACGGGCGCTTCCCCAGGAGGGAGCAGGCACGGCGAGGCCCTCCAGCTCCCTGTGCACAGGGCCAGGCTGCCCCCGGAGACAGGCGCCCTCCACGGCCAGGGCACGAGGGGGAGGGAGCTCTAGGCTGCGCTGGGGTTGGCCACTTTGCCGCAGAAGAGGATGCTCTGGGTGTCCTCGGAGAGGATGGCGAACAGGAAGGGCCTGTTGAACTTCACGGAGGCCCGTGGGATTCTTGCCGACTTGAGCATCACTCTGACTCCCGTGGCAGCGGCGGCTTCGGTGCCCGTCTCGGCCACGTCCATCAGGCTCTTGTGCACCACCTGTGAGGACCGGGCCACCCCGAGGTGAGCAGGAGGCCGCGGCCCGCCCGCCCGCGCGGCTCTCGGGGGCTGGCATTTACCCACCGCTGACTGTCACCCTGCTGTCAACCGGCTCAGCTGGTCCGCTCCTCCCGGCACCCTGGTGTGCGGAGCCCTGATGTGCACATGTGCACGCGAGGCTCGGGGCTATGAGGGGCCTGCCGGGTGCAGGGCAGGGGCACCCTGGGTGGGTCCCCCGCCTGAGCCCAGAGACGGTGCTGCCCCCACACCCCCTTTTGTGGGGGCACACGCAGGAGGCTCCTCCGCAGGCAGCTGGTGCAGAGTTCGGAACCCACAGACAGCGGGCCCTGCGTCAGCCCCATGTCCTTGGGCTTCGGCGATGTCGCAGGGGATGTGGCTTCACATCCCTGGACCCTGCAGCTGCCCCACCCCCACCCCTGCACGTGACCTTCCATTGCCACACCCTTTGGGAGGTGGGGTGCCGACGAGGGTGGAGGGCTTCCCAGCAGCTCCCCGTTCTCTGACTACTCTGCTTCTAGGCACGCAGTGCAGGGTCCCCGGGATCTCCCATCTCTTAGTGCCCCTTCATCACAACCGCCCCAGAGCCATGGCTACCACCTCCTGCCCCTGACCTGTTCCACTGGGCAGGGGCACTGGGCAAGACCTCTCCCTGCATTTACCCGTGAAAAAGCTGAGGGGACAGGCCTCGAGCCATGGGCTCTGCAGGCAGTAAGGGGAGAAGCGTGGGGGTGTCTCTGCTGATTGCACCCCAGGCTCTCCCCTAGGCCCGGCTGTCCCATGAGACTGCAGGGAGGGGCCCGCCCAGGCCTCAGCACCCAGCTCCTGGGGGCAACTGGTCATGAGGAGGGCAGCTCTGTGTGGAGATGGGAGACGCCCTGGCCTCTGCCCGGCCTGGCTCTTCCCAGCTCCACGCGGAGGCTGATGTCCACGCTGTCGACTCACCTGAGAGACCGCCAGGTTCTTGTCGCCTGTGATCCCCGACAGGTCGGCCTTCTTGCTGAAGACCTTCCTCATGCCCAGCCGGGGGAGGACGCCTTCCAGGTGATAGAGGCTGGAGAGGGAGAACTTCGGCAGGTGGAGCTCCATCGGCCTAGGAGGAGAGGAGAACAGACTGAGCGCTGCTTGGTCGCCCGGCCTCCCTCCTCACAGCTGTCCTGCTGGTCCCTCCCACAAGCCCTGCAGCTGCAAATGAGCCTTTCCTGTCTCACTTTCTCTGTTGTTGCTGTTAATCCTCGCCTGAGGATATTTTTCCATTGAATTTTAGGAGAATGGAAGAGAGAGGGAAAGACAGAGAGAAACATTGGTGTGAGAGAAACACACCAACTGGTTGCCTCCTGCAAGAGCCCCAAGCAGGGCTCGGGCCGGGGAGGATCCTGCAACCAAGGTACATGCCCTTGACTGAAATCAAACCCGGGACCCTTTAGTCCACAGGCTGACGCTCTATCCACTGAGCCAAACCGGCCAGGCATTCCTCCCTTTCTTTCATATATATATATACATATATATACTAGAGGCCTGGTGCACAAAGATTCGTGCAAGAATAGGCCTTCCTTCCCCTGGGTGCCAGCACTGGCTTCCCTCCGGCACCTGGGACCCAGGCCTTTGCTCTGGCCACCACCTTCCACCTTCGCTCTGGGCTGGAGCCGCCTCCTGCCCACTCCAGCCAGCTCCGTGGCCACCGCCCAGAGGCCGGCCCTCAGTGGCCAGCCAAGGCTTGTGGGAGGCTTGGCTTCCTTCATCGCTGGGGTGACGAAGGAAGCCAAGCATCCCACCCACTCCGGCCAGCGCCGCCATCTTTGTGGCTATGGGCGCCACCATTTTGTCGTGGACTGATAGTTAATTTTCATATTATCCTTTTATTAGTATAGATGCTAGAGGCCTGGTGCACAAAATTCATGCATTGGGGGGAGTCCCTCAGCTCAGCCTGCACCCTCTCATAATCTGGGACTCCTAGGGGGAATCCTGCTAGATGTGGGCCCGATCCCACATCTGCCTGCCTGATTGCCCCTAACCACTCGCCTGCCTGGTTGACCCTAACCACCTCTGCCTCTGCCCCCACCACCATGGCTTTGTCCAAAAGGACGTTCGGAAGGTCATTCGGCTGTCCAGTCTAATTAGCATAGTATACTTTTATTATTATAGATTGACTGATTTCACAGAGGAAGGGAGAGGGAGAGGGATAGAAACATCAATGATGAGAGAGAATCATTGATCAGCTGCCTCCTGCATGCCCCACACTGGGGGTCAAGCCTGCAACCCGGGCATGTGCCCTGACCAGGTATCAAACTGTGACCCCTGGTTCATAGGTCGATGCTCATCCACTGAGCCACACCAGCCGGGCTCCTTCCTCACTGTCTTGACCCCTGGTGCTTACTTTTCTTTCCCTCCTTTTTTAAAACATGTATTTCATTTATTTTAGAAAGGAAGAAACATTCCCGAGAGAGAAACATGGATGGGCTGCCTCCTGCACGGCCCCTGCTGAGCATGGAGCCAGCAGCCTTGGAGCATGGGACAGCCCTCAACCACCGGAGCCACACCAGCCGGCTGCTCTTTAATTCACTCTTTATCGTTCATGTCAGCACATGCCGGATGGGTCTGGGGCCGCGCATCCGCCTGGCCCTGCCCTTCCCTTGCAAACCAGGGGTGCAGGGGGAATCCTGCATGCCCACGGATTCGCAGGCACTGGGAGACGGCCCCAGGCAGGCGGCTTCCTGCACCGGAGGTGACAGAGAGGAAGGGCCAGCTGGGTGGAAGGAGGCAGGAGGCAGCTGCACGGCCCACAGTGCAAAGCTGCTTCTCAGCCCGTCTCAGCTCAGGCCTCAGCCAGTCCCCATGCCTCGGCCCCTCACCCTCAGGAGGCTGACAAGGACAGGAAGGGCACGAGGCTGGGGCTGTGATGAGGACCCGAGACTTGAATGATGTAAGAGGCAGAGGCAGCCGGAGCCCTGGCGAGTCTGATATTTTCATCTCAGAGAAGAAAACATTCAGGCCGAAGCCACACCGGAGGCCACGGGCCAGGTGCCCTGCTCTGCACCTGTCCCAGCACCGCACGCCCACCCGGGACCTCAGGGAGGCTGCGCCCGCGTGGCGGGGACGGGACGGGGAAGCGTGGGGGTGAGCGAGGATGGCCCGCCGCTCCGGCCTGGGGTAGTCACCTCATCCGCAGCGAGTCTCTCCATCTGCGCAGGGTCTCGGGCCGCAGCGCGGCCTCCACCGCCTTCATCTTGCCCTTGTCCGGGAGGACGAAGAGCGCGCTGGCGGCGCCCGCGTACCCCAGCTCCACCACCCAGCAGGCGAGCGCCTCGTCGCGGAAGTAGGGCGTCTTCAGGTCCTCGGAGCTCATCATGGGCACCGTCACCCACCTCCCCTGGCCCACGTAGAACTTGGACTGGAAGGTGTCGTTGGGGTCAAAGGGCGTCTTCCACTTGGCTGCAAGCGGGAGAGGCGGGCGGGGTCAGGGGGGAGCTGTGAATGCGGGGGCTGCCCCGCCCCACCCCTTTGTTCGGGGTCCCTGGGCGGTGAAGACACTCCGCACCCCAACAGCCAATCCGGGGCTCCTCTTAGGAATGGCCTGGCTGGGTTGGCAAGAACTCCTTGGCAGATGGGCGCCCCCAGGTGTGGGGGAGAGGGGCTGGGAATGGAAGACCGGTTAATGGTGCTCATGACACACACGGGAGTGTGGGCGTAGGAGACAGGAGAGAGGGGGCTCGGGAAAGAGGGAGGAGGCGTGACGGTGACATGAGGGCCTGGGCCACGGGCACCCTCGAGGCTGTAGGAGAGCACATTCCCATGCTGGGCTGCCGGTCATTGGAGGCTGACACCCCGGAGATGGCCACTGTCCCGCAGTCTCCCCTCCCTCCGGAGGCCAAGGCCCGGCTGGGACGGAGCCAGGCCCGGCTGTGCGGGCAGAGGGCCGCCCGAGCGCCACACCATCCCTCAGGGAGGAAGTGCATTCCCGCCCCTCCTGCCCACGGGGATTTGGAAGGACAGCGGCCTCCTCCCGGGAGCTGGGCCAGCGTCAGGCGGACGAGACAGAGGTCAGTGGCTCCTCTGCAGCATGTGAGGGGGACACACTCACTTGGAAAACCCCAAGAGAAGGCGATGCCTTGGGCAGGGCGGGCCGTGGGCCCAGGCCCCTCTCCGGGCCCCACGCACACCCCGGGCACCATCCTCCATGGCGGTTTCGGGAATAGCACAGGCTGCTGGGCCAGGAGAGCCATCGCCGGGAAAGATCAGAACTGAGGTCTGCATCCCGCTGAGCCTGCACGGGACTCACCTTTGAAGAAGATGTAGTTGACCAGGACCATGGCCGTCCCTGCGTCCAGGTCGCCCACCAGGTCCACCAGTTTCCCCTGGGTCTTCTCCCTCACGTAGTCGTTGATGAGCCGCTGGGCCGCGGGGGCGTCCCGGAAGTCGGTGGAGAGCGCCTGGGAGGCGTACAGCGCCTCGGCGTCGGCCCTGAACTCGTCCAGCACCTTCAGCTGCTCGCTGACGAACATGGCGTTGCCCACGCTCAGCCGCAGCTGGCCGCGGGGCCGGCCCAGGGCGCGCAGGAGGCGCTGGAAGCCCTGGTGGATTTCCGTCCCCGAGGTCTCCGTGAGGTTGACCTTGAGGCCCCTGTGGATTTCCGTCAGGGTGCGGCCGCGGGCCCCCAGGGACAGGAAGGCTAACGCGGTGGAGACGCCCGTCGGGGAGAAGAGCACATTCTTATCGGGGTTCTTCCGAGCCAACTGCCTGTAGAGGCTGAAGGCAAAGTCGGCGTTGCTGGAGGCCAGTCGGAGGCTGTCCACCGGCGTCTCGTTGCCCCGGGTCACCTTCTGGTCCGGCGTGTCCCCTGGGAGGCCGTGGGCAGTGGGGCCGAGCCCAGCCGCCAGGAGCCCCAGCGCCAGGAGGACTGACATCCCTTCTGCCCTCAACTCTGAAAAGCGAAGCTGCTCTAAGTCTCAGCCGGCCAGGGGGGCCCGGACCGCCTCCCAGGGCCCCCACATGGCCTGCTTTCTGCCCCCACACCCCCAGCTAGCTTTGTGGCCTCCTAGGGTGGCAACCTCCTAGGCACCCACCGTACGTAATTATGCTCCGTGCTCCTTCTCACGTTTGTAGGTTAGCACTGAAATTGTGGCCATTTTCCCCAGGGGAGAAACGGCACAGAGAGGTGAAGGGGTTTGCCCAGGCCGCACAGCAAGGACAGGGCAGAGCGGAGGCAAGAGCTGGGCCTGCCTGGCTCCCAGGTGGGGAGCTTGTGAAGGGCGAGAGGTGCATCCTCCCCGCGTGCTAGGCGAGCGGACACTAGCAGGAGGGGTTCGGAAGCATGCAGTTGCTTGGCGTGTGTCCCCTGTCCACCCCCAAGTAGGGTCCGAGGAAGGGGCGCCGGGCGAGTCAGCGACCACAGCGCTGCTCCCGGCCTCTCGATGATGCGCTGGCCGGTGCTGACTGCGGTGCTGGGCGCAGTCAGGGCTCATGCAGACACTGGCCCGGCCGGCGCGGCTCAGTGGGTGAGCATCGGCCCAGGCACCAGGAGGTCACGGCTCGGTTCCCGGCCAGGGCCCAGGCCCAGGTTACAGGCTCGATCCCCAGTGTGGGGCCTGCAGGAGGCAGCAACCCATGATCCTCTCTCCTCACTGATGTTTCCATCGCTCTCTCCCTTTCCCTTCCTCTCCGAAATCAATAAAAACATATTAGAGAGAATAATAATAAGAGGAAACAGAGAGACACAGATTTCAGAGCCAGTTGCTGCAGCAAACAGGGCCAATCACCTTCCTCCGCCCACTCAGCCCCGAGCCCCCCGAGGGGACAGGGCAGCTGGGCTGGTGGCAGAGAAGGCAAAAGGAGGAAGAGGAGGAGGAGAAAAAAGAGGAGGAGGAGGAAGGGGGAGAGGCGGGGAGACGGAGCTGAGCTGATGACCATCCCAAACACAGTGGCATCACCTTTGGACAAGCCCGGGACAGAGGCAGTTCAATTGCCCCCTGTGTACCCTCTGCTTATGTAACCATTTCTTTGAAAAATAGTTGAACTTTTCCCCAAAAACATTGCTTCTGGAGAAAAAAAGCTTACTGTTTGGGCGAGTTGGCGGCCGGCCCTGTCTCTAAGCAGCCAGCCTGTCTGCTTTGGCTGGAGGTGGGGTGGGAGGTGGGGGAATGGCTGGCGCCCAGGGACAGGCCCGATGGAGTCCCTGTGGCCTCTGCCCAGGGTGCATTGCAATCGTTCTGTCTGCACCACCTTGAGAGCTGCCCCCTGCACCAGGCGAGGGGAGCACCCCGGGCCCCTCAGGGAGTCCTCATCGGGGGAGGATGCACAGCTCTGTGGGGGGGCACAGCTGACTCCAAGCAGAAGCCCAGTGCCAGGGGCAGACTTGACTCTAGCCCCCTCGTGGCGCGTCCACCCCTTTGCAGGTGTCCGGCTCAGGCCCAGACCGAGGCCTGTCCTCAGCAGCCAGGCCCGCCCGGCGCTGCCACACTCCTCCTGGCCCCTCCTGCACAGTCCACGGCTCCCGGCCGAGCCTAGAACCACCCGGGGAAGTGGGTTCCGTGGCGCCCAGTAGCTCGGCGCCGTGGATTACCTGCCTCGGAGAGCTGAGTGCCGTGCGTGGTGCAGCCGCGGGCGCTGGAGCTCACTTATCCTGCAAAGGGCTCCGCCCCCGGCTTGGGAAATGCTGGCGGGACACCCGGTGTCCAGATGTCTGACTGGAAAGGGAGCACGGAGCGTTTCTGGTAACTGGGATTTGCTAGAACGACTCGAATAATCCAGTTTTAGGAACAGCTGAATTTTTGTCTCTTAAACACAAACCAAGACCTTGCCTCAGTTCGTTCTGTCTTTGTTGTGAAATGCTCATTGAGGAACATGTAAAACTCAGAAACACATGAGGAGGGACATTGAAAAATACCCCGATTCCCGTTCTTCAGAAAACAAACAAACAAAAACACAGCCCTGGCCTCTGTGGCTCAGTGGGGGGCGTCGTCCTGTGCCGCAAGCGTTGCCCGTCAGGACACGTGCCTGGGTTTTGAGCTCTGTCCCCAGTTGGGGGTGTGCAGGAGGCAGCCGATTGATGTTTCACTTTCTTTTTTTAAAATATATTTTATTGATTTTTTACAGAGAGGAAGGGAGAGAGATAGTTAGAAACATCAATGAGAGAGAAACATTGATCATCCGCCTCCTGCACATCTCCCACTGGTGATGTGCCCGCAACCCAGGTACATGCCCTTGACCGGAATCGAACCTGGGACCCCTCAGTCCGCAGGCCGACGCTCTATCCACTGAGCCAAACCAGTCAGGGCTGATGTTTCACTTTCACATTGACCTTTCTCTCCCTTCTTCTTTCTCTAAAAAGCAATAAAAAATCTTAAAAAAAAGAACAGTTCTTGGTCCCGGCAGGCAGCACCCTGTCACTCACTCTCGTTAGGAGTTTTCAGGAGCGAGGAGGCAGCACCAACCCTGGGCCCAGAAACTGTGCGGCTCCGATACGAGCCTGGGGAACCCAGGTGCCGTGTGAGAAAGCAGGAGATGCTGGAGACCCTACTTCCCACAAACGCAAGCAGAAACGTGGCAGGAGCCTGAACCACCACCAACTGCCACCAGCCGATGAGTGCAGGCCCACGGCCGGAAGGTCATCTCTGTCAAAGTACCGTGTGGAGGTCCAAGACGGCATGGATCGGGTGGGAGCTACACTGACTCCTCCCGGGACCAAACTGGAATCACAACTAAATTACAGAAAAATCATCCTGAATAGCCAAATGGAGACTCGTGAAGAGAAGCCTTATAACCGAGGACTTACAGAAGAAGCCACAGGGAGACTGGTAGGATGTGCGGAGGGGTGAGCGGGCTGGCCCTTCTCCCAGAGGCAGCTGCTGAGATTCCAGAGGGATATCTCAGCTATGAGGGGTTTCCCCTGAGAAGTGTGGGAACCGGGAATAGGTGCCCACTTAGCGTCTGCCTGTGTAAAGCAACGGGGTTTCTGACGGCCAGGAGAGATGGCTGGGGACACGGGCATCCTCATAAAGGCCCAACACAAAATTTCATTCGCAGCCACTCACCCTGGGCTCCATTGGAGGGAGGGCAGAGCGAACTAGAACCGCATTCGGAGATTCTGGGGTTGGTGGCTCTGGGGAGAGAGCTGAAGGGTCAGCCACCAGGATCCCTTCACAGAGTCATTTCCCCATTTCTCAGAAGTCATCTTTCTTGGGCGGCGCGCTCCCCTTTGTACCACATCAGCCGAGGCGGGGAGGGGAGGAGTAGCCACACCCTCTGGAATCCCTCGAGCCCCACCCTGCAGCACTCAGGCCCTGCTGAGGAGTACAGCCAGCAGCTCTTTCAGTGACTGAGCCGAACAGACAGCCTGCAGGCAGAGCTGATCTCCCGTGATGGGGAATTTTGCTGACCTACCCCCAAGGGCCTGGTGCTGGTAAAAGCACCAGGGGCAGCTTGGTCCTTTCCACAGACACCCAGGCCCAGCAGAGGCAGCCAAAAACCATGGATCACCGATAGCTCCAAACAGATTGCCCAGGGCCAGAGAAAGACAAGTACCATGTGACCTCACTCATCTGGAATCTGATGAACAAAATGAACTCACAAAATAGAGACAGACTCAGAGAGCAGGCAGACAGCTGTTGGGGGGAGGACTGGGTTACAGGGGTGGGGGGGTGGGATGGAGGGATTGAGAAAAAAGAAAAAAGAGAGAAAACAACTCACTGACACTGATAACAGAGTGGTAATGGGGGGGGGGGTGGAGGTAGAAGAGGGGATAAGGAAGATAGGTGGTGATGGGGAGAAAAAGAACAGTCCTCCTTAGTTGGCTCATGTTGATGAAATACTCATTGAGAAGCATGTAAAATCCCAGAAAAATACAGAGAAGGACATTGGAAAATATCCCAGAGTCTTCTCACCCAGGGAAAGTCCCTGCTAACATTTGTGGAAGTTTCTGTCATTGTTTTGTGTCTGTATGTGCAAGATATGAATCTCCATACAGAAAAGCAGACATACTTTTAAAAATGCAACACTCGCCTGGCTGGGTGGCTCAGTAGTTGAGCGCCGACCTTTGAACCAGGAGGTCACAGTTCAATTCCTGGTCAGGGCATATGCCTGGGTTGCAGGCTCGATGCCCAGAGTGGGGCGTGCAGAAGGCAGCCGATCCATGATTCCCTCTCATCATTGATGTTTCGCTCTCTCTCTCTCCCTCTCCCTTCTCTCTGACATCAATAAAATATATATATTTTTCAATGCAACACTCTATTTCCTTCCAGCTCGGTTTGTGGCGCCTCTCCCTGTTCCCGGAGGCGGGGTGTTCATTGAGGGCCCCGAGCACAGGTGTCCTGGCCTCTGGTCTCCGACACCGTCTGTCTTCGGGGGCTTCTCCCCGCTACAGCTTCACCCTACGCGCTGGCTGCCCCTCATGCTGACCGGGACGTCTCCTCAGCTCTCTCTCTGAGCTAAGGACAGGCCTTTGTTGGGCTCCTAGGAAGAGCCTTCCCCTTGGTCCCTCATCACCACAACCCTCCATCCATGACAGCCTCGGACACAGAGCACAGCCTGGGAACACTGGATGCTGAGTGACCCTCGCAGCAGTGACCTCAAGCAGGTCCCTGGAAGTCCCTCACCCTTCCTTCCTCCTCTATCAAACCCCGGGGGCATTTCCCCGACAGGGTGGCTGTAACGACTACATGAAACAATACCGGAGTGAGGGAGAAGATGGCGGCCAAACAGGCAGACCCTGCTGGCACCTCCCCCAGGGTCCGACTGGAAATAAAACTAAATTGGCGATGAACTTGTACGCATAGATGCATAACCCGTGGACACAGGCACACAGACAATGGGGCAGTGAGAGCCCGGGGGTCAGGCGGGGGCGAGAATGGGCTGCAAGAGGTTAATGGGGGACAAGGAGGACCTATGTAATACTGTCAACGATAAAGATTTTTTAAAGAGAAAAGAAAGAAGAAAGAAAGAAAGAAAGAAAGAAAGAAAGAAAGAAAGAAAGAAAGAAAGAAGAAAGAAAGGAAGGAAGGAAGGAAGGAAGGAAGGAAGGAAGGAAGGAAGGAAGGAAGGAAGAAAGAAAGAAAGAAAGAAAGAAAGAAAGAAAGAAAGAAAGAAAGAAAGAAAGAAAGAAAGAAAGAAAGAAAGGAGAAAGAAAAGCTAACTTGGGGAACATTCATCTGGAATTACCACTGAGGTCCAGCTGAGGAGGAGACGCGTCAGGAAGGACAGAGCCACCTGGAGACGGGGAGGAAGGGCGTGGTGGCTACGGTGGGCAGCGGGCAGAGAGCAGGGTGGTCTCTCAGCCACGGGAGGGTTTTTCCTGAGAAGATCGCGGCCGGAGCCCAGGCTGGGCTCCACAGCTCAGAGCCCTGGAGCCGAGAGCAGGTCGCATCCAGCCGTACACGCCCACAGGGCTTCTGGCCGCTGGAGCCCTCAGATAAAAGCCTGTTTCTGGGGTTTTTAACCCCAGAGGACAGAATTTTCATTTGCAGCTACTCACCCAGGAGGAGGGAGGGCAGTGCAGACTGCAGGTGCCCAGGACAGGTGGGTGGGAAGTATTGGAAAGGCATTGGCGGGGAGACTCGCCCCAGGTGGTACCTTCCCAAACCGAAGCAGCCGCTTTCCTGAGAGGCACTGGCCCCTCCCAGAAGCCACAGCTCAGGAAAAGGGAAAGACCCGCCCCAGTGATGCAGCCGCCTCCCCTCAGCCACCCTGCCCGCCGCCCCCTGCACCCCGGCCTCTGCAGGGGAGGCAGCAGCAGAGGCCAAGCCTGCAGGTCCCAACAGCCTCAGGGGGCTGCAGGGGCTGGCTTGGGGTTGGGCTGTCCACCCCACTCTCCTGGGGACCTGACTGGTGCTCCCCCCTCACTGGAGAGCTGACAGAACTCCGGGTTTCCGGCCGATCCCACTGGACGGCATCCGAGGATCTCTGTCCAGCCAAGGGCAGGGAAATATTCTGGGTCGTTCTCAGAGGAGTAGCGCTGGGATGGGGAAACACACCCACCGCCCCCTCCCAGGAGACTCAGAGTCTAGACTCCAGATTCCTCCGAAAGCCCTTTCAGGAAGAGGCTTTTGAGTGCTTCAGGTGGGCAGTTGGCTGGCAGGCAAAGGCAGGTGGATGCAGCACCATGGCAACCTGGGAAGGTGGCTGACCCGTCCCTGGGCCCTATGGTGCTGACAAACTGGCCTTAGAGGGCAGCGTGGCCCCTCCCACGCACAGCCAAGGCCTGTGGAGAAAGACACAGACTGTGGATCGCTTGAACCTTCACACAGGGGACTGAGCCCATGGAGGACCGTCTCTGACAGAGGGTAGCACCCAGGTACCTCCCGGGAAGCCCAGAACTGGCGGAGAAAACAGCCAGCCACAGTCACCAGAGGGCAGGGTCCAAAGGGTCCCAGGAGGCATTGCATCTGCTAGACAAACACCACCTCACTTTTTTCTTTATCTTCTTTATCTTCCTTCTTTATGGATTTGTTATGATTTCATCTCTTTTTTTCCTTTCACATATCTAACTTTTCTTTTCTCATTTCTTACTCTTTTTTTCTTCTTTCTCCTGCTTTCTCTGTTTTTCCTGTTCTCATTTTTTGTCTATCTGTTTTCTCCTCTGTTTTCCTTTTCATAATTGTTTTCTTTCTCTTTTCTTTTATACAGATTTCCTTCCCCTAATCTTTATTTTTATTTTCTTTCTTTCATCTCTGCCCTTACATATTTCTTTTTCTCCCCCTTTTTTTCTCCTCATTTTCCCCCTTTTCTTCTATTATTGTTCTCTTTTCTCCTTCCTAATTCTCTCTTCATTTGTGGTTGCTTTTCTTGTTGTTGTTGGAATCTTGTGTATGTTTTGTTTGTTTGTTTTTGTTCTGTCAGCACCTGCACAACAGCCTGAATGACATGGTCGGGGGTGAGCCTCACAGTCAGCCAGCCTGAGAGGAGATTCCACCCCCAATGGGACAATAACATTTAAGGCTCAATTACAATAGGAGAGCTCAAATAACTCACACAGGGACATTCCTAGAGCACCCAGCTCTAAGATCTAAGAGACTGCACCACTGGCTCCCAAAAGAAACTTACTACATACAGCGATCCCACAAAGACTGGGAGGCATAGCAGTTTGTCTAATACAGTGGTCGGCAAACTGCGGCCCCTTGAGTGTGGCTCTCCCACAAAATACCACGTGCGGGCGCACACGTACAGTGTGATTGAAACTTTGTGGCCACACTCAAGGGGCCAAAGAGCCGCATGTGGCTTGTGAACCGCAGTTTGCCGACCACTGGTTTAATACATAGACACCAATCCAAAGGAACAGCAAAAATGGGGTGACAAAGAAACAAACCCCAAATGAAAGAAAAGGAGGAAACTCCAGAAAGAGAGCTAAACAAAATGGAGGGAAGCAATTTATCAAAGTAATGGTTTTAAGGACGCTCAAGGAACTTAGTGACAATTTCAAGAAACTCCATGGGAACTACAATAATATGAAACAAGAAATAGAAATCATAATGAAGAATAACATATCTGACATCAAGAATACACTTGAAGGAATAAAAATAAATTAGATGAGGCAAAAGACAGAATCGGTGACTTGGAAGACAAGGTAGGAAAAACACCCAATTAGAGCAGCAAAAAGAAAAAAAGAATTAAATATCAGGAGGATAGTTTAGGGAACTTTGGGACACCATGAAATATAACAACATCCACATTATAGGAGTACTAGAGGAAGAAGAAAGTGAGCAGGGAATAGAGAACCTGTTTAAAGAAATAATGACAGAAAATTTCCCTGACCTGGTGAAGGAAAAAGTAACACAAGTTCAGGAAGCACAGAGAATTCCAATCATGATGAGCCTAAAGAGACCAACTCCAAGACACATCATAATCAAAATGACAAACATTGAAGACAAAATAAGAACCTTAAAGGAAGCAAGGGAGAGACAGAAAATTACCTACAGGGGAGTACCCATTAGAATGTCAGCTGATTTGAAAAAGTTCTTAAAAAATCTAGCCACTGATTAAAAATGGCAGCGGAGTAAGTGGAAGCTATACTGACACTCTCCTAGGATCAAACTGGAAATACAACTAAGATACAGAAAAACACCATGAAAAATCAACTGAAAACTAGCTGGAGGGAACCCTTATAACCAGGACAGAAAGTGGAGACTGCATGGAGACTGGTAGGAAGTGCGGAGATACGAAAGGGGTGGCCCGGCTCCCACCGACAGCAGCTGAAGGTCGGGAGGCAACATGTCTTTGCCTGATCTCCTTCTGGGGCTGGGGTTAGACCCTGGTGCACATCTTGGTCCCTTCCAAGAGCACCCAGCCCCAGCAGAGGGCGCCACAAGCTGTGGACTACTGATAGCCCCAAACAGCGTACTCAGGGCCAATCAGAAACAGCGTTAGATATTGTCCTGCACTAGAGATTGGGAGTTTGAGCAGATCTACCTAATACATAAACACAAACACAAACAGGCCGCCAAAATGGGGAGACAAAAAAACAACAACCCCCAAATGAAAGAATAAGAGAACTCTCCAGAAGACGAGAAAAATGAAATGGAGATGAGAAATTTATCTGACATAGAGTTCAGAATAACGATGAGAAGATATATAGTAAATACTATGAACAACTATGTGCCAACAAACTGGACAATGTGGATGAAATGGACAAATTCCTAGAAAAATACAATCTCTCAAAACAGAATCAGGAAGAATCAGAAAACCTGAATAGGCCAATAACAACTGATGACATAGAAGCAGCAATAAAAAACAATCCTAGAAACAAAAGCCGGAGTCTGGACGGCTTCACAAGGGAGTTTTACCAAACATTCAAAGAAGAACTAACATCTATACTCCTCAGACTAGTCCAAAAATTCCAAGAGGAAGGAATACTTCAAGCTCTTTTATGAGGCCAGCATTATCCTAATTGCAAAACCAGATAAAGACACTACAAAGAAAAAGAATTCCAGGCCAATATTCCTGATGAACATAGATGCTAAAATCCTCAACAAAATATTAGCAAATCTCATCCAGCAATATATTTAAAAGATCATACACCATGACCAAGTGGGATTTATTCAAGGGATGCAAGGATGGTACAATATTCGCAAATCAATAAATGTGATACATCACATAAACAAATCAAAAGACAAAAATCACATGATCACATCAATAGACACAGAAAAAGCATTCAACAAAATCCAACACACATTTTTGATAAAAACTCTCAGCAAAGTGGGAATAGAGGGAGCCTATCTCAACATGATAAAGGTCATATATGACAAACCTACATCCAACAGCATAATCAATGGGCAAAAACTAAAAACTTTTCCTCTAAGAACAGGAAAAAGACAGGGATGCCCACTTTCACCACTCTTATTCAAGATAGTACTGGAAGTCCTAGTCACAGTGATCAGACAAGAAGAAGAAATAAAAGGCATCCAAATTGGAAAGGGGGAAATAAAACTCTCATTATTCGCAGATGACATGATATTGTACATAAAAAAAACTCTAAAGACTCCACCAAAAGCTACTATATTTAATAAATGAATTTGGCAATGTAGCAGGATACGAAATTAACACCCATAAATCAATGGCATGTTTATACACCAGTAATGAACCCTCAGAAAGATAAACGAAACAAACAATCCCATTTACCACTGCAACAAAAAAATTAAGATACTTAGGGAATAAACTCAACCAAGGAGGTAAAAGACTTGGAAAACTACAGGACGTTGAAAAAAGAGATAGAGGAAGACATAAACAAGTGGAACAATATACCTTGTTCATGAATTTGTAGAATCAATATCATTAAAATGTCCATACTACCCAAAGCAATCTACAGATTCAATGCAATCCCCATTAAGATACCAACAGCATATTTCACAGATCTAGAATACTCCAAAAATATATATGGAACCAAAAAAGACCTCGAGTAGCCCCAGCAATCTTGAGAAAGAAGAACAAAGTTGGAGGAATCACAATACCAGATATCAAGTTGTACTACAAATCCACTGTAATCAAAACAGCCTGGTACTGGCACAAGAACAGGCATATAGGTCAATGGAATAGAGACCTCAGAAATTGACCCAAGCCATTATGCTCAATTAATATCTGACAAAGGAGGTAAAAATATACACTGGAGTAAAGACAGTCTCTTCAGTAAATGGTGTTGGGAAAATTGGACAGATATATGCAAAAAATGATTTTATACAAAAAAATAAACTAAAAATGGGTAAAAGACTTAAATGTAAGTCGTGAAACCATAAAAATCCTACAAGAAACCATAGACAGCAAAATCTCAGATATCTCTTGTAGCAATACATTTATGGATACATCTCCTAGGACAAAGGAAACTAAGGAGAAAATGAACAAATGGGACTACATCAAAATAAAAAGCTTCTGCACAGCAAAGGAAACCATCAACAAAACAAAAAGGGAGCCCACTGCATGAGAGAACATATTTGGCAACGATACATCTGATAAAGGGTTAATATCCAAAATATATAAGGAACTCATACAACTTAATAAAAGGAAGACAAACAACCTAATTAAAAAATGGGCAAAGGACCTAGACACTTCTCCAAAGCAGACATACAGATGGCCAAGAGATGTATGAACAAAAGCTCAAAGTCACTGATCATCGCAGAAATGCATATTAAAATGACAATGAGGTATCACCTCACACCTGTCAGAATGGCCACCAACAACAAATCAACAAACGACAAGTGCTGGCGAGGACGCGGAGAAAAGGGAACCCTCGTGCACTGCTGGTGGGAATGCAGGCTGGGGCAGCCGCTGCGGGAAACAGTATGGAGTTTCCTCAAAAAGATGAACTGAGGAGCTGCCACTGACCCATGTCTGCTGCTGAGCCGCCCGGTCTGGGCCACTTTGTCATGACAGCCCTCGGAAACCACTATCAGTGGCTAAGACAGAGGGCCCTGAGGGAGACAGCCACCTGCAGACCCAGCACCTTTGCACCAGGTGGGACCATGAGGTCCATCAGAGGCACGGCCAGTGGGGATTGAAGCAAAGGGGCACCCACCCCCTAGGAGTCGTGGAGGTAGCACCCCTTAGAGGGTGAGTGGATGCGTCTACTGATGTGCAGAAGGGACCGTGAGGGCCCAGAAGGGGCCCGGGGGTGCTCGGGCTGTGGCATGATGGCCACACTACTCTGAAGTCAGGCACAGACCCGCCACCAGGTGTGCTCAGGTCCCTGTGGCTGGGCTGCAGGCAGGGTCCCTCCTTCCCCCACATGGGTCCAGAGGGAGGTGTGGGTTTCCGGTTCACACCGCAGCCACTCAGCGTCATGCTCTTCTCCAGCCACCGTTCCCTGGGCCTCGAAGCCCCTTCCTGCTCCCAAACTGCTGTCTGTCAAGGTCCCACTTATTCTTCAGGGCAGCTCCTGCCACCTCTTCCACGAACGTTTTCCCGAACCCCAGAAGTTCTTTCCGTCTCTCTCTGCCTCTCTGTCTCTCTTTCTCTCTGGGCTGCTATATGATTTTGTTCACCCCAGAATCATGTGACAATGGAGTTACACAGCCCGCCAGGACCCCCAGGGGGCGCTGGAGGGTGTGCCACGCAGCCTGGGCTCCTGCGTTGGCACCCAGAGCCCGCCCACCCCAGTCGCGCACACAGTGGCTGCTTTGCCACCGTTTGCCCAGGAAACGTCAGACGGTGCTGGGCCTTGGCTTCCACATGCCACAGGGCCGAGCCTCCCGACCTTGGACTGGCTGGGTCAACAACGGAGAAATGTCTGCCGAAGCAGATGAGGCATTTCGCAAGGGAAACGCACACAGGGGCGGCTCTGGCCCCGCGAGGAGGCCCAGTCCTGAGCTCGAATCGCAGATGCAGACAAGCTGTCTGGTTGGGGTGCAGCCATCTGCCCTGCCACCAGCCACCACGTGCCATCTGGGTCCCAGAGCCGGGGCCTCGCACTGTCATCAGCTGCGGGCTCTGCGCAAGCATTAGGTTCCCCTCTGTGAAATGGGTACAAGCCGGTGGGTTGGTCGGGGATTAATGAGGTCGATCACAGATACACAGTTCCCCTCTGGCTAGCAAGAGTAGGTGCTTAGGGCTGTGGGGAATGGTCAAAGCAGGGGGTTCCAACTCCGCTAGTTCTAAGGGGCACCCTTCTGTCATGCAGTCCAGACCCGGGGTCAGCGTGGGGTATGCCTGCAGGGCAGGGTGCGCAGACTCTGGGGCAGAGCAGGGGGCAGCGAGTGCAGGGGACAGTGAGACTGAGCAAATGAGCGTTTGTTTATTCATCCATGGGCCCTTTAAGGCGACGGGCAGGGAAATGGGTGGGTTTTGTAAAGGAGAGTGCGGCTGCCTGGTCCCGGGGAGCTCATGGCCCAGGTGCGCCTGACTCCGGCTTCTGCTTCCCGCTCATGTCTGCTCTACATGGAGCGCAGCGCTGACGGTGAGGCCGGGGCCACGACTCAGCAGACCCCGCCGCCACCGCCTAGGAGCTGTGTGCTGGGTAAGCCCCCGCTCTCGGCAAGCCTCGCCATCCCTGTCTGTAAAATGGGGATAATACGGCCTTCGTAGGGGATGTTGTGGAGGGAGGCGCAACCGTCCGGTGAAGAGCTATCACCAGCCGGACGAGCTGGTTCTGCCACCATTCCCAGAGCTGCTTCCGCAGGACAAGACGCCGGTGTCTGCAAATGCTTTATTGCTCTGCCTGGCACTACAGTCCACGCCCAGTCAGCAGTGTCTCCAAACAATAGCCACTGTTGGCACCCGGCCTCCATGCTCCCGCCGCCAGCCACACCCACGGGACTGTAACTTCCCCCAAAGGATGGTACGGCCCCGGGCGGGCCATTTCCACCCTGCGGTCCCCTCGCTTTTCTCAGAGGATGAGCGGTGATATCAGCTGTGACTGGCAGGTGACACTCCAGGCTTTTTACCTGATTTCAGGAACCTTCTATCCTTGGCCTGACCCCTCGGTGCATCCGTGGAGAAACCAGAGTCCAGAGGGGGAGGGCATGAGCCAACGTCACACAGCGGGTGAGCCCGGTCAGAGCCCACAGCAGACTCCACTCCGGTGCCCCCGCTCAACCATCAGGATTGACGGCTGGTGTTGCTGACGGGGAAGAGGGGCGGGGCTTGGACACATGCTTCCTGGCGGAATGTCTACTGGAACCACCTTCCTGGGGAGCCGGTGGCGCTGGGCTGGGAATCAGGGGCCGGGTCCTGGGCTTCTGACCTGCCGTGTGGCCTTGGACAAGTCGATCCAGCTCTCGGGGCCTCAGTGCAAATTGCCACTGGTGAGCGGTGAGGGTGTGACCGCGTGTCCTCCGGGCTCTCCCTGGCGCCTGGCGTGGGAGGAAGCTGTCCTGGTGGTCGGTGCTGCTACTGTTACTCGCTAAAGTCTCACTCATCACTAAGCCTGCGCGCCTCACTAGGTCTCCGCAGACGATGGCCGCAGAGCGCCCGCATCTCCGCTGGGGAGGCCACGGCTCAGAAGTGCCCCTCCGCGGGGCGGGCCACCTTGCCGAGGAAGAGGACGCCCTCTGGGTTCACGATCGCCATCAGGAACGGCCTGTTGAACACCATCACCTGAGCGCCCATTCGGGCTGACCGGAACCCCAACACCATGCCCGTGGCTGCGGCCGCTTGGGTCCCCGACTCGTCCACCTCCACCACGGCTTTGTGCACCATCTGCAGGGAGACAACACACACCAGCTCACGGGGCTGGGAGAGGCCGGCCCGAGGGCAGAGCCACCGCCCGTGGCGTCCCTGTCCGAGGCTCTGCACAACCGAGCCTGAGAGCAGGTGGGAAGTGACGCGATGGTGCAGGTGCTGTGTGCCAGGCCCAGGTGCACTCGTGTGTTTCAGTGAATTCTCGCGGCGTCTCGCGGGGGGGGGGGGCGGGGGGGGGACACTCCGACTTCACAGAGGGAGAGGGGGCTCGGCGAGGTCATTGTTGGAGGCCACACAGCTAATGAGGGGAGGAGTTGCCACCTGGTTTTGAGTTTTGATGGTTTAATCCAGGGCTCCTTCCCCCGAGGCAGTGCTGGGTGTGGCTTCTCATTGCACAGAGGGTATGAGACACTGAAACTTGGCTTCTTGAAGAAAAAGAGGAGAGAGAAAGAATACGGAATGTGGAGTGGAAGGGAATAGGATGGGATGGAATGGGATGAGATGGAATAGAATAGAATAGAATAGAATAGAATAGAATAGAATAGAATAGAATAGAATAGAATAGAACAGAACAGAATAGGAATAGAATACCAGTAGAATAGAATAGAATAGAATAGAACAGAACAGAATAGGAATAGAATACCAGTAGAATAGAATAGAATAGAACAGAACAGAAAGAATAGAATGTCTCTGGAAGCAGATGCTAGGACCCCCTGCTCACCTCAGACACCTGGATGTTGGAGTGGTTGGTGAGCCCTCCTAGGTCAGCGTGGGAGGTGAAGAGGTCCCGGATGCCCAGCTTGGGGAGGATCTTCTCCAGCTGGTAGGAGCCCTCGATGGAGAACTTGGGAAGGTAAAGCTGGAGCTTCCTGGAAAGAGAAGAGGACCTTTCTAGACTCTTCGAGAGCACCGGGTCTCAGCTCCCATCCCCACCATCTCCCCGCAGCTCCACATGACCCTCAGCCCCTGGCCTAGGGAGAGTCCGTGCCACTCTGGACTCAACTGGACAGCCCGGAGCTCACTGCCCACTCCAACGGCACCGCCAGGAAAGCAGGCGTCCAGCCCCAACCCTGCATCCGGGCTAGGCCCCGGGGCCAGGACTCCCCTGATGCCTCTGGGCTCGGAGGCAGCTCCTGGGCTGGGTGAGTCCTTCGCCCCCTGGTGGTGGCCCCAGGGGACACGGTCTCCCTGGTGGGGAGCAGGGCTAGGCTGGCCCAGTGCCGTCTGAAGATACCTCTTTGTGAACTTTTTGGACCACTTGGTCAGGGTCTCCTGGTCCAGGCCGGCCTCCGCCTTATGCATCCTGCCCTCGCTGGGGAGAATGAAGAGGGCCGTGGCGTTGCCCTGGTAGGGGAGGCCCACAACCCTGCAGTAGAGTCTCCGGTCCAGGAGGTAGTCATACTCGTCCTCGCGCTTCATCATGGGCACCTGCACCACTGTCTCGGGGGTCACGTGGAAGTCCTGCTTGAGGGTGCTTTGGGGGTCGAAGCGAGTCTCCCACTTGGCTAGAGGCAAACGGACAGAAACGGGAATTCTCAGCTGCCGGTAAAAGCACGGACAAGGAGCCCATTCACCAGAGATCACCCCTTTAGAGCCACCTGGTCGGTAGCAGTGGCTGCCGAGCCCCCTGCGCCCCTTTATTATCTGGGGGCTCGAGCTTTCCGTGGGGCTTTTGCGACATCTGCAACACAAGGAAGTCAGTGTTCGCGTCCTCAGGGGCCCTCAGACCCCTAATGTTTGCTTGATTCTCCGATGCAGCTGAAGGTCAAATGCCCAAGGAGAGAGGGGAGAAGGGAGGCCGGCTGGTGAGGCCACGCTCTAGCTACACATTCCATTTCTCTCTTTCCCCGACATTAGCTGTGCATCGAAGTTTGGGGCGAAGGTTTGTAAGGTTTCCTACTGGGAAGTCCTCCATTAGCTCCTGCTCAGTCTGCTTCCTTGGGGGGGGGAGGGGGGGCGGGCGGGTGGTGATCAGAGCGACACAAATAGTTATGGGCACCTTCTTCCTAGTTATCCAATGCGGCCCCCACCCCAGCTCCCCTTCGTTCAGTTCGCAGGTGTCCTCTGCGTCCTGTTGGAATGGAATGGCCCCGGGCGGGGGACAAGCTTAGACTCCAAGCTCGATACCCACTCTCCGTGGCCACAGGAAGGGGGAGGTGTTCACATTAACTCCTTTTCTCCCTTCCCTTCTCCCCTCCGCTCCCTGCCCTCCCCTTCCCTCTCCTCCTCTCCCCTCTTCCTCTCTCCCTCCCGCCCTCAGCCAGCCCCACCCAGGGCACCGATCTTCAACCCTCTTCACCTCACGGGCACACACACCAGTGACTCACACTCGGCTCACCAAGGAACACGGAATGCTGCCGACCTGACACAGCAAACGAAAGTACCATTTTGATTCACTCGCAGCGGACGGCTGTTGCTGTGTTGGCTGTTGTCATTTTTTATTTGACACTCGAAGGGGGAAGAGGTCTGTGCCCTGACTGGGTACCAGGGGCTGCATGTGCTAAACATTCTCTCGGCCCAGCAGCTGGAAATGGCTGGTTTAGAAGCGCCGGGGGGCGGGGGGAGCTGAGATGCAGAGGGACCCGTGAGAACTGTCAGGGCTGAGGCTGGGGCTTCGCTCTCGGGGAGGGGGGGACTCCAGAGGAGCAGGCTCTTGTCCCGGGATTTCTCGGCGAAGGAAGGAGCCCCTGTAGGGCCGTGAGGATCGGGGGCAACGGGAGTGGCCTGGGGAGGCCCTCTAAGCCCTGCCCGGCCCGCGGTCCTGCCCCGCGTAGCCAGGGGTCCGTTTCTCTGGCACCGTGGCCAGGATCCACTCACGCTTCAGCGGCTGTGACTTCAGGGGCCCCCAGGGGGCCCCCAGGCAGGAAGAGCTCTTCCCCAGCAGAGAAAACGGCGCCGGGTCATGAGCACCCCTACAGTCAGAGGCACCTCTTGCCCACGGCTGCCGGCCGCTGTGCTCCACCCACAGGCACCGGAAGGACGGACCTACGCCCGCCCTCTGTGTGGGCGGGATGAAGGGTTCTCTTGGCTTGTTTTTCTGTTAACCTTCACCGAGGATATTTTCCCCTTGACTTTTAGGGAGCGTGGAAGAGAGAGGGAGAGACAGAGAGAGACATCGATGTGAGAGAAACACATCAATTGGTTGCCTCCTGCACGAGCCCCGACCAGGGCCTGGGCCGGGGAGGAGCCTGCAACCGAGGTACGTGCCCTTGACCGGAATCGAACCTGGGACCTTTTGGTCCGCAGGCCCACACTCCATCCACGCAGCTAAACCAGCCAGGGCTGGAGCCTTCTTTTAAGAAAAGCAGCTGAACAGAAAGAGGAAGCTCAGGTTGGAGCCCGAGGGCCTTACCTTTAAAGAAGATGTAGCTCACCATGACCATGACCTCGGAGCTGTCCAAGTCCTTCACCAGGTCCACGATCTTGCCTTTCGTTTCCTTTGCCACGTAATCGTTGATCTGCTTTTGGGCCGCTTCGGGGTCCTCGAAGTTGGTGGGGACAGCGTCTGCCAGGTACAGCGTCCTCATGGCGCTCAGGAAGGCGTCCCGGACGGGCACCGCGGGCCTGATGAACAGCACGTTGCCCAGGCTCAGCTGCAGGTCCTCCCGGGGCCGGCGCTGCTCCTGCAGCAGCCGGTGGAAGCCCTGGTGGAGTTCGTCCTCCTCGGGGCCCCCCTGGGCGCCGAGGCCCAGGCCCTCCAGGATCTGTTCCTTCGTGCTGGCCCGCGCCCCCAGGGAGATCATGGCCAGCGGCATGGAGATGCTCAGGGGAGAGAAGATGATGTTCTGGTTGGGGTTGGCGGCCACCAAGGCCCTGAAGAGGTCGAAGGTGAAGTTCCTGTGAGCGGGGGCGGCCGTGGCGGGGGTGGCCGTGGCTGTGGCCGTGGCAGTGGCAGTGGCCGTGGCAGTGGGTGGCAGCTCCCTGACCCTCTTCTTGGTCCGCCAGGAGTGCTGGTGGTGGAGACTGGAGCCCTGCGGGCTGAAGAGCACGAGGCAGAGGAGCAGGCAGAGCTGCATGGCGGCGCCTCTGGTTCTGGAAGGGAGAGCGAGAGGATGCGCTCAGGAGGCCGTGTGGCCAGCGGGGCTTCTCAGGGGAGAGACCCGGTGGGCGTGTGCAGGCTGATCCCAGAGAACTCACCACCCAAATGCTGGGGGCTCATTCCAGCAGGGCATGATAAATGCAAGAAGCTCATCAAAAGGTTGGTGGGCCTGGGGGCTTCAGCAGGGCTGTCCTATTACCTGCTGCTGGAATAGCCGAAAGCATTTCCCCAAACCTGAAGGTCTGCATCTATGATCGCCTGCTGCCTGACAGCCGAGGGCAGGTCCCCAACCTGACAATCTTACTGCCTACCAAACCTTACCGTGGGTATGCGTATCCGCTTTGCTATAGGGCAAATTGTGTTAATAAAAAAGCTCAGGGGTCCGGGGATTCAGAGAACTTAGTTACTAAAGCTAAGCCTTCCCTGGCTCCCCCAAAAAATGCCTTCCAAACTTATATTTCATGTCATTTATTTAATTTACTCGCAGCCCCTTCTCCAGATTCCTGAGCCCTTCTAGAGGCGGATGCTACCCCAGCAGTGCCCAAGCGCGGCCTCCAAGAGAAAGGGTGGGCCCGGCCGGCGTGGCTCAGTGGTTGAGCGTCAATCTGTGAACCAGGAGGTCACGGTTCGATTCCTGGTCAAGGGCACATGCCCAGGTTGCGGGCCTGATCCCCGGTGTGGGGTGTTCAAGGAGGCAGCCGATCAATCATTCTCTCTCATAGCTGATGTTTCTATCTCTCTATCCCTCTCCCTTCCTCTCTGAAATCAATTAAAAATATATATATTTTTAAAATGAGTCAAATGCAGGCACAGACCTGGAGTTTGAGGAGTGTGAGCTGTGGGTGTGGCAGCACCTGGCCGGGGCCACCCCTGAGGCCCCAGTTCCTCGGCTGTGCTGTGGGGTGCATGCGCTCTCTCTCTCTCTCTCTCTCTCTCTCTCCCCCTCTCTCTCGTGGACGCGGTCCAGCAAAGGATGCCACCGGCTGCAGGTCTGCCCACTGGAAGCTTGTGCTTGTGTGAACTCCGTTCAGCTGGGCCCCCGACCCCACCACGGACCCTGTCATCAGGCCCCCAGCCCAGCGCTGCCAGAGCCACGTGACCCACGCAAAACCACACTCCCAAGGGCCCCGGGCAGGGCACTGGGCATCGCTGCAGAGCGGCCCTGCAGGGGAGGTCGGGGTGTGAGGGGAGTGGAGGGGGCGGAGGGGAGCAGGGTGGGGGCGGAGGGGGCGCAGATACCAATGAGCTCAGCAGGCAGGCAGCACCGGGCTGCAGTCCTGTCTCTGAGCCAAACGGAGGGACTCCACACAGGTCACAGCCACTGGCCCACAGACCGCACCTGAGCTCACAAAGGAGGCCCATCTGGAGTGTTCTCTCCGCAGAACCTTGGGCTCCCCTGAACCACATGCGGGCCTCGGCCCTGGCCGCACGCACTGCTGGGCGCTGCCCTGTCCTCACGTGGATCGACTCCTTCAGGCTCACCCACCCGAGGAGGCCAGTTCCTCCGCTCGCCCCTCCACAGATGGGCCATCCGAGGCTCAGAGAGGCTGAGTCTTGCTAGTAGCGGCGAAGCTTGGGCTCGGACCGGTTCTGACTGTTAAAGGCCGCACTCTAACCGGCCTCACCTTTGGCTCCCCCCCCCTGCACCTCCCCCCCCCCCCCCCCGCCCCGCCTCTCCTCTGTTTCTGGGTCACAGCCCTCGGTTCCGGTTCCATGTCCCAGGCATCTGGGCAGAGCCAGGCCCTAATCTGCAGATAACACCGCCCCCCCCCGCCTGTCCCTGAGAGCTCCTTGGGTGGCCTTGGAAAGACAGGCGCTGTGAAATCTCCGCTGTATAAACTGGCCTGTTTCACGCCTTGTGCATGTCTCCTGCAAAGGGACACAACCACGTGAGCCAGATGCTGCTGAGAAACAGGCGCACAGGTGATCGGCACCACCCCTGCCACCCACGCAAGGGAGTTCCTGCTTGGATGGAGCCCAGAGGCAGCTTTGGGCCTCCCCTCCTCCCCTCCTCCCCTCCTCCCCTCCCCTGACCTTGGCCCAGGCCTCCCTTCCCCTCTCCAGGCCTCAGTTCAACCCCAAACAACGGCGGGTCTGTCCCTGTGGCAGCCAGTAACCCTTCTCCCTACAGTCCCACCCCCCAAACACCAGAGATCCGATGGGCCAAAGCCACTTCTCCACGCGCCCACGGGGTCTCCCCGAGGAGCCGGCTCTCCTGGGAGAGGCCCCCCTTCCTCAGGCCCCCGGGCTGCGGGTTTGGGGCCCAGAAACCTTGCTCCATGTGGCCCCCTCCTGCATTAAAGCCACTGCTCACTAAGAGCCTACTGGGACCCTCTGTGAAGGTCACGCCATTTAATCTTCACCAAAGCACCACCGACCGACCTCACTTCGCAGGCAGGAGGCTGAAGCCCAGCTGCAGGGCCTTGCTTGTCCCAGCCAGTGGGTGAGGACGCTGGACTAAACCCAGGTGCCTCTGGCGGGTATCGGCACTGCACCATGGCTCCCTGCACGGCCCGAGGAATAGCATGGGTTCCTCCTCCGTCACCCCCACCCCCATAGCTCCTGGTGCGCACCCCGGTCTCTCCAAGCTGTTCGCCCGTGTTAGCCCCTGTACAGTCCTCCACGGAGCTGGTGTCTTATCATCGGCACCGAAGAGGAAACAGAGGGTCAGAGAGGCCCCCAGCCCCCTGGAATGTGGAAGACTCGGGGCACTCAGGCAGGGTTTCCAGTTCCAACGCCCAGGCTTTGCCCTCACACTTCGGGGCCTCTGATGGAAACACACAGCCTTGACCGCTGTGCGCCACTTCGAGCCAGGGGTGAGTCTGCGCCAGGCCCTGTGAGCTTGGCACCCAGGAGAGCAGCACCCAGAGTGCCCGCAGAGCCTGCCTGGCGACTCGCCCCTGGGCGCCCGAGGCCGCGTGTCTGCAGGAATGCCCCCACGTGTCCGAGGGAAGACAGCAGAGCAATCGGGCTCACGTGGGCTCCCGGGCCAGAGTGACCCGAGGCAGCTGGAGGACAGACCCCAGCACTTCTCCACTGACCCCCCAACATCCCTGGGCCCCGAATCTGCTGGCGTTTATTCCAAATGTTAGGCAACCGAGTCCCACCAGCTCAGTTTGGGGCTCCGCTGAGGCAGGTGTGTGGCGGGGGCGGGTCTGTCTGCCCGGTTGCTAAGTCCAGAAGGAAAGGTGCCCCGGATCCCACATGGAGAGGGAAAGCCAGGAACCCCGCTTCCCTCGGGCCCTGACGACCCAGGGGCCGCACTTCCAGAGAGCAGTGGCCTGGGGGACGTCCCCACCCCCTCCCCATCTCCTGACCATCGGAAAGTCTGCTCAGTTCCTGCCACCTCTTAAAGGAAGCCCCTTCCGTTTGTCCCCTGGCCACCCCCCCTCCTGCCCCAGGGCCGCTCGCCACCGCCCGACTGTCCAATCACAAACAAGGTCACCCTGCGCCCCAGCCTGCGAGGTGCTGCCATTCATGGGGTAAAATTTAACTCTGATTGTGGGCTGGCCCACAAGGCGCCTGTGGCCTCGCTCGGACTGGCCCGCTCCGACCTCAGCTGGTGTGTCCTCTGCATATGTGTCCTCTGGGCGCATGTCTTCTCTTAATCCCTCAGACGCAGCGAGCCCGTCCCAGCCCCGGGCCCCTCTCTCCGCCTTCCTCGCGGGCAGCCTCTCCTAGACCTCAGGCCTCCCCTGCCGTTAGGTACAACCGCCTCCCATTGCTGCTTCCTCGCGCCAGTCACACAGGTGCAGGTACTTTGCACTCCCGCTGCCTCCCTTGTTGCCGCTGCTCCCGCCCGCCCGCGAGCGCAGGTGCTCTCCGTGGACAGGGCCCACCGGTCAGGGGAGGGGCTGAGAAGCCTCCGAGGCAGCGGTTCTCAACCTGGGCTGCACATTAGAATCCCCTGGGACTCTTTTTAAAATCCTGATTTCGGGGCCTCATCCTCCGGAAATTCTGTTTCTTTGTTACTCATGTTGTGGCCCCACCCCATCACAAAGAAACAGAATTTCTGGAGGATGAGGCCCAGAAATCAGGATTTTAAAACGATTCCCAGGGGATTCTAATGTGCAGCCAAGGTTGAGAACCACTGCTCTGAGGCATGAACGAGTGAGTGAGTGAGTGAGTGAATGAATGAATGAATGGACCCCTCCGCCGTTCTCTGTAAGGCAGGGTGGCCGACCACACCTGGGCGCGGAGCGGAGCGGGGTATCCAGAGCTAGTGCCCACGCCCTGGGTTCGTGGCCAGGGGCCCTTTAACCCCGCCCCCACGACTGCCCAGGGTCAGTTTCTGGTCTCTTTCTTTTTTAAAACCACTTCCTTAAGGCAGGACCACACAAAGGCCTGCACTTCAATGTACTACTTGGTGAGTTCAGTGATGAGTTCACACCGAGAAACCATCGCCACCACCAGGGCCCAACCCACATCCATCACCTTCCAGCCCCCCCAACCCCCACCCCCCACCCCCCTCGCCCCTCGCCCCTCGCCCCTCGCCCCGGTCTTCAGGCTGCCTCCGTGGAGGATGGTGTTGGCCCCGGGGAGGGGGAGCGGTCTCCCTCTCATGGCTGCATTTCTTGCCACTAGTTTCCTCAGAAAAACTAAAAGTTCCTCCCACTGTGAGTCTCCGTTTTGTTTATTTAACACGTGGCCCGAAGGCGCGGCAGCTCCAGCGGCTGCAGCTGCGTGGGCCCTGCTGGGCAGCACCTCCCGCCGCAGCCTTGTCCCAGGGAAACGATGATACTGGTCACTTTCCTGCCTCTGAAGGCCAGAGGGGCCAGGCAGGGCTGGTTTGCGGGGCCCCCTGGGCGCCGACATCGTCCTGCTCCCGTGTCAGGCTCTCGGCCTGGGCCGCCGGCCTTTGGAGGGGCCGTTCTATGTTCTGGGAGGCGGCTGCTCTGGGCGCTGTGGGGTGGTCCGCAGCCTCCTGCTCTCCGCTCACTGGATGTCAGTGAGTGGAGACCCCCCGCCAGTGTGACAACTAAACGCCCAGGTGTGGCCAGATGTGCCCTGGGGGTGAAACCAGGCCTGAGTGAGAGCCATCCCGTGATCAATCGTAATTAATCCTCACAGTCACCGCCCAGAGGGAGCTGCACGTTGCATCTCACCCAGAGAAACTGAGGCTCGGCCACACTTGGTGTCACGCCCAAGGTCACCTCCGCTGCCCAGAGCCTGCGCCCCTCCCGACACTTCGGGTTCCCTGCTCATCCGGGCACCTCCCAAGTGCCGAAGCCGTCCAGCCCCGCAACCGCAGGGTGCATCCCCTGACCCTCCTCACCGGTCCCCGAGCCCCCGGTCCCCGAGCCCCCGGCCCCCGCGTGCGGGCCGTCCTTACCCTGTGCCGGGCGAGGGTGCAGCAGTGGAGGTGACAGCCTGGCTCTGGCTGGAGTGGAGCCAGTACTTGCCACTGACCCAGTGGGGCTGTGGCCCCGCCCCCTGGCCCCGCCCCTCCCTGACTCCGCCCCACCAGCCCGGCCCCGCCCTGTCCCTGCAGCCTCCAGCCAACAGGTTTCTGGCAAAGCCACCTGGCTCTGACCAGGGTCACCCACCCACTGCCCGGCGAGCCCCTGGAGGGGCTGGGGGAGGCCCAACAGAGGCCCAGTGGTGTCTTCCAACACCCAAATATGCCTCTTTGGGGATGCTGATCGCTTTAGTCGGGTTAATGTTTTTTTTAATCCTCACCCGAGGGTATTTTTCCATTGATTTTTAGAGAGAGTGGAAGAGAGAGGGAAAGACAGAGAGAAATAGTGATGACATCGATTGGTTGCCTCCTGCACACGTCCAACCAGGGCCCAGGCCGGGAAGGAGCCTGGAACCCACGTACATGCCCTTGACCAGAATCGAACCCAGACCCTTCGGTCCGCAGGCCGTCGCTCTATCCACTGAGCCACACCGGCAGGGCTAGTCTGGTCAGTGTTAAGAAGCAGCCCCCAGGGAGAGGCCCAGAACCCCGGGCTGCAAAGGAAACCTCCATCGGTGAGGGGACCGGCCGCCCTCCCCACCAAGGGCAGGTGTGGGCCCCGCGGAGGCCTGGCCCTGGGTACGGGCTTCCTGTCACCTTGGTCTTGCCTGACGGTGGCCTGGAAGGTGGTGGCTGCAGCTCCGGGGAGAGGAGGCTGGACAGGCACGGGGAGGGGCAGCCGCCCCACGGGCTGGTTCCTGCTCCGCAGCCACTTTGCTGTGGTGGTGGCTACAGACACACACTCCTGCCCCCACCCCCACCGTCTCCGTTCTTCCCTCTGGACTAATAATCAAATTAGCAAAAGCAGACGAACAGGAGAAAATGGTGTTTTAAAGTCTCGCATGGGCATTGTATGAACATGGAAAGTCCATGCGTGAGGCCATGCATTTTGGACAAAGGAGGAAGGGAGGCAGGAGGGAGTGGGGAAGTGCAGGGAGCTGGGGGAGAGCGGGCCGGCCAGGGGCGGGGAAACCCTGGCGGGGGACAGAGATATTGGGGGCGGGGGGGGGGGGGGGGGGGGTGGGGGTTGGCTAAGGCCGGGCCTGAAGCCCTCCTGCTCCCACACTCCATCGGCGGTGGGCTGGGCAGACACCCCCAGAGCTCCTTCCGGAAGCGGGTTTCTCTGCCTGAATCTCAGGCAGGAAATGGGGGAAGGGTCAAAGGTCCTTACTGTCTGGTCTCCTTTTTAAAACGCTGCATTAGTTTCAGGGGGACCGCACAGCGGTGAGGCAGCCAGACACTGCACGCAGCGCTCCCCGACACTGCCCGGCCCACCCGGCTCCTACACAGCGATTCCCAGGGCGCTGACCGCCCGCAGGCCCGTCCTGTGACTGCCCCCGGGCACTTCCCAGTCCCTCCGCCTTCCCCACCCCGTCCCCTCACCCCTCTCTGCTGGCAACCACTGACCTGTTCTCTGTGTCCATGAGTCCCTTCCTGTTTTCATTGCTCTGGATCCCACGTGTAAATGAAATCATATGATGTTTGTCTTTCCCGACCGAAGGCCTTCACTCAGCACAGCACCCTCCAGTCCGCCGCTGAGGTCACAAACGGTCAGATTTCATTCTCTTTACGGCCCAGGGCGCTCCCTCGTGTGAATGTCCGCCCGCCTGGTTAGCCGCGTGTCCATGGTGGGACCCTGGGCTGCGTCCAGAGCTGGGCTGTTGTAAGTGACGCCGCGATGGACAGAGGGTGCCACCGCATGTTCTTTCCGGTGATTGTTTTGGCTTCTTCAGATACCGACCCAGAAGCGGGGTCACGGGGTCATAAGGCGGTTCCGTCCTCAGTGTGAGGACACTCCATGCTGCTGTCCACAGTGGCCGCACCGTCCGCGCCCCCCCCGCCCCCTTTGCCCCAGCTCCGCGCCAGCACCTGTTTGGGGATGTATTGATGACGCAGGATGAACAGCTGACACTCAGCACCCCAAAGCCAGCTGCAGGCCGGCCGGACCTCGGTTCCCTTCGCTGCAGCCAAGGGCCACCGGCCAGGGTCTGGCGGAAACTCCAGGGATTCGGTCCCACTGGGACTGAGGTGAGGAGCCCTTTACCAGCCCCCCTACTGCACGAGCCTCCGAAGCACGAAGGGACTTTTCCGAGCTGTGAGCTGTGATGCGTAGGGACGGAGTGGCCGTGTCCAGGCGGCCGGCGTGAGGGCCGGGCCCGTGAAGAGCAGGGTGGTCTGAGCCTCCACTGCTCTGTCATCTGCCTCGGCCCCACACTTCCAAGAGCTCTTCTAAGACGCTGCTGCTGGCTCCAGCCTTGTTTTTATTTTACTTTATGTATATATACATATATATATATATTGATTTCAGAGGGGAAGGGAGAGGGGGGAGACATAGATCAATGAGGAGGGAGAGAGAATCGTTGATTGGCTGCCTCCTGCACACCCCATACTGGGGATTGAACCCACAACCCGGGCCTGTGCCCCGACCAGGAATCAAACCATAACCTCTTGGTTCCTGGGTTGATGCTCAACCAATGTCAGGAGCTCCCCTCCCCGGGAGGCCCTCCAGCTTCCTGGTTAACGGCAGTCCCACGAGTGACTGTCTGTGGGACGAGGGCGAGTAACCGAGGGAAGCCATGATGCCCCTCTCCCCTCCCCCAACGAGGGCCATCGGTCTCCCCACTCTGCTGGCAGCTGGGGTGCAGAGCTCGCTGCCTCCCTCTGCCTGCCTTCCGAGGACAGACTGTTTCCCGCGGCGGAGAGCTCTGAATCACGGAGACCCTGGCCCTGTGATCACGAGGCACGGGTCCCCCAGAAGCAGCCTCCCGGGCGGCGTCACGAAGGCCCACACGTGTGACCCCGAGGGAGGGCCGCAGCGGAACGAGAGGCCGGCCCGCTCACGGGGACAGCGTGTCCCGCACGGAGCCTCCTCATTTATTTACTTTCCCAATGTTCCAAAAGGGCACCTGAAATCCGAGGAGCAGAACTAAATATTTACTCCGTCGATCCCGGGCCCTGGCAGGTGCAGCAGAGCAAACACCACGGGCCTCGCTCAGACACAGCCTTTCCACTCGCTCATTCACGGATTCACCCACTGACTCACCCGCCAGAGAGTCGCTGGGCCTCAGCCACGTGTCAGATCCTGAGATCAGCCCTAGGGCCAGGAAGTGGGGTGAGCAGGCCCCAGGTAGTGGGGTGACAGGCCCCAGGTAGTGGGGTGAGCAGGGCCAGGTAGTGGGGTGAGCAGGGCCAGGTAGTGGGGTGACAGGGCCCAGGTAGTGGGGTGAGCAGGCCCCAGGTAGTGGGGTGAGCAGGCCCCAGGTAGTGGGGTGACAGGGCCCAGGTAGTGGGGTGAGCAGGGCCAGGTAGTGGGGTGAGCAGGGCCAGGTAGTGGGGTGAGCAGGCCCCAGGTAGTGGGGTGACAGGGCCAGGTAGTGGGGTGAGCAGGCCCCAGGTAGTGGGGTGACAGGGCCAGGTAGTGGGGTGACAGGGCCCAGGTAGTGGGGGTGAGCAGGGCCAGGTAGTGGGGTGAGCAGGGCCAGGTAGTGGGGTGACAGGGCCAGGTAGTGGGGTGACAGGGCCCAGGTAGTGGGGTGACAGGGCCCAGGTAGTGGGTGAACAGGGCCAGGTAGTGGGGTGACAGGCCCCAGGTAGTGGGGTGACAGGGCCCAGGTAGGGGGGTGAGCAGGGCCAGGTAGTGGGGTGACAGGCCCCAGGTAGTGGGGTGACAGGGCCCAGGTAGTGGGTGAACAGGGCCAGGTAGTGGGGTGACAGGCCCCAGGTAGTGGGGTGACAGGGCCCAGGTAGTGGGGTGAGCAGGGCCAGGTAGTGGGGTGACAGGGCCCAGGTAGTGGGGTGAGCAGGCCCCAGGTAGTGGGGTGACAGGGCCCAGGTAGTGGGGTGAGCAGGGCCAGGTAGTGGGGTGACAGGCCCCAGGTAGTGGGGTGACAGGGCCCAGGTAGTGGGTGAACAGGGCCAGGTAGTGGGGTGACAGGCCCCAGGTAGTGGGGTGACAGGGCCCAGGTAGTGGGGTGAGCAGGGCCAGGTAGTGGGGTGACAGGGCCCAGGTAGTGGGGTGACAGGGCCTGGGTAGTGGGGTGAGCAGGCCCCAGGTAGTGGGGTGAGCAGGGCCAGGTAGTGGGGTGACAGGGCCTAGGTAGTGGGGTGACAGGGCCCAGGTAGTGGGGTGAGCAGGCCCCAGGTAGTGGGGTGAGCAGGGCCAGGTAGTGGGGTGACAGGGCCAGGTAGTGGGGTGAGCAGGGCCAGGTAGTGGGGTGACAGGGCCAGGTAGTGGGGTGAGCAGGGCCAGGTAGTGGGGTGAGCAGGGCCTGGGTAGTGGGGTAAGCAGGGCCTGGGTAGTGGGGTGACAGGGCCCTGTCTTCGAGATGCTCCGCGTAATGAGGCCCCCTGTTTGAAGGAGGGTGACAGTTTGCCTGGAAGAGGGGAGGCATGAAAGGGCCCCTGGAGGGATGCAGACCTGAGAGGCGGGAAGAAGCGGGAAGGAGCGGTGTGGGTGACAGGGACGGTAGGGACGGTGTAGGAGACAGGGTCTGGGGCAGGGGTCCTCAAACTTTTTAAACAGGGGGCCACTGTTCCTCAGACCATTGGACAAATACAATATTTGTATTTGCATGTGGTCCGCGAGCCGTAGTTTGAGGACCCCTGGTCTGGGGGAGGTGTGGGAGACGGGGTGTGGGGGACGGTGTGTGGGAGATGGGGTGTGGGAGACGGTGGAGACGGGGTCTGGGGGACGGTGTGGGGCACGGGGTGTGGGGGACGGTGTGGGGGACGGGGTGTGGGGGACGGTGTGGGGGAAGGTGTGGGGGACGGTGTGGGGGACGGGGTGTGGGGGACGGTGTGGGGGACGGGGTGTGGGGGATGGTGTGGGGGAAGGTATGGCGGACGGTGTGGGGGACGGGGTGTGGGGGACGGTGTGGGGGAGATGGGGTGTGGGGGACGGGGTGTGGGGGAAGGTGTGGGGGACGGTGTGGGGGACGGGGTGTGGGGGACGGGGTGGGGGACGGTGTGGGGGACGGTGTGGGGGACAGGGTGTGGGGGGACGGGGTGTGGGGGACGGTGTGGGGGACGGTGTGGGGGGACGGGGTGTGGGGGACGGTGTGGGGGACGGTGTGGGGGACGGGGTGTGGGGGACGGTGTGGGGGACGGTGTGGGGGACGGTGTGGGGGACGGGGTGTGGGGGATGGTGTGGGGGAAGGTGTGGGGGACGGTGTGGGGGACGGGGTGTGGGGGACGGTGTGGGGGAGACGGGGTGTGGGGGACGGGGTGTGGGGGACGGTGTGGGGGACGGTGTGGGGGACAGGGTGTGGGGGACAGGGTGTGGGGGACGGGGTGTGGGGGACGGTGTGGGTGACAGGGTCTTGGGGACGGGGCTGGAGGTGAGACGCTCTGGGCCCCGAGTCTTTCCGTGACGGAGGCCACGGGACTCATGAGGCAGGAGAGGCCGGCAGGGCCAGACCAGGGAGGCCTGAGAGCAGAGAGGGGGTCCGAGCTGTGTCTGGTCGGCAACAGGGGCCATTGAGCGCTTTTGAACAGGGGAGAGAGGAGCCCAGTCAGCACGAGGAGGAGCACTCTCGAGGCTGAACTGGGGGTGACTGTTCCCCCCTTACTCCCCTCCATCGCACCAGGACCGCACCTTCACACATGCATCGCCCCACCGGGACGTTGCCATGGTAACCCCCGGCCTGGGACTCCTTTCTGGCTCATGGGAGACTCTTGAATCCACCCACCCTCCCGCTCTGCAGGGCAAAGCCGGGGCCCATCAGCCTATTGCTCGCCTGGCCGTTGGACGCACCCCCAGCCCCCAGCAGGCGCAGGGCAATGGCGATAGGTTCAGGAACACTCGCTTTCCAGCCAGCAAGCCCAGGGGAGGGAAGGGTGTGTGTTCCTTCGAGCCCTGGAGGCTGGAGGCCAGGAGCACTTCCTGGTCTCTGTCCCTGCAGCTGGGGCCAAGCCGTCAGCACACGCCGTCCGCTCAGCCGTGTCCTCACTGGGGCCTCCTTTGTCGCCCTCCCAGAGGCCGGCCCGTCCAGCTCAGTGTTTTATTTATTCTTCTTATTGTTTTGTTAATCCTCACCTGAGGATATTTTCCCATTGATTTTTAGAGAGAGTGGAAGAGAGAGGAAAGGCAGAGAGAAATATTGATGTGAGAGAAACATCACATTGGTTGCCTCCTGCACGCACCCCAACCTCAGGGCCGGGGAGGAGCCTGCAACCGAGGTACACGCCCTTGACCAGAATCAAACCCGGGACCCTTCGGTCCGCAGGCCGACGCTATCCACGGAGCCACACCGGCCCAGGCTCAGCGCTCTGTTTTGGAGGCAGGGAGGGCAAGGCCCCCATCCTCCTGGCCTCTCCCTTTCCCGTGTCCTGTCTCCCGCTGTGGACACGGCCTCCCAGGACACGGCCTCCCAGGACCCGGCCTCCCAGGATCCGGTCTCCCAGGGTCCGGCCTCCCAGGGTCCGGCCTCCCAGGATCCGGCCTCCCAGGACCCGGTCTCCCAGGGTCGGGCCTCCAGGATCTGGCCTCCCAGGGTCCGGCCTCCCAGGGTCCGGCCTCCCAGGATCCAGCCTCCCAGGGTCCGGCCTCCCAGGGTCCGGCCTCCCAGGACCCGGTCTCCCAGGGTCAGGCCTCCCAGGGTCAGGCCTCCAGGGTCGGGCCTCCCAGGATCTGGTTTCCCAGGGTCCGGCCTCCCAGGATCCGGCCTCCCAGCTCCGGCCTCCCACAGCCAGCCTGCCCTTCACCCTGTGGCACTGCTTGGTCCAGACAGCCCGCCACACGGTCCCTGGACACCGCGACTCGAACAGCGGTCGTGCTGGAGGTGTCTTCGCAGCCCCTGAGTCACGTGAAGCCCTGGGGGGTGCCTGAGACCCCGTCTCTGAGGCACTGACCGCCGAGAAACCCAGAGGCCCGTCCAGAGCGGCTGGTTTGTGGGAATTCCTGGGGTTGGGGACAAACCATGGGAGCGTCCAGGCTTCTTCTCTAGATTCTGGGCTGACCCTCCCGAGTGAGTTCGCCCACATCCTCAGAGACAGTCCGAACTGGACCGCCGGGGCCAGCTCAGACCCCCTGCTGGGGAAACTGAGGCCTCAAGGGGAGGGATTGGCCCGAGGCCCCAGAGCACGTCAGGGCAGAGCAGGGCTGTGAGGATAGCCCCCGACTTGAACCCCTGCTCCTCCTCTCGGCGGAGCACCCCGGGACCCCCATCGCCTGGGGGAGAAAGGCTGGGCCCCTCCACGGCCACGGCGGGGGCGGAGCCTGCGCAGCTGCCTCCCACGCGGGCTTCCTAACCAGGTCTCGGTGGCAACTACTTGGTTGCTGTTCTCCCTGCCAAGGCCTGTGGAGTACTCCGCCCCCGCCCCCCCTTCCAGAACGAGGCACCCATCTGCTGGGGGTGGCTGGCTGCCCACTCCCCTTCCTCCCCCCCACACACCACACCCACCCCCTGGCACTTGGAGCACCTGGGCCCTGTGTCTGGGACCAGGTACACCAGGGAGTGCAGGGCCAACCCAGAGGGACGGGAAAGGCGCGCATTTATTAAGCATCTGCTGTGTACAAGGCACTGGACCAGGCTCCTCGCTATCGGGCTGTTTAATTCGCACACCACCCTCAGGGTAGGGCAGGGTGAGGGGGGGGGGGGTCTCCCGCCTTCCGGGGCAGACACTTCCTACAGGGATTGCAGGGATGTGGGGCTGCACACCTGTCTGGTACCCCCACATCCCTTCCCGTCTCCAGCAGCTTCTGCCCGGACCTCCGGCATCTCTGCACCCCGGGCCACGCCCTGCGTGGCAGCAGCTCCGGGCTAGGGCTTTGTGGGGTTGACCACCTTGCCCAGAAAGAGGATGCTCTGGGTGTCGGTGGAGAGGATGGCCATGAGGAAGGGCCGGTTGAACTTGAGGATGCCGGGAATGCGCTGGGCGGAGAGTAAGGTGAAGGAGAGGCTGGTGGCCGCCGCAGCCTCGGTGCCAACCTCGTCCACGTCCAGCACGGCCTTGTGGACACTCTGGGGGGGGAATCACAGGCGTTACTGCGAGAGGACAAGTGGGGGCTGAGGGGAGGCGGAGGGAGCCGGAGATCCCTGGGGAGCAGGACTGAGCTGCCTGCACCAAAGCCCCTCGGGACCTCACAGCAGGAATTCCTACGGGGCAGGTGGCTGAGCCGATGGCCTCTTAGTGACACAACAAGGTGGTGTCCTTCCCTGAGCACTTCCTGTCCCCTGCACTGGCTAATCTTTTTCTTTTTTTGTTGTTTGTTAATCTTCACCTGAGGCTATTTTCCCATTGATTCTCAGAGAGAGTGGAAGCGAGGGGAGAGACAGAGAGGAAAACATCAATGTGAGAGACACATTGGCTGCTTGCCTCCCACATGAGCCCCGACCGGGGACATGCCCTTGACCAAAATCAAACCCGGGACCTTTCAGTCCGGAGGCTGACGCTCTATCCACTGAGCCAAGCTGGCCAGGGCTCTTTCTAATCTTCTAAGCCACCCCTCGAGGAAGACACTAGAGCCCAGGGATCCTGTGACGTAAGAGGCGGGACTGGGATTCTAGCCCTCAAGTCGAAGGCTCCGCCCTCCAGCGCACTGGCGTCTCACGTCCTGAAGTCACAGGCCCTTCTCTCGTCTGCGAAAGCTCTCTGACACGCAGGCCCAGCCCGCCTCCTGCACCCTCCTGCTCCTGGCACTGAATTTCCGCTGCCTGTTGCTGTGGCTACAAAGGTGCGGAGGCCACTGACCACTGACCTTGGACAACATCAGGTTCTCCCGTGTGGAGATGCCAGACAGGTTGGCCTGCTGCAAGAACAGGTCCCGGATGCCCAGCCGCGGCAGCAGCTGGTCTAAGCTATAGGAGCCCGAGATGGAGAACTTGGGGAGGTACAGCCAGACCTTCCGGGAATAGGACCTGAAAGAGGTACGGGGTGAACGCCCTGGACGGCCCAGCCGGGCCCTCCCCCGAGGTCACCCCGCCTGCGCCCGCCCGTCACCCCAGGGCTCCCGGCAGCCCCACCAGGCTCCTTTGCCCAGGGGACTGTCGTCTGGGGGCCCTCCCCACCCGGGGGCTCCTCTCCGGCAGAGGCCGCTTTCTGTGGGGCCAGGCGCCCAGGGAGAGGCGAGGCCCCTCCAGGCAGCCCTGCCCGGGCTCTGTTGGGCCCTGATGATGCCATTGGGTCGCATCCCGGCCACACACAGGCCTCCCGGAGGCCCTTCGCTTCCACTCACAGCCCCGGGCGACGGGAACCTCCCTGGTGGCTGCTGGGTGGAAGCCGGGGTTTCCTTACACCCTGAGGGGCCGGGTCAGCCCTCCCGACGGAGGTGCCCCTCCTCCGTGGCACAGGGCTGGGCCCCCCGAGGGCTGGCGTCGCCTCCCCCCGGGCTGGTACAGGGCAGAGCTGCAGGTAGAGCGAGGCCTCCACCCCTCGCCCGCGTCCCGTGTCACTGTGAGGACAGTCATGTGCTGAGGCCGCAGGAGAGGTCACTGCCTAAAGACCCACCCAGGGGGTCCCCAGCTGGGCACTGGCCCCATCATGGGCACTGGCTTCTACTCGAAGGCCCGCAGGGGGCGCTGCCCGCTCGGCACCGGCCGCCGGTTACCTCTTCTCCAGCAAACTGCTCCACCTGCGGAGCATCTGGGGCGTCAGGACCTCCTCCACCTGCGCCATCTTCCCGGGGTCGGGCAGGACGAAGAGGGCCCGGGCGCCGCCCTTGTAGTCCAGCCGGAGCACCGAGCAGGGCACGTGCTTGTCGTGCAGGTACCACTGCTTGTACCGGTCTTGAAACATCATCGGCACCTTGACCACCGTGTTCTCATCCACGTGGAAGTCTTGGGGTTTGGTGACGTGGCGGCTGAACAGGTTCTCCCACCGACCTGAGGGGAGACGGAGAGACGGCGCCGGGCGTCCACGGGCCAGCGGCCCTCCTCCCGCCAGGGAGCGGCCCCCCAGTCGCTCAGACCCCCGCCTTCTGGCTCCTCAGGGGCACAGCCTAGATCCTTCACAACCGGCTGGGCCTGGGGAATGGACCGCCCACGGCTCATTCAGCATCGACGCTGGGAGCACCCGTGGCTACCAGCCAAGCTGTCTCGTGCCTTCACCAGCTCCCTGGACCTGCTGCACGTATATATTTTGCCAACCCGAGGCTTGCAGAGCCCAAGCTCGCCGTGGCTCTGACATGCACTTTCTTGGTTTAAAATAAGTGAGCCCAGCCTGTGTGGCTCGGTGGTTGAGCATCTACCCATGAGCCAAGGGGTCACCGGTTCGATTCCCGGTCAGGACGCAGGCCCAGGTTTCGGGCTCCATCCCCAGTCGGGGGCGTGCAGGAGCAGCAGATCGATGTTTCTCTCTTGATTCTCTCTCACTGATGTTTCTGTCCCTCTCTCCCTCTCTCTTCCACTCTCTCTTAAAAAAAAAAAAAAAGGCTGAGAAAGCGTTCGCACGTTCATGGACCAACTAGATGCCCTTGGTTTTCAGTCGGTGCCAGCTCGTTATGTGACCCCGCATTTCAGAGGCTGCTTCTCGGAGGTTGAGGGCTCCTCTGAGCACTAGTTGTGCGCCGTGGTGCGTGCCGCAAACACTGCCTCTCCCTCACCGACCGGTCCTTCCACTCGCCTTCCTGGCTACTGAAACCCTGAGCGCCGTGGGCACAGCAGTCTTCCCCTCCAGGGTGAGGCCTTTCGTGTCTCGTTAGGAAAAGGGCCCCACCCACGTTCGTGCAGACACTCGCCTACAGCGTCTGCCAGAAGCTTTCGTCTTACTTTTGCATTGAGGACCTTCTCGACCTGGAACACGTAGCTATGCCGGGCGGGAAGGAGGGGCCCCCATACCACTTCACCCCATGGGTGCCCAGTGTCCCCGGACCGATTTCTTGTTGTTAAACCCATCCTTCCCCCGGGCTCCCTCACGCCAGCTTCTGCAAATATCAAGGTCCCATCTATCCTGGGCCCGTTTCTGGCCTCCCTGTATCCGTGCCATTGGCCTGTCGGTACCTCGTGGTCTAAATGAATACAGAGCACCCTGGCCAGTGTGGCTCTGTGGATAGAGTGTCAGCTGGTGGACGGAAGGGTCCCGGGTCCTAATCTGGTCAAGGGCAGGTACCTCGGTTGCGGGCTCCATCCCCGGCCCTGGTCGGGGCGCAGGTGGGAGGCAACTGAACGATGTGTCTCTGTCACAGCGATGTTTCTCTCTGTGTCTCTCCCGCTCCCTTCCACTCTCTCTAAAACTCAATGCAAAAATAGCCTCAGGTGAGGATTAACCAACAGTAATGCTTAGTTAATTCAGAGTAATAATAGGTCTTGCTCTCGGACTGGACAGTTTTCTCATCTTAGTGATTCTTGACCCTTTGTACTCTCATCTACGTTTTAAAATCAGCTCGTTACCTGCCACCAAAAAGGAAAAGAGAAAAAAACCTGCTAGGGTTTTAATTGGCATCACATTAAATATTTAGGTTAATTGGGGGAGCAGGCCGTCTCTACCGTCCTCGTCATGCATGCAGCTTTAGTGTTTTATTCAAGTTGACCTAGTATCTCTCACAGCATCTTGCCAGCAGAGACCCCGCACAGCTGGTTGGATTCGTCTACAGACTTTGCGTTTTTGAAGATGAGCCACGGTGTCCCGCTGCCTCCCCGAGTGCCCGCACTGAGGTCTGGGCGGCCTTTACACCCCCGGAGTCCGGGACATGTCCGCAGGCCGACGCTCTATCCACTGAGCCGAACCAGTTAGGGCTCGGTACAAATTTAGACATTCAACTCGCGATCGTTGGCTACAATGCGTTTCATAACTTACTGTCATTCAAAGAAAAAGAAAATAAGTCTAAAGGCATGAGGAGATGGCAACCACAATACTCCACAATCTTAACTATCGGACAAAACCAATAAATCTTCTAAGGGCCGCTTGGCCCTGTCAGACCCAACCCATCCACTTTCTTTTACCTAATGTATCATCTGAACCAGGAAGTCACGGTTGGATTCCCAATCAGGGCACATGCCCAGGCTGCAGGCTCAATCCCCAGTCGGGGGCATGCAGGAGGCAGCCGATCAGTGATTCTCTCTCATCATTGATGTTTTTCTCTCTCACTCTCCCTTCCTCTCTGAAATCAATAAAAATGTATTTAAAGAACATACTGTATTAATAACTTAACGGGGGTATAGGATCTACCGACGACCTGACTTACCTTTGAAGTAAATGTAATTCACCAGCACCATCACCGTGTCGGGGCTGAGCCCGCTGACCAAGTTGTCAATCTTCCCTCGGGTCTCCTTCTTGACGTGGTAGTTGATCAGCTGGGCGGTGCCCTCGGAGTCCAGGAAGTCGGCGGGGAACAGGCTGGCCCCATAGAAGGCGGCCGTGTCATTCAGGAACCGCGGCCGGAGCGTCAGGTCCTGGCTCAGGAAGAGGGCGCTGCCCATGCGTGTCTCCAGCTTGTCGTGGGGGCGGTTGAGCGTGTGCAGCAGGTGCTGGAAGCCCTGGTGGATGTCCGGCTCCGACGTGTCTGTGAGGTTGAAGGCCAGGCCCTGCAGGATCTGGGCCCACGTGTCCTCGCGGGCCCCCAGGGCCAGCATGGCGTAGGCGGCCGAGATGCTCAGCGGGGAGAAGAAGATGTTGCTCCCGGGGTTGAGGGAAGCTACGAGGTGGTAGAAGTTGAAGGCGAAGGCTGCGTTGCTCGGGGCGATCTGGAGGCTGGGGGAGACCTCCTCAGCGTCCGGACCCTTCTGCGGGCCGTCGGCTTGACCTCGGCCGCCGTGGGAAAGGGCCAGCAGTCCCAGCAGGACGAGGAGCAGGCGGTCTGCACGCTGCATCTTCTGCAGTTTCAGGTCTGCAGGAGGAAAGAGGGCATCCAGGACTGAGACCCAACCCCACTGAGAAGTCAGCCAGGGCAGGTGGGCGTAAGACAGCCCTGGCTGGTACGGCTCAGTGGATAGAGCGTGGGTCCGTGGGCTGAGGGGTCCCGGGTTCGATTCCCATCAAGGGCACATGCCCTGGTTGCGGGCACATCCCCAGAAGGGGGTGTGCAGGAGGCAGCTGATCGATGCTTCTCTCTCATCGATGTTTCTAACTCTCTATCCCTCTCCCTTCCTCTCTGTAAAAAATCAATAAAATATATTTAAAAAAAAAATAAAAAAAATAATGTCCTTCTGACTTCTCAGCCATGTACTGCTTTTGTATCTGCATTGTCAGTCCTTGTGTTCTCAGCGCCTGGCGGGACGGAAGTGGCAGCGGCCCCCTCGCTGGCCTGGCCGCCCTCGGCTTCCTCGCAGCCGCGGGAGCGTCACTTCCGATCACAGGTCTCCCAGCTGCCCCCGCCAGCACCTCACCCCACGGGGCCTCCTCGCAGCCCATCACACTCCTCCCGGCCCCGACCCGCAAACACGGCTCCGCGGCCTGACGGGGTGACCCAGCGTGGCCCTCGGCAGGACCCCCCCAAACATCGGGATCAGGAGCCAAGAGAACTGGCCCCTGCGTGCAGCCCGGGAGGCTGCCTGGAGTGTGGGCAGGAGCCCCCACCGTGAGGGCCGGTGCACAGGGGGAGGCTTCCCAGCCTCCGGCTCTGCCCTCCCCCCGCCCCCCCCCCCCCCCGCCTTCCCGGGACTCCTCAGCTCCGGCTGTAGACAGAGAGGGGCGATGCCCACAGGACGTGTCTTCACAGGCGGTTACCCCGAATTCCTCACGGGCAGTCCTGGTGGTGGTCACAGCCCCGACGTGTGACTTCTTTCGTGCAAGGCTGACCGCTCCTCGGCCGCCCGCCGCGGTCTCTGGGCCTCTGAGAGCCTCTCAGACCCTCCTGCGAAGGCGAGACCCCCCCCCCACACACAACCCTCCTCAACTCCACAGGCACCCAAGGGGCTGTGAGCTCCACTCCCCCAGTTTTCTGTCTGCCGAGAGCTCGCGTTCCGGTTTGACTCAAATACATTCTAAAAACGCTTATAAAATGTTCCTGCAGGCCTGTGCGCTCTCACATCCGCGGCGCTGAGAGCGAGTCCCGGGCCCGTCCTCCCTCCCTCCCTCTCCCTCTGTCCATCCGTCCGTCCGTCCCATCCGTCCGTCCGTCCGTCCGGGCTGGCCGCAGGGGTTACCTGCCGCTGTCAGCTCTGCCTGTCTCTGCCCTGTCCCGCTCCAGAGCAGTGCGGCTGGTGCATCCCCCGGAGACTAAAGAAGCTCCTAGCACCGCCACCCCCGCTCCCCCCCCCCCTCCTGCCCCCCCAATGAGCTAATTATTAATCAGTAGACGGAGAGTCGGCCTGGAGTCCTGACAGGGAAACCTCACTGAGGTGGCCCCCCTCCCCCCCTCTCCCCCCTCTCCCCCCCCTCCCCCCACCCCTTCCCGGGGAGATGCCAGGAGGGCTGGCCCTTCCTGACCGCTGTGCCAACAGGTGTGCTGGTCCTGAGGCTCAGGGGAGCCCTGTGGGTCCCCCCCTCGGGGTTTGTCCCCCTCCCCCCACTTTCTCCTCCTTTCCCTGCAGAATAGGAGAGAGATCGGACTGGCAGCAGCTTTTTGCGAAGAAAGCCGTTTCCAGGGGGACGTGGGGGGACGTGGGGGGACGTGGGGGGACGTGGGGGGACAGCGGGCCTTGTGCCTGGGAAGCTGGGCTCTGAGCCGGCGGGGCGGGACCCCGGAGCCTCCCGGGCCTCTGGCCGCAGTTCCGGGCTCTGATGTCCGAGAGCCTCCCAGCTGCCCGTTGGAGGCGCTGAGACGGGACCCATGGGATGCCACCGCTGGCCCTGGAGGACAGCGCACCCCAGGGTCCCGGGGCCAGGCCCTCCCGGCCGAGACCAATTGCACGTCCCCTTCACGGAGCTCGACACGCTCACTCTCCCCAGCCCTCCGTGAGCTCCGCTCCCTCGGCCGATGCCGAGGCCGATGCCAGGGCAGCTGGACGCTCTCCAGCCCTTGGGGGAAGGAGGGGAGCGAGCAGCCCTCAACGCCACCGCGGTTGTGAATGAGATGCCGTGGCCCTCCACTCCCCCGTGGACTTTTCTGAACGGCCTTCGGGTCCTGAACTCGAGTGAAATAGCACCGCTGAGCAGCAAGGCGGCTGGGAGCCAACAGGGCAGAGGGCAGGGTGTAGGGAAGGTCCAGCTCAGGCCTGGACCCAGCTGGCCTGGACCCGAAGCGCAGACCTGCGGTTGGGCTCAAAGAAGTTCAAGGTGTGGATGAAAACAGGGTTCTCTGGGAAGTAGCCTCGGGCGACCGTGACTTCCCGCCCCGCCAGAGGGAGGTGGGCAGTCACAGCCAACACATCCCTTCTTCAGCGAGAGGAGGGTCTGCCTCGGGGAGGGCCCCCCCCTCCCTGGCGTCCAGGGCAGGCCTTTGAATGACTCTTCCCCACCCCCCCGCCCCCCTCCTTTGACCTGTCTCAAAAGAGCGCATAAGCTTAACTGCCCTGCCTGGCTTCCTCCCACTCTCCGCCCCCTAACCCGCCGCCCCCCCGCCCCCCCTAACCCCCCCCGCCCCCCCGCCCCCCACCCCTAACCCCCCGCCCCCCCCGCCCCCCAACCCCCCGCCCCCCCACCCCCCGCCGCCCCCCCGCCCCCCCACCTCCCCCCCCCGCCTGTCACCACATTGCTTCCAGGCGTATCCTCTGTTTGACTCAAATTTTTTAAAAAATATCTCTTTATTGATTTCAGAGAGGGAGAGATAGAAACACCCATGATGAGAGAGAATCATGGGCCTGCTGCCTCCTGCACGCCCCACACCAGGGATTGAGCCCTCAATCCAGGCAGGTGCCCTGACCGGGAATCGAACCTCCTGGTTCATAGGTCAATGCTCAGTCACTGAGCCACACCGGCCGGGCTGACTCTAATTTTTATACAAATTCTCTTCGGGTTTGGACATTCCTCTGTCAACAAAGGGCATGTCCAGGTTCCAGGGCAAGACTGGGACTTGATGTACCAGACGAGCCCCTCCTCCCTCCCCCTCTCTCTCCCTCACACACACCACCCCCCCCCCCACGAACACCCACACACACACACACACACACACACACATATTCACATACACATACATACACACACACACATACACACAGAGAGACAGAGACACACACATACACACACACACACACACACACATACACACAGAGAGACACACACATACACACACATACACACACACATGAACACCCACACACATACACCCCCCCACACACATACACACACACACACACATACACACACCCACACACCCACACCCACATACACACACACATGAACACCCACACACATACATACCCACACCCACACACACATACACCCACACACACACACACATCCACACATACACACACACACATACACCCACACATACACACACACCACACACACACATATACACACACACCACACACACACATATATACACACACATTCACACACACATACACACATACACACACATACACGCCCCCACACACATATACACACACATACACACACACATACACACACACATACACACACATACACCCCCCACACACATACACCCCACACACACACACCACACACACACACACACACATACACCCACACATACACACATACACACACACACACACGCACACACACGCACACACACGAGGGGTATATCCTTATCCCATTTACAGATGAGAAAACTAATCTGTTAGCTCAGATTCTCAGTCGGGACTCGCACCCCAGACAAGTCTTTCTCTGCACGACAAGCCCACCCCCACTCGAACGTGGCTCCAGTCTGTTCCCGCTGCTCCCGCGAGGCTCAGGCTGATGCAACACCCCCAGATCAGCGTGTGCTCGGTGGCCGCTGGAAGGACAGGTGCCCGACCCACCTGCTGTGAGTTCACAGCCACTGCCCTTTGGTTCCTGGCGCTGGCCCCCGAGGCGCCCTGGACGGAGGCGGAGCTTTGGCGTCAGACAGGACCTGCCACCGCTGAGCTGTGTGGCCTCGGGAGAGTTGCTGCACCTCTCTGACCCTCACGTTCTCCATCAGTCAGATTAGGGGGACTTCTAACTGGAAGGGCTGGTCTGAAGGGGTGGGCGGCGTCCTCGGAGTGCCTGGCTGTACGTCAGGCTCCACAGGGGCTTCCTTCTCCCCCCTCCCCCGCCCCCCGCCCCCACACACACACTTGCTGCTGTGCTGGAGGCAAGACTCAGGGTTCACGCTGCCAGGCCCACCACTGCATGAGCTACCGACTGGCTTCAGCGTCCTCACCGGTGAGCGGCGGCTAATAATTGTCCCTACATCTCATGGCTGCCGCGAGGGGCCAGGGAATTCGCGTCCACAGAGCGTTGGACTGAGGGCTGCCCCAGGAGGTGCAGTGCGGATGTGAGTGATTGTACTGTCGCATGCGGACGCTGTCCACCATCCCTCACCCAACGCGTGCAGCTCTGGCCCCGCCAGCGTCTCCAGCTGCTTCGCACTGTGGTCCCCATAGAGGCTCACGGAAGCTCTGCAGCTCCCTGCTGCGTGCACACTGTCCAGTGGCAGGTCTGAGGCCCAGGGACCCCGTGATGAGAAGATGGCCGTGACCTTCAGCTCTGCGAAGGGAGTCAGGGCCCGGGGGTGTGGAGGGAGGGGCTGATGGCCATCAGCGGGGCAGACTGGGCTCAGCCCCAGCTCGGGCTCTCTCCCGCCCAGCACTGGCCGCTCCTTAGCCTCGGCCGCTGGGAGGGCTCACGGAGGATGAAGACCTGGCAGGTCCCATCCTGAATGCCACACGTTTCTCGTTCATCGTCTGTGAGGCCCAAGCAGGCACCAAACCTTGGGGAACAGCGTTTCATTCATGGTCCTCCCTGTGCCCTCCCCGCCCCCCGCCCCCCAGAACAAGCCGGTGTGGGGTCTGTTGAAAAAGAGTAACTACAGCAATACAGCTCCTGTGTGCTGCGTGTCGCCACGTGCGGTCTTGTATTTGGTGATTTAATCGCCTTATCTCGCCCCGGGAGCAGAGAGGCCTGCTTAGATCTTGCTGAGGTCACGCAGCCAGGAAGCGGCAGAGGCTGGGATTTCAGCCCGGGAGTCTCTGGTTCCGAAGTCTAAGGTCAGCGCCTCCGTTCTGACTGTTATTGTTAGAAAGGGGGCGATCTGACCTCAGCCTATTGGTCAGAGGCCGCCACAACCCACATTTCCCCCCAAAGGGGTGGGCTGTGCCCTTTGCCCAAGAGCAACATTCCTCACCATGTGGTCCTGGGTCCTTCATAAGCGGGTCCTTCCTCACAGCGGACAATCAGATTTCCCCCCAAGCTTCTTCAACCAGAATCACGGGGTGACGTAGGGTGGGTCCTGGAATCTGAGCTTTAATGAGACCCCCAAAGGTGTCTCGAGAAGTCACCCCTTTCGCAGAGCAAGCGCTTTGTGGGGCTTGGCCCTGCAGTTTTCCATGTCACCAGCAGAGGGCGCGCCGCCGCTGCTTATCCGCACAGGCATCTCCCACGCTGACCTGTGTTCCTCACACCTTGGCCCAGAGACTTGGGTGCCGGAGGTGGTCGTGTGCTTGGGAGAGCACCCTGGCTGTCTGCTGCCCGCCCGGGGAGGGTGTAAAGTGGCGCACACAGAGAGGGAGGCGAGGAATTCTGTGCCTGTTTGTTCATGACGTGTCTGGGCGTGGGCGCAGTTTCCCAGAGCAGCAGACTGCGGGGCAGAGCGGACGGCCGCGGAGTTAGCATCTCAGGCACTTCCTCCTGCCAGGAGGAGGCGGAGCCGTGCGCTTTCCCTTGGGGAACCTGCCCCGAGGCAGCCTGAGGGGTTCTTCCAGCTCTGTACCCCCCGCCTTGCGAGCCTAACACAGGGCCCGGCACAGAGACTGTCAAGAAGGAGTCAATGGCCCCAGAGGGTTAGCTCAGTGGATAGAGTGTTGGCCTGCGGACTGAAGGGTCCCGGGTTCAATTCTGGTCAAGGGCACATGCCCAGGTTGTGGGCTCCATCCCAGCAGGGGGTCGTGCAGGAGGCAGTCGATCAACAATTCTCTCTCATCGGTGATGTTTCTATCCCTCTCTCCCTCTCCCTTCCTCTCTGAAATCAATACAAATTTTAAAACAAGAAAAATGAATGAAGGAATGGGAGTGGAGGGCCGCCAAGGGAGGGAATTCCATTTCCTATCCCTGTCCCTCGGAGCCCTCTCCTATTTCAGCCACCTGCCTGTCCAAGGCTACCCGGTACCTTCGGGACTTTTATTCCCACTCGGGGATGGATGACCAAGAGCAGGTCAAAGCTGACGGCTCTGAAAATTAAGATGCCCTTTAATGTTAAGAGAAAAAAGGGAACATAACAGAACTTTTTCTATCGGCCACATCACAATTACAATTAAATACTTGTTAAGATAAGGATTTGTATAATTTCTGCACTGACACCACCACCATCACCATGACCACCATCACCATCACTACTATCACCACCACCATCACTATCAACACCATTACCATCACCATCACCACGACCACCACCATTACCAACACCACCATCAACATCACCACTACTACCATTACCACCACCATCATCACATTACATCATCATCGCCATTACCATCACCAGCACCATCACCACCATCACCAGCATCACCAGCACCATCACCACCGCCATCACCAGCATCACCAGCACCATCACCACCATCACCAGCATCACCAGCACCATCACCACCACTATGGCCGGGCACAGAGACCGTCAAGAAGGAGTCTGTGGCCTTAGCCAGTTTGCTCAGTGGTTAGAGTGTTGGCCTGTGGACTGAAGGGTCCCGGGTTCAATTCCGGTCAAGGGCACATGCCCAGGCTGTGGGCTCCATCCCAGCAGGGGGTGTGCAGGAGGCAGCTGACGTGGCGAGGTTAACGCTCCCGCCCAGACACCACAGCTAATAGGTCCCACCAGAGCGGGAACCAGGCCGGTCCGGGGCGTCCGACACTCCTGTGCGGTGCTCGCTGGTCAAGGCCTCCTGCGCCCCCTTCTCTCCGGCGCTTAGAGGTGACGGCAGTGCCATCGAGCGCCTGTGCCCGCTCCCTGAGATCGCCAGGCGCCCCGGGAGTTTGCTGAGCTCACCTGCCCGTCACTGTCCCCCCAGCAGCCACGAGGCTTAGACCCACCTGGGGCTTCATTCCCACCCGTCCCACCGCTGCCGCTCACCGGAACCGTCTCAGGGGATGCGGGGCCACACGGTCACACACTGCGAGGCCCCTGAAGACTTAGGGTGGCCCCAGGTCCTCACCGCCCAGCTGAGGTCCCGCGGCATCTGAAGGCCGGCTCCCAGCACCGGCACCTGCTCTCCTTCCCCTGAAACTGGCAGGCGCCGCGCCAGAATCAGCCAGAATCAGCCAGAATCAGCCAGAATCAGCCACGGCCTGAACGCTGGGCTTTCTTCTCAGGTCTGGGGACCCACTCAGCCTGGGGAGAAAGGCAAAGCTCCCGAGATGGGGGAGGGGGGGCAGGGGGGGCAGGGTTAGGGGGCAGGGCAGAATCAATCCGTGTGTGCAAAAGGCAACAACCACTTACACACAGGAAGTAGGCAGCTAGGCATGTGGAAGCTGGGACAGGGATGGGCAGGGACTCCCAGGGTCGGCGACACGAGGCTGTAGCTCATGTCCTCCACGCCCACTGGTGGGTCCCAATGCCCAGGACACAGTCGGTGCCCAATCCTGTCTGCGAATGAGTGGAGTGGAGCTGACGCAGGGCTAACGAGAAAGCTGGGTGGCCCTGGAGGAGGAGCGGTGGGAGCTGCGCCAGCTCTGAGACAGCAGGTGAGCGATGAGGCATGAGCCTGCCGAGCACACCGGGTCCTCCGTGCTTCCTGCATCGCAGGTGCCGCCTGGGGTGCTGACGGTTAGCATCGCCCCTGCTCTGATGCCCGCGCCGCGGAGGGATACACACACACACACACACACACACACACACACACACGCTGGGCGCTGGGGCACCTCATCTGGTCAGTCTCCTTCCTCGTCAGGCCCTTGGCCTGTCTCCAGCCACCAGCTGCCACCACCTCGGAAGCCCCTTGGCCTCCCACGTTCCTCGGGCCCCTGGATGCCGGCCCCTCGCTGGACACCCACATGGACACACATCTCCCACAGCCCAGCCCAGCCCAACCCTGCCCAAAGCAAGCTTCCGAGCTGCCTCCCAGGCCCGCCCAGGCCCCAGCACCCTGCACTGAGTTCTGGACATTGCTCTCCCACCGCCACCAGCATAGCTGACAGGTGAGTCACAGGCACCCGCAGCCGGCCCAGAGGGCCTGCCTGGTGGCTCTGGCATCCAGCTCTGCCCACATGCCGATGAGACGGCTCCTGCCCAGCCTGGCACGGCCACGGCCACCAGAGTGTGCCAGGCAGGAGACAGCTGTGACTGGGAGGCCGGCCGGGTGGGGTGGGGCGGTGGGGACAGAGCTGCCTTCCATGGAAATGCTCTGCCTTCTGTGGCTCCACCCCATTGCCAGTGTCATCAGAAAATAATAATTAAAGCGCTGTGCAACGATGACAGCGACGGTGATAAAACAATTAGAGCAGCTCCTGTGCGGGGCCATGTGCCGGGGCCAGTGCCAGGCCTTGGCACGCAGACTCTCCCAGCCTTTCAACAGCGCAGAGGTGGGCACGATCGCGCCCATTTCACAGGCGGACAAGTGGAGGCGTGGGGACGTGATGAGAACTGGGGTGGCACCAGGCAGGAGCCTTCAAGGGGCCAGCAGGACAATGCGCTGGTCACTGAGGAGGGGATCATCTCTGGTCTCGGCAGCCACACGCAGGGCGGATGGAGTCCCCCGTCACGCTGCTCTGGGCTTCCTGGGCCGATGGGAGGACGCTGGCGGTTGCGTGGTGCGAAGGTTTTAATCCTTATACCACACAGACTTCGAGCCAATCACATTGTGATTTTTTAAAAAAAATTCACCCCTAAAAGGAAGAGCCTGAAAGCTGCTGGCCTGGCCGCAGGGACCTGCAAAATCACAAGGTCATGGACCAGCCTGCACCGGGGGGCGGCGCCCAGCAACCCCTCGGGCTCTCGTTCCGGGCCCCTCCCGGCGATTTCTCAAGCATTTCCCCACTTGGTGGATGAGGAGACGACGGTCCTGGGAGATGAAGCACGGGGGAGGGTGAGCCGCTGGGAAGGGGCCCCCGCGGCCCCAGCCCCCACCCCTGGCCTTGTCGCCTTCCTGGCTCCGAGGTCCTTCCTCTCATCAGAGTCCCGGTCCCCACTGCTTCTCCCCTGGCCCTTAAAGGCATCTGATGCCCGTCACGTACGTCTGAGTGTGAGTCTCATCAACACATCCTCTCTCCGAAGTGACTGCCTGGGTGGCAGAGACCGTCCCGTGAAAGGGCATCCGGTGCGAGGAGGCAGGCGGTGGCCGCTCCATGCCCCGCTGTAGGAAGGACGGGCACAGTGCACACGGGCCCTCCAACCACTCGCCATCGTGTCCTGCAGGAGTGCTGGGTCCGAGGCTGGCCGGAGGGAACTCCCCGCCCACAGTCCTGGTGGGCCTGCAGGGGAGCCGGTGTCACCCCGCTTCCTGCTTCAGCGGCTGGCAGCTGGGCCCGGGCCTGTTGGGGTCGCTGGGGCCACCCCTGGGGAATGGCTGCACCGTCTCGGTGTTCTCTCAGCACTTCTTCCCGCACGGCTCGGCCCCCCGCCCTGGGCTTGACCCCTTCCGGGGCCTGAGGTAGACGGGCAGCCATGCTGCTCCCTGGTCCCTGGGCACCATCCACAGGACGCAGCCCGATACTCAGGGGGCGGCTTTCCCTGCGCAGCGGGTTAGCTGCAGACCGACCAGCCCCTACAGCAGCGGTTCTCAACCTTCCTAATGCCGCGACCCTTTAATACAGTTCCTCATGTTGTGGTGGCCCCCAGCCATAAAACTATTTTCGTTGCTACTTCATAACTATAATTTTGCTACTGTTATGAATCGTCATGTAAATATCGATATGCAGGATGTATTTTCGTTGTTACAAATTGAACATAATGAAAGCATAGTGATAAATCACAAAAACAATATGTAATGATATATGTGTTTTCCGATGGTCTTAGGCAACCCCTGTGAAAGGGTCGTTCGACCCCCAAAGGGGTCGTGACCCACAGGTTGAGAACCGCTGCCCTACAGGCTATTCTTGTGGTCGGCTGGCTGTTTATGGCGCCTATTGCACTTGCTGGGAAGGAATTGCCCAGCCCGGGCCCCACACGCTCTCTAGATGCCGGGGGTAAAACGATGAACCGGAGCAACCTGGGTGAGCAGAACCAGCATCTCATGTTTGCTGTCAACAGCACCATTGTCACCAATGGTTCCTCATCTGCCACCTTCACATGGCCCGTGGCAGCTGACAGCACCGCTAAGGACTTGGTGACCCTCTGAACCCACTGAACAGAGGGAAACCGAAGCACAGAGAGGTCTGTGGCCTGTGGGAGGCGGCCCAGCTTGCCCAGGTCTGTGGCTTCAGGACCTGGGTCTCACCTCGGCATCACCACAGCCTCTGAGGTTGGACGGGGGCAGGGGCGGGTGGGGGAGCAGGTGCTGCTTTGTTTGGAGGCCTTGACTTGATGCAATGTGCACCTCTGACAGGTACCGGTAGCCTGAGGCACCCGTCCCACAGCCGCGGCCCGTCCTGTCTGCCCTCCTTCTGTCCCCTGGCCCGTGTACCCACCGCTCAGGCCCTGCCGCAGGAGGAAGGAGGGCATGACAGGACGCGGAGAGGCTGGGGTCGGGCCAGGTGGGACCCTCTGCTTCTCTGCCTTCCTCATCTTCCCGCCCACCGAGGGTCCGACACCTGGTAGGGTCCTTCTTGCTCCTGCGGGTCCAGGCGGGTGGGAGATGTGCGGTTACATGTGCAGAGGAGCCCACGGAGGCTCAGCGAGGAGCCGGGGACAGGAACCGGCCACGAGGAGCCTGCGGTGTGAAGCCTGCGGTCCCACCTGGCGGGCTGTGCGCACCTGGGAGGAGGAGATTCCTGGGCCACCTTTCACCGGGGCGCACCCCCCAGCCTCCTGTGGCCTGGGGAGGGCCACCCTTTCTCCAGCTGCAACTGTGCTGGGGCCACTGGAATGAAGCAGGGAAGCCTCAAACTTCACTAGAAAGACAGGCACCACCCACTCCAGGAAGCCTTCCTGGCTTTCCTGGGAGGCTGAGAAGCACCTCCCCTCTGGGAAGCCCAAGGCTCTGGCTCCGGCGTCCGTCCCTGGCCCGGCCTGTGCGCACAGGAAGGAGGGCTGGGGGGCCTTCTCCCGCTCGGCACCTGGCTGGCTGCGGCCACCTTGGACACCCCGTCTGTGTGTCGGCCCAAACTCTGCCAGCCGGGGACAGGCAGGAGGCGGCTTTGGAAGAAGGCAGGTGAGCGGCACAGCAACGGCTCAGCCTCCTCCTCCCGTGGCCGCGTGGAACCCCCGGACCGGAGGAGCAGGCGACCCATCTGGAGGCGCCGCAGGCCGCAGGGGGCTCCCCGCGAGCTCTGGGCAGGAGCCAGCTGCCCGTTTCTCCCTCCACGCGACGCCAGGCTCTGCTCCCTCTCCCTCACAGCATGGCCTCCTTCTGAGGAGGTGCATCCACTCAAAACAGGCAGCTCCACGCACTGCCCACGCCCGGCCCCTGCTTCCTGCCTGTACAGTGGGAGCTGAGAGTTCCTCCTCGCAGACCGAGAATGACGACGCGAGTGCTCGTGTGGGTGTGGGTGTGTGTGCGCGTGTGATTGTGCATGTGCGTGTGCGTGTGTGTGTGCGCGTGCATGTTTGTGTGCGCGTGCATGTGTGTGTGCGCGCCGTGTGTGTGCATGTGCGCGTGTGATTGTGCATGTGCGTGTGTGTGCGCGCGTGTGTGTGCATGTGCGTGTGTGTGCGTGCATGTGCGTGTGTGTGCGCGCGTGTGTGTGCGTGTGTGTGCGTGCATGTGCATGTGTGTGCGTGCATGTGTGTGTGTGCATGTGTGTGTGTGTGCATGTGCGCGTGTGTGTGCGCACACGGCTGAAGTCAAAGGGTGGCCTTACCCAGGAGAACCACACACACTACACTGGGGACACTTTTTACAACTTGCGGTTGTCCTCCCGTCACGACTTGGCTGAACCCCCGGCTCCTGTCCCCTCCGCTCTCCCGCGGCCACACGGCCGAGTCCTGGCCGGAGCGGCATTCGGCGGACGTGGTCTGGATCGTCTCAGGTGGAGTGAGTCACAGCGTGACTTCCGAGCGCTTGGCCCTCTGGGGCCACCTTAGGCCCAACCACCCCCGTCCCCAGTGAGCCAGCGGGTGACCCGAGACTCGGGGCGAGGGATGGCTTCCCTGGTCCCCTGGTGCATTGTGGGTCACCTACGTCGGGACCCCAGAACACAGGCCCAGGCCGTGTGTTCCAGACCTGAGCTCAGGGAGGGCTGGGGGGTGCCTGCTCCCAGCCTGCACCTGGGCAGTGGGCGTGGGCCCCATGGACATCTATGTGTGTGGCTGGTACCCTACAGGGGGGCAGGGCCCCAACACCCCCTCCTCTCTTGCCCCAGGGAAGGGGTCTGGGGGAGATTCTACCCAAAGACATCACAGATATCGAGCTGCGGAAGCAGGGACGGAAGGCAGCGGGTCACCCTGATTCTGGGCAGCATGCCCCCCACTTTCTCTCTGAGCTTGACTTGGAGCCAAGTAGAGGGATGGGCAGAGCTCGGCATGAGCCTGGCGCAGTGCGGTGGGGGTGGGGGTGGGGGTGGGGAGGGAAGCAGGCCCGAGCTTGTCCGGCTGAGGAGGGAACTCCCAGACACCCTGCGCTCTGGAGGGACCAGGCCGACCCTGGAAAGGGTGGAGGTGGGGGGGCCGGCCCGGCAGATTCTAGGCAGAAGCCTGCCAAGTTTGCAGATGGGGCTGGTGGGCGGGGAGACTAGGGGACCCCACTTGTAAACTGGGGCTGCAGGAGGAACTGGACAGAAAAGGGCCAGGAGGCTGGGAGCAGCAAGGCCTGGGGAAGGCCAAAGAAGGCTCACCCACCGAGGGGGCAGGAGGGGCAGGAGGCCAATCCAAGGAGAGAGTGTGTGTGTGCGCACATTCATGCGTGTCTGTGTGTGTGTGTGGTGTGCGCGCGCGTGCGTGTGTGGTCTGTGTGTGTTCATGTGTTTTAGGGGAGATAACCAAGGCCCAGGCGCCCACCCACAAAAACACCCTGCCCCCTCCCCCGGGCCTGGTTGTAGGGCTGGCCCCAGTCTGGGCAGGGCTCCAGAGGTCACTGTACGAAGACGGTGGCCACCGATTCCGTGTATGGCTTCCAGGGCTGTCCACAGAACAGGGATTAGGAACCAGAGGCCAGATTCTTGATTCCTGGGTCTGCTAGTTATCTGGCTATAGGAGCCTCAGTTTTCCCATATGTAGAATGGGTCTAACAGCTCGGTGTGGAAAATACGTACTATGTGTCCATATATGTCCCTAGTAATAGTGTGTCTAGAAGCGCTTTGTCCGGCAGAGGCGAGGGGGAAGAAGGAAACAAGATAGGGAGTGAGATGAGAGGCAAGGCAAAGGGCTGGCCGCCTGCTTCCCACACCTCCACCTGCCCGTGAGGAGCGCCCGAGGGCATCGCCGACCAGCGGGAGCTCTCGGGTAAGGACAGGAGCCGCCATCGCACACACGTGTACGCTAGTAATTGGCCCTCGTTCTATCTGTGCTGAGTTTTAATACATTAGATCACAACATACCCGTTGTTCTATCCGTTATTATTTTTCTGGCTTTTGCATGTTTCATGCGTATGAAGTTCTTGCTTACTCTAATATGGTAAAACGGCACCCCTCCAATATTTTGTTTTAATTTTTTAAAATTTAAATAGTTAACATTTTCTTTTCAAAATCACTTTCTTTCCCGATAACATTTATAGACTTGTTTGCCTTTCCTCCGTGGCTTTGGCGTGCCATCTTGGATGCAGTGACTTTTTGTTACTTGGAAAATGCGTTCTGCAGTCTGTATGACTTACACTTCTATTTCTCGTTTTCTCTCACTTGCTTAGAATTTTGTGTGGAAAGACTTTCGACCTTTTTTTTACTGAACCCTCTTTGGGGGCCTCAGGTATCGTTGGCGCTGAGTGGGACTGATTTAATGAGTAAGGCTGTGTTTGCGTTAACTCCGCCTCTGCCTTATCCTTGGAGGCCCAGTTTCATTTGCTCTAATGGGCCCCTCAGTGACTCCCATCGCTGGCCACGGGCTCTGGGGCTGCCTGTCACGAGCACTAACAGAGTTGTGGGGTCACCTTGGAAATGGAAATTGCCACCTGGGTGGTGGCCGAAACCTTTTTTCCTTTTCATTTACTGTCAATAGGCATTCGAGTCGTTTCCACTTGGGGTGATCACATAGAGCTGCTGTGGACACCCCAGTGCCTGTCTTTTGTGAACCCCCCAGCACACATTTCTGGGTACATTCCGGGGTACGATGCAGAGGTCAAAGGGTAAGCAGAGGTTTCGCTCTCATGGGTCCTGCCAAGAACTCCCGTGTGTGCGCCAGCTGCACGCCCACCAGCCGCGTGTGCGAGTTCCACTGGCCCCACCCCTGGGAACTGTCGGCCCTTTTTAATGAGAGCTATTCTGTCACCGGGGAAGCGAAAAACCACAATGAGACACCACCTCACACCTGTGAGAATGGCTGTTCCCCAAAAGACAACACACAACAGGTGCTGGCGAGGACGGGGAGAAAAGGAGCCTTGTGCATGCAGGGGGGAATGCGGATTGGCACAGCCACTGCGGACAGCAGGGTGGAGGTGCCTGAGGAAACTAAGAATAGAAGGGCCATTCAACCCCGCAATTCCGATTCTGGGTATCCATCCAAAGAAAGCAGAACCAACAATGCCCCTTATGTCCACTGCAGCATCGTTTACAAGAGCCAAAATACGGAGGCGACCTGGGTGTCCCTCAGGGGCGGGCGGATAAAGACGAGGTGCAGACGCACAACGGAATATTACTCAGCCACAGAAAGGCCGAATCTTGCCATTTGTGACAACATAGATGGCCCGAGAGGGTATTGTTCGAAGTGAAAGAAGTCAGAGAGAGACAAATGCATAGGACTTCACTTACATCTGGGCTAAAACCCCAAACAAATGAACAAACAGAAAGAAACAAATGAACTCATAGATACAGAGAACAAACTGACGGTTGCCAGAGGGGAGGGGGCGGGGAGATGGACAGAAAAGGGGGGGGGATTAAGGGGTACAAACTTCCAGTTAAAAATAACCCTGAGGACGTAATGACCAGCATAAGGAGCAGAGTCAATCACACCGACACCGTTGTAACCAGCTGGTGATTAATAACAGGAAAGGAGCAGAGGGGGAGCCAGCCATGATGGGCTGCTTCACCAGGAAGCTGCAGCTTTGCACCCTCCAGGGGTCCAGCCAAGGGGAGACAGACGCGTGCCCAGTAAAGGTGGGGCGACACAGGGAAGGTGCGTGCTGCCAGTCACACCTGAGAACAAAGGCCACTGGCCAGCGTGCATGTGGCCACTGCAAGGGCCAGGTATTTCTTTAATCCCCCAAATATAATCTGGACAAAGAACTTCGCTCTCTTGTGCCCTGGCTGCTCTTGGGACTTGGGGACGTGTGTGACCCTGGGCTGGTGGGGCTCCTGTGAGGCCGCCCACACCACATGGCCCACAGCCATGCCGACCCCACATGCAATAGACCGATGGGCTGCAACTAGCCCCGTGCTGGGGCCCAGCCATTGTCAACTGTAACTAAAAATCGATTTTAAAAATCAACAAATGTGCCCGACAGGGTGGCACCCATGGCTTCTGTGAAGGGACCTCCTGCAGATACGTGGCGGCTTTTCGGCCTGGCATACCCTGAGGGCCTGGGCAGTTTCAGGGTGTTCTTGCAGTGAGCGCGGAGAGCTGAACCTCTGGACTTGCATGACGTTGTGGGGGTTTCTGGGTCAAGTGAAAAGCGAACCCCTCTCAGAGGTCACCTCTGGCTGCTCTCGGGAAGAGAGCGATTTGCTTACATCTGGACTAAATGTTCAACATCAGCACCGCCCCTTCTCACACACCTTCCCAGCACCCTCTGCGCCTGGCCTCTGCATCCTCCTAGGGGGCTGTGGATGCACAGTTCTCAATGAGGCTCGATGATCAGTTCTCGCGGTTAGGACTCTGTGTGCTGCTTAAGAAGTCTTTGCCGATCTCGAGGCCATGGAGGTATTCTACTATTTTTTCTTCCAGAAGCTTTATGGATTTGATCATGTGAGTTTTGAGGCCAAAAAAAAATCATTGAATATCAGCAGTTTCATATGGTTCATTCTCATACCTCCCACATGTGGGCCTGTGGTTTCTTCACTTTTGTGTGTGGAGCGAGCGGGGGTTAAGGTTCCCTTCCCCCCAGTGGACGCCCGTGTTTCCTGCACATTGGAGAGGCCGCCTTGGCCCGCTGGACGCAGGGTGCTCAGCCCCGGCAGGCGGCTCTTCTTGGGTGGGTTGTCCCGGGTCCTAGTCTGTTCCCGGATCAATGTATCTATTTCTATGCAGATGCCTCCTGGTCTCCATGGCCACAGCCTAGGAAATTCTCCGCATCCGGTGGTGCAAGGGAGCCAAGGCTTGGGGGGGCGGGGGGACTGCCTGCTTGAGAGCAGATATTCTCAACCCAGGACGCTCATCTGCCCTCAGGAGCGGCTCCCACAAACGCCCGTCCCAGCCTTTGCCCTGGGCCAGCTGCACAGACGCTCTGCAGGGCGTGCAGGAAATGGGGGGCGGGGCGGGGTCAAGCTCCCAGATGGTCCTAATGTGCTCCCCCGGCTGAGAAGCTGCGTAAGAGGTAGGGGAGCCCCCTTTTCAGAGGAGCCTGAAGCTCACCAGCATCCTGTCTGATGGGTCTTGCGCTCTCTTCACCTGCAGGTGCTCTGCTGTGCTCCTCGTGCCCTCACTGTTTACCTAGAGAACTCCTACTCACCCTTCAGAACCCAGATCGAGTGCCCGCCTGTGAGGCTGTCCCAAACCCTTCAGTGGGATAAGGTGCCTCTTGCATGCCCTTCTCTCCCAGAGACAGCTCTGCCTCCGCCTTTAGCAAACGCAGCCGTGTCTGCGAACTCCCCTGTGCGCCCAGCCACCTGGCTCTGGAGTCAGGACACGGCAACGTCATTCACACGTCCCTCGATCTCTCACCGCCCAGCATCTGGGAGAACCAAAGGCCAGGGTGAAACTGGACGCTCCTGTCACACGCCTACACACGGCCAGGCTGCAGGCATGTCCGTGCCTCTCCCCTGGGGGCCACGGCCCTGTCTGTCAGCTGCCCGCAATGTTCCCGGACCGGAAAATCTCCTTCTCCCTCCAGCCCTCCAGCCCTCCAGGCCCCACTCCACGGGCCTCGGTCCCTTCCAGCTACAGGTGGCCAGGCAGCCTCGGGTCGAGGCTGTGCCCACAATGGGCGCTGGGAGGGACTGGTCCTCCAACCACCTGCTCCCACTGTTCCCCATGTGGGCTCCCCACTGTGGGCTCCCCTGGCTGAGGCGAGACTCGAAGACTCTTGGCCCTGATGGGCGGCGGCTCCAGCCCACCTGCGACACCTTCCTCATGGCCCCTGGGCTCTGGGCCCTGTCTGCGCCCTGGCGTCCCCAGGGCAGCCCCTCCCGCTGAAGCGACCCTCCCGCACAGCTGCCCTGGGAGTGTGCCTGCCACTGAGTGTGCCCGGGACGGGCCACGGGTGTGGCCCACAGACTCGCAGGCCTCACCCAGTCATTAGCAGGCAGGGTTTTCCCCTCCAAACCAGGGCGCAGACCCAGATTCTGGGTCAGCGTCTGCTGGCTGGCTCTCAGCTGCCACCGCCTCGGCTTGTCCTCTGTCAGGGGCGTCTGGCCACGTGCACCCTCAGTGACAGGGGCCCGGCCACTCGGTGCACCGGCCCAGGTGCATTCCGGCGACAGGCCTGCCTCCCTGGGGGAGGGAAGGGGGCAGCTCGGCCTCCTGCGGTGGCTCTCCCTGACGCCTGGGACCCACCGCGGGCTGGTGGGTCTGTGAGCGCAGGCGGGTGCGGTGAGCCTCTCCTTTGGCGGCTTTCCCTGAGTCCATCAGAGACTGCGAGGCTGAGAGGAGGGCGGGGGCTCATCGCGTCCATCCCAGGATCGGGGCATTGGGAAGGTTCTCAGCCCCATCTCAGAGGGCCAAGAGCTCCATTTTACTTCCAATCTTTTAAAAATGGATTCTAAAGTAATACCTGTTCCTTCAAGACAACTTGGAAAACAGAAAGATAGGGGGGGGGGGGGGGGCAACCATAAACCATAGCCCCACTACTCCAGAACAACAAATACGCAATCAGAAACCAACTTGAAATTTTTGAACTTCGATGTGAATTCCTTGTTGTTAATCCTCACCAGGGGATATTTTTCCATTGATTTTTAGAGAGAGCGTAAGAGAGAGAGGGAAAGACAGAGAGAAACATCGACGTGAGAGAAACACATCGACTGGTTGCCTCCCACACTCGCCCTGACCAGGGCCTGGGCTGGGGAGAAGCCTGCAACCGAGGTATGTGCCCTTGGCTGGAATCGAACCCAGGACCCTTTGGTCTACAGTCTGATGCTCTATCCACTGAGCCACACCAGCCAGGGCTGATGCGAATTTTTGATTCCTGTTACTCCTCACGAGACTTTGTATTTAATTGTCTATTCATCTCTTCTGTGTTCTCTTCCCCAGAAGATCCCCAGGTGAGCTAAGGTAATTATTGGGAAATAACAGTCATTGAAAAAAAAAAAAAAAGAATGGACTTCATTAGGGAAGCCACCACCCAGCAGGTGTGGTCTGAATGCCAGTCTGCCTGGGGAGCGAGAAGTCCCGGAGGTGAGTGGCCATTGCTCCCAGCTCCATCCCTGCCCATCCCGTGCAGGCACGGGCCTCCGTCTGCTGCTCCAGAGGCCATGGACTTGTAGGGAGGAGAGCCAGCGACGCGGACCCATCGGGCTGGCTCCGGGCCGTCTCCAGAACGCACTGTGAGTCTGCCTTCCCTCTGAAGAGGTCGCGGGCTTCTCGTCCGTGTCAAGGGGGGGCTCGGATCGAAGGAAGGCCCCGACCGACCGGGTGGGCTCCTGCAGAGCGTCCCGGGAGCCCCAAGTCTGGGAAGCAAGCCCCTCTCGTCTTCACGGCGCCTGGCTTCCGGTGCCGCCCTCCAGTGCTTCTCCAGAGGACAGTCCTGGGTGGCTGTGGGGAACGGCCTGTCTGGGGAGACAAGGGGCCTCCTATCGGGTCCGCTCTGCCCCACGGCTGTGGCCAGGCCAGCCGTGTCTGGGGGTTTCCAGTGTCGGTTTGCCTCCCTGAGGGGGACGCTAGTGACTCCCCCCGGGAAGGGAGGCTCGCTCCTTGCACTTGTGCGGAATCGCTGGGCGCCTCGGTCCCCACTCCATCTCCCAACATGCTGGGTGTGAGCGCAGATCGCGCCTATGTCCTCCCTGGGACTCAGTGTCCCCTTCAGAGCACAAGTGGCCCTGAAGGTGATGCTCACCGCCCTTGCACACCCACGTGTCCCCTCGCCCTTGCACACCCACGTGTCCCCTCGCCCTAGGACAGTGATGGCAAACCTTTTGAGCTCGGCGTGTCAGCATTTTGAAAAACTCTAACTTAACTCTGGTGCCGTGTCACATATAGAAATTTTTGATATTTGCAACCATAGTAAAACAAAGACATATTTTTGATATTTATTTTATATATTTAAATGCCATTTAACAAAGAAAAATCAACCAAAAAAATGAGTTCGCGTGTCACCTCTGACACGCATGTCATAGGTTCGCCATCACTGCTCTAGGATAAGTCGTGAGGGCGGGAGGCACGGCCAGGCAGAGAGCTGACCTCGAGGGAGGGTTTGGAGAGGCCTGTAGGCTGGGGGGATGCTGCCTCTCAGGGGAGCACCGTGTTGGGGCTCCGAAGGCCGCGGGTCGGTCGGCAGCATCGGCACAGACCAGTCCTCGGGCCTGGCTCACGGCCCGGCGCCTGGCACCAAACAGCAAGGGCTCAGAATAGTTCTTAAAGAATGAAGGCAGAGGTCTCCAGGGCCAGATTCGAGGTGAGGTGAGGTGTCTGTGTTGGTTCGCAGGAGGGCGGACCACGTGTACCACAGTGGTCAGGAGGTGGAGTTCCCGGTCTTCTCGCGCCTCCAACAGAGTCAGGGAGGTAGGGCTGACCATCACTCGCTTTACAAAATAAAACCGCCCGCCGGCGTGGCTCAGGGGTTGAGCGTCGACCTATGAAGCAGGATGACTTTTGATTCCCAGTCAGGGCACAGGCCCGGGTTCCGGGCTCGATCCCCCGTCGTGGGTATGCGGGAGGCAGCCGATCAGTGATGCTCTCATCATTGATGTTTCTATGTCTCTCTCCTTTCCTCTCTGAAATCAGTAAAAGTATTTTAAAAATCAGTAATAACCACTAATGTGTCTAGCGTGATCTCCGCTTAAAACAATGTCGATGCCTTAGAATAGCGGACCACAGACACGCCGAGGTCTCCAGCCCAGGGCTTCCTGCTGGTCTCCGAGGCCAGTGCCCGTCGCTGGGGAGGACCGGGCGTCACGCGGGTAAGGGCAGTTAGGTCACCCACGTGCTTACGCTCCTCGAACTCCGGGAAGGACGGGGGAGGGCTGGTCTCCGAGGGCCGGGGCCTTTCGGGGCAGGATGCCTACGTCCAGCCGGGGCAGGAAAGGGCCCGGCAGTGAGCGGCACTCCAGCTGGCAGACGGCTCACGAGGCTCACAGGATGGGAACGTGTCCGCAGCATCCTGAACTCGCAGTCTCATTGGCTCGTGAGGACGGACACACGTAATCTTTCCTGCCCGTCAGCCTCATGGCGGGGCTGTCCCAGAGAGGTGGGCGGGCTGCGCGGTCCCTGCTCGCTGAGGAGGCTCTGAGCCGCTCGGCCTGACCACCTGTGTCCCGTGCGCTCCGCGTGTGGTGTGGGTTCTCCGCAGGCTTCTGGCGATGACGAGTGTGAAAGGGCTTTTAAAAAATATATATACATTATTGTTGATACTATTACAGACGTATCCCATTTCCCTCCCCTCCCCCTCCTCCCAGCTCCTCCCCACCCCTCCAGGTCACCGCCCGACTGCCCGTGTCCATGGCTGTGCATATAAGTCTGTGAGTTCTTTGGTTTATCGCTCCTCATCCCCCTCCCCCCCCCCACCCCCCCCGAGGTGCCAGTCTGTCCCATGCTGCAAATGCTTCCTAACATCAGTCACTGTTAAAAGTGCTACCACATCTCACTGTCCCCACCCCTTCGGGGCTTGGATTGGCGGGTCCCACTTGTCAGCTCATCGGGAGCTGCCCCCGAGAGCCATCTGGTGGGCAAGCCCTCCTGCGCAGAGGGGCACGGAGCTCAGGCCCGGCTCGGGTTTGCAGGGCCCGCCTGCTTGGAGCTGTCCGCAGGAGGAGTGCCTCCTGAGCCCTGTTCTTTTCTTTCCAGACGGGAAGGAAGTCATCCCCCACCCCCACCCCCACCCCCCGGGTCCCGGGGGGAGCGTGGGCCGGAGAGTCAGAACTGCAGTCCTGCCACGGCCTCGGTTTCTGTGTTTTCTTCTTCACTTTGTTTACTTACTGTATCTAGAGACAGGCCGGCCCCCTCACCCTCCCACCCACCCACACCCTCCAAAATAAAAACCGAGAGAGAGTTGCTCAACTTGGGTGTCTATCCATCTCTTGGGAAATAACCAGCCGCTCAGCTATTTTAATTGATGGAATAAACAAAAACGAGCCTCGGGCATCTGGGACGGGTACCCACCCATCTGACACGTTTGGGTCAGTGGAGGGCCTGTGATGACGGATGGGAAGGCCAGGCTGCGGGCACACGGGGGGCCTGGGCAGGAGGCCGGTGCTCAGATCCAATGCTTAGAGGTGGGGGCAGCTGAGACCTGGCAGGTGCAGACTGTGTCCCAGGGCTGGGAGTTGTGGAGCAGCATCGAGGGGGAGGAGGCCAAAGTCGTTCCCCCACCCCCACCCCCCACCCCAGCCATCTAGGAGATGACAGTTTGAAGCTCTGGAGGGCAAGGAGGCTGCCTGCCAGCCTCCAGACCCTAAGCCGGAGAAGACCAACGTGCAGGCTCCTACTTCCATAATCAGTTCCTGTTCCTGAAACTCGGGGGGGGGGGGGGGGGGGAGGGGCGGTCTGCCTGGGCATCGCTGTAAACCGTGTGGGTGTCTGTGCCAGAAAGTGCTCCTGGATGGAGCTCCAAGCAGTTTCCTCCCGGCTCCGGGCCGGGCTGGGCCGGGTCTGGCAGGGGCTCCGAGGCTTCCCCTCACCTGGCTGGTGAGCCCCCGCGAGGGTGCCCTCGGAACTCCTCAGGGATGTCTGATCCCCTCCACCCTGGGCTCTGGGAGTGGTGCCCACGGAGGGCCACCCACCCCGCGAACGTGAAGCTCCTGTTACCAACCCAGCTGACTCCTCCCCCGCCCAGCCCACGCACCTGAGACCGAAGCCACCCCATCTTCTATGTCTGTTCCTTTCTGAAACACCCTGGGGGTTACTGATCTTCTCTTCTCTAATCTATTCCCAGACCATCTGAGCCTTTGTTCATCACCAGCTATTTTTAATTTTTACTGAAAAAATATGTGTCATCGGGAGAGGAGGGTGCTTAGACATCACCAGGCTCGGGAGGGCGGGGCGGGGGGGGGGGAGTTCTCCCCAGTGTCACACAGCAATAGGCGTACGGTCAGGGCCGGGACTCCTGACTTCTTGGGGCATATACCAAGTGGCTCAATGAGTTGAGCATCGTCCAATGCACTGAAAGGTCGCTGGTTTGATTCCTGGTCAGGGCACATGCCCTGGCTGTGGGTTTGATGCCTGGTCAGGGTGGGTGTGGGAGGCAATTGATTGATTTTCTCACATCGATGTTTCTCTCTCTCTCTTCCCCTTTCTCTCTAAAAATCAATAAAGACATTATACTTGTATTTGTCAGGATGCTTTTGGCTTCAGTAACTGACCACGTAACTCACGCCAGCGTCACTGGAAGCTAGCGGCAGGGGCTCAGGGTGGCCCAGCTCCAGGGTCTCTACGGAGCCCTGACCTGCACCCTCTTCACATTCTGGCTCTGTCCCAGGGTCACTCTCTCCTCGGGCACATGGCTATGGAAGCCCCTGGCGTCTACACCTTCCTTCCCAGGACACCAGAGGCTGGAACAGGGCAGCATCCTAACATCTCAGCAAAGAGCCTGCGATTCACACTCCCCCCCCCCCCCCACCCCCACGTCACTTACATCACCCGCCCACCCTGGTCCGGTCAGGGTGGAACTCAGTGGGCTGACTGCATCCGGGCCAACTCCTGACCAGTCACTAGAGGGGAATTGTGGTCACCCAACCAGAGCCCCTTCGGGCTGGGGACGGTCCTCTGTCCCTGGGCGCTGGCTGCCTGAGGGAGGGGGTGTGGGCACGGCGAGTATATGTGCTAGCATGCTCTTACTCCGCCACGAGCCTCTTGAAGACCCATTTTGCTCTGATGATGGCTCCGTCCACAGTACCCGGCGTAGAGGGTTTGGGGCACAACCCACTTGGGGAAATGGTGCTCCCCCATTCAGTCAATAGAAAGAGGCCCCTCCACGTAGCTTTGGGGGACCTGCCGGTGCTGGGCCCATTTCCCTAGGCTGTGGTGCTGAGGTGGGCCGCTGCCCGCTCACTGTTGCCCTCCCCACTCCAGAAAACTGCCCTTGTCTGATAGCAAGTGACACCCCAGCCCTTGCACCCTGGGGCAGACACAGCCACTGATGGACAGATCCCCTCTGAAAAGCCAGAACCCTGCCTCATGGGCGCAATGCCGCCATGTGCTTTGGCTCCAGGGCCTGCCCCTGTGGATCAGGTCAAGGCTGGATGTTACCTGTAGCAGCCACATCCTCCTGGCTCCGTCCCTTTCCTGACCTGCTTTCCTCGCTTCCCACTCCTCCTAAGAGCACGCGCTCAATAAGTAACGCACGCTTGACTCCTCATCCCAGTTCTGCTTCTCAGGAGCTCACGACAACACAGCATAGATGGCCTTCGCTCTTCCCCACCAGCTCAGATCCAGGAAGATATAAATTTCAGGAAAGAAAACAGAGAGAGAACAGAGGACCAAGCAAAGAAATCTGCCTTTAGCTGACGTACAAGTTGGTGTAAAGATCACTGATAGCAGCATGGCCAACTAGAGAAGTCAGCAAGCTTTGGGGATGACCATGCTTTTGGCAGCTCTACACAGCATGAGAGCTCACGGTGAAGGGAGAATAAAACATGAAAAGCATGTCCCCCCCGAAGCTCACAGCCCTGTGGGGAGATGTCCACGCTGAGAGGTGGTGAAAGGAGCAGCAGTCCTACAGCCACCAGGACTTGTCCTCTTCATCACTCTGCCCCTTCTCTTCCCGGGAACAATACAGGGAAGAAGGTGTGACAGAGACCTGGGTTCTGGAGTGCATAGTCCCCACTTACAGGGGATCCCAGACCAAGCGCTGGACTTCTACAAATTAGTGAATACTCTTTTGGTTGTAAGGGGGAAAATCCAACTCATAGCAGCCAACCCTCAAAAGGAAATTTATTGGCTCATAACTTGGAAAATTAGAGGTTGTTGGTCTTTAGGTAAAGCTTGATCCAGGGACTCCAAAGATGTCACCAAGTATTTCTCCCCATTTCTCTCGTGCTCTCTCTTCTCTCCTTCTACACACGGAAGCCAGGGCCACATTAGGCTCCAGGGCTGCATCATTAAGCCAGACCCTCAGAGTGAAGGCGCCTGTACATTCCCAGGGGAAGACACTGACTGATCTGATTTGGGAAACACTCACATTTCTTTACCAATCAGTGTGGCAGGAGGTGAAGTACTTTGGTGGCCTCACCGGGGTCACGTGGCCACGCTGCGGCGTTTCCTTCTTGTCACCCAGTGGAGTAGAGGGGGCAGTTCCTCAAAGGAATTGAGATTCTGTCACCCTACGATGGGGAAGATGGGGACACAAACAAGAGCTGTTTCCTCTGGTCAGGCCTCGCAGCTATGAAGGAGGACAATCCTTTCTTGTCCCGGGGCAACGGTCTGGGTGAAATGCTATAATGGACGCCAACGCGCTGATAAACCGCTGCGCACAGCACGCACGAGGCACTGTACTGCTTCTCTCATGTCCTCCTCACAGTGGGGCTCTTTTGTTCTTTTTCCCACTAACCGCAGGTCTACTCCTCCACAGGACAATCTCCGAGGAAGATGAACTTCACGCTGGGCCTGGGCCTGCTGCTGGCTGGCTTCCTCACTGTAGAAGGTCTTCGGAACCCCAGCTTTTCCCCAAAGAATCATGGCGCCGTGAGCCGGGACCAAGAGCAGCAGGGCAGGAGGGCAGCCCAGGAGCTCGCCAGGCGGAACGTGGGCTTCGGCTTCGAGCTGTACAAGAGGATGGCCTCCACTGGCCCCAGCAAGAACATCTTCTTCTCCCCCATGAGCATCTCCACCGCCTTCGCCATGCTGAGTCTGGGTGCCCAGAACTCCACGCTGGCCGAGATCCAGCAGGGCCTCAACTTCAGGAATATGCCGGAGAAAGACCTTCATGAGGGTTTCCATTACCTTATCCAGAGGCTGAACCAGAAGACCGAGGACCTCCAGCTGAGCCTCGAGAACACCTTGTTCCTGGACCGGAAGCTGCGGCCAGAGAAGAGGTTTATGGCAGATGCTAAGAACCTGTACAATGCAGACAGCGTCCCCACCAACTTCCAGGACATCAAAAATGCTCAGAAGCAGATCAATGACTATGTCAGTCAGAAAACCCAGGGGAAAATCAATAACCTGGTCAAGGATATAGATCCTGGCACTGTGATGCTTCTTGTCAACTGTCTTTACTTTCGAGGTAAGGCTAGGGACAGCTTGGCATGGAAAAGAGAACATGACCAGTAGACTTGGATTGAAAACCAGGGTTGGCCACCTGCTTGCTCTGTGACCTTGAATTCATAAGTGATTAATCTCTCAAAGGCTCACTTTTCCTATCTGCAAAATGAGTACCTTGCTACATAACTCATAGGGCAGTCATGGGTATTCGAAGCAAACATGTATGCACAATGAACTCTGTGAAGTCTAAATACTCTCCATGTGCGCTTTTCATCATTACTGATTATCCTAACACAACGCTGGTTACAGAGGTTGCAGTGACATTCTTTTCCTCATTTCTTAGAAAAGGAAAGTGAAATTTAGAGAGACATTAGTTGACTTACTCAGTCACAAAGCCAGTCAATGGAAGTGAGAACTCAAACCCACTTCTCTTGGCCCAGGAGATGTGCACTTTCCATCATTCTAAGTAGACGCCCGGGATGGTGATCGTGTTGTTGGGGATGGTGATGATGACCACTTTGGTGGTTGCTTTGATCGCCTATCAAACCCTGTAGATTCTCAAGTCTCAGGGTAAGAGTGAAAAGGAAGGTGGAAGAATATTCCCAAATCCACGCGTCATCCCGCCCACCATACACACCTACACGTTCACACAAAGGTTGGCCAACATAGTTAAGAATCAGAGGCCAACAGCCCTCAGGCCACACAAGATGACTGCTGGGCTGTCAGCAGATGGTTCTGAACATGGAAGTTCAATTCTCCCAAAATCCCAGGGAGATGAGTGGCAATAGCGGGGGAGTGGGAAGGGAGTGAAAATGGCAGACTGAAATCTCAGTCTTCCCAAAGCAGAGGAAGAAAGGGGAATCTGGAAATTCCTTTAGTCCCTGCATCCCCTAGACTACAAGAACCATGGTGATGATGATGCAGATGATGACTAGCATTCACTCAACACTTACTATACACAGTCGCTATGCTGTGCAACCTTTTCCCAGGCTCTCAGCAGCCCTAGGAGGTCTCCATCAATATTCCCTTTCCATATAAGGACACTGAGGCCCAGGGAGGGTAAGACACCTGCAAAGGTTATCCATGTAGAACAGTAGAGTGAGAATTTGAATGGTGGGTCTTTGAAGGTAGTGCAAAGACCCAGGTCTGGGTCTATGCCCAACAGCATCAAAGAATCCTCAAGATAGAAAAGGGGGGTCCAAACACCCAGCTCTGGGAGTTCACTCTCTTCAGCAGGCTCCCAAGGGCAGACTGTTCCATCACTGTGCTTAGTCCCGTGTGAGAGCAGCAACCCCAGGGCTGACTTAGAATAAAGCTGGGCATTGTCACTCACTTCAGACCCAGATCACCCCACTCAGTATAATCTAGTCCCCTTTGCTGGGACACAGCCCATAGCCTTTCTCACCCTCAGGAGTAACCTGGGCTTAGGGCTGCCGGAAGCTCTCCTCTTGGCTCAGCAGCCCCAGGCCTGGCTTCTATGGGAACCGGTAGTCAACTCCCAGCCCACCTCACCGGAAGTCTTGGGGGCATGTCATGAGAACAGGGACTCCTGAGGACATGTCCTGATATCCCAGAGCCTCCAAACCCGTTCCCTGAACTTCAGCATGAGGACAGAGACCAGTGCTTAGCGGGGTCCAGTCCCTTCTCCTTCAGGACACTCACACCGCTTTGTCCTCCTTCCATCTGAAGCCAGGTGGCTACACGAGTTTGACCCAAAATCAACCAAAGAGGAAGACTTCTTTCTGGATGAAAACAGGCCCGTGAAGGTGCCCATGATGTTCCACGGGGGCATGTATGCCATGGGCTATGACGAGCAGCTCGGCTGCACCGTCCTGGAGATGCCCTACTTCCACAACATCACGGCCACCTTCATTCTTCCCGACAAGGGCAACATGCAGCGGGTGGAGGAGGCCCTGAAGCTGGACACTTTTGACAGATGGAAGAAGTTAATCGTGCGGAGGTAAAGGGGGTCTGGTGTGTGTAGCTTCTTCCGTCCTCCTCCCTTCCCTCCTCCTCTCCCTCCTTCTTGTTTTTCCGCCTACTCTCTCTACTTCTTCTCTCCCAGGTGACTGGGCTCTTACCCTATCCCTGTCTCCAGGGTCATGCATCCGTCTGCTCACCCAGGACCTCCCCGGATGCCCGAGACATTTCAGTCGCAACGTGTCCAGCAGGAACATCCCCATCTCCCCTTAGGGAACCTCCTCCAGCTTCCGTCTCCTCAGTGGTGACTCCATCCTCTTAGTTGCCCACGTTTAAAACCCTGGGGTCCTCCTTGACCACTTCCTCTCCCCTGGCCCCTCAGTCTGCCAGGGACCCCGTCAGCCCCATTTGAAATATATCTGGAGCCTGATCCTTCCCACTTCTATGACCTGAACATCTTCCAAATGGTCTCCCAGCATCACCTCTGGGCCCTGCCCTTCACCATCAAGAGGATATTCCTAACAGAGCTGACGAAATGAACCTTTTAAACCCTCAGCCAGACCACGTTACTTCTCTGTTCAGAACCCTCTGGCCGATCTTCATTTCACCCAGAAAAAAAAACAAAACCAACTTGCCTCCTTTGCCTCCATGCAGTGCCCAAACCTGCCCTTTACTCCAGCGTGCCTGGCTCCTGTGAGTTCATCTGTGTTTTTCCCTACCATATCCTGCCTTCTTATACGCAGACTGCCTGTCTGCATCTATGCCACGTTGGCTTGTTTTTAAATGTTATTGTTTAAAGCAGGGGTCCTCAAACTACGGCCCGTGGGCCACATTCAAATACAAATATTGTATTTGTTCCCGTTTTGTTTTTTTACTTCAAAATAAGATATGTGCAGTGTGCATAGGAATTTGTTCATAGTTTTTTTTAAAACTCTAGTCCGGCCCTCCAACGGTCTGAGGGACAGTGAACTGGCCCCCTGTTTAAAAAGTTTGAGGACCCCTGGTTTAAAGTATTACAGAGAGTAGTGCATATGTCTCCTTTCTCCTCTGCTCATTTTATTGCCTGTCTTCCTGTGAGAGCACAAGCTCGGGGGCATGGGTTTTGCCTGTTCCTCTCATAGATGTACCTCAGCAATGGGAACAGCAGCTGGTACACAGCAGGCACTTAATAGATACTTGAATGACTGGATGGGGGGGAAGGTAAGTTTGGGAGTCATTGAGCCTGTCTCTGGCATTTAAAGCGATGACAATGCATGAGATCCCCAGGGAAGGAGAAGAGAGAAAAAAGAAGGAGACCAAGGGCTGAGACTTGAGCATCACAGCAGTGCGACAGGTGACAAGGTGGAGGCAGCCAAGGGTGAGAGGGGGTGGCTGCTGAAGGGAGGAGAGAGCTGGAGGGCGTGGGCTTGGGTTGGAGTGCTTCGAGATGGAAAGATGGCCCGGCCGGCGTGGCTCAGTGGTTGAGCATCGACCTATGAACCAGGAAGTCAGGGTTGATTCCTGGTCAGGGCACAGGCCTGGGTTACGGGCTCCATCCCCAGTGTGGGGCCTGCAGGAGAGAGCTGATCAATGGTTCTCTGTCATCATTGATGTTCCTATCCCTCCCTTCCTCTCTCTGAATCAATAAAAACATATTTTTTTTAAAAAGCTGGATCAGCTGTCTAGCGCTGGCCCCTGAGAGCTCGCTGTTGGACCCAGCAAGCGGAGGTCGGCAGCAACTCTGGGAAGAGCTGCTCTGGTAGCATGCGGAGGACACGCCTGATTAGAGTGGGCTGGGGCGATGATGGGAGGACGTGGAGGAAGTTGTAGGTACAACTTCTGCTGTGAATGAAAGAAAAGATGTGGCCTGGAAGCTGGAGAGGTGACTCAGAGCCACAGGAGATATTTTCTTTTCAGTATGTTTGCTTGATTTGAGAGAGAGAGAGAGGAGAGAGAGAGAGAAAGAGAGAGAGAGAGAGAGAGAGAGAGAGAGAGAGAGAGAGAGAGAGAGAGAGAAACACTGATGCAAGAGGGAAACATCAATCGGCTGCCTCCTGCTGCACCCCTTCCTGGGGATTGAGCCTGCAACCTGGGCATGTGCCCCAACTGGGAATCAAACCAGCAACCCCTCGATGCATGGATGATGCTCAACTAACTGAGCCACACCAGCCAGGCCCCAGCAGAGATGTTTTGTTTATTGGGATGGGGGTTATTACAGCAGGGGCTCTGCTCCTGAGAATGGTCAAATCAACACCATTTATGAGGGTGCGGAGAGGAAGGAGACCAAGGCAGCCTGGGTTCTTGGAGAGGCAAGCAGAAATGGGGTTCAGGGCCCGAGGACAGGAACCCAAGGCCCACCCTCGGAGGATGTGCAGCTGCTAACTCCAGGGCTGGGGTGAGCACGCGCTGGCCACTGACTGCCGAGCGCCTCCGAGCACCGCATGAGCTCGCTCACTGCCCTGGGTGCCATGGGCACCATGATGGTCGCACGGTGGCTTAGAGAGTGAGGCATGAGCTCCGAGTGGCTGTGACCGGTGCCACCTGCTGGGAGCTCAGGCCTCGCTGCCGCTGGTGTCAGGCCTGCTGGGTTGGGGCAGCTCGGGGCTGGGGCATGTGAAGGGTTGAGAGACCCTCCTCATTCTGTGCGTAAGGAAACAGCCTGAGCTTCCACGTCTGGGAGGAGTGTCTCGCTCACCACCTACCCTGGGGCCTGCCCTCACGTTGTCACCTCACACTCCCCAGGGTTGTGGACGTGTCCTTGCCCAGGTTCTCCATCACTGGCACCTACGACCTAAAGAAGACCCTCTCCCACCTGGGCATCACCAAAATCTTCCAGGAACATGGTGATCTCATCAGGATAGTCCCTAATCGAAGCCTGAAAGTGGGTGAGGTAAGCCTGCCCGGCCTGGGCATCACCCCTGGGGCACAGGCCCCCATCCTTCACCGAGCCCCCATCCCAGCCGCCGAACAAGCCGGAAAGCCACCCATGGTCAGGCCGGGTTCGACTCCAGCCCTGCCCCTCCAGCCATGTGCTCCCGGGGGATCGGGACCCTCCCCAGCCTCATGCTTTCAGGCTGTGAAATGAGCACCCACTCCCGGTGCTGTTCTGGAAGTTGATTCAGTGCAACAGACACTTGTTCAAGGCCCGGAACACTGATGAGGCCTTAGAACGGGTCTGGGTCTGAGCCGGACCCTCACTCAAAGGCGTCACCGGCCTGTTGGGAGTAGGTCGTGCACATGGTCTGCATGATTAAGAGATGAGCAAGCAAAGGGCCTGTGGCCTCCAGCAGGCTGAGCACCTGCCTGTCGGGGGCAAGCAGAGAGGCACACTTGGGGTAGGGTCCCCAGATTTAGAAGATGAAATACAGGCACAAAGGTAAGTTTAAATTTTAGATAAGTGATGATTTGTTTTAGTGTAAGTATGGCCCAGATAGTACATGGGATATACTTACACAAAAACTCCATCATTTATCTAAAAGTAAAATGTAACTGGATGGCCTGTATTTTATCTAGCAATCCTCCTATTAGGTTAAAAGGGAACTGAGGGGGGAAAGATTTCAACATGCAGAAGTGGGTCGGGGGGAGCTTCCAGGAGGGGAGCACATGGCACAAGGCTGGTGGGGGTGGGGACTGCCTGGTGCTCAGTGTGAAGGTCAGGTCCATCGGGAGGCATCCGAATTGCCATGCTGAGCTGGCGACCAGCTCCAACTCAGGGTTACTTTCCAGTTTGCAAAAGGAAGAAAAAGAGCTAATAGAGTCTTCTCACCTTAAACTTCCCTGCGCAGACATCTTAGAAAGGGTCGCACCAGCCACCCCTCCTGCAGGCCTCACGGAGCCCAGCGCCGTGTCCTTCCGCAGCGGGGGAGCCCACAGCCGAGCCTGTGTGGGCACAGCTCCTGGCCCGGTGGGAGCGGTTCGGCCTCTGTGAAATGGAATGAAATGTGTCAGCGTTTCACAGAAGCCCATCCCTTTCCCAGTGTCGATCGCCTGGTTGCAGGTGCTGATGGTCCTGGGATGGATGTGGGGTCCCAGACACGTCCAACAGCCGGCCTGGCATCTGGCTCCCTCGTAACCACCCACCAGCCACCCACCGGGGGAGCGGAGGAGAGTGAGGGGCCAGAGGCCTCGGGCAGGACACCACCTCCCGTCCATGGAGCTGAGGCTCCATCACAGCACTGGCTTCCCTGTAATCCCCAGGAAGGACAGCACCCCCTCCACCCCCACCCCGGCCCCACAGGGTGCTCCCCCTGCCTGGTTGCCCTCACGCTGCACCTCCTTGCTGAGTACCCGTTAGTGTGACAGGTGACAGCGGGAGTTCGGGAGGCAGCACCAGCGGTGACTGCTGAGCTGAGCAACTTCGGTTGCGGCCTCTCCCTCTGAGCCTCCGCTGTCCTTGGCTCACCTGAGTCTCCGAGTCGTGTGGCAACACTGACCTCGCTTCCGGTCCCCACAGGCGGTGCACAAGGCCAAGCTGAAGATTGACGAGAAGGGCTCGGAGGGGGCCGCGGGCTCCGGCATGCAGACGCTGCCCATGGAGAGGCCGCTAACCTTCAAGCTGAACAGAGCCTTCCTGCTGATGATTGCAGAGAACCTCACGCCGACCATGCTCTTCATGGGGAAGATCACTAACCCCACCGGCACATAAGGAGGGGTGCAGTCTGCGCAGAGCCCGTGGCCCGGGGCTGACAACGCTTCCTTCCCCCAGGCTGCGACCACAGGTTCACCGGCACCCGCTCCCACCTCCTCATGAGCTCCAAGCAGGCGGCACTGCTGGCGCCCAGGCTTCCGTCCTGCCCTCCCTCCTTTCACACCTGGGATTAGACCCCCCTGCCTTCCCCCCTCCTCCTCCCTCCAGGATGGAAGTGATCCCTCCCTCTACCCGCCCCCCGTCTCTCCCCCTCCCTCCACCACCCCCCCCCCGCACCCCCCGCGGCAGAGGAGTGCTGTGATTTAATAAATACCTAAAGTACTAGTTGTCTTTCGAATAGAAATTGAGTCCAAGCTCTAGCGGTTTATTCATCTTCCTTTTAAACTAACTTTACTCAAAAGGCGACTACTGCACATCTTAAATATTTTTCTGCTGAATTCCTACTTCACAGCCATACTTTCATTCTGAGAAAGAAAAAAAGGGGGGGAGTTGGGTGGGACAGAGGGAGACTCTACCAAGTAGAGGGAACGGCATGTGCATAGGCCCTGGGGTGGGAAGGTGGCATGGACAGTGACCTGAAATGAGATTCATGTTGCCAGAGCAACAGGCTGAGGCAGGAGCGGGTGGGAGCCGGGGAGGTGCTCGGGCCTGTGGGCCACAGGAGACTGCAGGCCTCACGGGAGACCCGGGACAGCTGCTGCAGGTGTTAGTTGGAGGGTGACCGAGGCAAACTCATCTGCTGTAAGGGTCCCTCGGACTGAGGCTGGGCTCCCTGTGTCCCCAGTGCCCAGTGCATGTCGTGGTGAGGGAAGACTGAGCTGCAAGCCCCATGTCCCAGCCCGCCAGCCCCTCCAGACCTCGGCTCTGCTCTGGGAGGGAAGCTAGGCCTGATCTTCACCCGAGTCCGCAGGCGCACCCGCTGTGTAGCCGCCTCCCGCTTCTGCTCAGGCCACCCTCCACCCCACCGGATGCTCTGCTCGCTCCCTCTCTCCCACACCACCCGTTCCCCTCAGGTGTCACTCACCCTTCTCCTTCCGTGAAGCCTTCGGGCCACATGCTTGTGGACTGACCGACCAGCAGGAATGAGTGGATCCTGACTTCTCGCCACCGGCTCACTGAGTGCCTCTCCCAGCCGAGCCTGTGGAGGTGCATTCTCCAACCCGCGCCCCGCTGGACCTTCCAGTTAGTGACCAGCCCATTCGGCGGATGAGGAAAGTGAGGCTCGGGAAGACACGTGATGTGCCTGTGGTCACACAGTGAAGCAGCACAGAGCTGGGACACTTATCCATTCATCCAGCAAATATTTGCTGAGTGTCACCCTGTGCCGTGAACAGCATGCACAGAGCTCCTGTTCTTGTGGACGCTGTGGGCAGATGGTAGGCCACAGGGCCCATAAACGAATCGGAACATTAAGTGGAGCAGGTCAGGGAGACTAGAGGTGCTGGCGGGGCTGCGGTGGGCAGGTCGGCCTCCCTGGGAGTGGCACTCCCTGCTGAGACAATGAGTTTTGTGATTCTGCTCTGCTGCATGACCGGGCCCTGGAGCCTCTGCCCAGGAGATGCCACTCAGGGGTGCTCTTGATGACAGGAGGGGCTCAGCCCCAACCAAGAATGGAAGTGCCCAATGCCAGGAAGCCAGGGTTCAAAGGCCCATCTGACAGGAGTCAGCTGGCGCCAAAGTGTCACCTCCATGTTCATCTTTCCATGCGTCCACTGAGTCACCGGTGTTTACTGAGCATCTACTACATGCCAGGTGGTGTGCCCGGCAGGGAAAAGCCCAGGGAGAGCTCAGGGTCACATGGCTGGCTTTGTCCCAGCCGGGCCCATCCCAGGGAGCGTTCCCAGGCTGCCAGCTTCATCCCATCCGGGCCCAGCCCAGGGAGCGTTCCCAGGCTGCCAGCTTCGTCCCATCCGGGCCCAGTCTGGGGAGCAAGGCCAAGGCACCTTTCTCCTTGGGAAACACGCTCTCGGCTGCTGCTCGTTTCCCAGGTTTCACTCATTCCTGGATGGTTCCCACGGCCGTGGCAGAAGCCTTGTCGATTCTGCACTATTATTTGCTCAATAATAAATCAGCCTTATCAGACCTTTAAATCAGCTTTAGAAAAACAAAAGAAATGTGTTTAAACTGAAAAATTAGTATCAAAACCCAGACAACTTGCCACAAAGAGAAGTTAACTGTAAAAACACACACAAAACAAACCTCTGATTAAATTCCACCGAGACTGTCACCGCTGCAGCCGGGGCCGAGGCCTGCTCTGCTTTGTTAAATGAAATGTCAACTGTAACGGAGAAATAAATAATTTAAAAAATAAACTTTATTTGGATTTCAGCAGTTGTTCTCACTAGCACCCTCCATCTGTCCTGGGCTCAAGCCACGGCGCTGCATGCCGTGGCGTTTCCTGTGCGGACTGCGGCCGGGCCTCGGAGGGGCTGGAGTCGCTGGGAGGCCCCGGAGCCAGGCCGGCGGAAGGCCCCAGCCCCGCTCTGCCCGGGGTTTGGTTTGTGAGATTAGTTAAGACACTTAATCTCACCGAATCTGCTCCGCAATCAACAGCAGATATAGGTGAAATTTTAAAATAATTTAAAAGAGAAAAATATGAAGATGTAGCCAGGTTTTAAAAGTGATATGAAGATCTCCACAATCCAGCAGTGGGACAGAAGCATTAAAGTGTGTGAGGCAGGCAGGGGATTCCAGAGTCAGGAAAAGCGGCGACTAGCCAGGGCTGCCCTGGCCGAGAGGTTCTGAGAAACAGGCCTGAGATGAGGCTCCAGGGTCTGCATCTGCTCCCGCTGCGCCAATCAATTGAGCTGGGTGGGTCCGATCAATTGGAGAGGCGGCCTTCCCTTTCTGGGAGGCCCTGAGGTCCCAGGAACAGGAGCTCTGAGCTGGGGGGTATTCCTGGGGAGCTGCTCTCGGGGGGGGGGGGGGCAAGGGCAGAGCTTGGGGGGCAGGAAGACCCAGATCCCCTCACTCCCAAGTCTTTTGGTCTTTCCCTGGAAAGTGACTCAGTAGCTCTTGGTGGGGCCTGGGAATCTGCACTTTAATGAGACCAGTTTCTCTGGACAATTAACCAACCTTGGGAAACCCTAAACTCATTCAGACTGCCAACTGCTTCAAGTACTGGGGGTGGGTGACTCAACAGAGCCTGGCCCTCAGGGTTCCAGCGTCCTCCCACACCTGCCCGGCATTCTGCTCCCTCGTCCCGTCACTCGCTGATCACAGTCCCTGCTCTAGAGGAAGTCACACAAGGTCCAGGCGATCTGACCGGGGACAGACACACAGGAAGGTAAACTGCTGTGGGCACTCAGGTGTGGTCTGCTCCCGGGAGGGGCGGGCTTTCTGTGGGACTCGGGAAGTCTCTGGAATGGGCGATGCAGAAGGAGCTGCAGGATGGAAAGGCCTGTCAGGTGGTGAGTGGGGAGGGCCATCTAGAGATGGAATCATGTGAGATCCAACAAGGGGGCCTGGGCAGGGCCACATTCATTCCCTTTTATTGTGTTTGGTCTTCTTTATTAGATTAGTTTACACAGAGTGAGTTACACATGCTTCTGGCCATTATTTCTTCAAAAGTTCCTCTGGTCTCCCTGGCCCCCTTTAGCCTAGAACGCCAACTGCCCACGGTAGACTTCCTGCTTTTGTCCCGCGGGTTGCCGGGGCTCTGCTATTATTTTTTTTCCCACAGTTCACTCTCTCCATAGATAGTTCCTATGGCTATGTCTTCAAGCTCACTGATCTTTTTTTCTACACCTTTTCTCTTAAACCTAGCCAGTGAGTTTTCATTTTGGATATTGAATTTTTCATCTCTGAAAGTTTGATTTGATGCTTTTTCATAGTTTTGACTTTTCTCACATGATATTACAGTGTTCTTTACTTAAGCATATTTTAAGTAGATGTTTTACAGTTCTTGCCTGTTAGTTTCATAATCCCAGCTATAGCTGGGTCTATTTCTATTGACTGATTTTTCCATCTGGTCTGGGATTACATTTTTATATTTATTAAAACATCTAGCAATTTTGTATTGGATGCTGGTCATTGTGACATTCCCCTTTTTTGGTCTGGATTTTTTTACCTTTCTTTATAGTGTGTTGACACCTGTTTTGACAGTCAACTAATTATCAGGTACTTGCATGTTTTCAAGCCTTGTCAGTGTATCTAGACCAGTGATGGCGAACCTATGACACGCGTGTCAGAGGTGACACGCGAACTCATTTTTTTCGTTGATTTTTCTTTGTTAAATGGCATTTAAATACATAAAATAAATATCAAAAATATAAATCTTTGTTTTACTATGGTTGCAATTATCAAAAAAATTTTATATGTGACATGGCACCAGAATTAAGTTAGGGTTTTTCAAAATCCTGACACGCCGAGCTCAAAAGGTTCGCCATCACTGATCTAGAGTAACTTTTTCATTTATTTTTTTAAAATATACTTTTATTGATTTCAGAGAGGAAGGGAGAGAGGAGAGAGAGAGAGAGAAATATCCACGAGGAGAGAGAATCATGGATTGGCTGCCTCCTGCATGCCCCGCACTGGGTATCGAGCCTGCAACCCGGGCATGTGTCCTGACTGGGAATTGAACCATGACCTCCTGGTTCATAGGTCGGCGTTCAGCCACTGAGCCACGCCAGCCAGACTAGAGTAGCTTTTTTAAATTAAATATGTTTTTATTGATTTCAGAGAGGAAGGGAGAAGGGAGAGATAGAAACATCAATGATGAGCATCACTGATCCGCTGCCTCCTACACACCCCCTACTGGGGATCAAGCCCACAACACAAGCTTGTGCCCAGACTGCACATTCAACTGTGACCTCCAACCACTCAACCACTGAGCCACGCCGGCCGGGCCAGAGTAGTTTTAAACCAGTCAGTTCAGCCCTAATTTCAAGAGGCAGCAAGTAGGCTCTGTCCTGAATGCCCCAGGTATTCAATGAGGTCTCCTCACCCCCGCTGACCATAATCTAAGTATCTCCCCACGTTATGTGAACTCTGGGGGTTGTTCCGAGTACATCCAGTAGTTCCTTGTCTTGGTTTGGGGGCTTCGGGGATTCCTTTTTTATTTTGGGGGCTAGCCTCAGAGGGTTTATGCACACAGAGCTCAGCTCCGGTTTGGTCTTAAGCTCATGCCCACCTCCGCAGCTCAGCTGGGCTTCCGGGGCTTCCTCAGACAACGCACTCCGTCTCCTGGGCCCAGGGAGCCTGCCATGCGCCTCAGCTCCTTCCCTGGACAGAAAGCGCCCTGGGCAGCAACTGGGCATTCACAGGGTCCCCCGCGCGTCTCCCTTCTCCGCCCGTGCTGCCCAGTGTCTAATTGTTTCTTCTTGTTTTCTTCAGCGTCTCGAGTGTTTTAGAAAATTTTCTAATGATTTAAATGTCCAAAGGCAGTTACTGTCTTGGCCAGAAGTGTAAGTCAACTCGAATTTCATATGTGTACATACCTATCACCTTCATTAGCACTAAGAGGCCTTGAAAGAGTCTCTCTTGCTCATTTCCAGTCAGATCAACCCTCAGAGGTAAATTACTCACTTACATTCCCATACTCATTCATTCACTCATCAAACACGCCCTGAGCCCTGAGCCTTGGCCATACAGCGATGTACAGGGAGAACAAGAGAGGCAACCACCTTGATTAAATTTCCAGTCACACAAATGAATGGGAGATTATGACAGTGGAGTTTCGCTGAGGTGCATGGTACTAAAAAACATTTAATAGAAGGAATTTTCCTTACCTGGGTGGTCAGAGAGAGCCTCCTTGAGGAATTCACAAGAGCTAGGACCTAAACAATAAATAAAAATCAATTAGGGGGAACGTTTGAGGAGGGGGAAGGAAGAACACTCCATGAGGAGGAAGTGCAAATATCACGTGAGGATCATAAACACAGGCAGAATGGCTGGGCATAGCAGCCCAGCCCCGAGCAAGGGCCTTTGAGTTGGGTGATGAAGTTAGAGGGACCGACGGAGGCCAGACCACGCAGGTCAGTGAGAGATCCCGCTGCCCACGCTAGGGAAGGAGAGGAGAGGCTGCTGGGCACTGGGAGAGGCGTGTGTTGACATGGGAAGAAGGAGGGGTGGAGGGATGCGGATGAGTGGTGAGTGGTGGTGCCATGGAAGGAGATACTGAAAGCGGTATCAGTGGTAACTTTTGTTGCGAGATGGTGTTGGAGTAGGTGAGTTCCGTTTGGGTGATTCTGAGCTTAAGGTTTGTTTGCAACATCAGGAGGGGATATCAAGTCAGTGGTTACATATATGGAGTTCAGAGCAAAGGTCTGGGCTGGAGGTTAAAAGAAGTCATTTGCATTTTTAGTTATAGAGCAGTGGGTGGTGCTGAGAGAGGAGAGATTAAAGTGAGGAGAGTGCGACCGAGCGCTGGGTGCTGAGCCCGTGAGGACCTGGCAGGAGAGGAGACACCAGCAAAGGTGACCAAGGGCGAGCAGTGTCACGGAGCCAAAGCGGGGGCTGGGAAAGCAGCTGAGGGTGGTCTCCAGTGCCAAGTGCTACTGAGAAGTCAAGTAAGACGGGAGCCTACACACGTCCATGGGCTGGGCCCGTTTCTGTGCACTGAAAACCCAGAGTGGAACGGGCCAGGGAGTGCGTGGGAGGCGAGGCCATGGCAGCCGTGACCACGCAGCTCATGAAGATTTGGGCTGTGACGGGGGGATGAAGATAGGGCAGGCGTTGCCCTGGCCGGTGTGGCTCAGTTGGCTGGGTGCTGTCCCAGGCACCAAAAGGTTGCTGCTTCGATTCCCAGGCATGGCAGATGCCTGGGTTGCAGGCTCGATCCCCAGTAGGGTATGTGCAGGAGACAGGCGATCACTGTTTCACTCTTACATTGATGTTTCTCTCTCTCTTTCCCTCTCCCTTCCTCTCTAAAAAAAATAAATTAAAAAGAAATCTTAAAAATAGAAAAAAGATGGGGCAGTAGCGAGAAGGGAATGAGCTCTTTGCTGTGTCATTGGCGGTTGTCTTGATGGGCAAGACTTTAAAATCCATTGCAGGGAGCTGGTTGGGGGGAGTATTAAACACTGGGGCGGTGGGGGCTTGTCCTGGGGGTGGGAGTGGCCGGAGAGGGGTCGATGGGGGGAAAAGGAGACATCTGTGATACTTTAAACTATAAAACAAACAAACAAACAAATAAATGCGGACAAGATAGGTGTAAGGGCCCTGAGGCGGTGATGAGGGCTGCTTCTGGTTCCAGGAGGAAGGTTGGTGGTAGGAGGGGAGGGGGGAGGAGGGTGGTGGAGGGGGGAGGGGGGGAGGAGTGCTGGGGAAAGTAGGGTATGTCCTTGGTGGAGGAGGTTCCTTTTCTGAGGGGCTCTCTTCAATGGGGGTAAGAGGCAAGGCCACCTGGTGTGTGTGTGAGTGTGTGTGTGTGGAGGGGGGGGGGCGGGTGTCGGTGTGCACACCCACATAAGGGAGCCCATGCTCAGGACATGGAAAGGGCTGCGATTCGCCCACAGGCAGTGGGCAGTGGGGATGGGGGCCACGGCAGCAGCAGAGGGAGACTGGAGCTTGGTGACCAAGGGGGACCATTGTCGCAGCCACCAAGGCCCCGGGTGTGGAGGGTTTGGGATGAAGTGAAGCCTTTTGATACCCAAGCTGAACAGGAAGGCCCATGAAAGCAGGGGCGGGTGGACCTGAAATGCCGCCTTCCCAGGCAACAGGATCCGCTCTGCCTGAGGGTGAGGCGGGACTACTCGGGGCGCAGGGAGAGGGGCTGATGTGCCGGGTGCCTGGGCGCCCCTCCCAAGGCCAGTGGGAGCCACGGAGGAATCCGAGTGGGAGAGTGACGCATGAGGTTTGCATCTGGAAAGCTCACCTGTCTGCAGGGCGGAGGGGTGACTGGACCAGGGAGGAACTGAGCGGGGGAGACAATGGCAGGTGGACCCGAGGAGTGGCAGCCGCAGGGAGGGGTGCAGGTGGGGTGGGCACAGGGAGGACAAAGTGTCCCTGTCACCCTGACTGCAGAGCCTCAGGCCACAGGCAAGCCCTGGGAGAGAGGATGCCGGGAGACAGAAGCGCTGGCCCTGGGAGGCCAGAGCTCGGTGGGAGAGGCCGAGTATGGAAGCGGGTTGAGAGCTGCCTGGAGTCTGGGCTGAGCATGACCTCGGGAGTGTAAGGACCTGCCTCTGAGCCCACGGCTGTGGAACCCCCGCTGCCCAGGAAGGAAGCCCCTTAAGGCCACCACCCTGAGGCCCAGAGAGCATCAGCCACTTGCCTGAGATCACACGGAGGCCAGGCCATGACAGGAGAACAGGACCAGCCATTCACCAGCTGAGCCCAGAAGGGCGACTGGTCCAGGCAGAGCGCCCCCCCCACCCCCCAGCCCAGGCGTCCCACGCAGCAGGACTGGGCACGGAGCCAGATGTCCTCCAGCAAGGCCACGTCTGCTGATGGCAAGGGGGACGCTCTGGGAGGCAGAGCCGGTGTTAGCAGGTGCCCTGGGATCCCCCACTCCCACCACGCCTCCCCAGAGAGGGGAAAGGTGCTCTGTGATGCCCCACCCCAGGCCCGCGGGACTTCTCTGCCCCAGGGCACCGCTGGCTGTCTCTTCCTTCAGCCTGGTCCCTGCTCACAGTTATGAACACCCAGGGAGGCCTGTCCCTTCCCACCTCCCATGCCCACTGTGGGCATCACACAGACTGTCTCACTTTTCCTCGGAGCCACCCTCCTCTGCAGCTGGGGATGTGGGGCTGGAGGAGGCGACTCAGGGCACAGGCGACTGCACAGGCTGTTCCTCAGACACAGCGCTCTGTGAGGTTGTGAGGAAACGCGTGGTCTTGCTTAGGCTCTGACTCTGGGTCGGCACCTGGTCCACTCACTCATGGTCAAGTGCTGTGATCAGCCATTACTATCCACGTCGGCACAGCAGACCCCAGCCCATCACAGGGGTCCTGCAGGCCCACATTCCCGTATGGCTTCCCCCAGGCCCCAGCCTGTCCCGGAGCTCATCAACAGGGACACTCGGGGCTTCGCGCCGTGGTCCTCCCTCCTCACTGCCCTCCGCCCTGTAAAGACACCGGCCCAGGCTCTGCCAGCTCAGGTTCATGCACCGGCAACCAGTGAGCTCCAATACTGCGCTCTACTCACCTCCGGCCATTCCAGGTGAGCAGAGCAATAATGACGCACACAGCTGCCCGCACGGTCCTTGAAAATGCCATTGGGGTCGAGGCAGGCTCCGCATCAACCTTCCGGCGGGCTCCAGAGACAGGAACCCAGCCACACGCTGCACAGCTGATTCTGCAGTCTGCCCCACCCCCACCCCCACCCCCACACACACACCACCCCCTCTGGGAGCTGCTAACTGTCCTGCTTGTCCCCATTCAATTGCTCCTGGTGTGGAGGGTTGCATGGCCTCTGATTCAGGAGCCAGACACTCGGCTTACCTCCCCTCAATGTTCTTCCCTCTCTTGCAGGCTTACTTCATTCCAAAATGGCATCTTCCTTTTATCAAGTTTTCCTAGTTATTAGCCTCTGGGCTCTGATGTATTGTGTGTCCCCACCCAGTCCCCCCAGCAAAGGAGCTCCCAGCAAAGGAGCCCCCCGCCCACCCTCCGCGAGGAGCACCCCTGCCTCCCAGGTGGCCACCAGCAACACCGACTTCGCCTTCCGCCTGTACCGGAGGCTGGTGTCGAAGACCCCGAGTGAGAACATCTTCTTCTCCCCCGTGAGCGTCTCTGCTTCCCTGGCCATGCTCTCCCTCGGGGCCCGCTCGGCCACCAAGAGCCAGCTCCTCCAGAGCCTGGGGTTCAACCTCACGCGCATGCCCGAGTCCGCTGTGCAGCAAGGCTTCCAGCACCTGGTCCACGCGCTCGGCGTCCCCAGCGAGGACCTGGACCTGAGGATGGGGAGCGTCCTCTTCGTCAAAAGGGAGCTGCAGCTGCAGACGAGCTTCCTGGACAACGCCAAGCGGCTGTACGGGTCGGAGGTCTCCCCCACGGATTTCTCTGACAGCCCCACCGCCCGGAAGAGGATCAACAGCTACGTGGAGAAGGAGACCAAAGGGAAGGTTGTAGACTTAATTCAGGACCTTGAACCTCAGACAGCCATGGTCCTGGTGAACTACATCTTCTTTGACGGTGAGACTCTGAGAGGTTGATTTTGATTTTAACGTTGTTCCTCCCCAAGCCCAGGCAAGTAAGCAAGCTAGACAGACCCTGGACAGCGGGTGGAGCAGGGGAGGCCACGCTGGAACTAGTTTTGGAACTACCTGGGTGCATGACCTTGGCCATCTCAGTTTATCAAGTGCAATGGGCTCATTCAGGTCTGTCCTTGTGTAGCCTGATTATGTGTCCTGAGGGGCTAACATCAGGCTCGGTGGGCGGCCCATGGGAAAATTTCTTTTCTAGAAATGACCTTAGGAGAAAGGGCCGTATCTCTTGCCCCTGCCTGTAATTTTTTTTTTGTTTTAAAAAGTTATTATTGTCAACTTCTTTAATAGATGTAGACCTATTCACATTGTCTACTACTTCTTATGTGAGTTTTGGCAAATTTTGTCTTTCAAGGAATTGGACCATTTCATCTAGATTATCAACTTGGTGGGAAGAGAGTTGTTGATAGTATTCCTTTATTTTCTTTTTCATGTCCATAGGATCTGTGGTGGTGTTCCTTCTTTCGTTTCTGGTATTAGCACATTGCTTTTATTCCTGTGTATGGTCCATACTTAGTTTCTCTTTATGCCAAATATGTTTTGTTGTAAAGGCTGGATTTTTAAAATAATGTAACATGGCAGCTCTGAAATTCTGATTCGCGCCCCCTGACAAGGGTTTGTTCTCATTGCTTGTGGCAATAGCTGTTTGTTTGGTGCTTTTCTGAACTAATTTTTAAAGTCTGTTCTTGGTCACGTGTGGCCACTGACATCTCCTCTTGGTTATTTAAATGACTGGGCAGAGGTTTCTTAAAGGCCTGGCACACATAAGCAGAGGGCCTTTGTGTGTACGGTGAGGCATGCCATCAACACTCATCAAGGCAGCTTGTAACTCTGAGTCCCCGTTCAGTTTCTGTTTGTGCCGACCTTCAAGGTCCACTGGAGGAAGAGCTTACAGCCTTCATGCATTTTTTTCAAACATACACATAGCGTTACCCATGTGCATAGCATCTAAATGCCCAGGGTACACTGAGCTCTTCAGTCTCCACGACATCTCTTTCCTCGGCTTTTTCTTTTAGATTTTTTGATTAATCTGTTGTTTGTCCCAGCTGTTATCCTGCGCCAGGCAACCAAGCAGCTAAAACACTTGCCTTTAATTGTTCCTGGCAAATATTCCCTGGCCCTGGGGGAGACGTGCTTTTAGCAGAGTGAACGCCAATCAACTTGTCAGTGGCTCCAGGGAGGTGGTGGAACTGGCCCAGCATCAGGGTGTGGGCATGGCCCCTGGTGGAACTAGCTGCGGGCGTCACCCTGGGTCATGCCGGGCGGGCAAGGGGAAAGAGCCAGAGCAGCCTGGCAGTGGGACTGTCCAGGAAACTATCAGACAGTCAAATAATTATCAGTCTTTGGGAATGAGGCTTTGAAATGTCTCCATATCTGTTCCTCTCCCTCTGGTGCTGGGAATACAGTCTGCTATTTTTCAAAGCTACTGCTGAGCTAGAGAGAGAAGGAGGAGACTAATGCTAGTTAAAATGCCACAAAGTTTACTGTTCTCATCGAAATTTAGCCATTTTTCTTGAATGGACTCTCCCCAGGTTACTAGGAGTCTTTGCTACATTTCCAGTGTTCTGAAAATGCTGGTTCTATTTCTGCCAGTTCCTCTTGCTGCCTTTATGAAAGGGTGGCTATGCAGAGGTCCTTACTCTGTCGTTTTTGCAAATACCACCTCCACCATCTGTCCTATTAAGCTTTTTGATTAATCAATTGTTATCTAAAGCCTCAGAAAGTTGCTCAATTTATCAGTGCCTGTAACCATCTTTGACTAATTTTCCCCAAGGAAACAACAGGGCTTTTTGCATTGGTTGAGCTCCCAATCAGATCACATACAGACAGCTTTGCGAGTGATGCCTTCCAGGGAAGCGTACGACAGCTCACATGATGAGAGTTCTTTGAGAGTGAGTCTCTGAAAAGGTTCCGGCCCGTTTCTTTCCCTCCGTGGCTGTCAGGCGGCTGGACTTCACCGAAAAGGCAGGCTGTTGTTTGTCAAGGGTGTGGGCAGTGGAACTAGGGCGAGTTAAATACCCAAAGCTGACCATTCTGACCAAAATTTGTATGGATGGTTCTGTTTGCTGAAAGCATTTGGTTAACGCCCAGAGTTCTAGAACAGGCAATTTTAATCATTGTTGGGAGTTGCTCATTGTCTTTATGCTGGAGTGAGTTTTCAGAGATCGTTGGCTCTTCACCTCACTGTGACTCAAGACTTTCCTTCTCTCCTTGTGTAGCCAAGTGGGAGAAGCCTTTTAACCCGACGTATACGAGTAAAATGTACCCGTTTGTGGTGGGCAAGACCACGGTGAAGGTCCCTATGATGCACCAGGTGGAGCAGTTTGCTTTTGGCGTGGATCCGGAGCTGAACTGCTCTGTGCTGCAGATGGACTACACAGGAGGCAGCGCGGCCCTCTTCGTCCTCCCCCGCCCAGGCCAGATGCGGCAGCTGGAGCAGGCCTTGTCCTCCAGGACCCTGAGGAAGTGGAGCCACTTACTCAAGAAGAGGTGGGCACCTGTGTCAATTTGCTGGGGCCTGAGGCAGGTGACGGTGAACACCCAGGATGAGGAGAGACCGCGACAGCAGCTGTGCGATCATCACTCCTGCAAGTGAGCACCAGCTGCCCGCCAGGCAGGGAGCTCGGTGCTGGGGGTCAGTGTTCTCACTTGAACCTCACAGTCACCGGGCGCATGAGGAGTGCTATCACCCCCACTCGCAGGCCAGGAAACAAGGCTCCAAGAGGGGAGTGAATTACCCAAGGCCACGATGCTCCACGCCTCTGTGAAATTATTCTGTCACTGTAGCTATTCTGTGCTAGCTGAGCTGACTCCACCCACCGCTGTGATGTTTAATGCCAGGGCAGGATTCCATAAAGACGCACACACACAGCACTGGTGCTCACCTACAAAATGAGGGTAATAATATCACTCAACTCAGAGGATGTTGAAAAGATAAAACAAGTTCCTATGTATAAAGTGCTTAGAAGAATGCCAGGGAGATAGTAAGTGTCCGATAAATGTTCGCTAATAATAAAATTATTATTAGTTCTGTAATTATGGGTAGTATTCAAGGGATGTTAACCATAAGATAAAAAGGAGTCTTACGTCTGATCTCTTAGCAATACTGTCCTGGCATTGTGGGCATCGTCTAGGAGGAGAGAAAGGAAGGATCAGGGATAACATAGTTCAGAAAAGACAAAGATCAATGCCCAGGGGTGGGAGCAGGCGGAGTGCTGAGCCGCTTCTGAGCAAAGCGAGGTGACTTTCAGCTGGACTGATGGGAGCCTTCAAGGAGTTGGTGCGTTTGAGCCACAAGGATGAACAGAATATGAAGGCGTGGGTAGCTCATAGAGCTTGGGAAAGGCATATTGGGCAAAGGAAACAGCACTAGGGAAGATGGACGGTTGGGGATCAAGAGACACTGCAGGAGGTTTCTCAGGTTTCTCTTGTTCTTAGCTTGCAACCAGGGCTGGATGGAGGCAGAGGAGCCAGCGTGGAGGCTGGCGGTGGGGGTGGGGGTGTCTGTAAAGAGACAGAGCAGAGAGAAGATGAAGATGGCCAAGCCAGCGCAAGACCCAAGGCAGGGAAGCGAGAGCTGTCCACTGTGCTCGATGTCACCAGGAGCCCGTCAATGAGTAGCACCCACACTCTGTGCTTACATTTCTGTGACTTGTTAAGCACATGACTGGGCAAAGCACTAAAATTAAGCTTTACCATCACTAAAATGGAGATGAGTTCATGACTGTGCCTGAGACAATGCCTGGCACACAGTAAACGCCCAATATATGCGGGCTGTTCACTCTATTACTGAGGGGCTGGGAAGTGCCAAATCCAGGGCTGTGTTGTCTAACATAGCAGCCAGCAGCCACAGGTGGTTATTTAAATTTAATTAAATAAACTTAACAATGAAGTTCCTTGTTGGCACTAGTCGCGTTTCGATTGCTCGATCGCCACGTGTGGCTGCCGGCTGCCACGCTGGACACCACGGACAGAGGCTATTCCCCACTTGGCAGAAAGTTCTGTAGGGCCGGGCTGCTCTTGCAGGTCAGCAGGGTTTGTCTCCAGAAGGGCTGGTGGGTGGCATCTGGCCCGGGGGGCAGGCTCGCTGCCGTCACTGCCCGTGGCCTCTGCCAGAGGGTCCCTGGTTGAGGCCCCTTCTCTGCTCTGCCCTCCCTCATCAGGGGCCTCTTTCCCATCTCTGCCCTCCTCGGGGCTGGGCTTGCTCGTCCCGGAGGCTCACCTCCAGCACAGCCTGGTGAGCTGACGGGCATGTGTTGGCCCTTCAGCAGCAACCAGCAGGGCCTCGCGGGAGCAGAGTCTCCTGAAACGTCACCTGGAAACAGCTGGGACCCAGGCCTGTGCCCTCACCTCTTCCTTTCCCTCCTCCCAGGTGGATAGAGGTGTTCATCCCTAAGTTTTCCACATCTACTTCCTATGACCTGGAAACCGTGCTCCCAAAGATGGGCATCCGGGACGCCTTTGACAAAAACGCCGACTTTTCTGGAATCACAAAGAAAGGCTTCCTGAAAGTTTCCAAAGTGAGTTGGTCAATGAGAATATTCGCCTCTAAGCCTGAGTGGGAAGGGCCCGTAGAGACCGACCGATCGAGCACGCTCACCTCACTGACCCGGAAACAGAGTCCCCAGGAGGCGAAGGGACTTCTCTGTGGCAGAGACAGGGCCGCCGGGCATGGCGGCCAGGCCTGCCGGGCATGGCGGCCAGGCCTGCTGCTCCGTGGCCATCGCACTTCCCACACACCGTTATCCCTCGCCAGACAAGTGTTCCTAGGGTTCAACGGCAGTTCCCTGAGAACCGGGCACCGCCCACACCCGCTGCAGATGAGCAGGTGCCCCCTGGCTTTCCACCCCACCTCCCTGGAGCCCAGGCCCTCACACTGGGGCCCTAACGTGGCTGCCCATGGCCATTAGTGCCCTGTGATGTACAAACAAGAAAGAAAGGAAACTAGGAAGAGAGGAGCTGACTTCCACAATGTAGGATATTGGACCTAAACATTCAGATTTCTGATTCTCTTGAAACAAATCATTGAGCCCAATTCCCAAGTAGTCAGGCCAAACCTCTACACAGTGGCCTCTGGCTGGGGCTGAGCCGTGAGCACTCCTTTTAGGTGGAGGGCACCCTCCAGGGTCCCGGTGGAACCCACACTCTACAACAGGTCTCCTCGTCCCACTGGGTCACCTAACGCCTGTCTGCGGGGGTTTCTGATCCCTGACCTAACATTTGTTTTCGTAACAGAGTACAGTGCTCAGAAGTGGCCCTGGCCACCGAACGGGGCCATTGTCACTGGTGCCCAGGGAAGGAGTACAGATTCCACAAGAATATGATGGGCAGCTCAGGCCAGGTGGCTCAATGGGTTGGAGTGTTGTCCCATACACCAAAAAGGTTGTGGGTTTGATTCCTGTACAGGGCATATACCTAGGTTGTGGGTTCAATTCCCGGTCAAGCGATATATGGGAGGTAATCAGTCTCTCTCTCTCTCTCTCTCTCTCCCCCCCCCCCCCCATTCCTCTCTCTCTCTAAAATCAATAAACATATCCTTGAGTGAGGACAAAAAATATGATGAGCACTATGAACCCATGTGCACATATGAAAACAATGACTGTGACTGTTGGGGGTCACAGGACCCTGAGGCTGAGCAGTGCATGAGCCCGGCGTAAGGATCTCTCGTCTAGAAGGGCAAGTAGGGTGTGATAGTCAATAGTACCTGACCACCGTGTCCCCGCAATGGCTGCGGCAATCACTCTGGTGTGCACACTTCCTAGATCTCCTTCAATTCGTCAAACAACCCCGTGGGATGTATCCAATTATTACCGGCCTTTCATCGATTTGGAAAGTGAAGCACGCGATCTCTAAATAACTTTTGCAACAATGAGTGGCGGAACTGGGTCTCAAACCTAGGTCTTTCTGGGCTGTACTGGTAACCAGTCAACTCCATGCTAAGAGCCAACTGATCATCGCAAACCTCAGGCCAGGCATTTGGCCTCTGGGGAGCTGGGGGGTGGGGGTGGAGGTGTCCCCATTCCCAGGCAAAACATCAAAGCTCAGGGTTTTTTAAACCATGTCGGTGTCTGTTTTTCCCTCGGCAGGTCACCCACCAGGCGGTGGTGGACGTCAGTGAGGCGGGCACCAAGGCTGCGGCGGCCACGGCCACCAAGCTCACCGCCCGCTCCAAAGACAGCTCCTCTCGCACCATCTGCTTCAACAGGCCCTTCCTGCTGCTGATCGTGGGCAGCGCCGCGCAGACCACGCTCTTCCTGGGCAAAGTGGAAGATCCCACCCAGTTCCCGCGGGGAAAGGCCTTTCGCGGATGACACGATAACAACGCACAGGAAATAAACAAACCGCGTGGCCTGCAGATCCCGGGGACATGGGGCCAGGCCTCTGTGTGAGGGTCCACCTGACCCCGTGGAGCTGCATGTGCTGCCCCGAGGCCACTTTTGAGGCTCAGTCACCCCAATCAGCAGAGATCCGGTCACAGACCAAGCCCCTGAGCGCTGGCACGCCCTCTTCCATGCTCTCCCAGGCGGCTGGCTTGCTGGGGTGTGTCTGGGATGGCATATTTCCATTCCTTAGCCCCTGGGGGTGGTGACATGCAGGCCATTGGCCTGTACTTCAGAATCACAGCAATAAACCTAAAACGTGAGTCTGGCCGCACAGCACTCCCACACGCCTCCAGGGTCTGGATTTGAGAGTGGTCTGGTGGGTAAGTCACAGAGGCCAGGCTGCTGTTATGCGGCATTTCAGTGGCTGCCTGAATTCATCTATTCATTCAACAAAAACGCACTGAGCACCTCATACGTGCCAGGAATGAATCAGGCCGACAGGCTCCTGGTTTGGGGACACAGATGGGAGCGGTAGACCACCTCCACCCTGATGAAATGAAACCTGTAAATGCATGTGGTTGTACCGGCCATGCGGAGTGCTGGGAAGACCCTCACTAGGATGGTCGGATGAGGAGAAACAGGCGGCGAGGGGGTGCTTCTGTGAGCACAGGCCCGTCGGAGGGACAGAAGGAGGCGCTGTGGCTGTGGTGCCTGAACAAGGTCAGATGGTGTCAGACGTCGGCCAAGAAAAGGGGTCTGGGTTTGGTGGGAGGTGCCATTTAACCGGCTGAGTTTCTCCAACAGGAAGATGAGGGTTAGTGTCTGGGTTGGGAAGACCTTTCTGGGTGCTCACCTCGGGGTTCCATCCAGACTGGTTGCGGCAGCTGCCCTCTCGGCCCTGACACTGTCGCATGCGCACACAGGGCCCTCGGGTGCTCGGCCTCCTCCCTGCTGCTTGGAGGGACCGTGGCCTGCCCCTCACACTGACTCCTCAGCTCCACGCATGGGCCAAGGGGCTTCGGGGGTTCCCCGCACAGGCTTCTCCGCCCTCCTCAGCCCCGTGGGCTGCTCTGGCTCCTTCCCCTCACCCGCCCCGCATGACCCAAGGAGACACCACAGCCTCCAGTGGACTCTGGGGTTCTGGGGGCCCATGCCTTCACCCCGATGTGTTGAGGGCCTCTCGGTGGCGTTTCCAAGCTCTTTTACAGAAAGAGAGAGAGAGAGAGAGAGATTGAGAGAAAGAAAGAAAGAAAGAAAGAGAAAGAAAGAAAGAAGAAAGAGGAGTGGTGCTAAGAAGCTTCTAGAAATCGCTCCCCTCCCCCACTCACAGGAGAGAGCAGCTGACCCAGGGCAGGCCCGGGCCCTGGACTGAAGCCCAGGCATGGGGCTGCCCACTGTCCCTCTCCTGGCTGCGGGGCCAAACCTCACTCCTGCACAGCGCTCCTCTCTGTCGACAGGATCTTATGATAATTATGCTTCATGGCCGCCGGGTGGGAGGGGTGTGGGGGATGGACGAAAAGATGAGGAGGATTGAGAAGTACCCCTGCAGGTATTACATTATTGATCACAAGGAGATTAACATTTCAATTGGTGGGTAAGGCTGACTGCCCTTCCATAATGTGGGTGGGCCTCATCCAATCAGTTGAAGGTCTTCATTGAGTAAAGACGGACCTGCCCGGAGCAAGAGGGAATCTACCAGCAGAGGCCTTGGGCCTTGAACTGCAACATCCTCTCTTCCTGGGCCTCCCGCCTGATGGCCATCCTCCGTAATCAGGAGAACCAGTTCCATACATCCATCTCTCTCCCTCTCTGCTCGCCCTAGCCGGGCACTACACATCATGCTTTGTTCCCCCCACAGCTCTGCGAGGTGGGCTGTACAGAATCCAAAACGCGTGCCTCCCACAGTGTCTTCTTCCCGGCCACGTGGGAAGGTATGTCAAGGGCCAGGTAGCTTACGTGCCAGCCAAGAGTAACTGATTTCTCCTCGGTGAATGCTCTCATTCATTCAAACAACAACCGTGTCTTCATGAAACACGCGGAAGGCTCACAGCACTGCATGGACCCACAGGTGGGGTTTCAAACACTGGTAGGTGTAGCAGACCCCCTCGGGGCCTGGCCCGGATGTCCTTGGGTCTGACCTTGAGCGTCCATGGCTCCCACCTGGGCTTTCTTGTGCCTCACACACCAGACAGGCCAGAGGCATGCAGCCCCGCAGGCTCAGACTCAGCCTGGGAGGGAAGGGAGCCTTTACGTCTCACAAGTGCCTCTTGATTGGAACCACTGCACCAGCCGACCAGCTTTCCTTTGGCTTCATGGGTGTGATTAAACACTTATTCTTAACAGTGATTGGTTTTCATTATAAAGAAGATACATGCTCTTTGTGAGAAATTAGGATAATCTAAAAGTACACAAAGAAGAACATAAAAGTCACCTCCATCCCGTCACCTAAAGATTCACTCATAAACAGATATTCATCTGGTTCTAGGCTTGGCTCTAGAACCGGGGACACGCAGTGAGCGGGTCCATGATCCACTTTACGGAGCTCTTGGGAGAGGGGAGGGGAGGGCAGGGGAGGGGAGGGAGGGAGGGGAGGGAGGGGAGGGGACTGGAGGGCAGGACACTTTGCTCTGTCTTCTGAGTTCCCTCCCAGGCTGTTCTCTGTGCACGGACTCTGTTTATTTGAAGTCTTAGGGAAGCACTGAGTGGTCAGAGGTGAGGGCTTTGGCTGGGGAGGCAGACCATCTCTGAGTGTCCCAGCACCCAGGTTACGGCATTCAGTTAAGTTCACAGAGCCTCAGTTTCCCTTCTGTGAAGTAGGGATGATTGTGCCTCTCTCACATTCCTTTTTTCCAGTTGTACTGGGAAGTACTCGCCAGGCATCGCTGTGTAAGTTTAAGGTGTACGGCAGGATGGAATGAGTCACACGTGCTATGCATGCTGACGGGGCAGGCTGTTAGCATCTCGCATTCCTAGGTGAGGGCGCTGCTTAAAGACCGCTGCCCGGAGCACACAGCACCCGTAAAGGATGGACAGCAACCTCCCCCGACCCCTGCCTTCAGCACCCCTGGCTTGCCGGCAGCACCCTTGTCAGAATCTCCGCCAACCAAGCAGGTCCAGACCACACTCGCTGTTTGCTGCTGGGCCGGCGGGATGGATACGTGGAAAAAGAGGTCCCTTCCTGTTTGCTAATCACCCAGGTCCCTTCCTGGTTCCAGGAACTGGCCGGACAAATATTGACCCGGCCGCTGTGATCTGCAAACACTATTCTCCTGTGGCTGGAGGCCGCGCAGCACCGAAGACCAGGGCCCGCCTGGCGCCTCTCTGTGAGTCCCATTCGCACGGGGAATGAAGGCAAGGGCTCTCTCTCTCTCTCTCTCTCTCTCTCTCTCTCTCTCTCTTTAGCAGCAGGGATGGGAGGACCGAGTCCCCCTAAAGGAGAAAAACGCCATGATGTACTCTTCTAAGGGTTGAAGGAGGAACCTCAGGTTTTAAATAACCTTTTATGAAAAACTTGGTCTTCAACATTTTTGAGAGAGGAACTCCCAGTAATGCTGGCAGACAGGAGAAAACAGAACAAGACAGCCCAAAGCCAGATGACAGCGCTGGCACAACAGATGTCCTAGGGGCCCTGTTGTTTGAAAAGGGCCCTCTGGGAGCCTGGTCTGGATCTGACCCTCCCTCACCCGGCAGGTCCCTGGGCCCCGCATCTCGCTATCTCCACATGCACAGCAGGGATGCGAATGCCTATGGCTTAAGCAGGGGTGGGCAAACTTTTTGACTCGAGGGCCACAATGGGTTCTTAAACTGGACCGGAGGGCCGGAACAAAAGCATGGATGGAGTGTTTGTGTGAACTAATATAAATTCAAAGTAAACATCATTACATAAAAGGGTACGGTCTTTTTTTTTTTTAGTTTTATTCATTTCAAACGGGCCGGATCCGGTCCGAGGGCCGTAGTTTGCCCACGGCTGGGCTTAAGGTTCTCCTAGGCCACTGAAAGGGCATGCAGCAAGTATTTCTCAAAGGGGGCATCTGGGCAGGACTACTCTCCAGCACACAGGGCAGCCGGCCTTTCAGAGCGTCCTGTCCCCCGCTGGACTCCAACAGCACCCCTGCTCCGTCTGAGATGGTCCCAGACACTCCCCCCTCCGCACTCACCCTCCCCTGCATTGCAGGACACCTCCGGCTGGGACCACTGGTACGATGCGTCTGATATCCCCACAAATAAACAGGACGTGGGCACACTGTAGTTAATGAGCGCAGTGCTTCACTTCCTCTGGGTCTCTCTGGAAAAGGAAGAGGCAGATTGGGTGGAGTTACTCCGCCTCAGTAGAGGGTGAGATGAACACTGCGCACACTCCTGTGCCAGGCGCCAGGCGCCAGGCCACGGCAGGTCCTGACCTGCCCAGGAGGCAGGCATTTCCATTTGCATTTTGCAAGTGGGGACCCCGTGGCTCAGAGAGGTTGCTTTGCACAGTGTCGCTCAGTGAGTGACTGCGGGGCCTTGATCCAGACCCAGGCCTGGCGGCGGCTCCGTCCCCTTTGGGACCAGACCCTTCAGCGAGCCTGGGACGCCTGGTGAGAGTAGATAGGAAATGGTAGCCCACTCAACGGGACAGGGAGAATAAGCCGGAGACAGTTTTGTCATAGTTGTATTTCTTGTTTTCCCCCGGGCAGACCAAATTTTCAACTGCTCTGCTTCTTCCAAATCCCCCTCAAAAGAAAGCGCGGAGAGGGTGGTTAGCAAGCCACAGCAGCTGAGCCGCGCAGGCCTCTGACCGGCGTTTCAACATCACAGTGTTTCAACATCACCAACACCAGGGCTGCATTCATCTCCTAACCACTGGCCTTGGGGTTCGGCGGGGCATTTAGGGCACAGGCTCTGTAGGCACCTGCAGAAATATGGTGTCTCCCACACCACCGTGGCGCTGGTAATCTATCCAGAGGCCACTGGTTTGGGCAAATGGTATTCAGGTGCTGATTAGGACACACACACAATCAGGACAGATGGACAAGGGCTGCCGGGATGGGAGGGGGTGGCGCAAGTGTCCGTTTTGAAGGGAGCAGGGGACGGCACTCTCCTCACTGGGACATCAGGTGCGGAGTGTGGTGGCAGCCTGTGCTCTGTGAGCACCTGGGGGGGAGGGGGGGAGACCCTGAGAGGGGCGGGGCACTAGACAGGGCAGGGTGAGCAGAGACAGGCATGTCTCCACTGCAGCTTCCCCTCAAGCTGAGCTGGCCCCTCAGGGTGGAGCCTGAAGCAGGAGAGACGTTGGACTGGTGGCCTCGGCTGTCATAACCCAGGACCGCAGACGGGGCGGCTTCAACCACAGAAACGCATTGTCTCCTGGTTCTGGAGCCAGAAGGCCAAGGTCAAGGTGTGGGCGGGGCTGTTCCTTCTGCGCTGAGGGAGGCTGTGCGGGCCTCTCCGAGCCTCTGGCTGTTTGCTGGGGCCCGGGCTTGTCCATCTCTGCCTTCCTCTCACGGTGTTCTCCCGAAGGTGTCCAGGTCTAAGTTCCCCTTGCTATCAGGACGCAGTCTTATTGGGTCAGGGCCAGTCCAAGGACGTCAGCGTACCTGGTTACTACATCTCAGTGATCCCCAAACAGGATCACACTCCAAGACACTGGGATCAGGAGTTAAGCATATGAATGGGGGGGTGTGGGGGGAGGGCACAATGAAACCCATAACAGAAATCTTTCCAAAATCTCTGCATTAATTAAGATAGATTTGAGCCACGGCATGTGACAAGAGGTGCTCGCGGTAACGAGCCTGATGGAGGCAGAGGTGATCTCTCTCTCACATCAGCCCCCAGGCTCCATCCATCTCTGGCGAGGCTCCCTCAAAGGCTGCCCTCATCCACAGGGCCCCCGGGGCTGCCCATCACAGCCACACTCCAGCTATGGAAGACCAACATGGAGAGGGCACGCCTCCCCCTGCCAGGGCCTGTCCCAGGAGTTACACACACCTTCCTCTCCTCTCCGACTGACTGGCGAGATTATAGCTCATGGTCACACCCAGATGCAAAGGAGGCCCGGCAACACGCATTGCCACCATGTCCTAAACATCCGCTCAGGAGTTCTGAGCATCATTCTCATCTTGTTAAAACGTAATGAATTAGAGGAATGACTGGAAAGAAGGGAAAAAAGAAAGGGAGGGGGGAGGGGGAGGGGGGAGGGAAAACAGACCATGGGAGGGAGGGAGGGAAGGAGGGAGGGGACCATGGAAGTTTCTTTTATAACCCAGAGTCCTTTTCTCAGCAACATCCTGTAACGTATCAATGTGTAGAGCAGATAAAGGGCCCCCACTCTGACTGAAGCCTTGGGGAGAAGTGTCCCGAGCCCGGGCTGCTCACCCTCCCTCATCCTCTGCAGAGCCCTCATGACCCTGTGGGATACAGTCTGGATGTGAGGTTTGTGGAGGGAGCAATGGGGAGCTGTGATGTCACTGAGTGATGTGCTCAACCTCTTGTTTTCAGAGGATGGAGCCAGCGTGGCTGTGGCTGTGGCTGCTGGGAGCAGGGATCCTGGCCTCTGCCCATGGAGACAAGAGCCCGGGGTTGCCTCAAGCCCCCAGGGGTCGGCTCCCAGAGCCAGCGCCCGCCTACCGCCAAGTCACACCCACCATCACCAGCTTTGCTTTGCGCGTGTACAAGCAGCTGGCAGCGGAAACCCCAGGAAACATCCTCTTCTCCCCGGTGAGCATCGCCAGCACCCTGGCCCTGCTCTCTCTCGGGGCCCAAGCCGACACCTCGACTCAGATCCTGCAGGGCCTGGGCTTTAACCTCACGGAGACCCCGCAGGCCAGCATCCACCGCGGCTTCCAGAGCCTCATCCATGCCCTTGACCTGCCCAGTCCCAAACTGGAGCTGAAAGTAGGCCACTCCCTGTTCCTGGACAAGCAGCTGAAGCCTCGTCAGCGCTTTCTGGACGACATCAGGGAGCTGTATGGAGCCTTGGCTTTCTCTGTTAACCTCACGGATTCTGCCACAGCCTGGAGGCAGATGAATGACTACGTGAGGAAGCAAACGTACGGGCAGGTGGTGGACTGCCTGCAGGAGTTCAGCGAGGACACGCCCATGGTTCTCCTGAACTACATCTTCTTCAAAGGTGAGTGCTAGCCTGGCAGACTGATCACGTCCTCCACCTCCAGCTCCGCCCTACAGCTGGGCCCCACCCTCTATCCCTGGCCCGCCTCCACCACCGGCCCCGCCCACCACCTCCAGCCTCTCCCTCAAAGACACCATCCTAAAGTCACCAATGTTTCTTATGGCAGTGACCCCTGCATCCTATATAATAAAAGGCTAATACACAAATCAACCGAACGGTGGAATGACTGGTCGTAATGACATGCATTGACCACCAGGGGGCAGACACTCAATGCAGGAGCTGCCCCCAGGTGATCAGTGCGCTGCCAGAAGCCAGGCTCACAGCTGCAAGCACAGCAGCAGTGGCAGGAGAGGCTCCACGGCAGCGCTAAGGATGTCCCATTGCTGGCTTAGGCCCACTCCCGGCAGGGGCTCTCAGACTGTGAGAGGGCGCAGGCCCGGCTGAGGGACCCTGCCCTGAGTGCATGAATTTCATGTACCGGCCCTATAGTATTCAATAATGTTCTTATACCACTACTTCTTCATTTGCAAATATTTGGTTTCTCTTGCCATGTTTTTTTCTATTCTATTTTTATTCTGATTCTTTTTGTTACACACCCAGTCTCACTTTTCTATTAACAATTCAATTTTAGAAAAATGTCTTTTACTTATTCATATATTTTTATTTCAGAGAGGAATGAAGAGGGAGAGAGAGAGAGAAACATCAATGATGAGAATCATCGCTCAGCTGCCTCCTGCACATCCTCTACTGGGGATTGAGCCCACAACCCCGGCACATGCCCTGACTGGGAATCGAACTGTGACCTCCTGGTTCATAGGTCAACGCTCAACCACTGAGCAACACCAGCCGGGCAAATCTTTTATTTTTATATTATTATTGATTTCAAATATACAGAAATATACAAAGAAAAATATAAAACCATCATACACTCCCCCCACCAAGAATGAAAACATTAGCATTTTACCATTTGATTCAGACTTTTTAAAAAATCTGACAGATAAAGTTCTATTTCTTTTTAATGCTTTCCTCGTCCCCTTTCCTTCCCTCCGTCCCTCCCGGAGGCCAGGACTGTCCTCGGGCAGGTGTGCATCCCCCTCACCCATGTGTGTGCGCCGTGAGCTCATTAAGGGTGTGCACATCAGTTACACACTAATGTGTGTAAAGATTTTACACAAATGCTCTCGTCCTGTATATATTATTTCACACTTACGTGTTAGTGTCATTACCATGTTATATTTATATAGATAATTTTGACTGTTGCATTGAGCATGTCACAATTTTTGTTTGTTTTTTAACTTGAGTTCTTTCCTGAATTCGTACATCTATCTTTATACTTTTCATGCTTTTCTTTTTACCTCATGTTGTTTCCTATTCCGAGGTCCCATCCATGATCTACCTTACACTCAGTCACGTCAGTTTAGGCTCCTCTTGGCGGGGACAGCTTCTCAGCCTCTCCTTGCCTTTAATGGCTGTGCTGATGGGGTGGAGGACTGCCAGGTGTTCCGAAGAATACCCTCAGGGGGGATTTGTTTGATGTTTTTCCCAGGAGGAAGGCTGGGTGAGAGGACTTGGGAGATTTATGGTAAGAGATGGTTCCCCACCCTGTAGCGCAGGGTTGCACGTGCGTGCGTAGATGAGGAAAAAGGCAGTCACAGCTCAGTGAGAATGGCACTCTGCAGGGGGAGGGGTGGGTGCCATGGGCTCCTGCAGAGACCCTCGCCCAGCCTTGGGAAGTGGCGGGAGGCTCCCTGGGAGAGAAGGAATCTAAGCCGGACATGAAGAATGAAGCTGCAGGAGAGGCTGAGAGAAGGGGTTTCGGAAGAGACAGCAGCGTAAGTAGAAGCCCGAGCTACAGAGATACCACGTGTTCTCAGGAATGAAGCACATTGGTTGGACTGAGACAGAAGGAATTGGGGGATGCCTGGGGCAGTGCGAGCGCTGCAGTGAGAAGATGAGCCGGAGTTGTGCTGAGAGTCCTAGACTGTCTCTGGGACCCAGGATTCCCAAACAGCTGGAAGAGGGAAGGGGCATGGCCACATCTGTTTTGAGGAAGATCAGTCTGGCTACAATGTAGAAAATGGGTTGGGGGAAGTGAGGGTTGGAGAGACAAGTTAGGACGTTCTTAAAGTGGAACAAAGTGAGGAAGAGGGTGGCCTTGGATGCAGTAGTGGCTGTGGAGAGAGGATCAGCGATACTTGGTCATTGGTTGGGTGTCCTCACAGATCTACGGGTTTGTGTCTTCACAATTCTATGGGTTTTGTGTTTTCATGGTTCTATGGGTACTGTGTCCTCACGGATCTACGGGTTTGTGTCTTCACAATTCTATGGGTTTTGTGTTTTCATGGTTCTATGGGTACTGTGTCCTCACGGATCTACGGGTTTTGTGTCCCAAGCCAAGTGGAAGCATCCTTTCCAGCGCTACCAGACCCAGAAACAAGAGAGCTTCTTCGTGAACGAGAGGACCTCCCTCCACGTCCCCATGATGCACCAGAAGGAAATGCACAGGTTCCTGTACGACCAGGAGCGGGCCTGCACGGTGCTGCAGATCGAGTACAGCGGCAACGCGCTGGCCCTGCTCATCCTCCCGGACCCCGGGCAAATGCAGCAGGTGGAGGCCGCTCTGCAGCCCGAGACCCTGCGGACATGGAGCCAGCTGCTCCTGCCCAGGTAAGCAATGAGGAGCAGGACTCTGGCACACCTGGTGCAGGTCCCCGAGCAGTTCTTAACTCCAAGTGCAAGGGGCCAACCCTAGGTTAGGATGACCAGCTGTGATCTTGGGCAATTTTCTTACCTTCTGGGCCTCAGATTTCCTCCCCTGTACACCGAGGCCCTGGTGACCGCGACACTGGGTTGTTTGGAGGATTAACCACGTGAATATACGTGGAGCACCGAGGAGCGACCTGGTGCGTGAGAAGCGCTCACCAGGGGAAGTGAGGGCTGCGTCATTCTCCGCCCTCCCGGGCATCTTTCTGCTCAGCCTCCCTTCCCTTGCTTCTCCCTTTGTCTAAATCATGATTTACTGTCAGAAGATAGTCAGCTGTGGCAAAAAAATCAGGTCAAGGACAATTACTAAGAATAATTATGACTCCCACAGGACAGTGTGAATTTCTTAAAAGTGCATCTTTTGTCAATTAAAACATTTCTTAAAGAAATTAAAAACCAAGAAGAGCACTGTGAAATCAGATCCCAGTTTAATGGGATCGCAATCTGACCCCCTCCTGTCTCTTGCTTGTCAGTCTGTGGTTTTCTCACAGTAGTTTCAGTCTTTTCCAGTTTGGCTAGACCCCTTCAAGAGCCAACTCCTTCTTGGGGTGTATCGTCCCTTATGAGGCACCTGGGATGAAAGCTGGCCTTGAGTTCTAATGACCTCTGCTGCTAACAAACCACCCCAAGACGGAATGGCTTGGAAAACAACATCTACTCTCTCTCTCGATTCTGTGAGTGGATCAGCCTAGCTGGGCAGTTCTGACTGGGGGTCTCTCCTGCATTGGAGTCAGATGATGGCTAAGGCTGGGGCATGAAGACTCCTCTGCTCAGATGTCTGGTGCCTGGGCTTGGTGGCTGTCACAGCTAAGGGCTGGGCAGGCATCTCTCTGTCTCCATGCAGCGTCTCCATGAAGCTAGCTTGGTCTTCTGTCTTCACGTAGGGTCTCCACGAAGCTAGTCTGGCCTTCTCTCTGTGTCCATCCAGCGTCTCCATGAAGCTAGCCTGGTCTTCTGCACAGCAGCTCAGCATCATTGATATTGTTACATGGCAGCCCGGGGCTCCAAGGAGACACGGAGTGAAAGCTCCTGCTCTCTTAAGGCCTTGGCTTGGAAGGACAGCTTCTGTCCTGGCTGTTGGCCAGAGCATCACAGAATCCACCAGAGTCGAGGGGCGGGTACAGACAAACCTCCTGATCCCTCTCTAGCCTACCACCAGCCTCCGCTCAGCACCCCAACCACACCGAGGTTCCAGGGAGAGTAAAGGGTGTTTTGTGTTTGGACAGAGATTCCAGCACCAAATAAAAGAGATACGGGTCAAGGCCCGAGGCCAGGTCTAAGGACGTTTCCTTGTTGACTGTGAATCTACACAGCTCCTGTCAGTTTCTGAGTCCAACCCCATCACCCAAGCTCCCTTGGGGTGAGCTTGCCTCTTCCCCCTCTCACGAGGAAGTCTCATAGGATCTTCTAGACCAGCGGTTCTCAACCTGTGGGTCACGACCCCTTTGGGAGTCGAACGACCCTTTCACCGGGGTCACCTAAGACCATCAGAAAACACATATATAATTACATATTGTTTTTGTGATTAATCACTATGCTTTAATTATGTTCAATTTGTAACAATGAAAATACATCCTGCATATCAGATATTTACGATTCATAACAGTAGCAAAATTACAGTTATGAATTAGCAACGAAAATAATTTTATGGTTGGGGGTCACCACAACATGAGGAACTGTATTAAAGGGTCGAGGCATTAGGAAGGTTGAGAACCACTGCTCTAGACCAATAGGTTTTCCTTCAGGATGGGTCTGTTTTGACCTCTTACTTGGACCTTCAAGAAGCAAAATCAACCCAAGTGACTTCCCTAAATCTCAGATGTTTCTCAGGCCAGAGTTAAATTTTAAAGCATTTTAATGTGCTTTCAGCATGAAAACTTCAGACCTGCCCCCCTCCTCCGGTCTGGTCTCCCTCCGTCCACTCAGCTGGGAGGACGGTTCGCTAGCCTGGGGAAAGCACACTTCCTGGTAACGTCCTTCTTCACTCACATTGGGTGGACACCTGGGGTGTGTCCAGCAGCCTGCTGGTCTTGCACTTGCCAAGGTTTGCCATTTCTGGAGCATATAACCTGGAAGGGATACTTCCCCACATCGGGCTCGGCAACATTTTCAACTCAGGAGCCGACTTGTTGGGAGTCCCTGGGCGGCTGAATGGAACCATCTTCCGGGTACAGAGGTGACTCGACGCAAACCCCCCTCAAGGGTGGGGCCTGCCCTGCTCTCCACCTCCATTTCCTCCTTTTCACAGTTTAACCCCAACTTCTGACTGCCCCCACTTCACATGGGCACCTGGACCCTCACGCTGCCCCCAGGAGTTCGAGTGTAAGGGTTCCCTAACCTGAATTCGGCTCTCCAAGCTGGACTCATTAGAGGCAGAAGTTTCTGAGCTGGTTATTCACCAGCCCAGCTTGCAGGTGCCCCTGTAACTGTCAAGTAACTGAGAAGAAGAACCCCCAAAAGCAAAGGACAGGTTTGCTCTGTGTTCAAAGAACCTGCAAACTGAACCCAGGAAATGCTGGTCAAGGCATGTCAGGAGCAGGAGAGTCACGCTGGCGATCGGTGCCCACGCCTGACGGTCACTGCCTCTCCTCAGACCCTGACGCTCAGACAGTGAGAGAAGGGCTTGTACAGGGGTGCCAGTAGATGGGTTTAGGAAGTAGGTCAGAGGCTAGGCCGACAGGACTTGCTGAGGAGCAGACGTGGACGTAGGAGAATGTTAACAACAGTCGCCTTAGGTGGGAAGTATGTGGATCTGAGCAGTTACGCTTTGTAAAAACCCTGGCCCAGTGCCGGGCGTCTAGAAAGCTCCCCTCGCTGTGCCCCTTCTCAGATCAGACGGAGAGGCCTGAAGGGCTCTGGGAAGAAGCCACAGAGCTCTACAATGTCCGAGGAGAAGGGCTGTGGGCTGGGGGCTGTGGAATGTTCTGGCACAGCAGGCAGTGTCCCAGGAAGACTGGTTCCCCTCACTCTGGGAAACACTTCTTCCTGCCAGCACGCAGGCTGCCCACGGCCAGGGGGTGCCTCCCTGTCTGGTTCTCTCCGCAGCGTGCTGGACTTGCACTTGCCAAGGTTTGCCATTTCTGGAGCATATAACCTGGAAGAGATACTTCCCCACATCGGGCTCAGCAACATTTTCAACTTAGGAGCCGACTTGCTGGGAGCCCCTGGGCAGCTGAATGGAACCATCTTCCGGGTACGGAGGCTACCGGGCCGGGCAGGTGGGAGGGGGTCTTCTCCCCCTTGACATGAAGTGTAGATTTGAAAGTCAAGTTCTCCTTTCTCTTTCCTATGCCGGTTCTTTAATGTCACAACCTGTGAGGCTCCCTTTCTCAGCAGCACCCTTTCCAGCTCTCTCTCCAGTCCTCAGAGCAAGGAGACAGAGTCCGTAATAGAGATGCCACACATTCAGTGACATCCAGGTGTGGGACAACTTTGCTCTGTCTCCTACACTTCCTCCTAAGACAGAGCTGAGGAGAGCAGAGACAGCCGGTCCCACGGAGCGCATTTGAACCGCTGACTGAGGCTTGAGCTGGCCATTATAGAGATGAGAAAACTGAGGCTTAGCGAGAGGAAGTGCAGCTGGTGGTGGAAAATGATACCTGGGCCTGTGCCACATGCTTCCAGGGGCTGAGAACGTTCTGGAGGGCGCTGTTGGGTTTCTGCGGCCTGGCTCAGCCTCGCTAGTCTCCCCACCTTCAGGGTGAGCCCCCAGAACATGGCAGGGGGAAGATGGGGAGAGGAGGAAAATAACATGAAGCTAGAGGTGCTGTCTTGGAAGGCGGGGCCTGGGGGACCTGGACGCTCTGCCTGCCTCTCCTGGTGCCCCACAGGGCAGACTCTGCCCTTGCAGTGTCCTGAGCTGTCCCTGCCCTCTCTTCTCCTTCTAGGTGTCGCACAAGGCAGCCATGGACATGAGTGAGCGGGGAACCAAGGCTGGGGCTGCCTCCGGCCTCCTCTCCCAAACCTGGCCTCTGAACGTGACGTGGGCCCCCCACGCCCATTTCAACAGGCCTTTCCTGGTGCTTGTCTGGGAGGTGACCACCCAGAGCTTACTCCTCCTGGGAAAGGTCGCCAACCCAGCTGCAGGCTGACGCCGGGGAGGCAGGAGGGTCCTGTCGCCCCTGCAAACCCACAGGCAGGCCTCAGCCGTCCGCAGGCCGATGGGAGGAATGTTCATCCGTGTGCAGAGGCCCGAATAAAGTGGCCTTGGGTGCTGTGAGCACTGAGAGCAATGCTCACAAGGAAGGTGGCTCCGCGTTGCCCTTCATTTGCCCCACAATCCCCTTGAATCTAGTGTCGCCTTCACCTGTGGTCAGAAAGTTGACAAGGAGAAGAGCTCCATGTTATGTCCTGGAAGATGTCCACACCACCGTCACCAAGTGTCCCAGGAAAAGGCACAGAGGACATCAGGAGAAATCAGAGTCTCCCCCTTCACGGTGGCCACCGTCAGCTCTAAAGCAAAGCGAGGTTGTCCTGAAACGTCACTGCCCAGGCACCAGGGCAGATCCCTTGGGAGGAGGTGGGTGCCAGAGCAGGCACCTGGCACCACGCTCCATGCAGAGGAGGGTGGGAGGATGGGCCAGTGCACAGATGGACCAGTGCAACATGGGAAGTCACATGTCCAAGGGCAACCCAAGGTCAAAGGAAGTGGGAGCGTTAACATGGCCAGGAGCCAATGGGTGTAGGCCAAACCCGTGGTTAGTGGGATGGACTGGGGCAGTATCTGGTGGCCGTGGAGCGTCCTGCAGAGGTCAGAAGTCCCTCGCCCACAAGTGTGTCCCTGAGTCTTCAAGAGGCATCTGCCTGAAACTGTGGGAGACGCAGAGGGCTGTCACCTCAGCTGCATGCACAGGGTGGACCACCTGCTGCAGGAAGATGGGCGGTTATGAGGCAAGTGGGGCACGGAGCCTTCTCCAGGGTGCAGCTTGCTCGTTGGCTCACATGCTAACCCGCGGGGTCTGCACTCATGGGTATAGTTTCCAAGGCCAAGTGTCAAATCCAGTTTGTGGGCCACCAGTTTTCAATCCCTACAAAATGTTCAGGCCACTAAATGTTTAAATAATATCAGGATGGAGAAGTCCATCCACTTACACCAAATAGAGTAAGATTAATGAGGCAATACTGGATCATAAGAGTCTGTGGAGATGCCTTGATCAACTTTGTGTTTGGGGAGGGGGGAAATGTTTGTCAAAGTAATGGGGATCCCTCAGATAAAGAGGGCTAAAGGGTAACTTAAGCCTGTGTCTTATCATCCACCATGCACACAGAGAGAAGCAGAGAGGAAAAACCCCCACTCACTGCCTTAAAGGCTAGAGCTGCCCCCTGCTGGTTAGAGAGGGTGGCTGATACATTCCCTCTTCTCCCTAGAGCAGTGGTTCTCAACCTTCCTAATGCCTCTATCCTTTAATACAGTTCCTCATGTTGTGGTGACCCCCAACCATAAAATTATTTTCATTGCTACTTCATAACTGTAATTTTGCTACTGTTATGAATCGTCATGTAAATACCTGATATGCAGGATGTATTTTCATTGTTACAAATTGAACATAATGAAAGCATAGTGATTAATCACAAAAACAATATGTAATTATATATGTGTTTTCCGATGGTCTTAGGCGACCCCTGTGAAAGGATCATTCGACCCCCAAAGGGATCAAGAGCCACAGGTTGAGAACCGCTGCCCTAGAGGCTGGGCTGAGGAACAGCTGTGGGAGGTGAAGTTAAACCTGAATTTCAACAAGTAACCTTTTAGTGTAAATATAGCCCATGCAATATTTGGGACACACTTGTACTAAAAACTTTCGTTTATATAATTTCAAGTGAACAGGGTGTGCTGTATTTTTACTTGGTAAATCCAGTAACCCAGGGAGGAGTGTGTATGGTCAGCACTAACGAGGGGTCAGAAGAAAATCCATCGAGCTAGAGGGCAGGCTGGTCTGGCATCGGGGTGGAGGGACCAGTGAGTCTGGTTAGAGAACACAGTAGGGCTGACAGAATATCCAAGGAGGCTCCCCGCCCCCCGGAGGGGCTCAGTTCGCACTGGAAAGGTGCTGTTGCAGCCACTGGTGTCAGAAGCACTGGTTCTCCGGGGCCAGAGCTGGTCTGCAGCCCCTGGGCCAGCGGGAGGCAGCTGTCCAAGGCACACAGGCCACAGCCGGACATACAGAGGGAGTGAGGGCTCTGGTGTCAGTATCGGGAGGACCACAGCGTCAGAAGGGCCACAGGATACAAAAGTCCAAAGGGGAGGGTGGGCAGAGGGAGTGGGGGCCCCAGTGTGGACAGGAGGCCTACAGCTCATGAACTGTGTGGAGGGCGCTGGGTTATGGCGGTCACGGCCGGGCCAGGTGGCCGAGGGACTGCACATTTCCAGCACGTCCTGGATATCCTCACACCCTCACTGCAATCCTCCCCTCATCCTCCCCCCACACACACCAACCACCACCAGCCTGACAGCAGCCAGAAGCCACAGCGGAAGCCAGCCTCCTCCTGCAATGCCCCTCTAGCATCCCCTACTGAGAAAGCTTAGCAGGCCCACCGAGCAGGGAAAATGCTCACAGGAACCAAGGCCATTGTCACAGAGCCCGCATGCAAGAGTAAACTCGGAGGAGCGGCCCTACATCGATACTGATCAGACCCAGGAGAAAAGAGGAAGTGGCTCACTCACTGAAACCGCTCAAGATAAAATTAATTACTTGAAATTTACAGAATATGATACTGCATATATATTAGTTCTCTTTCATTTGAATATACTGCTCTATTCCTAGACTAGAGGCCTGGTGTACAAAATGCATGCAGTGGGTGAGGAGGGGAGGGACGAGGGGTCCCTCAGCCCGGCCTGCGCCCTCTCGCAGTCCGGGAGCCCTCGGGGGTCCCAGGACCCCTTGCTCCTTATCATCCACCTGCTTGCTGCTCCTTACCACTCGGTTCACTGCTCCTTAGGCTCCCACCACCGCAACTGCATTCACCAGCCGTGAGCCCGGCTTCTGGGTGAGAGGCGCTCACCCTGTGTGAGCACACTGACCACCAGGGGGCAGCTCCTGCGTTGAGCGTCTGCCCCCTGGTGGTCAGTGCACCTCATAGTGACTGGTTGTTCCTGGTCGTTCAACCATTAGGGTCAACTTGCATATTACCCTTTTATTATATAGGATACTAGGCCCTACATTTAGTGTCAGAAACGTATAAAAACAACATGTTAGAATGTTATTTTGGCTCATAGAATTTCTGAAAGAGAGGTTCTGAAATAATGCTCCCATATTAGTAGTACTTTGGTTCTGCTGGTCTAAGGCTGAAACTGGGTTTTCCCATAAGGAGTTCAACTTCCACTCAGCTCATTTTCTTTCTTTCTTTCTTTTTAAAATATATTTTTATTGATTTTAGGTAGGAAAGGAGGGAGAGAGAGATAGAAATATCAATGATGAGAGAGAATCATTGATCGGCCACCTCCTGCACATCTCTACTGGGGATCAAACCTGCAACCCTGGGCATGTGCCCCTGACCGGAATCGAACCCGAGACTCTTAAGTCCGCAGGCCAATGCTCTATCCACTGAGCCAAAACAGCCAGGGCCAGCCCTTTTTCTTTTCAATCTTCACCCGAGGATATATTTATTGATTTTAGAGAAAGAGATAAAGAGAGAGATTTATCAATGTGAGAGAGAAACATCGACCCATTGCCTCCCATACACATTCCAACCCGGGATCAAACCCACAACCTAGGTATGTGCCCTGACCGGAAATCGAACCCCAACCTCATGGTGTGTGGGATGATGCTCCAACCAACTCAGTCACCTGGCCAGGACTCCCTCACAGCCCTTGTGCTTCCCCTGGCCTGTGGCCCCTGGGTGGCATGACCTGGCCTCTGAGCTGGGCCTGAGGCTCCTCTCGGCTCCCACTGGCCCACTCCCAGGAGTCATCCAGAATCCCAACACGCCGGTGATGTGTGTCTTATCCTCCCCAAGTCACGACCGTTCCCATCACAGATCAGTGTCCTGCAGCCACAGCAGAGGCACCGGCCACGCGCTGCTCGCCATGACCCCCGCGGTGGCTCCCCAACTGGCACAGCATCTTTCATCGGCTCTGTTTTGTTTTCTGCAGGAAGAGACACTTACATAAAGCACCTACACGTCTTGAGTGCCATGTAAGTGCTATTTATTTACTTACTTATTAAATCTATTTTTATTGATTTCAGAGAGGAAGGGAGAGGGAGAGATAGAAACATCAGGGATGAGAGAAAATCATTGATCAACTGCCTCCTACACACCCCACACTGGAGATCGAGTACACAACCCAGGTATGTGCCCTGACTGGGAATCAAACCACGACCTCCTGGTTCATAGGTCGATGCTCAGCCGCTGAGCCACGCTGGCCAGGCTGTAGTGTCACTTAAATACAAGTAGATCCTTGCTGCGTGGCGTGAGGACATTGCCTGGAGGTTGCTGCTTCTCTGAAAAAGGGACCCCGAGAGGCGCCCTCCTGTGGCGGAGCAGGTTGCAAACGCACCTGTGTCCCTTTTTCTGGGGTTGAGGATATTTCCACTCCCAGCTATTTTCCATATGAAAACAAATATCAAGTAGGACAAAACTTGCAATTGAATAAAAATGAGGTAAAAAAAATTCAGATGCTGCACTGCACCCCAGAGCAGGTGCAGATTCTGCCAGGGCCGGGTATGGGGAGGGGACCGGGGACTCGACCCTCCTTGGACGCAGGCTCGTGCTGAGAGCCTGTTCCTGCGAGTCTTTCAGAAGGAAAGGCTGGGAGCGTGGCCAGCCCCCCACTGACGCCTGTGTAGGAGGCCACGCCAGAGGAACTGCCTGCGCATCTGTGCCTCACACCTGTGGAAGGTCAAAACGGAAAAACAGGCCTTTGGGCTGGGCCTACGCAGCCTGTTTTCCTAAGAACTGTTTGCAGAGATGACAAGAAAGCAGTTATTATGATTCTGGGCTGCGAATGACAACACTGTTTAGAATTAGCATCACTGTTACGTGATCTGCACAACTGGAACGTGTCCTTCCACTGATGTCATCATCCCAATCCCTCCTCACACATGCCCATTGTCTCTGTCTCTGAATGGAGCACTGTGTGGCCTTCTGCCTGAGTCAATGTTCCTCCAAACAGCTACTCCTTATTTTTAAATCTCAAGTAAATGCTGCTGCCTCGCCCTCTCAAAGGCCTTTTTGTTTCTGGGTTTACAGTGTCAATAAAATCAGGGTGTCTTTGGTGCGATTTATTCAGCCCTGTGACTACCTACCAAAGCGCCTCCCCCCCCCCCCCCCCCCCCGCCCGCCCTCCTAACACCAGATGAGCACCTCTGGGGTTTTAGAGCTAGAACAATCCATAGCAGCCCGTGTCACTCGCACAGGGTGGGGCAAAAGGAGGCACACAGCTGTGAGTCAGGAACACGGTGTGTCCTGGTACTACTTGTATCAGGTATCACATTCTTTTCCATCCCAACTGTAAACCTACTTTCGCCCCACCCTGTATTTAGTCACTGATGTCTTCTCGCCAAAGACCTCACCGCCTCAAAGCATCAAGTTAAAGATGCCAAATCCGACCAGGGGGCAGGCCCAATCCTGGTCATCCACGCTCCCAGTGAGGAGTTCAAGAGCTTTTAAACCTTTAGTCCCACCCGGAGCCCTCGCTACTCAAGGGAGTGACACCAGCGCCACGCCTGTCAGCGCCACGGAGACAGTGGCCCCCTCTGCCTGGTTCACCGCTGTCCTCGTCATCCAGTGGTTCCTTCACATCCTCTCACAGCCTGGAGCCCGCAGCTGCATCACCTGCCAAGCAGAGCGCACGCCGCTGCGTCTCCTCTGGGCGCCTGGCTGGCCACTGTCTTAGGACAGTCCCTTGGCCTCGCTCCCCTCCCTGCAGCTAAGTATGACCAGGGTCCAGCCCAACCCTCCCAGCTCTTGGCACAGTTTCTGTTCTTTTCTCCAGAACTTTTCAACTTCTCTTCCCAATTCTAACAACTACTTTTGCAAACAACCTTGATAGGAAGGACCAGGCACTTAACTCGTGAGCAAGCACATTCTTAACAGAACAGACTGATACGAAAACATCTCAACGTCCTACCGAGCGCTCTGCAGGCGCCCAGCACAGGCCTCCACGCTGCAGGACAAAGCCGACACCTCCCGGCAGCACGTGTCCAGTCGTCTCGATACCAAACCTCCCTTTTAGCCAAACCACTGACAGAGCCACCAGGCAAGGGGACCTCAGTGTCCCCTTTGGGAAATAAGGTTCTCTCTAGCTGCTCATGGGAAAGTGGTGAATAAACCGCCCCAGGAATGGTCAGGTCACAGTTCTCTTTAGAACAAAGGGGCACAGCCAGAACAGAGAAGGAGATTCATATACACCACGAGACAATCTGCATGCGGCCCAGAGTGTCTGCTCTGCTCTTTCCCCTGCAGGGTGCTCTGCTTGAAGCTGGATGAAGAAGAACCCAAACAGGCCCGGGGGAGCATCCTCTTTTACCCTGGCTGGGAGCCACTAGGTGTGAAATTGCATCATGACAAAGGCTCATGGCCGCAGCGATGGGTCACACTTTATAACCACGATCATCGCAAGCGACCCTTCATGCTACTCAAAACCATGCTGCCTGTCCCGGATGCTCTCTCCCATTTCCCCATGGCTGGTTCAGCTTCCTCCCGCTTCTGACACTTCCACCACCTCCTCTCCAATCTCATCTCAGCAGGTTACTTCCTTTTGTGCTGCACTGAGAAAGTAGGAAGAATTGAAAGAAAACATGGACGAGATTCCAGCTCCACATCCTCTCACGGTCCTTCCCTTCTGCAGTGTGGAGGACGCGTCCATGCTCCAGCAACGCCAACACCGTCCTCATGGCTGGACCCTGGGCCTTCACCAGCTCCAGGCCAATGCCCAGCAACTTCTCCTGCTCCTGCACTACCCCTGCTCCCGCTCTACTCGAGCACTCCCTCTGTGAACACTGCGTGGCAGGTGCCCGGGAGGCGCGGAGAGGGATGAGCAGGTTCCAGAAGGCACACTTCCCCCATAGGTATCATTATGGACTTGTGCTACGAGACAAAGGAACCCTGTTCTCCCTGTGGGGCAGTGGGAGGAGCTAGGTGCTCCACCCAGGGCCGCACAGTGCGACACAGAAGACAACGCGAAAGGTTGTGAGCAATTGCAACCTCCGGCCTTTCCTGGCTATCGTTCCTTCCGACACGGAGGCCCCTCGCAGGGAAGGCGAGCCAGTGAGCCGCTACCGAGAAGTGCCCAGCTCACACGCATGTGAGTGCCCGCAGTTCGCATTGTTTGTGTTACTATCCGTCTGGATGACCAGCAATGCCACCCGACCCTAGACCGCTCCCTACCAAACCCCACGATGCCCATGGGTCCAGGGCATCTACTGAAGTGCAGGGGGAAATATTATCAAGTTCTACTAATATCTTTATCTCCTTTTAAAAATGTCACTTTTCTTTGTTTATTCAGCCCGATGCTGCAGCAGGGAGGTTGCTCATGGACAAACTGTGTGAATAAACGGAGAGGCGTGTTGGAGGCGCTGTCTTTTTACTGTGTTAATGGAGGTGCACTGGCCCTTGGGCTGATGGAAGCCTCGGCCACAAGCCAGTGTGAGTCGTGGCCGCCCCGACTCAGGAGGATTGCTCCAGCCTCTCTCATCAACCAGCACGAGTAACTGCGAAGGCAAAGGCCCCGGGCCCGGGCCTTGCTGGGTGCTGCTTCTACTTCTAGAAGATGTTCTTCAGATGCAAAAGTATTGGATTTCCCTACGTCTCTGAATAAGTCTTTGGGTTTCCTTGCTAATGAGGCAAACGGGATAACCCTGAAATCCAGCCAGGGGCTCCCATCCCCAGGGAGCCCACCCTCTCCCATCAGGGGGTCTGTACGTGGTGCAAACTGCTTTGTCAAAGCCAAACACGAGCACGATGCATGAGATGATCGAGATGACCGTACTGGGCTGTGCAGACAGAGGAGGAACGCTGCTCTCCCCGGGCACACCTGGGCAGGTCCCTGACACTCCCTGAGTTTCACTGCTCACCTGCGGCGAGACAATGACAGGCGGGGGACTACTGCCCAGGGCTGCCCTGAGGCTGCCCGACACAGCCACGGAGCCTGTGCCCAGCACATGGCAGGAAGGGAAGCTGCCCTCCATTTGTCCGGAAAGTCCCATGTGCTGGGCCGTGTGCTGGCATCTCCTTTGGCCTCCAGCCTCCACGGTGTGGCTGGGCTCCCCAAGACTGAATGGCCTTCCTACTGAACAGCTGACTGGGTGGAAGCCGGTGCTGGCGGACCTCCCAAGGCTAGTCAGGGGGTGGAGGGAAGCGCAGACATGAAGAGAAACTCCAGAGAAGCCGCCTTTTCGAAAGACCCAACAAGAAGGTGTCAGGTGTGTACCAGCATCCTGCTTGGTTCCGGAGCTAAGGAATCCAACAGGTGCTTTCTGCCCGACAGGCGTGGCTCAGGGGTTGAGCTCGACCTAAGAACCAGGAGGTCACTGTTCAATTCTCTGTCAGGGCACATGCCCAGGTTGCAGGCTCGATCCCCAGTGTGGGGCGTGCAGGAGGCAGCCGATCCATGATTCTCTCTCCTCATTGATGTTTCCATCTCTCTCTCCCTCTCCCTTTCTCTCTGAAATCAATACAAATATTTTACAAAAAGGATGTGCATTCTGGCTGTGAGAACATTTACACAGAGAGTACACAGAAGAGAGTGACAGGCACTCCAGCTCTCAGGGGTGTATCCCCGATAATCACTGCATATCTCCTTCCAGAGCCTCCTGTCCTGTGCTTTGGTTTCTAGATGTGTAAGCTCTTGCCCTAGACCAGGGATGGTGAACCTATGACACGCGTGTCAGAGGTGACACACGATTATAGTGGCTATATAACTTGATTTTTCTTTTTTAAATGGCATTTAAATATATAAAATAAATATCAAAAATATAAATCTTTGTTTTACTATGGTTGCAAATATCAAAAAATCTCTATATGTGACACGGCACCAGAGTTAAGTTAGGGTTTTTCAAAATGCTGACACGCCGAGCTCAAAAGGTTCGCCATCACTGCCCTAGACAGTGTATTGTGGACCGGTTTGTTCTTTTGTTTCTTTACGTGTAGGTTAAACCAAACACCAAGAGAGAAGAGGGAGAGAGGGAATCAGCATTTACTGAGCGTCTGCTGAATCTCTGGCCCTCTACCCACATCCTTTATTTTGCCCTAAACTGCCCTAAGACTTTAGCACTCTGCTCTCCACTTGCAGATAAGCCAGGAGAGGTTAAGTAACATGTCCACTGTGGACTGAGGCTGCTCTGATAGGCCCCAAATCCATGTTCTTGCCAAAGTCCACCCTGTCCCAGGCGGCATCTGGATCATCATTTTTCCAGAGCTTTTCATATAAGAAAGGGAGTCTCAGAGTCCCATGTGGGGGTGACAGCATGTCTATGAGTGTGTGTGCATGTCTGCATGTATGTGTGCATGCATGTGTGTGTGTGTGCGTGTGTGTGTATGTGTGTGTATGAAAAGCCTTTGCCTACAAGTCCCTGAATGGCCTCACCCCGCCTGGTGAGCCTGGGGCTCCGGCCTTAGGGAGGGAGGGCACTTCTCCTTTAACCCCCTCCTACCTACTTCCTGTTTAGCCCCATGGAGGCCGGAGAGGGAGGGCAAACACCTGTGTTTGCTCAGCACAGACCTCTTCCCAGAAGGCAGTGTTGACCAGCTATGTTTGCCCTGCTTGGCCAACACTGTGCAAAGTGGAAACTTAAATACCAGCCTCTTCCTCCCCAAAACCTGTTTAAGTGGAATGGAAATCACTGATTCCTCACTAAATTCCTGGAGGAATTTTGCTTGTTCCCAGCCAGTTCACTGAATTAACTTCCTCTTGCCCGCCAGAAAAACATCATGCAGCTTGAGGCTGAGACAGGGGCATGATCCTGACACCATCACCACTGGAGCCGGTGGGGTCCAGGCAACCATCCCCGCTCCCCACGTGGGTGAGGCCCCATTCAGGTCTCGGCACTTAAAGGCAGACCTGGGATGTGAACGACTTCCCACTCCAGTCCTGGGGGTTCGTGGACGTGAGGCAGATGGAGAGGAGAGAGCAGCGCCTTCTAAAGCTTAGCGCCCACTGCCCAAACCTCGCCATTTCACCTGGAGAAACGCGCGTGTTCAGAGGCACGTAACATGATGGCCACAGGAGTGCATGCAGAACGGTCACAGCTGATGACAGCCCAGACATCTCTCCGCAGAGAAACTAGCCGAACAGGTGCTGACACAGGCAGCAACTTCAGTGAATTCCAAAAGCATCATGTGAACAAAAGAAGCTACACACACACACACAAAGCACACAGCGTGTTCTCTCGTTCACACACCCTTCTGGGAGGAGCAAAACTAATCCCTGAAGAGCAGTTCCCTTTGGGGGAGATGGAGAGACGGAGTGACAGATCCACTCTCTGCCTCCATCAGAGAGGTGGGTACACAGATGTGCAAAGATGTGAAGATGAATTGAGCTGTGCATTTAGGATTTACGGTTTTGCCGCATATAACTAACACCTCAGTAAGAATAAACCCAGCCCCGCCCCCCTCTGTAACACACGCTGGCCCTGTTCATTCCTGTGTTCTCTCCATAGCAGCCACGCAGGCCCGGCAGCCAGCTGGGGCCCTCAGCAGACCACACGGGCACCAAGCAGTGCCTGGGCACAGCGCCCGCAGAAGCGCAGAGGGGAAGAGAAGCTGAGCCTGCTGGAGGGGACAGGGTCAGAGCTGCACTGAGGCAGCAGCACAGGATTTCTGGATGCTGGCCCTATTTCTGGGGCTGATGTAGGTGAGGCTGGGCTTTTTCTTTCTTTTTTTAAAATATATTTTTATTGATTTCAGAGAGGAAGGGAAAGGGAGAGAGAGATAGAAACATTAATGATGAGAGAAAATCATGGATTGGCTGCCTCCTGCAAGCCCCCTACTGGGGATTAAGCCTGCAACCCGGCATGTGCCCTTGACTGGAATCTAACTCGGGACCCTCAATCCGCAGACCGACGCTCTATCCACTGAGCCAAACCAGCTAGGGTGAGGCTGGGCTTTTTCGAGAGCAGGACAAACAGAGATGGGACCTCAGGAACCTGGGGATGGTCATTTATTTCCACCCCAATAAATCTTATCATTAACCCTCATCCTCCCACGTGGGGGTCCAGAAATGCCTCCCTGGCGCCTCTGGGGCAGGACCCCATTTCCACCAGCAATGGAACTACGGACATGTTTTTTGTGATTATGTTTTTGCTTTTGCTTTTTAAAAATCGCGGCACTGCTGTGATTATGTTTTTGTTTTTAAACATTGAAATGTTTACAGATAAAAGATAAGAAGTAAAAAGATTAAAAATAAAATTTAAAACATAAAAAAAGGAAATCAAGGCCGGGAGCGATGATGGTAGACAAATCAAGGTGGCAGCGTGGAGAGGCGGAGGGACAGGTGTCCCAGGCCTTACTGGTTATTCCCTCTGAAGCCGCAGCAATGGGACCGTCTCTGCGGAGCTTTGGGAAGATGAGAGTTTGTGCACACGGGGCCAAGCAGAGGAGGGTTGCTTCAGCTGGGCTGACGCTGGGAGTGGGGAAAAGCAGGGTCTGCTCCTGGGCAGCGGGACCAAGCAGAGAGGCCCCTGCACTCGCTCCTGAGCCACAGGGAGAAGGAAGGAGGGGACAGCTCGAGTGACAGAATCCCCTCCCAGGTGGCATGGTAGCCTTATAGCTCAGCCTCTCTCTAACCTTCTGCCATGAGTGTCCCTCTCCTCGTGGGCAGACTGAGGAGGCAGCTGGCGGAGCAGCTTCGGGTGCAGGGGGAGCCCGGGCTGGGCGAGCAGGGTAACAGGCTCGGGGTCCTGGCTGTGAGGGGCACCCCGTGATGGCTTCCAGCTCAGACAAAACGCTGTGGCTTGTTAACCTAAGAGGTGACATGCCCCACGCACATGTTCAGCATCTAAAGGTTTTCACACCTTTCCGCTAGCAAACACCCTAACCATCTGATTAAGGAAATGCTACATTTCTGCTCGACTTCATTTACTGCAGTTCATCAAGCATCCTTTGCGCACCTGTTTTGTGCTCAGCACAAAGAGTGAGTAAAAGCCAGCCCTACCTTCAGGTAGCTGCAGTCTGGGGTTAGAGCTGAGCTTGGGTCCTGCCTCCTTGCACTGCAGCCACACAGCCTGGTTTGAATCTCCGCTGCCCCACTCTCCAGCTCCGTGACCTAGGGCCAGGTGCTTGACCTCTATGACCTTAGTTTCCTCATCTGTAAAATGGAGATAGCAAAAGCATCCACCTGGTGGGCGTACTGTGAGGATGAAGGCTGTAATGTCTCTTAGAATGGTGTCTAGCTACGCCACATGCTCAGTGGCTGTCAGCTGCTGTGATGTGTTCTCAGGGGATGGGACACCGTGCTGTGGAGAGAGACCTAACCCACGGAGGTCGGGGAGGCTTATCGATGAGTTTGTCTTGGGTGGGATGGGGGTCCCTGAGTCAGCCATGGGCAGAGGAAAGGAAAGGTATGTCCATTGGGGATGAGAAAAGCCTGGCTCACCCTGGCAGCCCAGCAGGCAATAGAGCTGGAGACAAACGGAGGTGGCGAATGGGATCTTCTTTCGGGCAGGAAACGGGAATTTGTTCTGGAAAGGCCATCAAGCAGGCATTTTCAGTTTTGCAGGCCACAGGGTTTCTGTCATGACTCTACTCGGCCACCGTAGCACAGAAGAGCCAAGGACAATAAACGAGTGGGCGTGGCCGTGCACCCATCAAACCTCCCACATGTACACTGAAAACTGATTCCATGTAATTTCTGTGGCACCAAATATTGTGCTCCTTTTGAGGTTTTTTCTCTCAACCATTTAAAAATGTAGAAACCATTCTTGGCTTGCTGGCCATACAAAAGCAGGCATCATGGTTACACCCTGTGCCTCAGTTTCCCCATCTCCAATGAGTGGCTTTTATTGGCACCCACTGCACGGCACTGACACAGAACCTGGCAAACAGCACGTGCTCGAGAAGTGGAGGTGGCCTGAGGGTATGTTGCAAAATGAAAGCAATCGGAGACTCGTTAAAACCAAGCAAACAGACCAGCTTCGAGTCAACAGGAAAGATGACGCCAGGGGAACTGACCCATTCCGGGCCAAGGTCAGCGTTGGGCAACACTGAAGAGCCTATTGCTCTCTGTTAATTGAGCCACCCACGCGGGGCTTGCGTTTTCCTGAGAAACAAGTCCCAAAGGCCTCCCACAGCCCCCTGGAGGGTCTCTGACACCATGTCCAGGGCAGGAGAAAAGAAGACGGGCCTGGGACGGGGTGCTGGGCCAGGAAGCAGGTGCGGGCTTTGTGCAGTGTCAGCAAGGACCGCCAAAGGGAGAGAGAGCTCAGAGGAGCACCTGTTGGCCACATTGTGGCCACCTGACTGTCCTCACGGGAATAAACACCAAAAATAGTTCAACAGGACAAGCTGAGTCTCCTAACGGCCGGAAGTCTGTAATGGCCACTATAGGCCATAAGGTCAAAAGGGTAAAGTTAAAATGTACAAAAGGTTACTTTTTAAAAAATTGATTTCAGAGAGGAAGGAAGAGGGAGAGAGACAGAAACATCAATGATGAGAGAGAATCATTGATTGGCTGCCTCCTGCACGCCCCCAACTGGGGATTAAGCCCAAACCCAGGCATGTGCCCTGACCAGAAGCAAACCGTGACCTCCTGGCTCATAGGCCAATGCTCAACCACTGAGCTATGCTGGCCGGGCAATGGTTACTTTTTTAATGAAAACATTGGTTTTTTTTTTTAATTTTAACCAGTACGGGATGAAGCTAGAGGTGAGTGCTTTATTCCTTCTGTTAAATATATTGTCACGTATGCTGTATAGATTCGCTTCTTTTTCTCTATCTGGGTAAGGATGAGGAGTGAAAACAAGAAGCTGTGAATTAGCCAAATTTTTCCAGAAAAAGCAAGAACCACACACAGGAAGGGGCCCCGGAGAAAAGAGGAAGGAGGAGGGCCCACTAGGGTGCTGCAAGTTGGTAGATTCGCAAGACACCAAGACGAACTGAGCTAATGGTGCGAACTCAGTTCATCTTCTGGGAGAGAAAACCTGGAACATCTGACTGACCCACTCAGTGAAATGGATTGTAAGACGTGTGGGCGATGCTGGCAGAGCAGGCCTGCTGGGAAACGCCCCACAAGCATCTCCTCGTGTAGCCTCACGCAACCGTAAGAGAAGGAGTCCCCCATATTACAGATGATCCCCATTGATCCCCACATGATCCCCATTTTACAGATGAGGGACCTGAAGCTCAGAGAGGTGACATGAAGTCGGCATGGCTCCAACCAACCCACGCCCGACTCGGCCCTCCGCATCTCAGAGATGCTCAGAAAGATGCTAATTGCATCTGGCCTTGTACCTCCGAGAAGCAAAATGAGCTCTTTGTCCCTGAACAATGAGTGCTGCTCCCCCAAGTCTTCCTCCTGCTCAGCCCCCTGGGACCATGGGAAAGGTTTCCCAGGTCCAGAAACACATCCAAAGATCATACGATGGCTGGCATCCCCTTAGAGTCCACCTGTGCCTGAGATGGCCCAGATCTTACCTGTCATCATCTCCCTGACTCTTCACAATCCTGGTAGAAGAGACCATCCTCTCCTCCATCTCACAGATGGGAAACTGAGGCACAGAGAGGTAAAGTAGCTAAGAGCTCACAAAAAGGCAGGGGTGGAGTTAAGGGTTGAACTCAGATGCTTAGCTCCCAAGCCCACGCCTGGGTCACACAGGCCAGACATGGCAGGAGCAGCAGGTGACATGCAGGACTGCCCGGGCCGGGAGGGGCCATCTAAAGTCCCCCTGGTAAATGACAGCTTTGTGCAAGGCAACTTCCTGCCCCAGTTTCCTGCCCCTCCTGGGCCTGCTGCCTCCACCAGCCACCCAGACCTCCTTCCTCCCAGACGAGCAGAGACGGGACGCTGTACTCCAGGTGCACATGGCCTGTGTGCTGTGGCCCTCAGCACCCCAGGGCCCCGAGGAGCAGGAGCAGGAGGGGGAGGCCAGGCCACTGCAGGAGGTGTGACTGCCAACAAAGCATCGGAAACTGGAGGTAGAGCAGGCCATACCCTTCTACTAACCCCCAGGCTACCGGGCTAAGGGGCCGAGATTGGACATTGCCATCCAGTGCGAGAGTTGGGAGGGACAGCTGGTCTTGGAGCTCCATTGTGAAGATGGAGAAACAGGTACAGGAAAGAGAAGAAATGCCCATGAGGTATGGAGGGCAGGCTCACTTCAGCCACAGCCTGGCTCCCTCAGCTGCCAGCGGACCTAGAGCCTGGGGGGAGTTGCCCATTCTGCCAGCTCAGGGGAAGAGTCGGGGCCCTGCAGCCAGACTGTGAAATGGGGGTCAGGGGGATATGAGGGAGGGGATCCTCCCTTTCTGGGCTCAGTTCTGCTCCTGCATGAGGAGGAGTGACAGAAAGGACTGCACAAGAGAGCCGGGAGGACAGCTTCTGGAAAGCCCCTCACCCACCTCCAATGACACCGGGGAGGGCAGGGGTGGGCAACATCATAAGGGCTTACTGTGCGCACAGCACTGGGCTCAGGCTCTGAGCTGGCCGTGAACGGCTGCATTGAATCCTCACAGCGGTGCACGGGGGTGGGTGCTGTCCTCTTCCCTATTTTACAGATGGGAAACTGAGCCACAAGGAGGTCAAGGCTTGCCTGAGACCTCACAACCAATGAAGGGGGAGCTGGGTTCCGGTCTGAACCGTGTGCAAGGGGAACCTGCAGGTCATTCACCTGGCAGAGCCCACAGCTGGGACGGGGGCAGTGACAAGAGGGATGAAAATACACTCATCACTCCATCAAATATCCAGAGAGTAGATGTGCCAGACAGGCAGGGGATGTGGAGAGTGTGGTGTGGTCTGCCTCAGGCTCTTAAAGGGACCACAGTCAAGTGGGACCCTACTGGCCTCAACCCCCAACCCCACCTGGTCTCAACCCTGTACCAGGCCCCCAACCCCACCAGTGTCCCTAAGGGCCTGCAAAAGCTCCAGAACAGACCATGTCCCCGAGGAAAACCCCAGGTATGTGGGCTGCACAGGTCTGCGGGCAGAAACCAACAGGCCTGTGGCTGCCCAGGAACCGGGCCTCCGGGGTTCAGAGAAGCCTGGAGGGCAGGCTGAGCAGAGGGCTGAGCAGACCAGCTCTTTACAGAAGTCATTCTGCACATCCCCGCCGACCACACTCGGAAGTGGGACGGAAACACCTCCAGCAGCGGCTCTTCCATCTAGAGCAGTGATGGCGAACCTTTTGAGCTCGGCGTTTCAGCATTTTGAAAAACCCTAACTTAACTCTGGTGCCGTGTCACATATAGAAATTTTTTGATATTTGCAACCATAGTAAAACAAAGACATATTTTTGATACTTATTTTATATATTTAAATGCCATTTAACAAAGAAAAATCAACCAAAAAAATGAGTTCGCGTGTCACCTCTGACACACGTGTCATAGATTCGCCATCACTGATGTAGACCAACTCTCTCACCCCTCCCCTGTGCCCAGGGCCACCCACATCAGCCTAAGGTGGCTGTCACCACCATCACGCCCCACCTTCGCCTCAGGAAGCTGAGAGTTTCTGCAGCCAAGGCTGGATTTTGAGTGAGCAGCCCCTCCGCTCTGGGCCTCAGTTCCCTGTCTGTCAAATGGGCACATAAGCCGATGCTCCCACCCCCAGGGCTGCAGTGTGCTTTCAGCAGCAGGTATGTGGAGGCAGCTCAGTGAATGGCAGCTCCCAAAGCGCCTGAGTCATGCCGCCCCGCCCGGGCACAGGACGCTGCGGTTTATGAGCAGCACAATGACATCCTTTGGTCTGTAGAGCCGAGGCCTGCGCACCCGGGCGGGGCACACACAGGCAGCGGGGGTGGTGGCTCTGTGTCCAGCAGATGGACTTAGTCCCTGTTTGCTCCTCTGATAACTGAGTTGACCTTGGTTAATATTCACCAGCAGCCTCCCCCAGCGCCCCCTGAGTCTACTGCTTAAATACGGACGAGGACAGGGCTCTGTCTCCTCAGCCTTGGTCACCAACCCCGGCCTGGGACAGTCAATCGTAAGTATGCCTTCCCCTGGGGAGAGCCTCTGGAGGGGCCTCAGACAGCCCCGGGGATGCAGGGAGGATGGAGCAGGGTGGGGTGGGCCTCTGTTGTCATAGTAGCAGCATTCCTGGAGGTCCTGTCCTGCCCCCTCAGCTTGCCGGGCCTCCTCAGTACTCACTGGTGAATACTGGCCCTCTGTACACAGAAGTGGGAGTGGGGCCTGGGCCCAGGGGGGCGTTTCTGTTGGCCCAGCTCCTGTGTCTCTCCTTCTGTTGTCCCCTCCAGGCCTCCCCTCCCCAGCCCCTGGGGGGTATCTTTTTCCCCTTCTACAGTTGAGAAGGTTAGGGCCCAGAGAGGGACGGTGAGGAGCCCCGGCTAACGTAGGGGGAGAGGAGCCAGGCCAGACTGGAAGCCCAGAGTTCCAGCCACTCGCGGGCCTCCATCCTCAGCAGAAATGCTCAGAGGAGAACTTGCCAGGCTCAGCCCCGAGGCATCAAAATGGGCCCCCCCGTGCCAGTGGGCTCTGGCCGCCCTCGCCTATGGTGTGAGATGGGAAACCCTGGGAGGGGCCCATTGCAGGCGCTCTGAGCTGCGCTCTGGAACCCTTGCTCCGGCCAGGCGGCATTGAGCTCCTTACTTGCGGTCCAGCCTTTAAGCCTCTCAGCAACCTTCTGAGGTGGTTCCCATGGTTAGTCCCATTTTACAGATGGGGACAGTGAGGACAGAGAAGTTCTTCAGCCCCAAATACACACCATCCAGGATCCAAGCCCCACCCACCTAGTTCCAGAACCCACGCCCCTGATCCCATGCCCATGGTCAACATTAATTCTCTCGGGTCTCAGGTACCAGATAGGGAATAGGACACCTGGGCTGGCCTCCCGGCCTCATCGATGCTGGGGGACCCTGGACAGTTATTCGACCTCTCTGTCCTCTTGGGCAAAATGTCGATAATCTTGGCCCTCTTCCTTCTCACCCCACCCGACTGGTCTTGATTGCTGCAATGCTAGAAGGACATGATTTTTCAGCCATTGGATTCTGGAGATGAGGCGACAGAGATGAGTATGACCAAGGCCACGGCCCCCAGACTCCCACACAGTGCTCTGAAAGGTCCCCAACAAAATCAAGGACAACTGACACTTCTGAGAGCTGACTGTGCGCGGCACATCTTGGCACTTTGCAAGTAGTTAATTGCACAATAACTCTCTGAGGAAGTGCAACCTTATCATTTTCAGAAAACTGAGGTTCAGAGAGGTTAAGTAACTTGTTCAAGGTCACACAGCTGATAGTGGATGAAACTCAGGCATTCTAGCCTCGTAGTCTCTGATCTTAGCCACCAAGCGATGCTGTCCCCTTCATGTGGCCAGGCCAGCTGTGCTGTTTTCTATTTCAAGGCCTCTGGCTTCAGCTTTATACATGGAGAAGAGTTAAATGCCAGGTTCTGGAATCAAAATGCCTCGGGTTTGATCCCAGCCCTGTAAGTAATTGGCTCTGTGGTTCTCGGTAAGTTACGTAATCTCTGTAGGCCTCCATTTCTCCATCTGTAATATGGAGCTAATGCTAATTCCCACCTCAAAGGGCAGGCTCTGAGAACAGATCATTTAAAATGCCTGAGCTTTACTAAGCGTGATGACAGGGATGCCGATGTGTGCTGGGCACAGGCTTTGGCAGCTCAGAGGTAATAAGTAACTACTTGGAGAATTGACTTTACATTTTCCAAACTCGGAGGTGGGTCTTTGCTGAGCCGGGGCCCCTTCCCTGGTCCTGGGCAACATGGCAGGAAGAAGTCGGCCAGTTCTCACGCGTGGCCCTGCCTGTGTGCAGGTGTGGGGGTCCTCCGCACCCACACCTCGTTTGTTCCTCACCTCCGCCTGTGAGAGATTCTTTTCTCTACTTTGCAGGCAGGAAGCCGAGGCTGAGAAGTGAGGCCACTTGCCCATAAGAGGCAGGGCCGGGTCACACGGGGCTTATTTAGTGCCAGGGTTCAGCAAGTGTTGACCTTGCAGTGCAGTCGCTTCCCTGGACCCCTGGGTCACTCTCGGCCCTTCACTTTATGCTCCTGGGTGGGAACGGTGTGAGATCAGGCAAAAGGGGTGGCGCCCTTCTCCCCCCTCCCTGGAGGGCTGCTCCCACCGGCCTGGAAATGTCACCGTGCCATCCTCCTCGTCTGTGCTGTAAAGCCTGGCCCACAGGCCTCTGGGTACTGCACCACCTACTTTCTCATCCCCGGGTGGCTTCCCCAGCATGAAGCTGGGCGGGGGTGGGGGGTTGGGGGGGCACGTGTGCTGCCTTTGAAAGAAGGGCAAGGAGACAGCAGACATCTTAGACCCTGGTGTTGTAAGGAACAGACTGGAAGGCTAAATGAAGCCAACAGGAGGCTCAAGGCCAATGTCAGGTCCCTCGGGGCCCAGTTCTGACATTCATGGGATCTGAGAACTGAGGACATGGCTGACTGAGTCTGAAGTTCAAGTGCTGGGAAAACCAAGGCTTGTTACAGCTCTGTGACTGGCTCACTGTGTGGCCTTGGCAAGGCCCTGACCCTCTCTGGGCCTCACCCCCTTACTGTAAAAGAAGGAACGAGATGAGGTGGTGCAGCACCCAGGAAGGTGGACCGGGGGCGATTAGGTGTTCACGCAGCTGCAGCCCCTCCCACCTCAGCCCCACACCAGCCTTGCCACCTTCTTAGAGACCAGCAGCCCTCTAACTGGGAGGGCACCTCCCCCACCCCTCCCCTCGGGGAGTGCATTCTGCTCCCCAAACCCAGACACCCTGTAATTAAGGGTCCACCGTTAGCACACAGGGACATCATCTAGGCCGCCCCCCACCTCGACTGCTCAGGTGGGGAGAGCAAGGCCCAGGACAAGGACAGGCCAAGTGGACAGTGGTGCCCTGTCAGGGTGGAAGCCACAGCCTCTGGCCCTAAGGCCACTTGGCACATATAGTGTCCCCACCCTGTCGGCCCAAAGCCTTTCTGATCTGAGTCCTGCAAAGATGGGCAGTTTCTGCCCCCCCCCTGAAGGACATGCCAAATCCAGCGGGAAAGGGGAGGGAGAGGAAGACACAGAACTAACTTAGCGTCTTCAGCTCTAAACCACAGGCGACTCGAGAAAAACAGCCGCCATTAGCTAACGGGGGCTGCCCGTTGGGTTATTTACAAGCCTCCAGGCCAGAAACAAGTGGTGGGGAGGCCAGTTTGTGCCTCATTAGGTTGTTTTCTGGGAAAGAAACCTTTGACAGTCCAAGGGGAGATGAAACGAGCGTTTATTGCCAACTTTCTCCAGGTTTTTCTCATTCCAGCTTCCGGGCCTCCTTTGTCGTTGTGCTCTATGAAAACGGTCTCCGTTCTAGGAGTCAGAGCTACCTGTGGGCGCAGGGTGTCTCCTCCGCTCAGACCTCAGTGTCCCTAGCTGTGAAGAGGGCAGGTTGTACCCAGGGGTGCAGCTGCTGGGCCGAGGCTGGGGCCTGTCAGAGCAGAGGGGGCTCTGTGGGGAAGGCGGGCTCCGTGTTGCTGTGGGTGGCACTGACTTGCATCATCACTAGATAGAGTCTGCTCCTGCTGACTCAGCCCAGGCCCGGCTGTCCCCACTGTCTCCCAGCCACGGACCTCTCCCCACTGCCTGTCCTCAGCAGGCAGCCAGTCTACTGCCCCCTGGGCTCTCCCTCGTAAAGCTGCTCGCTCAGATCCCCTCGACATAAGATGTGGTGGCCAGACTTATTTCACTAACTTCTCCCAACGGCCTCACTTCCTACATGAGGAAAAGTGAGGGCTAGAGACACGAAATGACTTGTACCTAGAACCCAGGTCTGTTTGAAAAAACAGAGGTGCCTCCCCCAACCCCCCGACCACCACACACACACAAACAGACAAACCCCGATACTAGAGAGCCCAGCATCTCTAAAGCCCACATCCCCTCTGAGCCCGGGCTGGGGCAGGCGGTGACAGGGTGAGCAGGCTGTCCATCCCTAGCTGAGACCTCAGATGCATCCTGAGGGCAGCCCTCCAGAGCAGGAAGCCACCAGGCGCGGGGGCTCCCTGTGAAGGTCCTCAAAGCTCCACCGTGGGCCGGCGGTGTCCTGGGTCAGGATCTCTCCCCCCTGGCAGCAGCCTCGCTGCCCCTTAAGTCACAGGGCTCCACGGCAGCCCCCCTAGGGCCGCTCCAGATCCAGGCACCCCTGGGCCTGGTCGGCCTGCTTTCCTGGCTCTCAGCCTGCCTTCCTCCCTCTGAGTGATGAGATGTACCACGTGTACATCATGCATCCCTCGCCTCAGTTTCCCCCACTATGAGATAGGGGCTTTGGCACTGGCCCCTCAGGGTCACTGCAGACATTAATGGAGGCATCAAGAAGGTGCACTGCACACCCAGGCCATCTGGAGGTGTGATTCCAGTGAGTCATGCCGAGGAGGACGTAGAATGTGCCTGGCACAGGGCTGCACCAAGTGGATGCTGAATAAACTCTGGTTGGTTTACATGGTGTGAATCAGGGGCCAGGGGGACTCACTGTGTGGCCTGACTTGGGCGTGATTCCCCTTCTCTCCCTCGCAGGACAATGCCATCCTCCATCATGTGGGGCCTCCTCCTGCTGGCAGGCCTGTGCTGCCTGGCCCCTGCCTCCCTGGCTGTCCAGGACACAAATGCAGCTGAGCACGATCATGAGTCCGCCAGCCACAAGATCGCCCCCAACCTGGCCGACTTCGCCTTCAGCCTGTACCGCCAGGTGGCCAATCAGTCCACCACCACCAACATCTTCTTCTCCCCAGTGAGCATCGCTACAGCCTTTGCCATGCTCTCCCTGGGGGCCAAGGGCGACACTCACACCCAGATCCTGGAGGGCCTTGATTTCAACCTCACAGAGAGAGCAGAGGCTGACATCCACAGAGGCTTTGAGAATCTCCTCCACACCCTCAACCAGCCAGACAACCAGCTGCAGCTGACCACCGGCAACGGCTTATTCATCGATGACAGCGTGAAGCTGGTGGATAAGTTTTTGGAGGATGTCAAGAAAACGTATCACTCCAAAGCCTTCTCCGTCAACTTCAAGCACTCCGAAGAAGCCAAGAAACAAATCAACGATTTCGTCGAGAAGGGAACCCAAGGGAAAATTGTGGATCTGGTCCAAGAGCTTTCTGAAGACACAGTGCTTGCCCTGGTGAATTACATCTTCTTCAAAGGTGAGGTGGTACCACCAGCCTGAGCTGGTTCCCATGGAAACATCCAAAAACATTCTCAAACATCAGTTCCTAAGCTTTCCTGGGCGGTGCAGGATGCCATGTGACTATGCATCTGGGCAGGGGGATTCCGTTCTCCCCACACAACCATGAGAAATGCCCCCTGATCAATAAGGTCAGTGAGCGACGGGTCAGCACTCAGGGCGTCATCTTCCCTGCAGGACACGTCACAGCCTTTGTGCCTCTTCCACGCGCCTCGTAAATCCCCACCAGGGACAGAGGGACAGTACGCAGTGTACCCCCCACACACACATAACACAGAGCCAGGCAAACACACTTTAGCAGAGTTTGCAGATGAAGAAGGTCTCCTGGACCAGTCTAGTGTCGTGGGAGGAGTGGCAGCTCTAGAGTCAGAAAGATGGGGTTCAAATCCTGCCCCCACCACCGGCAGTGTCTGGCTCTCGGCAAGTCTCTGACCTCTCTGAGGTTCTAGTTTCCTATCTGGAACATGAACCTAATAATCCCTTGCTGCCAGGTTTCTGTGAGGAGTAGCATGTGACAAAGAACATGGGACTACAGGCTCACAATGTGGGTGCTCAACTGAACTTGACTCTCAGCCTGCCTTCCTCCCTGGGAGTGAAGAAAATGCCAGAGACCTGTGGGTCCCAGAGCACATTGTGAGGCTGTTGGAACAGTCCCTGGAAACAGCCTGGGGCAGGGAGGTGAGAGTCAAGGTCAGGGGCTGCTTCCTTCTCTCTGTGGGCTCCTTGACCTGGGGCAGAAAATGGTCTGGAGAGCGCCGAGCCCAGAGTCAGCACATCCTGGGCCCCAGCTGAGCTGTGGGTCTCCAGGCGGGTCCTGTCCCCTGTCCAGCCCCAGTCTCCACCTTCCATCCAATGAGGAAGGGGCTCAGGGGCCCCTGAGACTCCTGTGTGCTCTCACTTGGCAGGATGGTGATGGTCTCTTGGAATAGCAGAGGGGATGCCCAGGCCTCCGCGTCTCACATGTTGGTCCAGGAAAGGCCATTAGAGTAAGAACAAGGGTGATTTCCCTGAATGTTAAGAAGCCCGATTCAAGGACAGGGAGACTCAGGCAAGGAGCTGCCAAGCATGACTGATGCCAATCATTTTCATTTAGCCCCTTCTTAGCAACCCTCCATTACTAGTAAACAGGCATGAAATACAAGTTCAAATGCTTACTCTGCCCAGCCAGGCTGGCACCCCTGAGCCTCTACAACAGTGGTTCTCAACCTTCCTAATGCCACGACCCTTTAATGCCACGCCCTTTACAGTTCCTCATGTTGTGGTGACCTCCAACCATAAAATTATTTTCGTTGCTACTTCATCACTGTAATTTTGCTACTGTTATGAATCATAATGTAAATATCTGATATGCAGGATGTATTTTCATTGTTACAAATTGAACATAATTAAAGCATAGTGATTAATCAAAAAAACAATATGTAATTATATATCTGTTTTCCGATGGTCTTAGGCAAACCCTGTGAAAGGGTCGTTCGACCCCCAAATGGGTCGCGACCCATAGGTTGAGAACCACTGCTCTACAATATAGACAATGTGGGCCCTCCTCCAGTCCGGCTTTCTCCCCACTGAAGTCTTGTCAGTGAGCTGAGGTTCCTTTCAGCTCCATTTGACAGATGGGGAAACTGAGGCTCAGAGAGAGCCCTCTCATGCAGGAGGGTCAGGGCTCCTGAGTTCTGCCACAGGTACCTAACCCTTCCCTCTCTTGGCTGACCTGCACCTCCACCTCTCTCCAGGCAAATGGGTGGAGCCCTTTAATGCTAGTGATACCACTGAGGAGGACTTCCACGTGGACGAGGCCACCACGGTCAAGGTGCCCATGATGAAGCGCGAGGAGAGGTATAACCTGCACTACTGCGACAAGCTCTCCAGCTGGGTGCTGCTCATGGACTATGTGGGCAATGCCACCGCCTTCTTCATCCTGCCCGACGAGGGGAAGATGCGCCACATGGAGGACCTGCTCACCAAGGAGGACCTCAGCAAGGCTCTGGAAGAGAGACACTACAGGTGACGTCCCTGACCTGCGGCTGGCTTGCCCCTCCGGCCTGGCAGGGGTGGGGGTTGGGGGGATGGGGCTGTGAGAGTGGACCCACACCCTGTGAGCCAAGCAACCGTGCGTGACCCTGAGCTTCCGGACAGAGGCCAGTGTCAGCTCAGGCAGCACCCCCATGAGAGGGGCAGTGCCCACAGCTCAGGGGGCAAAAGTCCTGTCGTGGGGACTTCCTCCCCGGCACCCACACTGCCCTTCCTGGTGCCGGCAGTGGGTGCAGGGAGAGCAGCACCAACTCGCCCTGAGAGGCAGCCGCTGCGTGTGACGTGAAGGATAGAAAGCCCACCCTGCGCAGGGGGAAGGGGGCTTGGAGAGGCAGAACGGCGAAGGCGCGGTGTGGGGACGCTTCCTGCTCCGTGGCTGCCAGCCACGTGGTCTCACCGGGCCGGGGGTGAAGTGACACTGGAGCATGCGCCCCAAGTTAGTGCACATCTCTCTGCGCTCACGGATGCCTGTCCTCATGCATAGTTCATCACGCACATGGTAAACTACACGTAATTACATAAATGTGTGCAAGGCAAACATATAAACAGTCAAAAAAATCAGAATGTAAAATAAATGGCTAAAATCAATAACACAGAAAAGAATACATTATAAACGTATATATAAATGAATATAAAAATACACAACAGTTTGAGGTGAAAGTTAAGAGAGACGGAGGAAAGCACCACCCAGCAAGCCCAGTCCTGGGTGCCTTCACCAGAGACTGGAACAGAGAGCAAGGAGGGGCTGCATCTCACTTGGTCCCAAGACGGCCCGAGCGCCAGGCAGCTCATTCCTGTCAGACCTTCTCGGGGCCACACTCTGCCCCCAGGGGAAACAAGAGAAGTGAGAGAAATGACCAGAAAAGGAAAACTTTCCATGTTGTGAAATTCCTTTCTTTTCTAACCATCTTGACAGGTCTGCCACTCTGAGTATGCCTAAACTGTCCATTTCTGGAACCTACGATCTGAAAGCCATCCTGGGCGAAATGGGCATCACCAAGGTCTTCAGTAATAGGGCTGAGCTCTCGGGGATCAGCGAGGAGGTTCCCCTGAAGCTGTCCAAGGTGAGCCTGTCCCTGGTGTCCACAGGGCAGAATGTGTGCGGGCTGCAGCCCAGGGGAGGGGACGAAGGGGCACAAACACCCCGCAGACCGAGGTCTCTGGGGAAGGCCATTGGACTCACCAAGACTGGGACATGCTCAGGCGCCCGAGGGAGGGGTGGCCTCCTGTCCTGGCCCTTTAGGGACATCCTCTGAGGCGGTGTCACTGACCCTCTGTCTCATCTCTGGTCAGGGTCTTCTCCTCTTTGGGCCTCGATGGACCCATATTTACAAAGTCAGACCGAGGGTCAGGGATTTCAAAGGAATTTTGCCCCCCTCCTCCCTTCCTGTGACATTGGGAGCTACTGATGAATCAGCGAGTCCAAGTTAATGAGTGATTAGGGCCAAAGATGCCACTTATCAGGAGAATTGAAAGAAACAACTGCGGCTCAGTACTGGCTACAAACTGAGTGCCTGACTGTGGACTGGACACTAGGAGGGTCCCCACCTATGCCCTTGTCCCCAAGGACCTTACAATCGGACATGAGAAACAAGAGACACGCCCAGGGACAGAAAGTCCAAGTCCAGCTTCTACCTCCTGAGGTGGGGCTGTTTGCAGGGAAGATGAGAATGTTGGTCCGGAGGCGTGAGGGTGCGCAGGTGGAGTCGGCAAAGGCCTTGAGAAGTGGAGAGACCTAGTGTCCCCTGCGGGGGGTTGGGGAGGGGGGACCTGGAAGGAGGGACAGCTGGTGGGGACAGGCCCAGGAAGCCTCCCCTCCCTGGCACCGCTGCCCTCACCAGCTGAGCTCCCAGGCCGGGGTGGGGTTTGCCTGTGTCGCTCAGACCACAGCTCTGCTCTCTCCCCACCAGGCCGTGCATAAGGCTGTGCTGACCTTGGATGAGAAGGGGACCGAAGCTGCCGGGGCCACACATCTGGGAATAAAGCCGATGTCGCTTCCCATGAATATTGAGTTCAACAGGCCCTTCGTCGTGGTCATCTATGATACAGTCACCAAAGCCCCCCTCTTTGTGGGCAAGGTGGTGAATCCCACCCAGAAATAGCTGCCTCTCTGGTTCAGCCCCCGCCCAGGCAGGTCCCCTCCGAAGGTGACAATAAAGAGTGACTGCCCTGGCCCAAGCTGGAGTGTGACTTGCCAATCCCTCCTCCTCCTGTCTCTGAGTCTCCCCTCTCTACCTGGGAGGGTGGGGAAGGGGGGTATGTCACGTACCCACCGTGTTGGTATTTATTAGACACATACACTGTCCAGCCCCGTGCGGGGCCGGATATGTGGCTGCTGACAGCACATTCTGCTGCCTCTGCCCATCTCCTCGGAAAACCCCAGGTGCCAGTTGTGCCTGGGAAGTGCCCAGGGGGCATTGCATGGCTCAGAGTCCAGCCCATGGCCTCTCCATCAAGCGTCCGCCGGGTCCTCCTGCCAAGCCCCACCCTGTGGCCCTGGGAGGCCCTCCCCCTGCAGGGCTGCTTGCCCACCACCAGGCCGCCTCCCTGGTGCCCCAGCGCAGGCAGCTCCCACGGGGGTGCTGAGCTGCCGCGTGTCCAACACAGAGGCAGAGGGAGAAGCCAGGTCCCCTCTCATCCCAGAGTCTCCTGAGCCAGGCCGGGCCCCGGCCATGCACAGGTCTCTCTCCGGGAGCCCTTTCCAATGGGCTGGACGGCGAACACCCGCTCTGCCCTGTCACTCCCTGCCCAGGTCCCTCAGATACGCTGTCCTAGACGCGGGTCTCTTGTCCCAGGTGAAGAAGAGGGTCTCTGGTCGGGTTGGCAACACCCACTCAAACTCGACGGGACAGTTACCCCCAAGACACGTACCCTACGCCCTCCTGTCCCCTCACCATGTGGCCAGGATGTCCTGGGAAGCTCTGCAAAGTCATTACAATGATGCCTTCACCATGGGAGAGAAGTACAGCAAGCAGCGACCCCACGGGCCCGCCTGCCCTCCCCTGGCTGAGCTCTGAAGGAGACACATTTCAACTTGCCTTGTTCCTGCCTCATGGTGTCCCCGTGGTCCTCAGAGGGAGACCACAGCTCCTGGGCCCCAGCTGGAGGCCGTCCTGAGAGCAGCCCCCCACTCCCCACCACACACACACCCTACAAGGGCCAGGAAGCCGGGCTGGCCCCGCAGCCTGGGGGAGCCAGCTCCCTGGGCTCTCGGGAATGGGCTTGGCCTGGGATCGGGGACAAGGCAGAAGGACCCCCATCCCACACTGGCTCAGATGGGAACCAACAGGGTCCATCCATGGGGTGGGCAAAGCATGGGGGCAGCCTTGTCCTAAGAGAGCAGGCCTCAGGCAGGCAGGACGCCATCAGCCTCAGCTTTGCCTGTTCTTTCGTGTCCCCTGTGTATCCACCGACCCTCAAACTCAGTCCTCGAAGGACACAGGCTAGGACTCATTACCCCCAATGACAGGTGGGGAGCTAGGGTTCCAGCCGACAGAAGACCCAGACCTAGAAGGCAGGTCCCTCACTTCGGCCGGGCCGCCCCTTCGCCATAGATTCCCCAGACCATCTCAGACCTATGACCAATTCCAGCCTCCCAGTCCACGTGGCACCTGCCTCTCTGGCCCACCGCCGGCTGGAGTCACCGGTGCTGGGGCCTGGGCTGGTGCTGGTCAGTCTCCCCTTGAGCGGGGACCCAGCTCCCCTCTGAAATGGAGAAGAAGACTCTGGGAAGCCGCAGGGACTGCCTGGCAGTGACAGTCACGCCTCTATCGGTTTGCAGGAAAGACACAGCTATTCAATTTTAAGCATAAATAACACACTTTTGAGTTTAAGTGGGAGCTCTGCCCTGACGGGTGGGCACCAGCTGCCCTCCTGTCACTGGGGATGACGATTCCTAGCCTGTGTCCTTCAAGGGCTGATTTTGAGGGTCGGGGGATACATTGGAAAGACTAAAATAAGACCAAGGTCAAGGGGGCTCCAGGCTCTCACACATGTGCACTAACTCAGAAATGGAAACGACAGATTACATATTGATTCCCACCCCAGGGCCCCCTGGCCCTCTCCACAAGGCCATGGGCGGGTCCTTGTTCAGCAAGAAAATGCAAACAGCCCGGCTGGTGTGGCTAGTGGTTGAGCATCAACCTGTGAGCCAGGAGGTCAGGTTCAATTCCCCGTCAGGGCACATGCCCAGGTTGTGGGCTCATGCCCAGTGTGGGGCGTGCACACGGCAGTGCTTCTCTCTCATCACTGATGTTTTTCTCTCTCTCCCTCTCCCTCCCTCTCTTCTCTGAAATCAATTTAAATAAATATGTATATATTTATATAAATCACCTAAGAAGCAAGCCTTCAATTATGGCTTAGATTAGAAAGGACCAGGGAAGGCAGAGGGCAACCCTCAGGGAGGAAAAATATTAGAAAGTGCCAGAAAAGGGGTGGTGAGTTCACACCAGGAGGAAATGGTCCAGGTGTTGCGGTGAGCACGTGCCAGGGAATCTGGGGGTGCCCTGAGAAGTCACACGGGAGGGGGTAATAGCAGGACAGTCCCTCAGGGAGGGCCTGACCGCAGGCGGAGACAACAGATATGAGCAGGGACGTGTGCTCTCCGAAGCCCAAGCTGCCCCCAAGGCCAGTGCTCCCTGTACCATTATCACTGTGCGATCTGGGAACAAAGGGCACACCATGCAGGGGAAGGTGGGAGCTGCGAGGATGCTTTTTAATGTCACGGTGGGGCTTTCACAGAGAGCACAGCCAACAGAGCAAGTGAGAAGTCTGTATTCACCTTATTCTTATTGAATGTATTGGGGTGACATTGATTAATAAGACCATACATGTTTCAAGTGTACACTCTGTAACACATCATCTGCATGCCTCCTGCATCGGACACTCATCACCCAAAATCAACTCTCTTTCTGCCCCACATATCCCCTTTCACCCTCCGCCACCTCCCCCACCCCTTTCCCTCCTGCAATCACCACATTGTTATCTAGGGGTTTCTTTCTTTGTTTTTTTTTTCTTTTTTGAAGTAGCCCAAGTGCCCATCAGTAGATGAGTGGATAAAAAAGCTGTGGTACATTTACCAGGGGTGGGGAACCTTTTTTCTGACAAGGGCCATTTGGATTTTTATAACATCATTTGCAGGCCATGCAAAATTTTCAACTTAAAAATTAGCCTGCTATATTTGGTCAAACATGTAATTAACTTACCCCTAATGCCTTGGCAGGGCCACACCAAATTATTTCATGGGCCTTATATGGCCCTTGGATTGCATGTTCCCCATCCCTGATTCACACAATGGAATACTACTCAGCCATAAAAAAGGAAGGAAATCTTACTTCGGAGCCAGCATGGATGGACCTGGAGGGTACTGTGCTAAGTGAAATAAGCCAGTCAGAGAAAGATAAATACCATGTGATTTCCCTTATATGTAGAATCTAATGCACAAAATAAACTAACAAACAAAACAGAAACAGACTCACTGATACAGAAAACAGACTGTATGGATTTTTAAAAGCCATTTTCCCCTTACTCAGCAGTTATCAATAGCCTCAGTATGCTCTGAGTGTGATCACTGTCACTTCCTTTCATCCTGAGGTGACTTTCAGCATTAAAATGTTAGGATGAAAATGCTAAAGGCAGTACCACAAAGCAGAAAGAATGCAGGAATCCCAAATCAGCCTCCAATTAGTACAGAACCATGAGCTTTTCCGATGTCTGTGTGCCTCAGTTTCCATCACTGCAAAATGGGGATAACAAGACCCAACTCTAAAGTTTCTTCTGTGGACTGTTCTGCAGAGTGTTTTGTAGTGCTGGTTCTTACCAAATATTACACATTTCTCAAGACTGTAGATTCCAGAAGTAATAGTTCAGGGCTAGCTTCCCACTTCCCTGTCTCGATTCACTGACAAAACTAAGAGAGGAGTAACTTGCAGATTGCAACAATTGGTTACCATGGACCAGGAGCAGGAGCCAGATGGCCTGGGATCTTACACAGACCCCACTGGCACGCTAGCGAGGTCCACTCCCCCCCTGCCCCCGCCTCCCCGCCAGGAGCCTTGGTTTTCTCACTAGCAAAACAGGAACATTAAGGTCCCTTGAGGCCTTCCTTGAGGCCTTGATGCTTTCAGGGTGGCCAGTGTCATTCTTCCACAGGGTCACACTGAGTCTTGGCACGTGGTGGTGCCTGGGATCTCCCTCCTGCCTGGATAAATGCACTTCGGAGGCCGATTCCACGTCCCGACGTGAGCTTTCCTGGGCCTGGAACCTTGGCAGCCTCAAGCCCAGTGACTTCAGGCGCTGACATTTGTTGAAGGTCAACCATGTCTCAGGCACAGTTCCAGGCTCTGGGTATGTCTTCCTCATTTACTCCTCTCCACAGATCTGTGAGGTGGGCATCAAAGCAAGACGGCCCTTTGGTCTTATATGGCCACGGGCCCCACCACCCCACCCTCAGGTGACCTGCACATGCTGGCTCCGCTAGACTAGGCTGCTTCAGGAAGGCACAGCAAGGCCCCGATGGTATCAGGCCCTTGCTGGCTGAGCGCTCAAGGCTCCCAGGCTCATTTCTTGCACAATGCGGGGGGAAGGGGGCGGTTACTGGGCCATGGAACTTCACATCCCCACCCCGAGATGCCCTATAAGTAGGTGAAGCCGTGAGACTGGGGCAGCCTGAGAGATGAGTGCAGCCCGGCGAGGCTCTCTGGAAAGCAGGTGAGTTCCACGTGCTGAGAGTGTCACCCTCCCACAAACTCCTCCAGAGCTGCGCTGAGTGAGCGCTGGGGTGCCACGATGGTCACCTCCACTGACAGAGGAGGACACTGAGGCGCAGCAGGTTGGGCTGCAGTTGCTGGGTCAGGATAGGAAGCGGGTCAGTGAGCCTTCTCTGTCCTGCTCCGCAGTTGTGGGCTCACTCCCCTCAGACTACCAGTGCTGTGGGCACAGCTGCTTTCTGCCACTTCTCTCTTCATCCCCTCCCTGTGGCCTCAGTGGCATCACCTGGGATTCTCCCACCTGCCAAGGTAGGGACCCTCCCCTTGGAAGCCCCTTCCCCCTCCCCATTCTCTGCCCTGCTTCTTTTTAAAAAAATTTTTATAGTATTTCATGGTGTAGATGTCCACAGCTTTCTTATCCACTCATCTACTGATGGGCACTTGGGCTGTTTCCAGATCTTAGCTATTGTATATAGTGCTGCTATGGACATAGGGGTGCTTACATTCTTTCTGATTGGAGTTTTGGGGTTTTTAGGATATATTCCCAGAAGTGGGATCTCTGGGTCAAACGGAAGTTCCATACGGTTTCCCACAGTGGCTGCGCCAGTCTGCACCCCCACCAGCAGGGAACTAGGGCTCCCTTTGCTCCACATCCTCACCAGCACTTGCTGTTTGTTGATTGCCCAGCTTCTCTACCTCAGTCTTCTTTCTTACCTGGTTCCTTTAAAACTCAGTCAGAGACAGAGACCTTGACCTTCCCTTCGATTCCACGCCCTGTCCATCTCACTGGAGAAAGCAGATGCCTGATGAGCTTTTCCCACTTTCCGGAGGGTGGCCCATGGTCTCCCCTCTGCTCCCTGGCCCCGACCTCCTACCCTACCAAGCTGGCCTTGATCTCTGGAAGGCTGACGGGTATTCATTAACTCTTGCGATAACCCTCTTCTCTCACCTCTTCCCCTCTCTTATCTGGGTTCACGGCCCATCTTGATATTGGTTGGCCCCTCGTGGATCCTAAAGGTTTTACTTTGCAAAACCCACAACCCTCTTCCCCCACAGAGCTGATCGCCGGTCTCTTTCTGGCTGTGAGCTTTGATGACGAGGCTGATTTCACTCACTTCTCCCAGCAATCTCACTTTAAAGGGGAAGCTCAGAGATGAGAATGTGGGCCCACAGCTAGGGAAGGACAGGGGCAGATCAGAACCCAGGCCTGTCCAAGGCTAACAGAAACTCGCTTACACCACCCCCTGCCCCCCAGCCACCCTGTGTCACTGCAGAAAGCAGTATCTGAGGCCCTGTCACCTGAGCCCAGGGCTAGGGGTGGGTCCTGCCCATGTGGACAGGTGAGTCCACTGCTGACCATGTGGGGGATGGGACCTGAGACTCGCCGTGGGGCCAGCTTGGAATGGCTTCGAGGGGCTGTGGCCATGTGACTTTTTAGTGGGAACAGCCCTGACACTCGGAGACTGTTGCCATTTAGCCTTGTAGAGATGACTGCCATTAAGTTCCCAGTGAATAAGGGGTGCCCAAGCTCCCCGGGGGGGGGGGGGGGGGCGGGCAGGAGAGGGTTCACTGCATCTCCTAAAGGCCTTGACACAACCTGCCACCACGGAACCCTGGGATCCCTAGACAAGGTCCCCACCCAAGAAGAATGAACGCCCCAAACTCACGGGTCTACTGAACACCTTGGCCCCCAGGAGCAATCTCAGTGGGGACTCACATGACACAAATCCATCCTGAAATAAGAAATATGACTAACCAGGGAGGAGGCCTCCCAAGGAGCCTCATGCCCTGAGGCCCTCCTGTCCCACCAGGGACCTCCACATGGCACTTCTGACCCGAGAAGACCCTGGCCATGCCTGGAGAGCCCTCCGCTGTCACACTGAGGGCTGGTTGTTCTGGGAGGCTGCCGCCCAGGACAGCCCGGGGCCTGGGACTTCGCTGCCCCCAGTGTTCCTGGAGCTGCGCTGAGCCACTGACTCCTTGTAAGCCCGACCCCTACAAGCAGCCAGGTTCCAGCTTGGGAAGTTAGCAGGTGACCTCGCCCGGCACAGAGGGCGGGACCAGAAGCCAGAGGCCTGTCTGTCCTGGCTCTGCTTGACCAGTTGCATGGCCGCGAGCAAGTCACCAACCCTCTCAAGCCTCACTTTCTGGCATCCTGTAAAGCGAAGATAAGGAGACACTCCTTCCGACAATGGATGTCCAGGAGGGCCTCCCAGTGAAGGGCTCACAGGTGCTCTTCCTCCAAACAGCACCAGGCTCCCAACAGCCCCCAGGCCTGGCACATGCAGGATCAGGTGGCCCACATGTGCAAGCTGCAGTGGTTGCGAGAAAAGGGAGATGGCTGAAGTGTGTGGCGTGAGGGAGGGTCTGGGCCATGCCGGGCAGGATGGGATTCCTCAAAGCTCTGGGGTGTTCTGGCTGTGTGTCCTGGGGCAAGATCTTTCCCTCTCTGGGCAGCAGCCTCTCTGCCCATTAAATAACTAAGTCCCATGGCAGCCGCCTTGGGGCTGCTCCACATCCAGTCATCGCTGAGGCGGATCTGGCTGCTTCCTGAGTAACTGTGTGCATGTAGCATCTGTTTCCTGTGCCTCAGTTTCCTCTTTGATAAAATAGGAGCTGTGGCACTTGCACCTCAGGGTCACTGCAGATGTCAGGGTAGCTGTAGAGACTGTGAGCCACACTCCCTGTGTCCTGCTCCTTTCTTTGCTCTGTGACCTTGAACAAGTGACTTAAGCCTGTGGCATTTTGGTCTCCTCCTCTGGAGATTGAGAATTGGCCTATGACCTGCATCCTACGATTGCTATAAGGGGGCAAGGAGATGTGTGAGCGAAGTGCTCAGAGAGGAGCTCGGCACCTGGGAACACTGTGCAAGTCTTAGCTATTGTTCTGAGTCATTCCGATGAGGATGCAGAACTCATCACTGGCACAGGGCTGCACGAGGTAGATGCTGAATAAACTCTGGTTGGTTTACATGGTGTGAATCAGGGGCCAGGGGGACTCACTGTGTGGCCTGACTTGGGAGTAACGCCCCTTCTCTCCCTCACAGGACAATGCCATCCTCTGTCACGTGGGGCCTCCTCCTGGTGGCAGGCCTGTGCTGCCTGGCCCCTGCCTCCCTGGCTGATAGTCTCCATGGAGTCGCTGTCCACAAGATCACACCGGAACTGGCCAACTTCGCCTTCAGCCTGTACCGTCAGGTGGCCCATCAGTCCAACTCTACCAACATCTTCTTCTCCCCAGTGAGCATCGCTACAGCCTTTGCCATGCTCTCCCTGGGGGCCAAGGGTGACACTCACACCCAGATCCTGGAGGGATTACATTTCAACTTGAAGAAGGTACCTGAGGCTGACATCCACACAGGCTTACAGCATCTCCTCCACACCTTCACTGAGCCAGACAGACAGCTGCAGCTGATCACTGCCAACATCTTGTTTGTCAACGAGAGTGTGAAGCTGGTGGATAAGTTTTTGGAAGATGTCGGGAAGCTGTACCACACAGATGTCTTCTCCATCAACTTCAGAGACACCAAGGCCAATGCACAGGTCAATGATTACATAGAGATGAAAAGCCAAGAAAAAATTGTAGACCTGTTCCAAGAGCTTGACAAAGACACAACTCTTGCTCTGGCGAATTACATCTTCTTTCAAGGTAGGTTTTACCACCAGCCTAAGCTGGTTCGCATACAAACATCCAAAAACATTCTCAAACATCAGTTCCTAAGCTTTCCTGGGCGGTGCAGGATGCCATGTGACTATGCATCTGGGCAGGGGGATTCCGTTCTCCCCACACAACCATGAGAAATGCCCCCTGATCAATAAGGTCAGTGAGCGACGGGTCAGCACTCAGGGCGTCATCTTCCCTGCAGGACACGTCACAGCCTTTGTGCCTCTTCCACGCGCCTCGTAAATCCCCACCAGGGACAGAGGGACAGTACGCAGTGTGCCCCACACACACACAACACAGAGCCAGGCAAACACACTTTAGCAGAGTTTGCAGATGAAGAAGGTCTCCTGGACCAGTCTAGTGTCGTGGGAGGAGTGGCAGCTCTAGAGTCAGAAAGATGGGGTTCAAATCCTGCCCCCACCACCGGCAGTGTCTGGCTCTCGGCAAGTCTCTGACCTCTCTGAGGTTCTAGTTTCCTATCTGGAACATGAACCTAATAATCCCTTGCTGCCAGGTTTCTGTGAGGAGTAGCATGTGACAAAGAACATGGGACTACAGGCTCACAATGTGGGTGCTCAACTGAACTTGACTCTCAGCCTGCCTTCCTCCCTGGGAGTGAAGAAAATGCCAGAGACCTGTGGGTCCCAGAGCACATTGTGAGGCTGTTGGAACAGTCCCTGGAAACAGCCTGGGGCAGGGAGGTGAGAGTCAAGGTCAGGGGCTGCTTCCTTCTCTCTGTGGGCTCCTTGACCTGGGGCAGAAAATGGCCTGGAGAGCGCCGAGCCCAGAGTCAGCACATCCTGGGCCCCAGCTGAGCTGTGGGTCTCCAGGCGGGTCCTGTCCCCTGTCCAGCCCCAGTCTCCACCTTCCATCCAATGAGGAAGGGGCTCAGGGGCCCCTGAGACTCCTGTGTGCTCTCACTTGGCAGGATGGTGATGGTCTCTTGGAATAGCAGAGGGGATGCCCAGGCCTCCGCGTCTCACATGTTGGTCCAGGAAAGGCCATTAGAGTAAGAACAGGGTGATTTCCCTGAATGATAAGAAGCCCGATTCAAGGACAGGGCGACTCAGGCAAGGAGCTGCCAAGCATGACTGATGCCAATCATTTTCATTTAGCCCCTTCTTAGCAACCCTCCATTACTAGTAAACAGGCATGAAATACAAGTTCAAATGCTTACTCTGCCCAGCCAGGCTGGCATCCCTGAGCCTCTACAATATAGACAACGTGGACCCTTCTCCAGTCTGGCTTTCTCGTCACTGAAGTCCTGTCAGTGAGCTGAGGTTCCTTTCAGCTCCATTTGACAGACGGGGAAACTGAGGCTCAGAGAGAGCCCTCTCACACCGGGCTCCTGTGTTCTGCCACAGGTACCTAACCCCTCCCTCTCCTGGCTGACCTGCACCTTCACCTCTCTCCAGGCCAGTGGAAGGTTAAATTCGAGGCTGAGGGCTTTGTAGCAGAAGACTTCCACGTGGACAAGAAGACCACGATAAGGGTGCCCATGACCCACCGTTTGGGCAGGTTTGACCTGCTGCACGACAAGGCGCTCTCCTCCTGGGTGCTGCTGCAGCACTACAGGGGCCAAATGCCCGCCTTCCTGATCCTGCCCGACGAGGGAAAGATGCAGTACCTGGAGGCCAAGGTCTGCCAGAAGCACCTGGCCAGGATCTTCAAAAACATCGACATACGGTGATTCCCAGCCCAGGGCTGACGGGGAGCCGGCACGTCGGGCCTGGCCATTGGGCCAGGGGAGGGGGACCCACCTCGTGCATGACTCTGTGCTTCCAGACAGAAGTCAGCATCAGTTTAGGTAGCACCGGCCGGGCTCTGTAAGAGGGACAGTGCCGGCAGCTGAGGAGGCAGAGCCCTGTCCTGGGGGACTTCCAGCTGGGACACGGCCCCTTCCCCATGTCAGTGCCTGGCACAGGGAGAGCAGCACCTCACTCACTAGGAGAGGAAGCGGTGCGCTTCCTGGAGAAGGCTGAGTGTGGAGTGAAAGGATAGAAAGTTCCTGGCTAGAATCATGCCTCCTCAGGGCCACAACCTGTCCCCATGGGAAACAAGAGCTGAGCAATCAGCCCCGAGTGTCATTCAACACTCACTGGGCAAATGTCACTCAACACCTGAAACCATGCCCCACATTCCCTTGGGATTCCAGCCCCGAAGGCCCAGTTGGGGGTGACCAAACCCTGCAGGGCAGTGTGCAAAGTGCTTCCCAAGGACACTGCAGGTCTGCCCGGAGGGCTTCTCAGAGGAGGTGGCATTTAAGAGGCTTTCAGGATAAGAGGACCCACATCATTCTGACATTCTCTGACAGGGTAGAGCATCTAAAAATACAACAAACCAATAATGACCGCCATCCGCCTATGGGTAGAGAGGCAGGGGCCAAGTGGGAGAAATGACCAGAAAAGGAAAACTTTCCATGTTGTGAAATTCCTTTCTTTTCTAACCATCTTGACAGGTCTGCCACTCTGAGTATGCCTAAACTGTCCATTTCTGGAACCTACGATCTGGAAACCATCCTGGGCGAAATGGGCATCACCAAGGTCTTCAGTAATAGGGCTGAGCTCTCGGGGATCAGCGAGGAGGTTCCCCTGAAGCTGTCCAAGGTGAGCCTGTCCCTGGTGTCCACAGGGCAGAATGTGTGCGGGCTGCAGCCCAGGGGAGGGGACGAAGGGGCACAAACACCCCGCAGACCGAGGTCTCTGGGGAAGGCCATTGGACTCACCAAGACTGGGACATGCTCAGGCGCCCGAGGGAGGGGTGGCCTCCTGTCCTGGCCCTTTAGGGACATCCTCTGAGGCGGTGTCACTGACCCTCTGTCTCATCTCTGGTCAGGGTCTTCTCCTCTTTGGGCCTCGATGGACCCATATTTACAAAGTCAGACCGAGGGTCAGGGATTTCAAAGGAATTTTGCCCCCCTCCTCCCTTCCTGTGACATTGGGAGCTACTGATGAATCAGCGAGTCCAAGTTAATGAGTGATTTGGGCTAAAGATGCCACTTATCAGGAGAATTGAAAGAAACAACTGCGGCTCAGTACTGGCTACAAACTGAGTGTCTGACTGTGGACTGGACACTAGGAGGGTCCCCACCTATGCCCCGGTCCCCAAGGACCTTACAATCAGACACGAGAAACAAGAGACACGCCCAGGGACAGAAAGTCCAAGTCCAGCTTCTACCTCCTGAGGTGGGGCTGTTTGCAGGGAAGATGAGAATGTTGGTCCGGAGGCGTGAGGGTGCGCAGGTGGAGTCGGCAAAGGCCTTGAGAAGTGGAGAGGCCTGGTGTCCCCTGCGGGGTGTTGGGGGGGGGGGACCTGGTGTCCCCTGCAAGGGAGGCCTGGATGGAAGGACAAGGCAGGTGATAAGAGAGGACTGAGTATGGTGCAGGGGAGGGAGCAGCTTCTGGGGAAGGAACGGTAAAGGAGAGGAGTCTGGGATGAGGCTGAGCAGGTAGGTTCGACCAGTGGATGGTGCCCCACAGTTACCAGGTGAAGAGCTGGTGCACACACACACACATGCACACCTCTAACACAGGCACACACACATACATGCACACCTCTAACACAGGCACACACACACATACATGCACACCTCTAACACAGGCATGCACACCTCTAACACAGGCACACACACACACATGCACACCTCTAACACAGGCACACACACACATGCACACCTCTAACACAGGCACACACACATACATGCACACCTCTAACACAGGCACACACACACACATGCACACCTCTAACACAGGCACACACACACACATGCACACCTCTAACACAGGCACACCTCTAACACAGGCACACACACACACATGCACACCTCTAACACAGGCACACACACATACATGCACACCTCTAACACAGGCACACCTCTAACACAGGCACACACACACACATGCACACCTCTAACACAGGCACACCTCTAACACAGGCACACACACACACATGCACACCTCTAACACAGGCACACACACATACATGCACACCTCTAACACAGGCACACACACACACATGCGCACCTCTAACACAGGCACACACACACACATGCACACCTCTAACACAGGCACACACACACGCATGCACACCTCTAACACAGGCACACACACACACATGCACACCTCTAACACAGGCACACACACACACATGCACACCTCTAACACAGGCACACCTCTAACACAGGCACACACACACACATGCACACCTCTAACACAGGCACACACACACACATGCACACCTCTAACACAGGCACACACACATACATGCGCACCTCTAACACAGGTACACACACACATGCACACCTCTAACACAGGCACACACACATACATGCACACCTCTAACACAGGCACACACACACACATGCACACCTCTAACACAGGCACACACACACATGCACACCTCTAACACAGGCACACACACACACATGCACACCTCTAACACAGGCACACACACATACATGCGCACCTCTAACACAGGCACACACACATACATGCGCACCTCTAACACAGGCACACACACATACATGCACACCTCTAACACAGGCACACACACATACATGCACACCTCTAACACAGGCACACACACACACATGCACACCTCTAACACAGGCACACACACACACATGCACACCTCTAACACAGGCACACACACACACATGCACACCTCTAACACAGGCACACACACATACATGCACACCTCTAACACAGGCACACACACATGCATGCACACCTCTAACACAGGCACACACACATACATGCACACCTCTAACACAGGCACACACACATACATGCACACCTCTAACACAGGCACACACACATACATGCACACCTCTAACACAGGCACACACACATGCATGCACACCTCTAACACAGGCACACACACACACATGCACACCTCTAACACAGGCACACACACATACATGCGCACCTCTAACACAGGCACACACACACACATGCACACCTCTAACACAGGCACACACACACACATGCACACCTCTAACACAGGCACACACACATACATGCACACCTCTAACACAGGCACACACACATGCATGCACACCTCTAACACAGGCACACACACATACATGCACACCTCTAACACAGGCACACACACATACATGCACACCTCTAACACAGGCACACACACACACATGCACACTTCTAACACAGGCACACACACACACATGCACACCTCTAACATAGGCACACACACATGCATGCACACCTCTAACACAGGCACACACACATACATGCACACCTCTAACACAGGCACACACACATACATGCACACCTCTAACACAGGCACACACACACACATGCACACCTCTAACACCGGCACACACACATATATGCACACCTCTAACACAGGCACACACACACACATGCACACCTCTAACACCGGCACACACACATACATGCACACCTCTAACACAGGCACACACACATACATGCACACCTCTAACACAGGCACACACACATACATGCACACCTCTAACACAGGCACACACACACACATGCACACCTCTAACACAGGCACACACACACATGCACACCTCTAACACAGGCACACACACACACATGCACACCTCTAACACAGGCACACACACATACATGCGCACCTCTAACACTGGCACACACACATACATGCACACCTCTAACACAGGCACACACATACATGCACACCTCTAACACAGGCACACACACATACATGCACACCTCTAACACAGGCACACACATACATGCACACCTCTAACACAGGCACACACACACATGCACACCTCTAACACAGGCACACACACACGCATGCACACCTCTAACACAGGCACACACACATACATGCACACCTCTAACACAGGCACACACACATGCATGCACACCTCTAACACAGGCACACACACATACATGCACACCTCTAACACAGGCACACACACATACATGCACACCTCTAACACAGGCACACACACACACATGCACACCTCTAACACAGGCACACACACATACATGCACACCTCTAACATAGGCACACACACATGCATGCACACCTCTAACACAGGCACACACACATACATGCACACCTCTAACACAGGCACACACACATACATGCACACCTCTAACACAGGCACACACACACACATGCACACCTCTAACACCGGCACACACACATATATGCACACCTCTAACACAGGCACACACACACACATGCACACCTCTAACACCGGCACACACACATACATGCACACCTCTAACACAGGCACACACACATACATGCACACCTCTAACACAGGCACACACACATACATGCATGCACACCTCTAACACAGGCACACACACATACATGCACACCTCTAACACAGGCACACACACACACATGCACACCTCTAACACCGGCACACACACATATATGCACACCTCTAACACAGGCACACACACACACATGCACACCTCTAACACCGGCACACACACATACATGCACACCTCTAACACAGGCACACACACATACATGCACACCTCTAACACAGGCACACACATGCATGCACACCTCTAACACAGGCACACACACATACATGCACACCTCTAACACAGGCACACACACACACATGCACACCTCTAACACCGGCACACACACATATATGCACACCTCTAACACAGGCACACACACACACATGCACACCTCTAACACCGGCACACACACATACATGCACACCTCTAACACAGGCACACACACATACATGCACACCTCTAACACAGGCACACACACACACATGCATGCACACCTCTAACACAGGCACACACACATACATGCACACCTCTAACACAGGCACACACACTCGCATGCACACCTCTAACACAGGCACACATCTATGGAGCACCTACGCTGGCTGGGGTTCTCACATAAAGCACTTAGTGGCCCTAGGTGGTCATATCATGTAGCTCTGATTTTCCTACTTAGGAAAGCGAGGATTCAAGAAGAGTATTCATCTCCTTGAGTTGGCACAGTTAGTTAGTTAGTTAGCTAGTTAGTTAGTTAGCTAGCTAACTGGTGGAGGAAAATGGATTGGAACCCCATTTCATGTTCTTCCCACCACACCATGATGATTCAAGTTGTGAGTCCAGTGGTTCTTTAATAAAAATGCTCCAATGGCAGACACCCAGCTGGCAATTCTGCTTGTTTGTCATTGTTTGGTTTTTCAATCAAGGAAATGCTATAAAGGTCCAGGTCCCCACTGGGCCTCTGCACAGACCCTTCCTTGAGCCCCCAGCACAGCTTCCCCCATATCTGGCCTTGCTCCAAGGCCTGGGTAAAGGACGGCGCAGTCTGCCTCTGCCCCAGCATGCCTCTGCTCTCTCCCTTTCAGGCGCTGCACAAGGCTGTGCTGACCATCGATGAGAGTGGGCATGACCATTCTGGTGCCATGCCTTCGGAAGAGCGTCACAGGTTTAAGCATCTGACCATCAAGTTCAACAGGCCCTTCTTAGTCATCATCATGGATGAAAATGCCAACATGCCTCTCTTCATGGGAAAGATGGTAAATCCCATGTAAAAGTAACTCCCTCTCCAGGTTCAGCCCTTCACTTCCCAAGCCAAGCTCCCTCCCTTGGTGACATTAAAGAATGGATAAACTGGCCCGAGCTTGAGTGTGACATGCAAATCCCTGAGTCTGAGTCTCCTTTCACAGCCCCAGGATGTGTGTGGAACCCAGGTCACAGCATCTTTGTATCCATTTAATACTGATTAAGTATTTACACTGGCCTGGCGTTGTGGTTGGCAAGCATAAAGTTTTGGCTGAAACCATAATTTACTTAATGTATATACACAGACAACCAGCAATGACTGGAGATGGGTGGGGACACCTAATTAACTGCTTAGACTTTGGTAGAAGAGTGGTCGGAAAAGAGGGCAACAGTGAGGCAAGGCCAAGCCAGGCAGACCATACAACAGGGAGAGAGTTTAGGGGTCTGCACTTATTTAGGGGACCCAACTATTTCAGAATATTAAAGGCTCAAGGCACATTAAATAATGGTGTTTGGACCTCTGGGTAGAGCAAATGTTAAAATATAAAAATACACATGCTTCAGAAGAAAGCACTGGTTAATTTATTCCTTGATATTGAAGTGCCTAAAATAAAGCCAAACCCATAAAAGGAAGGATTATCATATTTGACTTTATAAATGCAAAATGTCTGGCCAAAAAAAATACAATTTGATTCACCAAGAAGGTATAACAAATATAAATACACCAGTGGCCCAGTGCACAAAATTTGTGCACTAGGGGGGAGGGGGGAGGGGGAGGACGGGCAGTGGCTTCAGCTCGGCCTGCGCCCTTTCACAGTCCAGGATCCCTCAGGGGATGTCCAACTGACAGTTTAGGCCCGCTCCCTGCAGTCGGGCATCCTTAGCGCTGCCCTGGAGGCAGGAGAGGCTCCCGCCATAGCCACTGTGCTTACCAGCTTCTGGCTGAGCAGCGCTCCGGGGCAGCTCCTGAGTTGAGCATCTGCCCCCTGGTGATCAGTGCGCATCATAGCCACCAATCATTTGGCCATTCAGCCGATTTGCATATTAGCCTTTTATTACATAAGATATGCACCAAACATCAGAGCTCCTAAATATATGAAGCAAATACTGACAGAAGTAATGGGAGTAACAGGAACACAATATATTAGGAGAAGCAACACCCCACATTAAATAATCAATAGAAAAACCAGGCAGAAGATCAAAAAGGAAACAGAAGAGTTGAACACCTCCACAGAGCAACTGTACTAACAGACATATCAGAATACTGCACCCACAAGAGCAGAATAAACATTTTTCTAAAGTGCAAAGGGAGAATTCTCCAGAATAGAACATATGTTAGGTCACAAAGCAAATTTTAATACATTTTAAAAGACTAAAATCATACAGCCTAGCTGGCATGGCTGTGTTTGAGAGTTGACATATGAACCAGGAGGTCACGGTTCGATTCCCGGTCAGGGTGCATGCCCAGGTTGTGGGCTCAATCCCCAGTAGGGGGTGTGAAGGAAGCAGCGATCAATGATGCTCTCTCATCATTGATGTTTCTATCTCTCTCTCCCTATCCCTTCCTCTCTGAAATAAATAAAAATGTATTTTTAAAAAAGATTGGAATCATACAAAGTAGCTTGTACAATCACATTAAAATGAAGCTAGAAATCAGTAGCAAAAGAAAACCTGAAAAATCCTCTTGGTCAAAGAAGATATCACAAGAGAAATTTTAAAATATCTTGAGACAAGTAAAAATGAAAACACTACTTACCAAAACTTACCGATGCAATAAAAGCAATACTAAGAAAATTTATAGCTCTAAGCATTTACATTTAAAAAAAGAAATATCTCAAATCCCCAACCTAGCTTCATACCATAAAGAACTAGGGGAAAATAGCTAAACTCAAAGCTAACAAAAGAAAGAACATAATAAAGACTAGAGCAGGTTCTCAACCTGTGGGCCGCAACCCCTTTGGCAGTTGAACGACCCTTTCACAGGGGTCGCCTAAGACCGTCCTGCATATCAGATATTTACATTATGATTCATCACAGTAGCAACCTCACAGTTATGAAGTAGCAACGAAAATAATCTTATGGTTGGGTCACAACATGAGGAACTGTGTTTAAAGGGCCAGAAGGTTGAGAACCACGGGACTAGAGCAAAGATAATCAAAAAAGACCTTTTTTCAAAAATCAACAAGACTGCCCTAACCAGTTTGGCTCAGTGGATAGAGCGTCAACCTGCGGACTCAGGGGTCCCGGTCAAGGGCATGTACCTTGGTTGCAGGCACATCCCCAGTGGGGAGTGTGCAGGAGGCAGCTGATAGATGTTTCTCTGATGTTTCTCTCATTGATGTTTCTAACTCTCTATCCCTCTCCCTTCCTCTCTGTAAAAAATCAAGGAGAGGAGTCTAGGATGAGGCTGAGCAAGTAGGTTCGACCAGTGGATGGTGCCCCACAGTTACCAGGTACAGAGCTTTGAGTCTGCTGTGCTGGTGCACACACATATACATGCACACCTCTTTGAAATGATCAACAAAACTGGCAAACCTTTAGAGAGTCTGACTAAGAAAAAAAAGAGTGAACACTCAAATAACTAAAATCAGAAATGAAGAAGACATTACAAGTGATTTTGCACAAATAAAAAGGATTATAAGAGAATACTATGAAAAAAATTGTATGCCAACAATTTGGATAACTAGATACAACAGATAAATTTCTAGAAACAGACGGTCCTCCAAGAATTGCTCATGAAGAAATAGAAATTGTATAACTAGTAATGGAAATTGAATCAACAATCAAAAACCTCCCAACAAAGAAAATCCTAGGACCTCATGCTTCACTGTTGAATTCTAACAAGTATTTAAAATGTAATTAACACATGTTATCATCAAACTTTTCCTAAAAATGAAGAGGAAATAATCCTTCCTAACTCATTTTATGAAATCAGCATTACTCTGATACCAAAGCCAGACAAAGACACTATAAGAAAAAACAGAACCACTATAAACCAACATTTCTGATGAATTCTGATGCAAAAATCCTTAACAAAATTCTAGAAAATAGCCGAAACCGGTTTGGCTCAGTGGATGGAGCATCAGCCTGCAGACTGAAGGGTCCCGGGTTCGATTCCGGTCAAGGGCATGTGCCTGGGTTGCGGGCACATCCCCAGTGGGAGATGTGCAGGAGGCAGCTGATCGATGTTTCTCTCTCATCGATGTTTCTAACTCTCTATCTCTCTCCCTTCCTCTCTGTAAAAAATCAATAAAATATATTTTTAAAAAATTCTAGAAAATATAATTCAACAGCATATTGTAAGGATTATACACCACCAGCAAGTGGGATTTGTTATTGGACAAAGTAAGGATGGTTTAACATATGAAAATCAATCACCACAATATATCACATTAACAGAATGAAGGAGAAAACACATGATTATCTCATTTGATACAGAAAAATATTTGACAAAATTCAACATCCTTTCATGATAAAAAAAAAAAAAAAAAAAAAACACTCAAAAAATTAGGAATAGAAGGCAACTACCTCAACATAATAAAGACCATATATAAAAAACCACTACTGATATCATACTCAGTGATGAAAGGCAGTTTTTCTTCTAGAGTCAATAAAACAAGACAAGGATGCCTGCTTTGGCCTCTTCTAGTTAGTGTCGTAATAGAACTATTAGCCAGTGCAATTAGGCAAGAAAAAACAATTAAAAGCATCCAAATTAGAAAGAAGTAAAATTCTCTTTGTTCACAGACAACATGATTTACATGTATAAAACTCTAAAGATTATACACATACACTGTTAGAACTAATAAGCAGAGTCAGCAAAGATTCAAGAGACAAAATCAATAGGCAAAAATCAGTTGCATGTCATATACAAACAACGAACAATCCATAAAAGAACTTTAAAAATAAATTCTATATTGCCCTAGCCAGCTTGGCTCAGTGGATAGAGTGTCAGCTTGTGGAGTGAAGGGTCCCAGGTTCGATTCCGGTCAAGGGCATGGACCTTGGTTGCGGGCACATCCCCGGGAGGGAGTGTGCAGGAAGCAGCTGAATCGATGTTTCTCTCTCATTGATGTTTCTAACTCTCTATTCCTCTCCCTTCCTCTCTGTAAAAAATCAATAAAATATATTTAAAAATAAAAAATAAATTCTATATACAATAGCATCAAAAAAAATAAAATATGTAGGAATAAACTTTCACCAAGGAGGTGAAAAATTTGTATACCGAAAACTACAAAACATTGCTAAAGAAATTAAATAATATATTAACAAGTGGAAAGACATTCCATGTTCAGAGACTTGAAAACAACATTGTTAAGATGTCAATAGTACCCAATCAATCTATAGATTTAATGCAATCTTTATCAAAATCCCACAAGCATCTACACTAATAAAAGAGAAACATGGTAATTAGCATACGACCGCTACCCTTCCCATTGGCTAATCAGGGAGATATGCAAATTAACTGTCAGCCAAGATGGCGGCCGGCAGCCAGGCAGCTGATGCGAACAGGGAGGCTTGCTTCCTTCAATGACAGAGGACTCCAACGTTCCCCACCTGCCTTGCCAGCCTCTGAGCTTCAGTTGGAAACATTGTAACATTTATAGAAGATAAACAAAACCCCAGAAACCTCCTGTCAGTCAGCCGGGATCTCAGAGCTGGAGTCGCAACATTGTTTCAAATACAGAAAACAAAGGCCAGAAACCTGCTTTCAGCCGAGCCTCAGAGAGAAAGCGGGCTCTCAGCTCCAGTGACAGCCATAGAAGTTAAATAAATGCCAGAATAAAAAAAAAAAGAAAAAAAGGAGAGGTTTGGAGCTCCAGTCGCCCACCAGCCTGAAAACGGCCCTCAGCCCCTCACCCAGACTGGCCAGGCACCCCAGTGGGGACCCCCACCCTGAAGCAACAAGGTGGAGGCTAATTTGCATACTGAAGGCAGGCGGCAGCAGGCAAGGCTGTCTGCGGTCTCGGACCCAGATCTGTGACCCTGCCGGGAGGGATCAGCAGAGCCGCGAGGCCTCCTAGCACCGGGATCAGCGTGACAGGGGGCAGCGCCCAAACCCCCTGATTGCCCTGTGGCTCTGTGTGTGACTGGGGGCAGCGCCCCAACCCCCTGATCGGCCCTGCTCTGTGGGTGATAGAGGGTGGCGCCCCAACCCCCCCCCCACGGACCCTGCTGTGTGTGTGACAGGGTGCAGCGCCCCAACTCCCCCCTGCCATGGGCCCTGGTCCATGTGTGACAGGGGGCGGTGCCCCAACTCCCCTATTGGCCCTACTCTGCGCGTGACAGGGGGGAGCTCCTCAACCCCCTGATTGGCCCTGCTCTGTGCGTGACAGGGGGGAGCTCCCCAAACCCCTGATTGACCCTGCTCTGTGCATGACAGGGGGGAGCTCCCCAAACCCCTAATGGGGCCTGCTCTGTGTGTGACAGGGTACGGAGCCCCAACCCCCCTGGTGGGCCCTGCTCTGTGCATGACAGGGGGGAGCTCCTCAACCCCCTGATTGGCCCTGCTCTGTGCGTGACACAGGGGAGCTCCCCAAACCCCTGATCGACCCTGCTCTGTGTGTGACAGGGTACGGAGCTCCAACCCCCCTGATGGGCCCTGCTCTGTGCATGACAGGGGGCAGCGCCCCAACCCCCTGATCGGCCCTGCTCTGTGCGTGACAGGGGGTGTCACCGCAACTTCCCTATCGACCCTGCCTTGAATGTGACAGGGGTTGGTACCCCAACCCCCCAATCGGCCGTACCCTGAGCGTGACTACGGGTGGCATCGCAACCTCCCGATCCGCCCTGTGCTGTGCATGACAGGGGGCGGCGCCCCAACTCCCCAATCGGCCCTGCTCTGAGCCCTACCAGGGGCTGCACCTAGGGATTGGGCGTGCCCTCTGCCACCCGGGAACAGGCCTAAGCCAGCAGGTGGTTATCTCCTGAGGGGTCCCAGACTGCGAGAGGGCACAGGCCGGGCTGAGGGACCCCCTCTCCCCACCCCGAGTGCACAAATTTTTGTGCACCGGGCCTCTAGTCTAGTATAGAAATAGGAAAATTCCATCCTAAAATTCACATGGAATCTCATGGGACCTAAACAGTCAAAACAATCTTGAATAGAAACAAAGTGAGAGATTGCATATTTCCTGATTTCAAAGCTACAGCAATCAAAACACTGTGGTCTTGGCTTAGCAACAAACATACAGACCACAGGAATAAAATAGAGAGAGCAGATATAAACCCTCATATATATGGTCAAGTGATTTTAGAGGTGCTAAGACTAATGGGGATAAAACAGTCTTCTCAACAAGTGGGTGCTGAGAAAACTACATCCACAAGAGAATAAAGTTTGATCCCTACCTTACATCATATACAAAAAATAGCTCAAAATAAATTAAAAAATCTAAATGTCAGTACTAAAACTATAAAGCTTGTAGAAGAAAGCATAGGGCAGTGGTTCTCAACCTTCTGGCCCTTTAAATACAGTTCCTCATGTTGTGACCCAACCATAAAATCATTTTTGTTGCTACTTCATAACTGTAATGTTGCTACTGTTATGAATCATAATGTAAATATCTGATATGCAGGATGGTCTTAGGAAACCCCTGTGAAAGGGTCATTCGACCACCAAAGGGGTTGCAACCCACAGGTTGAGAACCACTGGCATAGGGGAAAGTTTCATAACATTGATGTAGCAGTGATTTCTTGCATCTGTCGCCAGAAGCACACACAACAAAGTTAAAACACACAGACTATATCAAATTTCAGAACATTTATGCATCCAAGAGCACAATCAACAAAGTGAAAAGGCAACCTGTGGAATGGGAGAAAATATTTGCAAAGTATCCTATATAATATCCTATATAATAAAAGCCTAATATGCTAAGTGTCTGGTCGTCCAGTCATCTGTTCAGCCAATTGAAGCATAATATGCAACTAATATGCTAAGGACGCTCAAGTGCTGGCTATGATGTGCACTGACCACCAGGGGGCAGATGCTCAATGCAAAAACTGTCCCCTGGTGGTTAGTGCACTCCCATAGCCAACCTCCCACAGCCAGCCAACCTCTCCCAGTCCCTCCACCCGGCCAGCAAACCTCCTGCAGTCCCTCCACCTGTCCCTTCAGCCCCATCCAGCAGGCCCTGTATGGCAGCTGGCAGGCCCCCAGGCCCCGGCCGGCAGTTCCGGCAGCCCCAGCAGCCCCACCAACAGGACTGGGTAAGATGGCCCCCAATAGGCCCTGATCACCGGCCAGGCCTAGGGACCCCATCGGTGCACAAATTTTGTGCACCAGGCCTCTAGTATATCTAATAAGAAGTTAACAGAATATGTAAAATAGTCCTATAACTCACCAATGATAAAAAACAATCAAATTTGAAAAATGAGCCAAGGACTTAAATTAACATTTTTTGTTGTTGTTGTTAAATATATTTTATTGATTTTTTACAGAGAGGAAGGGAGAGAGATAGAGAGTTAGAAACATCAATGAGAGAGAAACATCAATCAGCTACCTCCTGCACACCTCCTACTGGGGATGTGCCTGCAACCCAGGTACATGCCCTTGACCGGAATCGAACCTGGGACCTTTCAGTCCGCAGGCCGATGCTCTATCCACTGAGCCAAACTGGTTTCAGCTAAATTAACATTTTTGAAAAAAAATTATATATATGACCAACAAGCACAAGAAAAGATGCTCAATATCACTAGTCATTAGGGAAATGCAAATCAATGAGATACCAACTCACACCTGATTATTTTTTTTTTAAAGAAAGTAACAAGTGTTGGCAAGGAGAAATTGGAGCCTGTGTGCACTGTTGGTAAGAATGTAAACTGCACCCTAACCGGTTTGGCTCAGTGGATAGAGCGTCGGCCTGTGGACTCAAGGGTCCCAGGTCCGATTCCAGTCAAGGGCATGTACCTTGGTTGCGGGCACATTCCCAGTAGGGGGTGTGCAGGAGGCAGCTGATTGATGTTTCTCTCTCATTGATGTTTCTAACTCTCTATCCCTCTCCCTTCCTCTGTGTAAAAAATCAACAAAATATATATATTTTTTAAAAAAGAATGTAAACTGATGTAGCCACTATGGAAATAGTATGGTAATTCCTCAAAAGCTAAAAACTGAAATATCATATGATCCAGCAATTTCATCTCTGGTTATATATTCAAATAATTGGAATCAGAGTTTTGAAGAGATCTTGTAAATCTATGTTCATAGCAGCTTTATTCACAACAAACAAAAGATGGAAACAACCCATATGGCCATCAACAGGTGAATGAATAAACAAGATTTGGTATATGCATACAATAAAATATTATTCAGCCTTAAATAGGAAATAAATTCTGAGGCATGCTACAGTGTGGATGAATTTTGAGGACATTATACTAAATGAAATCAGCAAGTCACAGAAGGACATGAGATACTGAGAGTACTCAAAATGATAGCGAGCGCAAGAAAACAGAATGGTGAGTATCAAAGGCTTGGGGAGAAACGGGAGGTGATGTTTAATGGGCATAGGGGTTCTGTTTTGCAAGATAAAAATTGTTCTGGTGGTTGGTTACACAACAATGTGAATGTACACTTAAAAATGGTTAAGATGGGAGTCACATCAGCATCATGGCGGTATGAGAAGGCCCCCTTTTTAAAATATATTTTTAGGCCGAAACCGGTTTGGCTCAGTGGATAGAGCATCGGCCTGCGGACTGAAAGGTCCCAGGTTCGATTCCGGTCAGGGGCATGTGCCTGGGTTGCGAGCACATCCCCAGTGGGGGATGTGCAGGAGGCAACTGATCGATGTTTCTAGCTCTCTGTCTCTCTCTCTTCCTCTCTGTAAAAAATCAATAAAATATATTTTAAAAAGTAAAATAAATAAAATAAAATATATTTTTAGGCCTGACCGGTTTGGCTCAGTGGATAGAGCATCCGCCTGCAGACTGAAGGGTCCCGGGTTCGATTCCGGTCAAGGGCATATACCTTGGTTGCAGGCATATCCCCATTGGGAGGTGTGCAGGAGGCAGCTGGTCAATGTTTCTCTCTCATTGATGTTTCTAACTCTTTATCCTACTCCCTTCCTCTCTGTAAAAAATCAATAAAATATATTTTAAAATATATATATATCTATATTATTCATTTCAGAGAGGAAGGAAGAAGGAGAGAGAGAGAAACATCAATGATGAGAGGGAATCATTGATCAGCTGCCTCCTGCACACCTCCCAATGGGGATTGAGCCCACAATCCGGGCCTGTGCCCTAACCAGGAATCGAATCTTGACCTCCTGATTCACATGAGCCATGCTGGCCAGGCAAGAAGGCCCTGTTTACCTCCCCTTAATATATAATTAGTCATCCATCTACAACCAAACAGGGGCTTCTCTGCTCAACACACTAGCATGTCTGAGATGCCCACACATTGGTGCATCTGAATGTGTTGCATATGGACCCAGAGACATGCTTCCCCACAGACCCAGCTAACACAGCAAGAGCAGCAGTCAGTGTGCAGCCCCACGCTATGACAAGGCAGAGGGTAAGAGGGGCAGGAGCAGTGCCCAAGGGTCCAGCTCCCTCCACCAAATGCCGTGGAGCCAGTAGCAGCAGCAGAGATGCTTCTACAAAGTCCCAGCTACAGCGCAGCAGTGCCAGCAGCCATGGGGAACCAGGCAGCCGTGCCGCAAGCTCACAAGCACACTTGGGAGGGATTGAGCAAAAAAGAGAAAAATCATGAACTCACCACTTGCGTGGTGACTGCCAGGGGGAGGGGGAGGAAGAGGATAAATAGTAATGGACAAAGCGCTGACTTGGGGTGGTGAACACACGGTACAGTGTAGAGATGATGTGTTGTGGAACTGTGCACCTGAAACCTATATAATTTTGTTAACCAGTGTCACCGAATAAATTCAATAAAAAGGAAAAAATAAACCAAAGAAAAAAGTTAATGAGAAAGAAAGAATTCTTAAGGCAGCCAGGAAAAAAAGACAATAACCTGCAAAGAAAATCCCATAAAATTATCATCAGATTTCTCAGCAGAAACCCTACAGGCTAAGAGGGCATGGAATGATATATTCAAAATATTGAAAGATAGAAATCACCAGCCAACAATGATATATTCAGCAGAGTTATCCTTCAGATATGAAGACAAAATAAAGGCTTTGCCAGACAAGGAAAGGCTGGGGGAATTGACCACAAGACCTGCATTAGACGAAATGTCGAAAGGAGGTCTTTGAACTAACATAAAAAGACAAAAGCATATAAAAATCTGAGTGAGGTGACAGACAGACAGAAGCAGAAAATTGCAACTCTATTTCAGAATAGGGTGTTAAACACTTAATTATAACAAAGATATAAAGAGGAAAAAGTATTAAAAACTAGCGCTACTGCAAGAATGGGTCAACATTCACAAATCAATTGACATACACCACACTAACAAAATGAAGGATAAAGGTAATGTGATTATCATAATAGATACAGAAAAATATTCGACCAGATACAACATCCATTTATGACTTTTTAAATTTCAATAAAGTGCCTATAAAAGTTCCCAGAAGAAAAATGGGCAAAGGACTTAAGCAGACAGACTACAAAAAAAAAAAAAAGAATAGGAATGGCCAATGGAAACATGCAAGAATTCTAAATGCTATCCATAATTTAAAAACACAAATCAAATTAACAGAACGCCATTTTCCTCCGGTTAGATTGGCATAAATGTACAAGGTTGACAATGCTCATTGTTGATTAGCATGTGAATAAACAGATGTTTTCATACAACATAGTAAAAATCAAAATACAAGGGTGTGTTTGATTTCTTCTGTGAACACACACATTTATTTAGCTAACAACTATTTACTGAGTATCTACTATGTGCCAGGCACTGGTTGTGCAACTGTGAACAAAAAGACACAAGCCTGCCCACAGGAGCTCAATGGGGGGTCAAGCAATTAACCAGGTTAAGTCAATACTATGCATAGAATAGGGGAAGGTGATGAGTCCTATTGCAAAAAATCCTATATAATAAAAGCGTAATGTGCAAATTGACCTACCGGCGGAATGACCAGTCGGCAGGGGGCGGGGCTGGTGAGCAGGTGGCGCCAGGCCAGCCAAGGCGCATGCCAGCGGGTGGAGGGAGGGAACAGCAATGGGGGACGGGGGGGGCGACCAGTGGTGGCGGAGGAGCAACGGGGGGGCCAGCACTGTCCCCTGATCGGCCCGTCCAGTCACCTCCCACAGAGGGAGGCTGGGCAGCAATTGTGGAGTGATGAGGGCGGCACTGTCCCCTAATCCCCTGTCCTCGCCTCCTGTAGATGGGGGATGGGTGGGAGCAGTGATGGAGTGATGGGGGTAACACTGTCCCCCTGACCGCCTGTCTGGTCACCTCCCATAGAGGGAGGCTGGGCGGCAGCAGTGGAGTAATGGGGGCAGTGCTGTCCCCTGATCAGCTGACCCGGTCGCCTCCCACAGAGCAAGGCCAGACTGCAGCTTAGTCATCAGTAGGACATCCCCTGAGGACTCTTGGACTGTGAGAGGGCACAGGCCAGGCTGAGGGACCCCCCGCCCCAGTGCATGAATTTTTGTGCACTGGGCCTCTAGTAATAATAATAACAATACAGGGACAGGGGGTGGGGAGTGCTGGGGTCTGAGACACTCTTGGGGTGGTCAGGGGAGGCCTCACGGAGAAGGCAGCACCGAACCTGAGGCAGGTGAGAGAGTGAGCTGTGTGGGAATCTGGGAGAAGAGCAGCCGGGCAGAGAATAGGCTGTGCAAAGACCCTGGGGCGGGAATGTGTCTGGCATGTTTCAGGGAAGCGAAGCGAGGGGGCAGTGTGCCAGGATATGGAGAGTGTGAGAGAGGAGCAATTAGTAGAGGCCAGAGATGCAACTGCAGTGACTGCTTTGGGAGGGGGGACTGCTACATTGAACACCTGTGGGAGTGGCTTTTGTCTGAGTGACCTGGAGCCCAAAGAGGGTTTTCAGCAGAGCATGGGGCAAATTACATTTTGACAAAATCCCATAAAGATATGGGTGGCACAACCATAAACCATTTTGCTTTTTCACTAGAGTTTTCTACATTTAACAAGTATTACCATTTATGCCATAAGCGTCTATAGATGCAAACGGCGGACCTTTTTAAATTCAAAATATTGTAGCAGTTAACTGGTTACGTATTACTTAAGGTTAAAATGGAAGGGGATGCTGGGAGGTCAGGAAAGGTGGGGAGGGCAAGTGGACACTCAGGGAGGCAGTTCTATCGTGGCCAGAGAAGCAGGGGCCATCCTGAAGGCAGGCGTCCCCCTGGCATTTCCCTGGGGTGTTCATGTGTGTTGTGGGGGGAAGTCTCCTTAGTGAAATGAGTTTGGGGAACTCTGGGTAAATCTGTACTGCAGGACACCTCAGCCCCTTGCAAATACTACCATCCAAGTGGGAACAACAATGCAGTTTCCCAAACTTATCTGAGCAGGGAGCTATTTTTTTTAATCACCTGTAGGGTCCCCTGGAACACACTTTGCAAAATGCTGTTGTGGGTGAGAAGGCTCTGCCTTGGGTTGTGCCTAGGGCAGATGGCAGGTAGTTAGCCCTCTCGGCCATGGCCAGGGAACTGGTTGGTAAGGCAGGATGAGGACGCTGAGAGCTTCCCCTCCCTCGTGCACACCTGTCCCGCCTTCTGGGCTCACATGCCCGGGTGCTCAGAGACGGTGATCCAGAAGCGGGTAGCCCTGCCCTCTGAGACTCGGTGGCATCCGCTGAAAGTCTGCTCATACAGCAGAGTGATGGGCATTCCTGGTTCCGAGTGGCAGCACCACCTGCTGCTGCCGGAGCCCCAGCCCACCAGCCTCCTCCCTGGGCATTACGTGGAGGGCAGCTGAGGTACAAGAGGCCGAGTGGACAAACAGCTTGTCAGAAAGCGGAGAGGTGGCCAGGCCGTGGTTACACAAGCCCCCATCACCTTGGGCCTGTTAATATTAACTCAATCTCCAGCGCGGGGAACATCAGCAACCTCCCACGTCACCGCCCTGATAAATATTATTGTGCTCCTATTGCTGGCTAGATCAACAATGACTCACCTGGCCTTCAAGTGTGATCTTGCCTAGTCCCTCCTAACTACGCAGCTTTCATTCCCTGTGGCCACATGCGGGGGAACGTCTCTCCCATGGGACAGGATGACTGAGCAGGAGCCGGGGAATGGTCAGCCAGGGGACTGCAGGAGAATCGCCACCTGGAGCCATTTCAATAGCTGTGCCATCAGGGCTGCTTCTCAGAAGATATTTCTTCCCAGTGGGCATTCCCTGGGTTGCTATCTACCTTTCTGATGCCTAGTCATTGCTCACATGAACTGAGCTTATGAAGAACTAGACTCAGTCAGCCAACCATTGTCTCATTCAACCCTCTTGTACTGAGTGACTCATTCATTCATTCATTCAATCATCTCATGCTAAGTGCCAGCCACGTCCAGTCCTGGGCCACACACTGTGCACCGTGTGAGTTTCATGTAAGCTCTGCAAACAATTCTGAATTATAAACAGCTTTGTAAAAGGAGGCAAGGGCTTGGCAGAAACTTTCTTTTCCTGCTGCCGCTTCAGAGCATTGTCTTTTGGGTCAATGGGGACAGTGATGCAGGCTGTGGCTGTACATGGATGCCTCATAGAGGTCACGTGGTCTGAAATCCAGCCCGTGCTGCACCTGCCCTCGGGTGCACCCTGGCATATGCCAACATCCATCTAGTAAAGGAGGTGCTCTTTTTATTTGGAACAAAGATGCTACTACTTCAGAGGGTATGTGGGGAAACAAGCATAATGCAATGTTGGCACAATCTATATGGTCATTTAAGGCATTCACTTTTTAAAAAAATCCTTCTACTTTGCATTGATTTTTTAAAATATATTTTTTTATTGATTTCAGAGAAGAAGGGAGAGGGAGAGAGAGATAGAAACACCAATTATGAGAGAGAATCATTGATCAGCAGCCTCCTGCATGCGCCCCACTGGGGATTGTACCCACAATGAACCATGGCCTCTAGGTTTATAGGTCGATACTCAACCACTGAGCCACCCCAGCCAAGCTACTTCGCACTGTTTTAAACTGTCAGAATGAAACGTGGGGGGGGGGGGCAGGGGGTGCCATTCCTCATGAAATTATGCACGGGCCAGAGAGATGCTGCTTTGGGTTGAACTGGGCCTCACCCCTGCCAGATGTATATGTGAAAGTTCTAACCCTCAGCACCTTACGGTAGGAGGTCCTGGAGTCTCTGTAGAGGTAATCAACTTAAATGAGGCCTTTAGGACTGGCCTTAACCCACTAGGACTGGTGTTCTAGTAAGAAAGGAAATTTGGGCACAGAGACATGAGCACCAAGGGAAGATGGCGTGAAGAGGCAGTGAGGACACTGTGAGCCCGAAGATGAGCAAGGAGAGGGGTGGAGCAGATCCTTCCCTCAGAGCGCTCAGGAGGGACTGACCTTGCCAGCAGCTGGATTCCGGGCGGACAGCCTCCAGAACTGGGGGAAACATCTGTGTGTGTGGCACTTAGCTACGGCACGCCTGGCAAATGAACACCAGTGCCTTGCCCTAGTCTGTGTAGAGGGAGGCACCCTGGCTAGCAGCGCTTGAACGCCTCCTCGAGCTCCCAGGGTGGGCCCTAATGTAAGGAGAGCTTGGGGCAGTGGCTTAGTAGAGGGACGCCCTACTGCAGGGCTTGGAGAGCTGGGAATGGCCAGGGCTCATGTTTGCCGTGGGAAGAAGTAAGTGATAATGAGGGAAGTCATTGCCCATTGGGATGTAGACCAGCTACTGTCCAATAATGACGATATAGGCAAAGAGCTTTGCCACCATTGACTTGTGACACCCAGTGCTATTCCACAAATAAAGGCACAACGAAAGGTTTAAAAACCCATAGAAACCCAAGAAAACAGGCATGGCAAAGAGTGGTTGGAGACTGGCTTCTAATCCTGGCACTAACCACTCATGAGCTGTATTGCCTTGGGGGAGCCACATAAACTCAACCTTCCCATTCACAATGCCACAGGGTGCTGGGAGTATTAAATAAGGTATGACAAGCCATGCTCTAAGCACATAGTAGGTGCTTAAGAAATAGGGGGAGAGGATCCAGAGACAGGATTGAGAGAACCTCACGAGGACTTACAAACAGGCTCAAAGGCTTGTTTATTCAATAAACAAACAGCTGCAGGTGAAGGCCAGCAGGACTGGGAGGTCAAAAATCAATCCTCGGCTGATATCAAGAGTTTATCCCCATTAGGCACGGTGACAACCGGCTATGATTTCTTGTCGTTCAGAGAAAATACGCAGTGGAATAGAAAGAACACTTGCTCCTGAGGCAAGAGATTCTCATTCTCACTTGGCCTCGGGCTGTGTGACCATTGGGAAGCAAGTCCCTGTGGCCTCTCGGAACCTCTACTTCCTCATCTATAACGTGAGGGTGTGGTCTAGACTACAAGCAGGAAACATGCGGCAAGTGCAGCTCCTGCTCTCATACCCACAGACAGACATCACCCATCAACATGGCCCTATTTTCATCATCCTGTAGACACGGCCTCAGAATCCTCAAGGTGATCCTCCGGGAGCCACCCCCACAGATCCAGGCACCGTGTGCTGTGCTGTCCAGATGGCCTCTAAAATGCCTTCCAGTTCCTATGTTTTCTGAGCCTGATTCCTTTCTTGGCCAGATAAGACTTCATTTTGCATCTTTCAAGACTGTCATTATTATTTGGGAGATTGTACCGCCCGGGGTCTTGCATCTGCAGTTGTCCTACTTCTCCACATCTTCTTTCAGACCAGATGTCCCACATCCTCACCAGGCCCTGAATTTGGGTAATTCCAGTGTTTTAAGTAAGCTGGCTTCCTCTGCCCAGCCCGAGAGAGTCATGGTTAGAAGTAAGGTACCCTCACACAGAGAGATGGGGGTCTCAGATGCCTTCTCAGTTTTCCAGGCAGTCCTATCAATTATTTACAATTGATGGGTCAGAAAAAAAATGGTCACTGGCCATTTTATCCCTAAAAAAGTATGTTCAAAGAAACTCCAGAGCAGCGGTTCTCAACCTGTGGGTCGCGACCCTTTCATAGGGGTCGCCTAAGACCATCGGAAAACACATATATAATTACATATTGTTTTTGTGATTAATCACTATCCTTTAATTATGTTCAATTTGTAATAATGAAATTGGGGGTCACCACAACATGAGGAACTGTATTAAAGGGTCGCGGCATTAGAAAAGTTGAGAACCACTGCTCTAGAGCAAATTGAGAAAAAACTAGGTGTGTGTGTGTGTGTGTGTGTGTGTGTGTGTGTATTTACAGATAATGGCTTCAAACCAGTGCCGTATAAATAGCTTTCTTTTTAATACTCAAGACTAATCCTTCAAACCACCCTTCCACCTCTCCTTTTACCTCTGCGGCAACCTGAGAATGTGCCCATTCTCTAGAAGTTACCTGTTATAGTAGGATGTACACATGGGTATCACAGCTCTTCATGCCAAGCCTGCCTCAATCTCTACAAACTGTTTGTTTTTCGACAAGTTACTCAATCTTTCCTGGGATTATCTGCAAAATAGGACCAATGCCTCCTCACAGGGGCATTTTAGCACATAGCATATATTATTACTCAGAAGACATTCAGCAAATAAATAAAATTGGCTTCTATTCTTGTATGTTTCGTGATCATTATTAGCATTATTTCTATATTGATCTGTCAGCCCTTGGGCTTTTGCACAGAGAAGTGAGATACTGCTCACGCCCGGGAGAATACCAACGGGAGCAGCACTAATGAACGAGCTGGAAGCACAGCGGGAGCCCAGGGGACGCAGAGCCCGCCTGGAGCACTACTCAGAGGCTGCTTGGCCTGCACATCCTCTTCCCTCTAGTGGCTGCCCACATTCCGCCCATCCTTCAGGACCCAGCTCACATCCACTGAGCATTCAAGCCTCTTACTCTATCTGGTGGGGGAAGCTTAACCTTACTTAATTCTAGATGATTTCTATTTGCTCAGCATAACCTTGTCAACTCAAGGGTCTTTCAGTCAATTCAGGTTTGCCCAGTCCAGAGTTTCATACAGAAGAAATAGGCGCCCATAGTCTCAGGTGAGACATGCCACTGATGGCAGCCATAGGATTACTCTAAACCAGCGGTCACCAACGGGTGGTCCACAGACCACTGGTGGTCCCTGAGGTCCGAAAGGTTGGTGACCACTGCTCTAAACCCTCCCTCAATGCATACTCAGGGTTAAGTATATAGCAAGTACTTCAAAAATTGATAGATGGGAGGGAAGATAGATGCATGGATAGATGGAGAGATGCTGAATGGACGGACAAATGGACAGACAGGTGGGAGGATGGATGAGAAGATAGATGAATGGATGGATGGATAGATGAATGGATGGAGAGGTAGATGGAAAGATTGGTGGGTGGATGGATAGGTAATGGTTGCATGAATTGATAGATGGATGGATAGATAGATAGATAGATAGATAGGAAGATTGGTGGGTGGATGGATAGGCTGTGGTTGCATGGATTGGATGGATGGATGGATGGGTGGGTGGGTGGGTGGAGAGATGGATGGGAGGATTGGTAGATGGATAGATGGATGGGGGGGTGGATAAGTGGATGGATGGGTGGGTGGGAAAACACTTTTCCTACAGAGTGTGGCATCTGTCCTTCCTCCTCAGCCTTTCTGACAGTGTAGTGAGGCCACGCTCCATGGCCAGGACCCTTCAGCAGTTCCTGTTCCTCTAGATGCCCACGCAGCAGTAAGCACTGCACACCATGTACCCAAAAGATGTGGGTGCAGTGGGCTGAGGGCTAGAACATTTGCCTGAGGAGGAACCCTGATCTTCCCACGTGTTTCTGCATCTCTGGCCACCAGAATCAGCTGTCGATGTTGGCTACCCTCTTTACTCCTCAGCCCAGGACAGCTGACCTTGGGTAACGTAAGCTACGTTACCTCCCTGGGACTCAAATTTTTGCAGGGGTTGGTTGTGAGGATTACAGAGAGTATTACTATGAGTCCTCTCAATGGTTCAAAGGATGGTGCTTTTATGAAGAGACCATGTAGAAAGCTGTGGGAAGGGTTAGAGGAAAACCCAGGAGGGTGTCTGGTGAGACACCCAGCGGGTAGCAAAGCCAGGGGCTCTCACCTGCCCAAGAGAGTCCTTAGTTCTGGGGAGCAGTTGCTCTGTACTTGGGCCCTTTCATGCTCCCACTGTCTTAAATAAATACTTCATATCTTCACTTCTTATCACACCTCCAGCACCTCCTGCCCCAATCACTCTCAGCTGGTCACCTTATTCCCTTTTTCATCTGCCCACGGCCTGCCACCGGGCTCACGTCCCAACTTCCCTGAGGTCACCCCTCCACCTAGGCATTGGTTGTGTTTTATCTCACCCACTCAAGGACCTCACACAGGCAATCCTGCCCTCTGTCTCATCCATCACAAATCTTCCCTACCTTCTAGGCTTTTTCTACCAGATGCAAACATGCTCTTATGTCTGCTATCTTACAATGGATGGATAGATGTTTTGGGGGCTTTTTCAGGCTGACAACTTGTGAATTCATAGGCCACACCGGAACCAAAGGGTGCAATCATATCACCCCTCTACACCTGGACCCAACACCACCATGGACCCTCTGGGCCCCAGAATCAGCCCTGGGGGATTCCTCAGGATCAAGCCCATTACCTCTTCTCTGACACAGGACAAGGCAGGGAAGGAATGAATGAAGATGGAGGCAGGCGAGCTCTGTGTAAAGGCTTTAACTTAGGTATCTAGGCTCAAATTCTCATTCCTCTACTCAGCAGCGTGACATAGGTGGGTCTTCTAGCTGCTCTGTGCCACAACTTCCCAGTCTGCCAGGTGGGAAAATCAACAGTCATCAGCATTTACAGCACCTACTAGGCCAGTGATGGCGAAACTTTTGAGCTCGGCGTGTCAGCATTCTGAAAAACCCTAACTTAACTCTGGTGCTGTGTCACATATAGAAATTTTTTGATATTTGCAACCATAGTAAAACAAAGATTTATGTTTTTGATATTTATTTTATATATTTAAATGCCATTTAACAAAGAAAAATCAACCAAAAAAATGAGTTCGCGTGTCACCTCTGGCACGGGTGTCAGAGGTTCGTCATCACTGTACTAGTCTCTGCTCTCTCCACATATTTCCTCACCTAATCTTCACACAACCTAGAGATTCCCGGAACGAGGCCCTCCATTTCTCAGCTGAGGCACAGGGAGTTTGCCTAACGCTGCTCAATATGGCTCAGCTAAGGTCTGGATTCGAACCCAGAGTCCATGTTCTTGACGGCTATACTATCCTAGATGCTAATAATACCTCTAGCATATGGCTCTTGTGAGGATCAATTAGGTCAATACACTTAAAACGCCAGAGCTGGCACCCAGTGAGGGCTCGGGAAACACCAGCCGCTGGCCTCTGTGGGAGCTGCCCCAGGGCTCAGCACTGTGAACCAGAGCAGCAGGAACTGGCAAGTGGGAAGTGAGAGGAATATAAATGGTGCAAGCCAGCCCAAGTGGAACAAATTGATGGTCCCTCTGGGCTGTGTTACTATCTGTCCAGAAGGAGGACAGCCCAGAGGCAGCACAGACCTGCTCCATCTAGGAATGTAGGAACGGCCAGAGGCTGAGTTTATAGGTAGAACCAATGGTCCCAGCAATGCTGGCCCGCACAGTCACAGCGAAGGGACCCAGGTGTTTCTCCTGACTCCCGACAGCCAAAAGGCAGGCTGCAGGACCACCGACAGCGACCTCAGGTCCAGCCTCTGCAGCCTGAGATTTAGCCCAACCTCCCATGCCACCCACCCCTACGCTGGCCACGAGTATTGGTTGGCATCCTTCTTGGCCAACACGGCGCACGATTCCTCAGTTAAATACCTGGCCAGAGGTCAGCAAAGGCCAGCCAAGACTCCTCCCTTGGCAACTCTGATCACGGCAGGCTCTGGCTTGACGTGACCTGTCCCATGCTAGACAAGACCCGCACCCTGTCTTCCTAGGGCCCAGATTTCAGAGGGTGCTGCCTTAGCCACACAAGCTGAGGAGGTGAGGAGACCCTGAGCCACACTCCAGGCCCAGCTTCTGTGGGTGGCAGAGGTGGAATAGAGGAACCCAGAACAAGACCTCTGTAATAGATTTCAGACGAGGTGAGTAGGCCTTAGAGAGCTGGGGCCAGAAGCTCCTCCAGGATTTGGGGTGAACCCTGAAAGACTGTAAGACATTCTCAAATGAGGCCCAGATGTAGTAGTGACTGTCCCAGAGGGGACAACTGAACTGGGCCTCCTACTAAGCAGGGAGCAGGTCCCACTACCTGAAGGTTGCTAGGTTCTGGTGGACACAGACCAGTGGTTCAGGAAACACACAATAAAAGAACGAACATCTGACCCAAAAGGGTTTATGAGCCCTGACCCGTTTGGCTCAGTTGGCTGAGTGTTGTTCCATGCACCAAAGGGTCATGGGTTTAAGTCCTCGTCAGGGCACATATCTAGGTTGTGGTTTGATCCTGGTTCAGGGTGTGGTCAAGGCACATACGGGAGGCAACGGATCATGTTTCTCTCTCTCTCCCTTTCCCTCTGCTTTCCTCTCTCTCTAAATAACAATTTTTAAAAATTATCTTTTAAAAAGTGCTTTTGAAAAATGGTATTTTCTTTTTAAAAATTACTTTTCTATCTTAAGAGGCTAAGAGGTTGATGATTAAAGAAAAGATATTTTTGGCCTGGCTGGTGAGGCTCAGTGGTTGAGCATTGACCTATGAACCAGGAGGTCATGGTTTGATTCCCAGTCAGGGCACATACCAGGGTTGCAGGCTCAATCCCCAGTAGGGAGCATGCAGGTGGCAGCTGATCCATGACTTTCTCTCATCATTGATGTTTCCATCTCTCCCTCTCTCTTCCTCTCTGAAATATATATACTAGTGTCCCGATGCACAGATTCATGCACATTGAAAGGAAGTTAATTAGAAGAAATATTTTAATATTGCTATTCGCCCTTTCTCTATAATAGAAGTGTCAACCAAATTCAGGATAGACAATGACAGATCGAAACACATGCATGCAATTGGCACCAGCAAGAGCTTTATATGTATGGTACATGCATGAGTCAACTTAGCCTTTATATATGTGTGTGTGTGTGTGTATGTGTATATGTGTGTGTGTGTGTGTGTGTGTGTGTATCTACACTAATAAAAGAGAAACATGGTAATTAGCGTACGACTGCTACCCTTTTCATTGGCTAATCAGTGAGTATATGCAAATTAACTGTCAGCCAAGATGGCGGCTGGCAGCCAGGCAGCTGGAAGCGAACATGAGGCTTGCTTGCTGCGGGCTCCAACGTTCCCCGCCTCACTTGCCGGCCTCTGAGCTACAACTCTAAGCAACTATGTACTATGTTGCAAATAAGAAGATAAACAAAACACCAGAAATCAGCCAGACTGAAACCCAGCCGGACCAAAACATTGTATCCATGTTTTCAGCAGCGAGGCCTCAGAGCTAAAGCTGGCCCAGAATAAAAAAAAAAAGAAAACAAGGAGTGGTTGCAAGCTTTAGTCACTCGCCACCTGGAAAACAGCCCTCAGCCCCTCACCCAGACTGGCCAGGCACCCCAGTGGGGACCCCCACCCTGATCCAGGACACCCTTCAGGGCAAACCAGCCGGCCCCCACCCATGCACCAGGCCTCTATCCTATATAGTAAAAGGGTAATATGCCTCCCAGCACCGGGATCAGTGGAGCAGCGAGGCTCCCGGCACCAGGATCAGCGTGACAGGGGGCAGTGCCCAAAACCCCTGCTCGCCCTGTGGCTCTGTGTGTGACAGGGGGCGGGGCCATAACCTCCCTATCCGCCCTGCTCAGTTCTTGACAGGGAAAGGAGCCCCAAACCTCTGATCAGCCCTGCTCTGTGCCTGATAGGGGGGAGCTCCCCAATCCCCTGATTGCCCTGGGGCTCTGTGCTTGACAGGGTGCGGCGCCCCAACCCACCCCCCCCCATGGGCCCTGCTCTGTGCCTGATAGGGGGGAGCTCCCCAATCCCCTGATCAGCCCTGCTCTGTGTGTGACAGGGTGTGGCGCCCCAACCCCCCCCCCCCGCCCCTGCCCCCATGGGCCCTGCTCTGTGTGTGACAGGGTAGAGCCATAACCTCTCCATCAGCCCTGCCCCGAGTGTGACAGCGGTGGTGCCCCATCCCCCTGATCAGCCCTGCTCTGTGGGTGATAGAGGGTGGCGCCCCAACCCCCCTCCACGGGCCTTGCTCTGTGTTTGACAGGGTACAGCCATAACCTTCCCATTGTCCCTGCCCTGAATGTGACAGGGTGCAGCGCCCCAACCCCCTGATCCGCCCTGCTCTGTGAGTGACAGGGGCAGCGCCCCAACCCCCTGATTGGCCCTGCTCTGTGCATCACAGGGGGTAGCACCGCAACCTCCCCATCGAACCTGCCTTGAGTGTGATAGGGGGTGGTGCCCCAACCCCCCAATCAGCGCTACCCTGAGCGTGACTGAGGGTGGCATCGCAACCTCCCAATCCGCCCTGCTCTGTGCATGACAGGGGACGGCGCCCCAACTCCCCAATCAGCCCTGCTCTGAGCCTGATCAGGGGCTGTACCTAGGGATTGGACCTGCCCTCTGCCACCCAGGAGCAGGCCTAAGCCAGCAGGTCGTTATCTCCCGAGGGGTCCCAGACTGCGAGAGGGCACAGGCCGGGCTGAGGGACCCCCCCTTCCCCCCCGAGTGCACAAATTTTTGTGCACGGGGCCTCTAGTATACATATAAACTTGCTTAACTAGACCTGCTTTCTGATTTAGCTAAACTTTTCCCAGCCCAGTGAAACACCCCAACTTCTCTTTCTGGTAATTGTCAGCAACACAGCAGTAAATATCAACATGAAGTAGATTATTATTGTAGATCATGCAGGAAGGACAAAGGGTAAAATATTTACCTGCAGCAGTGTCTGACTATATTCTGCACAGAGAGAAAACCTGAAGTCATTTTCAAGATCCACCACTTCTTACTTCTTTTCAGTCGGGTCAAGTTTCTAAGCCAGTGGTTCTCAACCTTGGCTGCACATTAGAATCACCTGGGAATCTTTTTAAAATCCTGATTTCTGGGCCTCATCCTCTGGAAATTCTGTTTCTTGTTACTAATGTTGTGGCCTCGGCCCATCACAAAGAAACAGAATTTCTGGAGGATGAGGCCCAGAAATCAGGATTTTAAAAAGATTCCCAGGTGATTCTAATGTGCAGCCAAGGTTGAGAACCACTGTTCTAAGCTTTCTAAATCTCCGTTTTCCGGCTAATGAAAAGAAAATAGGATTCCACCGAGTCTCCTATGTACCTACTCCAGGACATCTGTGAGGATCAAATGAGATGAGGCATGTGAAAACACTTCACAAACATTTGGTTAAAGTGTACAATGCTTGCACCTGGCTATGAAGTAAGTTGTGTTCCTGGGCTGAAGAAACTCCAAGGAGGCTAGTCGCTAGGGAGAGGAAGCCAGGTGTAGCTACGTAACGTCATTACCTGGCGCCCACAGCGACCATTTCTGGGTTGGGCTGGTCTGTGGGCCGAATTTTGCACTATGGGGTCTTGGCAGCATTTGCTGCAGCTTGGTGGGGTGTCACTCCAGGGTGGTGGCAGGGCCTGTGTCCCACTTGGAGGAAGCCGAGTGTTAGTTTGTCGGTGCCAGGTCCATGGTGCTGTTTATTTTTAAACTAGAGGCCTGGTACATGAATTCATGCATGAGTGGGGTCCCTCAGCCTGGCCAGCAATTGGGGACAATCAAGGCCATCTCGCCCAGTCCCTATTGGGACTGATCAGGGCAGCTGGACCGGAGGGAGGGACCATCGGCAGGAGGTTGGCTGGCCACAGGAGTTGGCTGTGGGAGTGCAGTGACCACTAGGGGGCAGCTCCTGCATTGAGTGTCTGCCCCCTGGTGGTCAGTGCACATCACAGCTGTCATCCAGTCATCTGGTTGTAACAGTCGCTTAGGCTTTTATATATACAGACTAGAGGCCCGGTGCACAAAAATTTGTGCACTGGGGGGGGGGGGGCGGTCCTCAGCCCAGCCTGTGCCCTCTCGCAGTCTGGGACCCCTCTGGAGATAATTGACCTGCTGGCTTAGGCCTGCTCCCGGGTGGCAGAGGGCAGGCCCAATACCTAGGTGCAGCCCCTGGTCAGGCTCAGAGCAGGGCTGATTGGGGAGTTGGGGCGCCGCCCCCTGTCATGCACAGAGCAGGGCGGATCGGGAGGTTGCGATGCCACCCCTAGTCACGCTCAGGGTACGGCCGATTGGGGGGTTGGGGCACCGCCCCCTGACACACTCAAGGCAGGGTCGATAGGGAGGTTGCGGCACCACCCCGTCACGCACAGAGCAGGGCCGATCAGGGCGTTGTGGTGCTGCCCCCCGTCACGCACAGAGCAGGGCCCATCAGGGGGGTTGGGGCTCCGTACCCTGTCACGCACAGAGCAGGGCTGATCAGGGGGTTGAGGAGCTCCCCCCTGTCATGCACAGAGTAGGGCCCATCAGGGGGTTGGGGAGCTCCCCCCTGTCACACACAGAGTAGGGCCGATAGGGGAGTTGGGGCACCGCCCCCTGTCACACACAGAGCAGGGCGGATCAGGGGGTTGGGGTGCCGCCCTCTATCACCCACAGAGCAAGGCCGATCAGGGGGTTGGGGCGCCACCACTGTCACACTCAGGGCAGGGCCGATGGGGAGGTTATGGCTCTATCCTGTCACACACAGAGCAGGGCCCGTGGGGGGGTGGGGGGGGCTAGGGTGCCGCACCCTGCCACACACAGAGCAGGGCCGATCAGGGGGTTGGGGCGCTGCACCCTGTCACACACAGAGCCGCAGGGCAATCAGGGGATTGGGGAGCTCCCCCCTATCAGTCACAGAGCAGGGATGATCAGGGGGTTGGGGCGCCTTCCCCTGTCACAAACAGAGCAGGGCGGATAGGGAGGTTGTGGCCCCGCCCCCGTCACACACAGAGCCGAAGGGCGATCAGGGGGTTTGGTCGCTGGCCCCTGTCATGCTGATCCAGTGCTGGGAGGCCTCGCTGCTCTGCTGATTCCGGTGCTGGGAGGCATATTACCCTTTTACTATATAGGATAGAGGCCTGGTGCACGGGTGAGGGCCAGCTGGTTTGCCCTGAAGGGTGTCCTGGATCAGGGTGGGGGTCCCCACTGGGGTGCCTGGCCAGTCTGGGTAAGGGGCTGAGGGCCGTTTTCAGGCTGGTGGGTGACTGAAGCTCCCAACCTGTCCTTTTTTTCTTTTTTTTTTATTCTGGGCCAGCTTTAGCTCTGAGGCTTGGCTCCAGCTCTGAGGCCTCGGCTGCTGAAAGCAGGTATCTGGTTTGTTTGGGTTCTATAATTGTAACACTGTTGCGGTCCTGCTCACTCCAGCTCTGAGATCCTGGCTGGCTGAAAGCAGGGATCTGTGTTTGTTCTATAATTGAAACAATGTTGCGGTCCTGCTGGCTGAAGCCCGGCTGGCTGAAGCCCGGCTGGCTGAAAGCAGGTTTCTGGGGTTTTCTTTAGCTTCTATATTTGTAACAATGTTTCTTAAAACTGCAAGCTCAGAGGCCGGCAAGGCAGGCGGGGAACGTTGACTTCCTCCATCACTGAAGCAAGCAAGCCTCCTGTTTGCTTCAAGCTGCCTGGCTGCTGGCCGCCATCTTGGTTGGCAGTTAATTTGCATATTGCCCTGATTAGCCAATGGGAAGGTTAGCAGAGGTATGGCTAGTTACCATGTTTCTCTATTATTAGATAGGAGTAGTAGCTCGGTGCACGAAATTCGTGCACGGAGGGGGGGCTCTTAGTCTGGCCTTCACCCTCTCCAATCTGAGACCCCTCAGGGAATCTCCAACTACCTGTTTGTGCCCACACTTTTAACAGATAACAGCTCCATTGTTGTTTCTTTCTTATGCTTAAAACCATTGGAATTAGTAGGTATTCAAAGTGTGTATACATTTTGGGGGGACACCCTGTATATGTCTAGTCAGCAGTGAAATAAACCAACAGCAGATTTGGAACCCCCAGACAGGGAACCTCGCTCACTCCCCACATGTCTCCCCACTTCACTTTCCACCTTCGTGGGCAGCAGGAGAATCAACATTTTCTCTCATTAATTCAGAAAAGCACATCCTGTCACCCGCTGCCCGGCAGGAGTGAGCTAGGCCCCAAGCAAGCGAGGCTCAGTCAGGGCAGCCTTCGCTCATGGGTGCTGGCACCCAAAGTGCACATTCCTTCTCTAAGTCGCCCCAACTATCCCACTGTTTCACTGAGAGGACGGAATTCCTCTCTGCCTCTGGGTTCTTGATCTTGAACGTTGACCGTAGGCACCTCAGCGAGGGCCGCCCGTGCCCACCAGGTGTGTCTATCTGCACCTGCTCCTGCCTCAGCACCTGCATTAACCCCCCAGAGGTGATCTCGTAGCTGCACTGGCCTCCGTGGGAACAGGGCATCACCACTCCACCCTCTCACTGTCATCTCACAGGCGCCCACCCTCAGCACCCAGAACACCCAGACACTCTCCAAAGGACATGAGCGCATCAGAGGGGGTGTGTGCACATCCTGTGGGGGTGTTAGGCATGCCGGGTTGATGGAAGTGTGGTGGAGAGGTGGGGGGAACTTGTGCACGCCTTGGTTTGCAACTGTTGCAGGCGTGGGAGGGTGACAGTGTGCTGGGGGATGTTTGCATGCCAGGGGGGCCATGTGCACACCAGAGGCCTCTGGCTTTGCAGATCCTAAAACCCCGTGGTGCGGCCAGGAGGATGTCAGTCTGGCCTGCCACGGTGGCTGTCCCTGTGATCCTGCACCTTCTGGGCCAAGAGGCGGATCTTGCGCAGCCAATCCTGGGTGCTGATGGCCTGCAGGCGCTACTTCAGCTCAGCCTACAGGCTCCGCTTGGTGCGCTCACAGCTGTCACCACTGCCATGTGGGGGAGTACAGGCCGCCCTCCGCCGGCCTGCCTCCCCTGTCCAGAAGCTCTCTGCACTGCTCACCTGCCCAGAGTGACTGGGGCTGGGCGGAAGCCAGGCATCCTACCCTGCCCAACCCCGGCCAATCCGCCCCTATGCGAGCTGCCGCCCCACCGGGAAGGGTCACAGATCCAGGTCCCGGGACCGCGGCCAGCCTCAAGTGCTGCCCCCTGCCCGACAGGGTCACAGATCCGTGTCTTGGTCCTGTGGACAGACTCAAGCACTGCTCCCCGCCCAGCAGGGTCACAGATCCATGTCTTGGTTCTGTGGACAGCCTCAAGCACCGCCACCCGCCCGCCAGGTCACGGATCCGGGTCCCAGACTGCGGACAGCCTCAAGCGCTGCCGCCCTGCCCGCCAGGTCACGGATCCGGGTCCCAGACTGCGGACAGCCTCAAGTGCTGCCGCCCTGCCCGCCAGGTCACGGATCCGGGTCCCAGACTGCGGACAGCCTCAAGCACCGCCACCCGCCCGCCAGGTCACGGATCCGGGTCCCAGACTGCGGACAACCTCAAGCACTGTCCCCCTGCCCAGCAGGGTCACAGATCTGGGTCCCGGGACCGCGGACAGCCTCAAGTGCTGCCGCCCTGCACGCCAGGTCACGGATCCGGGTCCCGGGACCGCGGACAGCCTCCCACGCTGCCCCCTGCCCGGCAGGGTCACAGATCCGGTCCCGGACTGCGGACAGCCTCAAGCACTGCCCCCTGCCTGGCAGGGTCACAGATCTGGGTCCCGGACCACGGACAGCCTTGCCCACTGCCGCCGGCCTTCAGTATGCAAATTAGCCGGCATCCTGTTGCTTCAGGGTGGGGGTCCCCATTGGGGTGCCTGGCCAGTCTGGGTGAGGGGATGATGGCTGTTTGCAGCTGGTCACACCCCCTTCAGGGTGGGGGTCCCCACTGGGGTGCCTGGCCAGTCTGGGTGAGGGGCTGAGGGCCGTTTTCAGGCTGGTGGGCAACTGAAGCTCCCAACCTCTCCTTTTTTTCTTTTTTCTTTTATTCTGGGATTTATTTACCTTCTATGGATGTCACTGGAGCTGAGAGCCGGCTTTAGCTCTGAGGCTCGGCTGCAGCTCTGAGACCTTGGCTGCTGAAAGCAGGTACTGGGTTTGTTTGGGTTCTATAATTGAAACACTGTTGCGGTCCTGCTGGCTGAAGCCCTGCTGGCTGAAAACAGGTTTCTGGAGTTTGTTTAGCTTCTATACTTGCAACATTGTTTCTTAGAGTGCAAGCTCAGAGGCCGGCAGCGGCAGGCGGGGAACCTTGGCTTCCTCCATCACTGGAGCAAGCAAGCCTCCTGTTCGCTTCAGTGCCTGGCTGCCGGCCGCCATATTGGTTGGCAGTTAATTTGCATAAGGATATGCTGATTAGCCAATGGGAAGGGTGTCAGGTTATGGTCAATTTGCATGTTTCTCTTTTATTAGATAGGATGGACAGTGCACATCGTAGCTACCGGTCAAATGAACACTTAGCCTTTTACATATAGAGACATATAAAGATATATAGAGATATACAGCGATAAAGAAAAGGTATTTTTTTCAGGCACTGTCTAAGCAGAATCCAGTACTTGATGGGCACCAGTCACTGAAGAGATAAAATAACAATTCTAGCAGTAGTTCTCTTGACTGAGCTCTTACCATGTGCCTGCTGCTATGTTAGGGTCACATACTATTTGCTCTTTACAGCAATCCATGTGTTTATATATGTATATGTGTATATGCTACGTGTGTATGTTAAGTGTATCTATATTTTATTTTATTTTTTTTTTAAAATATATTTTATTGATTTTTTACAGAGAGGAAGGGAGAGAGATAGAGAGTTAGAAACATCGATGAGAGAGAAACATCGATTAGCTGCCTCCTGCACATCTCCTACTGGGGATGTGCCTGCAAGCCAGGTACATGCCCTTGACCGGAATCGAACCCGGGACCTTTCAGTCCGCAGGCCGACGCTCTATCCACTGAGCCAAACCGGTTCAGCAAGTGTATCTATATTTTAAAGAAATATTTGAAAATAAATTTTTCTTTACCCTTAAATATGTGTATATTTCCTATGAATTTGAAATATTATTTTTCAGTAGTGACCAACTTCAGAAAATTTAGCACTGTTACAATACTTTTATCTAACATGCCATCCATATTCCAATTTTGTCACTTTCCCCAATAAAGATCGTCATAGCATATGTGTCTTCCAGTCCAGAATCTACACATTGCACTGAGTACACATTCAAGGATGACTCACTGGTCTTTCAGGGGTCACCCCAAATCCTGAGAGGAGCTTCTTGTCAAAGACACCCAAGAATCACCACCTCCTCCTCTTAAATCATATCTCTTTGGTCTCCTGCAAGAGGGAACATATTTTGTCTTTTATGACGCTGCCATCTTGAAAGAACACAATCCCTGTTATCACTAAAGGATGTCAACATACATATGAAAAAGGAGAAATTGGCCCCTACTTCACACCATACACAAAAATCAAATCCAGATGGTTTGCAGATCTAAATGTGAAAACTAAAGCAATAAAAGCTTCTAAAAAATAAGAAAAGATGTTTCACAACCTGGGAGTAGGTAGGTATCTTAAAATAAACATAAGCAGCACTAACTGTAGAAGGGTTAGTGAAAGAATTGGACTCCACTGAAATCATGAACTATATTCACCCAAAGATTCCATAAAGAAAGGAAAAGCCAAGTCACAAACTTAGAAAAACCTATACATATAGCACTCCACCCAACCTATAGGAAAAAGATAACTTGACAGGTTATCTTACGTAAACAGGCACTTCTCAAAAGATAATATCCTTGGCTAAGGAGGAGAAACTATATTATTTTTTTACCCAGAAAGCCCTGTCTCTTAATATACCAAAATGTAGTAGCTTAAAATAACCATTAATTATACTCTTGGGCTCTGTGAATAGGAATTTAGATACGACACAGTAGGAATGACCTGTCTCAGTTCTAGGATGTCTATGAACTCAACTGCAGGTTTTTAGTGTTTTTAGTAAAAGGCAACCACCATAATATCAAAAGGAGGATAAAGGTACTTTAAAAACAATTGGAGAAAATTCAGACTTTTCAATGCAAAGAAGTAAAAGACACAAAAGGGAAAAGAAGATACAGAAAGGAAAATATGGAATAAGGTAGTACAACAATCCTAATACAACAATAATTAAAATAAATGTAACTAGGGTAAATTTATCAATAAAAGGACATACCCTCTTTTCTTGGATAATAAAAATAAACCCACCAAAATGTTGTATACATAAGATACTCTTAAAACAAGAAGGCACAGGCAGTTTGGAAATAAAAGAATGGGCTATATCAGGCAAATGTGAACCAAAAGCAAGTTAAGAAAGCAATCTTATTGGGTTAAGTATAATTTACAACCAAAATGTGTCAATGAAATAAAGACAAAAGTAAACAATAGAGCAACAGGATATAATTATCAAAAGTACATATACTTTACCTGTCTCAAAGTATGTCAATCAACAACTGACAGAGAGATAAATGAATGAACAACTGTGATTGAAGATTTTAATGTTCACTAGTAAGCAACTGAATAGCCCAAGTAAATACAGTCAACATAGATTTGAAGTTAAATAAAATAATAAGCTCAAGCTATTATACATATACATACATGTACACATATATACCCATATCAAAAGATAGTACCTATTTAAAGAAAAATAAGGCATTTACAAAAATAGACCACATATGATTGAAAAAAAGCAACAAGTCCAAAATGTTCAATATCACATAGATGTTATTCTTTGGCCAAAATGAAATAAAAGTAACAAAAAAGTAGCCTAAAATTCTAAATAAACTAAATGACATATCACTAAATTACCCTTGGGTAGAATTAAAACAATAAAGGCAATTCAGAAATACTTTGAAAAAATTACAATGGGAATAGCATTAAAAAATTATAGGACACAGCTAAATCAGTATTTAAATTAAAACTTTTATTTTTTTTAATCAATCCTCACCTGAGACATGCTTAGAGAGAGAGAGAGAGAGAGAGAGAGACATCAATTGGTTGCCTACCATACGTGTGCCCTGACCTGGAATCAAACAGGCAACCTTTCCATGCACAGGATTATGCTCAACCAACTAAACCACTCAAGCTGAACAAAAACTTTTAACTTCAAATACACTTATATAAAGACTGAAATGTTAAAAAGAAAGCAGGCATTTGCCTCAAGAAAATATGGGGGTGGGGGAGGCAACAGAAGGAAACTCAGAGAATTTTAAAGTAAAAAAATAAACACAGAAATCTATGCAGATTAAAAACAACAACAATAATAAGCATTAACAAAACTAAAAGCTGGTCCTTTGAAAAGATTAATTAGCTAGACAAATCTTCCTAAATAGATTCATCAAGGAAAAAAAGAGGAAATATGCAAATAAAATACAGAAACAAAAATTCTTAAAAATAATTATTGACATGAGATTTAAAAATAATAAATTCCTAGATATAAATTCCAAAAATGGCTTAAGGAGTAAAAAACTCGGAAAGACCAGTAAGTGTTAATAACACTGAACCCCGTCAGAGCTCTAGCGCCAGCTACAGGCCACTTTTCTTCTTTCCTCATGGAAACAGCTCCCCTGAGCCCTGGAGGGAACAGTAAATGACGCTGTCAGCCTAGGAGAGGGCCCTGGACCCAGCCTGGACTTTCCAAATGCCCTATTTTGCACACTGGGATCAGTCTAGGGGTGGAAAATAAAGCTCAAAGTCCTTTTTGTGGACTAATGTGAACAATGAGGAAAAGTGAGTCTCTTTCCTTCTGGTATCAAATAAGTAGTTAGAACCCAGTAACCGGGAGCTACAGTGGCCACCTTGGCCCCCGCCATAAAGAAACTAAAGCAGGAAAGCAGAAGAAAGCACAGATAAGAAAGAATTTCAAAAGAGAGACATAGAGCCCTGGCCAGGTGGCTCAGTTGGTTGGGCATCCTCCGGTGCACCAAAAGGTTGCTGGTTCATTCGATTCCAGGTCAGGGCACATGCCCGGGTTGCAGGCTGGATCCCCAGTGTGGGGTGTGCAGAAGGCAGCCGATCAATGATTCTCTCTCATCATTGATGTTTTCTCTCCCTCTCCCTTCCTCTCTGAAATCAATAAAAATATTTTTTTTAAGTGAGAGAGACAGATCTGATGACAACTTGGGACCCCTGGATCCAACCAGGCCTGAAGCCCTCCCTACCTTTTAGAACTCTCATTCAAAAGACTCAATAGTCTTTTTTTTTTCTTTAAAGAAGTTTGAGTTTGGTCTCTGTCACTATAATCAAAAAATAACTGATGAATTAAAAGGTGGGGAAGAGGGAAGGTGCTAGATTTTTAGAGTCCTGAATTTGAATCTCAAGGACAGCTCACATAATCTCCAAGTGCCTCCGTTTTCTCATCTAAAAAAAAAGTAATAATAGTATCCACTCATAGGGTCTTGGTGGAGATTGGGATGGTCCAGGGAAGCAACTGGCTGCTTTTATTCCATCTGAGGTCCCCTTGAAGGCAGGACCACGCCAGACTCATCCCTAGCCTGACCTCAGCAAGTCTTTCTTGACAGGTGCTAGTGCCATCATGCCAATGAAGGGCACCTGTGGCTTCTACGCCAGCTGCCACTGGGCAACCACAAACACTGACGCAACACCAGCCACATTTTTATATTTAAAAATAAAACATCAAAGAAGTGAACTTAAAGTTAATCTCGGGTGTTGCTGTGTTACTCAAAATTCCTGGAAAGGCCTCCTATTGGTCAATGACTGGGGGGAGGGGGCCACCAGTGATGAAGGCCACTGGCCCCCTCTAACCATTAACTAGCCAGGAAGCTGGCAAACAGGATTTAGCAGCAACTGCCCCTCTGGCTTACTGTACACACCTGAGGACGCAGGACGCAGGACACAGCCAGCAGCTGCAACCTGGACTCTGCAGACGGTGAGTAACAGCTAAGACACTCCATCCTTTGCTCCTGCCAGACCTCAGAACATAGGACTGCAACTTGCTTATTTGATTTTTTAAATTAGGGCATGAACAGCCAACAGGGATAGGAGGCAGCCCAGGAGAGGGCGTCCTGAATTCTGTGTCTGCCCATAGGAGGTTTGGTTTCCCCTAGCCTCCAGCTTCGTGGGGTTGACACTGAGCCAAGACCCATTCCCATCTGTCTCACAACTAATGCTCCTAAGCCAGACAGCATAAGAGCCCAGAGACCAGTCTGAGAGCTGGCATGGCAGCGCCCTGGGGGGACGCAGGGTCAGGGGGAGAGGGTGCCCGCCTGGCATAGCACACACTGTGCATTCTACAGCGTTGCAACACCCCCTGGCTTGGTGACCTGGGGCCAGGATACTGCAGATAAAAGAGCACTATCTGCTTTCCCACCACGTTAGGAGGCCCCAGGGCTGTACCTGGCCCACAGGGGCGTTTCTGAGAGCCAAGGATGCCGTGGGTGCTCACTATGTAGGTCACTTCAGAAATGAGGAACAAGGACATATTTGAAATGAATCATGAGTAATATTGACACTGCATTTTCAGAGAGTTTTTTCACTCATCATTCTGTTATCTATAGAGAAAAGCAGAATGGCTGATCACAGGCTCTGAAGTCAGAACACACGGCTTAGAATTTCAGCTCTAACTCCCTGGGCCTCAGTTTTCTTATCTGTACAATGGACCCAGGATGACCCCTTAAGTGAGGTCACATAAGAAAACACTAACAGCTGTGACTATATTCACAACCATCTTGTAGCATCTTAATCCCCATCTGGGAGGAGTAACACAAGAGACAGCAGGAAGAGAAGGACGCAAGCCCGCCTAACTCTAGGCTACACACTGCAGAGAGCCTTTGCCCAAGAGGGGCTCAAAGACAGGTTCAGAGGTGACCAGAGCTAAAGCAAAGATCTCATTGCAGTGTGATGGGGACAGTGACAGAGAGAAGCACAGAGGAAGGGCTTCCTGGAGGAGGTGACCTGGGACCTGAGGGAGTGAGCCAGACTAGGCAGGGAGAGGCTGCACCTACAGAGTGGAGCCATGTGGGGCAAGAATGGGATGGCGTCCTGGCCAGAGCCAGCTCCACAGACACTGGGAGCTGCAATGACCTTCCCTGCCCTGGCCCCTGCAGAGCAGTGAGTCTGGTGTGTGCGGGGAGGAAACCCCTGGGATAGCCAGCCATCGGGCTGTGGCTGAGACTTCCAGGGGCCACATCTGAGGCTGGGAGCAGGGCTGGCTGTCACCAGTGATGAGGTCATGAGGACCCCCTGGGTCACCTTGGTGAAGACCCACCCTGCCTGGAGCCCCGGAGAAGGCCAGCAGCTTGTTAATTAAAGGACACTATCAAAAGAGCAAAAAGGCGCCCACAGAATGGGAGAAAGTACTTACAAGTCACATAATCCGATAAAGGGTTAATATCCAGAATGCATAAAGAACTCCTAAAACTCAGTACAAAATACAAGAAAGCAACCAACTCAATTCAGAAAATGGGCAAAGAACTTGATAAATCATAGCAGGTATAATTTCTACTTTCAGCTGAGACAATTGAGGCCCAGAGTCCTCCTGACTGGCCCCCAGTCACACAGTCAAAGTGGAAGAACAAACTGGGGCTTGAATGGGTCTCCTGCCTACTGTCCCACCAGCCCGTGCCCGGGAGGCCCCACATCATCTAATGAGCATTTCTCACTCTGCAGGCCCAGCATCCTGAACAATGCTGCTCAGCCTGTACACCTGTCTCCTCTGGCTGTCTACCAGTGGCCTCTGGACTGCTCAGGCTAAGGACTCTGATGCTGACATGAGCGTAAGGAGTCAGCACCGGGACCTGGCTCCAAACAATGTTGACTTTGCCTTTAGCCTGTACAAGCACCTAGTGGCCTCAGCCCCCGGCAAGAATGTCTTCATCTCCCCTGTGAGCATTTCCATGGCCTTGACTATGCTTTCCCTGGGGGCCCGTGGCTACACAAGGGCCCAGCTTCTCCAGGGCCTGGGCTTCAACCTCACTGACACGTCTGAGGCCAAGATCCATCAGGGTTTCCGGCACCTCCATCGCCTCCTCAGGGAGTCAGACACCACCTTGGAAATAACCATGGGCAATGCCTTGTTCCTCAACCAGAGCCTGGAGCTGCTAGAGTCCTTTTCCGCAGACACCAAGCATTACTATGAGTTGGACACCATGGTGACAGACCTTCGGGACTGGGCCAGAGCCCACAAGCAAATCAATGAGCACATCAAGAACAAGACACAAGGGAAAATTGTGGACTTGTTCTCCGAGCTGGACAGCCCAGCCATGCTCATCCTGGTCAACTACATCTTCTTCAAAGGTACCCCACCCATCCCATTCTGATGGCACCTCACCTACTACTGCCAAGACCAGTAACAGCTATCAATATTCAGGTGCACTCGTGGGCAAGGCCTTTTGTTTTACAAAGCACATGCACATCTGTGAGTCTCCATCTTCACCATAACCCTACTAGGAAGATGGAATTACATAACCTTACAAAAAGGTCAGAACGACAACCAGGAGAGTTGAGTGACTTGCCCAAGCTTTTATAGGCTGGTCTGAGGCCCAAACATGTAGTCATGAACAGTCTGGCTACCTCACAGTCTATAAACATTGGCTAAGATCTGGCTGTGAATCAGGCCCTGGGCCAGGGACTGGAAACAGCAGCCTAGAACCAGACAGACCTCCGGAGCTCTCGGATTGCCCCTGAGCTGTCGTATATACATTTCCCAGGTGCTCATAGCCAGCCAAACTTCAGTTCCTCCTCACCCATTTGGAACAGCTTTTCCAAAATCCCTCTTCATAAAAATCACCAGGGAGACTTGTTAACATTATAGATTCCAGATCCCACACCTGACTTACTAAAGCAAGACCTCCACAAGAAAGTCCTAGAATTTGTATTTTTTAACCCTCCTCTAATCATTTTAAAGATCAGAAAATTTGGGGACATATTGTCCTTGAGAATAAAATCTAAACTCCTTAGTTCTCAACCCCCATCGGCCCTCAGGGAATTGGACAATGTCTGGAGATATTTGTGGTTGTCACAATGAGGGGTGGGGTGGGATGTGCTCCTGGCGTCTATTGGAAGGGCGTCTATTGGGAGAGCCTGGGGTGCTGCTAAACACCCTAAAATGCACAAGACAGCCCCACAATGATATCTGCCCCAATGGCTATAGTCCCAAGGTTGAGGAACCCTGGCCCAGCACCATCTGCTTCTTTGCCTCTCCAGTCTCATGTCAACATTTTCCCTACACACACACACACACACACACACACAATGTCTGACCATACTAAATTCCTTTTGTGTGCTTGAGTATGGCTGTCCCTGTACAAGCCTGTATGAGTTTCCTATTGCTGCTGCAACAAATTAATGCAAATATGGCTTAAAACAATGCAATTTATTATATTACAATTCTGAAGGTCAGAAATCCAAAATGAGTCATATTGGGTTACAGTCAAGGTGTTAGTAAGGCATGTTCCTTCTGGAGGTCTTGTTCATACCCCTCTCCCATTTTTAGGGGCCAATCTCAGAAACGGAGCTAAGCCTCAATCCATTCAAGACTAGAAGATGGAACAGGCCTTAAACCTCTGGGTATTTCCCATTTATCAGGAAACTCTAGGGGACTGGCGGGGACCTTCCAGGGTGAGGGAAGCTGCTGTGTAACTTGCGTAGCGACTACCCCTGGCACTCAGCTGCCACCACGCTCCTGCCCTTACAGGCCTATCTCCTGCCCTCCCTCTCCCTCTTCTTCCCAGGCACGTGGGCACACCCCTTCAACCTGGCAAGCACCAAAGAGGAGAACTTCTATGTGAATGAGACGACCCTGGTAAAGGTGCCCATGATGTTCCAGTCGAACGAGATCAAGTACCTCAATGACCCGGTGCTCCCCTGCCAGCTGGTGCAGCTGGACTACCTGGGCAACGGCACCGTCTTCTTCATCCTTCCAGACAAGGGGCAGATCGACGTGGTCATCAAGGCACTGAGCCGGGACACCATGCAGAGGTGGTCCGATTCCCTGACCAGTGGGTAAGCCCTCCAGCTGGCTGTGTGAACTTCTGAAGTGGATCTGTCCCCAGAAAGTGGGGTGGGTGGGAAAGGGGTGCACCTGGGCGCCCCTGGTGCCCCAGACACACCCTCCAGGGCTCACTGTTTTCCTGTCTGCTGGGTTCCTAGAGGCCATGAGGTTCTCTGACCTCAGGTCACCTTCATACATCTATCCATTGACACTGAGATACTTTGGGGCATTCCACAAAGTGAGGTGCCTGGGAGGTTAATAGCCACCCTCTGTGTTATCAAATGTTTGCATCATTTTCTTAAACTGAGTTCACCAGCCTTCCACTTAGCCATTTATAACCTTGCTTCCCTGAAACCAAGTACTGCTAGAGATGCCTGAGAGACTACGGTTAGACATGTAATGAAAATGGCCACAGTATCCACCACGGAAGCAACACAAAGCCCATGAATGATTCTTAAGTCACTCAGGGATCTAACTCTTCTTCAATCAATCAGTAAATAAGTAAAAATCAGGACATACAGTAGGTAATAATTGAATAAGGAAAAAGAGAGTGAGGAGTGTCCATCCCTGATGGGTTGGTGGTCAGGAGGAGAACCAGTCAATGAATCTCAGGCCCAAGAAAGGGGTGGGCTCAGAGTGCATATTCAGGGAGGCTGGCTGAGCATGTGAGCAATGAATGAAGGAATGAAAGAACAAATGAATTAATTTTCCCCCAGGCACTTCTGAGCTAGAGGACAATCACAGTTATGGTCAAACATGTGCCCAGCCTCAATCTTCACCTTAGAGGAGGCAGATGTTTTTGATCATGACCCTCACTCTTAGGAGATCTGAATTCTGTCTGTACACAAGCAAACACCAACCAACAAGGGACCTGGTGGTGGGTGGGGTGGTGCAGACTCCAAGGGAAGAGGGCATGCAGGGAAGGGAGCAGCACTTGGATCTGGAGTAGCTCAGGAAGGTTCATGGAGCAGGTGTCATTCCTTTCATTCCCTCAGTCACTCACTTATTCACCTAACAGTCATAAATGGAAGCACCTACTATGTACCACGCACTAGGCTAAGCAGAAGGGATAGAACGGTGAATAAGACACAGTGCAGACCTCAAAGACGTGCACTCCAAAGCAGAAAACAGATTCTGGTGGAATTTACAGTGGACAGTGATGGAAGCTCTGCCCAAGGGAGAGAGGGAAGGTGGTGTGTGCAATGCCAGGGGGTGGGGGCGGGAGGGGGAGGTCCCTGACTGGACCCAGGGCCCTGGGGAAGGAGATGCAGAACAGACTGCTTTGGCTTTGAACTGTGTATTAAGCCTAGGTGAAAGTTCAACCAGCAGGAAGTGGCCCCTAGAGCATGAGTGGAAGAGGGAATGGCACCAAGTCAAGGAGGCTATGCCCAGGGCCCCATACAAGCTGGGCAGCAGCAGCAAAGAATAAGAACAATTCAACTCAGATGAACTTAGCAATCCAAGACTTTGCAGGTACAGAATCTAGAAAGAAGCTCTTCTACTTTATTACATACTAGAGGCCCGATGCACTAAATTTGTGCAAGGGGCTCAGCCCACCGCCAGCATGGAAGGTTGTCCGGAAGGATGTCCGGAAGGCCATCTGGTCTAATTAACATATTATGCTTTTATTATTATAGATGTAGGTTTTGGGCTTTATGCTCTCGAGTTGCGTTTACTTTGAATGATCCCCTCCACTGTCTGCTGCTGGGGCTCCTGGAAAGGTTATCCAGTTCCATGAATGGACATAGAGGTGCCTGGGAGTTTGACCTCACTCCTGAAGGGACTCAGGGTCTAGTCAGGTCTGGGATTCAGAGAGACCCCCTATGGCTACATGGGGGACACAGAAGGCATTCTTATAGAGTCCTGAAACCAAACATACCTGCCTTGAGTGTGTGAGGTTGTGTGTGTGTGTGTGGGGGGGGGGGGGGGTAGTATGTGGAGGTGGGTATGTTCATGTGAGCCTGTGTTTGGGTGATGGTAGATAGGGACCCATTTGCCAGCTCTTCACCATTTCAACTGTCCCATCCCCACCTCCATTCAGGTACAATGCCACCAGGTGCTAATGACACACCCGGATTCTAACGAATTCTGGACCCTAATGTGTTGCAAATGAGATCGGTAATCTTTCTCTTTACACCAAAAGTAATCTCTTCACTAAACTACTTTAAATTACCATTAATTAATGACACATGCCACTTTCTTCTAAATCCTTATTAAAATAAAGATCTAAGGTGAAGTTTTGCGCCTTTAGCCCTCATATGTGACTGGGCATGAACAATTCTCTACTCCATCCAAGCGGAGCCTGCCCAGTCCCAGAAGACAGACCCTCCGGTTCCTCACACCCGTGCTTTTGTGACCCTTCCCCCACCTACCCTCCCAGCATCACCTCGACGCTCACGCTCCCCAGTCTCCCCAGAGCACGGAGCCCCCACCTTCAGGTCCAGCTTGCACCCACCTCCCGCGGAAGCCTCCACCCCACTCAGAACTCGCACACTCTTTCCTCCCTGTCCCCTTGTCCCGCTGTCAAAGCAGATTGCTTTGGCTTTGAACTGTGTACTGAGTCTCACTTACCCCCGCTGCACTGAGTCACACGGGCAGCTCTCCAGGGGCGAGGAGATGGGGCCTGGAGGCAGCTGGTCCTGGTGCTTCCCTGGTGTCACTGGGGGAACCCTCGGCCTCTCCGGACTTTCAGGCTCAGTCTGGACACTGATGGTAGCGTGAGCGCGTGCAGACTGGCTGAGGGCCAGGAGGTAAAGAAGGTCGCCAGCCCGGCATCGGTCCACCCCCCTTACTTTCCGTTGCCATTTCCCAGAGGAGAGTTTCCACATCCCGCTCACCGCGATGCCTCCTCATCGCCGGGAGGGATGTTCAAGTGCTCAGGGCTGCTGGCAGCCTCCGGGACTCCCAGGGCTGTTGGCTCAGTGCACAGAGGTGCTGCCTCCCCGCCTGCGGTGGAGCCGATGTCCTTTCGCTGACGCCCCTCAGACTCAGGCTTACAGGGACCTTCTCACTCTCTGGAGAACAGGACAAGGAAGAAATATTTAAAAGAAATTAATACCTTGGTAGGTGAAAATGTTTAGCATCCCACGCCCAACATGATTCCACCTAACTTTCTAGAAACCCCACTGACTTTATTCAATGAGAACTGCTGGCGGAATCTCGGAATTCTCACAGAACCGACCTCAGAGCAGAAGGGCCAGGGCACAGAGAGGGCTCTGTGCCTTAGTGACACAGCTGTGGCCAGGACCCCTGTCCCTGTCCCTGCCCCTTTCCCCAAAGAACCTGTCCAGCTGAGAGGCAGGGTCCGGAGGGATCACAGGAAGTCTGGCTGGCCTAGCCCAGCCCTGGGAAAATCCAACCCCGTCTGCTTACCCCCGAGCAGCCCGGTGGACCTGTACATCCCGAAGGTCTCCATCTCGGGAGCCTATGACCTTGGGGGCCTCCTGGAGGACATGGGCATTGCAGACCTGCTCACCAACCAGGCCAACTTCTCAGGCATCACTCAAGAAGCCCAGCTGAAGGTGTCAAAGGTAAGTGTCTCTAGAGCCTTCCCCCCAACAAAAAAAATGCACAATATAAATAATAATCAAAGGCATGGAGCCCACTCATGAATAGGCCCAGAGCCCCAGGCTGAGAGCCCCGGCCTTGTCCGTCCCAACAGGTGATCCACAAGGCCACGCTGCAACTCGATGAGAAGGGGGTGGAGGAAGCTGCCCCAACCAGAGTCACCCGAAACGAGGCGTCCGAGCCTCTCACCATTCACTTCAACCGGCCCTTCATCATCATGATCTTCGACCACTTCACGTGGAGCAGCCTCTTCCTGGTCAAGGTTGTGAATCCAACCTAAGCGTCCACCTTCCCCAGAGCCACCACAGAAAGGACATGTGAGGAGGGAGGGCCCCAGTCCTCTCCAGGTTCTCCTCTGAAATACCTGGCATTGTGACTGACGACAGGGTATTGAAGGAGAAAGGTGGGGCGCCTGACAGAATCTGAATCATAGCCACATAGTGTAGTCACGTGATTTTGTTTTTTGATCCTTGAACTATGGTTAAGTAATCATATGGGGCAACTGGGGGAAGGGTATATGGAAGCACTATTACTTTGGAAATTGTGTAAGTTTGAAATTCTTTCTAAATAAAAACTTTAAAAAGAAATAGTGTAAGCCAAAACACAACAGGAAGACATTTTCAAAGTGCTAGGGGGGAAATGTCATTATCTTTCAAAAAGAAAAAACAAGTCTTCAAAAATGAAGGCCAAGTATTTTTTTAAGATAAACAAAAGCTGAGAAAGTTTATCAGCTTCACTAAAGAAATTTTTTAAGTAGTTTTTAGGCAGAAAAAAAGATGACTCAAGTTGGAAACCCGGACCTATACGAAAGAATGAAGAATACTGGAAAGGGCAAATACTTATGTGGATAAAACAAAACATCTTAAAAACATCTTTAAAGTATAATTACTGCTTAAAGCAGAGAAAGTTATCAATGAATGTGTTGCTTCTCACCTCTTAATCCTCCCTTCATTGCTGCTCTGCAAAAATGAATCTGGGCCTTTTAAATACTTTTGTGTTGCCTGCTGGGCATGATGCTAAACTTTGTCAGTAGAGGGATGATAGAGTGACATTGAGAAAGAGAGGCCTTACCCTCCTGGTTAAGGGCAAAGGGTATTAAATGAGATAAAAGAACTGAACTGACTGACTGACGAACAGATAGACGTATAAATAGACATAATAGATATGATAGATAAATAGATAAAAGATAAATAGAAGACAGCTAAACAGACGGATAGGGCATATATCTTGAAAAATAAGAAATGAAGGGTACTTCCTCAAATATACTACTTATCCCATATATACCTGAACCTGAATCCTAAAGCCCTAAAGCCATTGTATTACTTAGTAAGAAACATGAGTATTCCCACTAAGGTCAAGAGTAAGACAAGGCCGCCCGTTACATCTACTACCATTTTGCATTGTCCTGGAGGGATTAGACTGTGTAATTAGAAAGAGAAAGCAAAGGTGCAGATGGCATTTAATATACTTGCTTAGCCCTAGCACAACAATGATTAAACAAACTCAAACAATGAAAGAATTCAGCCTAATATAAGGAAAAGGAATTCACATGCAAAAACAGACCTTCATGCACATAAGTAACAACCAGTTAAGACATGTACTGGAAGAGAAAACCCAACAGCAACCAAAAAGATAAACATCCTATATAATAGAGAGCTAATATGCTAATTAGACCAAACAGCAGAACGACCATCCAGACGACCTTCCAGACGAGGCCAGGGCTGCGAGGGCCGAGCCCCTTGCACAAATTTCGTGCATCAGGCCTCTAGTTAGAAATAAACAAGACTTGCACAATCTATGCTCAGAAAATTATAAAATATTTCTTAAAGATGCAATTGAATGAACAAAATAAACTGATGAACAAAATAGATCCAGGGACACAGAAGCATGGAACAGACTATCAAACCTCAGAGGGAAGGTGGGGGGAGTGTGGGTGGCTGGGAAGAGATCAACCAAAGAACTTGTATACATATATGCATAACCCATGGACCCAGACAAAGGGTGGCGAAGGCCTGGGGTGAGGGGTGGGGGTGGGCTAGAATAGGTCAATGGGGGGGGGGGGGAGAATTGGACATATGTAATACTTTCAACAATAAAGATTTTTTTTAAGATGCAAAATTATACTTGAACAAATGGAAAGAAGAGTCTTCTTGAATAAGATGCCTCAACATCATCCAGGTGTCAGTTTTCCCCAAGTTAATTTGATCATTTAATGGTATTCCAATAAAAACACTAACAAATTTTTTCTGGAGACAGACAAGATGATACCAAAGTTCATATAAAAAAAAATAAACATGCAAGAATAGCCAGGAAAACACTGAAAGGAAAAAGATATGGAAGACAGGGAGCAGGTGAAATGGAAATTTAATATCTGATCCAGAAGGACTTTTAAGTAAGTGGCACTGGAACAACTGAATAGCCATTTGGGAGAGGGAAAGGATAAAATTGGGTCCATTCCTCACTCCATATTCAAGAATAAACTAAGAATCAGAGATCTAAATAGAAGTAAAAAAAAACACACAAAACACAATACAAGTACTGGAAGAAAACACACCACACATTTTCTCTATACATTAGGTGTAGGAAAAGGTTTTCTAACCATGCCTCAAAGTACAGGTGAAACTGAAGAAAGAACTGACCAACCTGACTAAATAAAGAATATTTTTTAATTGCATGCCCAACAATTCATAAGCAAAGTCAGCAGAAATGGAAACTTGAAAGAAATATTTGCAATATATGTCACTGGTAGAGTGACAAACCCTAATACGTGGTGCTTAAACATATGAACATATGTCCAACTTCGCTTATAATAAAAAATACAAATTAAAACTATACTGAGATACCACTTCCTATCTACCAACAGGCAAACATTTGAAAACTTCACAACACACCCTATGGGTTGTGTGGGAACGGTCATTCTCATACAGTGACAGTGGAAATGCAAAAATGCCCGTGAGGAAAGGAATTGGCAACAGTGACTATTCTCGTTCTCCGAGACTGATGTTGCCGATTACCACTAACTAGGTGGTTTTACATTATTTTTCTTTTTTTATCTTAACACATTTTTTTTTTAATTTCAGACAGTAAGGGAGAGATAGAAACATCAATTACGAGAATCATGGATCAGCTGCTTCCTGGGTGCTCCCTATGGGGGATTGAGCAGCAACCCAGGCACGTGTCCTCACCGAGAATCCAACCCTGACCTCCTGGTTCACAGGTCGGCGCTCCACCACTGAGCCACACTGGCTGGCCACAAACTAGGAGAAATAAGTTCTTGCACAGTTTTGGGGGGCTAAGGTCAGAGGTCAAGGTGTTTGCAGGGCTGGCTCCTTCTGGAGGCTGGGAGTGAATCCATTGAGTCTCCCAGCTGGGTGGCCGCCAGCAGTCCGTGGGGTGCAGGGCTTGGAAACACACGCCCATCCCTGCGTGTCGGTCTTCACGTGGCCTGGTCTTCTCGGTCTGCGCCTCCAATCTCCCTCTGCCTTTCTTTCCCAAGGAGTGAGGCGCACTCCAAACCCAGAGCCATCCTCTCTCCAGATCCTCGCCTTACTTACATCTGCAAAGATCCCCTTTTCTTTCTTTTTTTAAATGTTTTTCTTGATTTTTAAAAAAATATATTTTATTGATTTTTTACAGAGAGGAAAGGAGAGAGATAGAGAGTTAGAAACATTGATGAGAGAGAAACATCGATCAGCTGCCTCCTGCACACCCCCCACTGGGGATGTGCCCGCAACCCGGGTACATGCCCTTGACCGCAATCGAACCTGGGACCTTTCAGTCCGCAGGCCGACGCTCTATCCATTGGGCCAAACCGGTTTCGGCTTTTATTGATTTTTTGAGAGAGGAAGGGAGAGGGGGAGAGAGAAACATGGATGAGAGTCATCCATCTGCTGCCTCCTGCACGCCCCCTACTGGGCACTGGGTCCGCACCCCCGGCAGGACCGAGAGGCCAACCCGCGGCCTCTCTGTGGGGCCAGGCGGCCCCTTTTCTAAATAATGTCGCATTCACAGGACCAGGAGTTAGGACTCAGGCCTATCTTTGGGGGGTGGGAGGGGAAGGACTACTCTTGAACCAAACAAATATAACAAAATTACAGGTATATTATTTTTTGACCCAGAAATCCCACCGTTAGGAATGTGGCCTAAAGACACACCTCCAACTCCTTTTAAGAGTAATCTGCTGGGTGTCCTTGAACAAGCTAACGGCCCTCTCTGCGCATCCATCCGTTTCTCTACCCTCCAGGGAGCGCTTCTCATTTCCCTCCTGAGGAACCTTCGGCCGGCAGAACCCCGCGCTCCCCCAGGCCACGGAGGACGGCTTCTCGGCTTCTCGGGGCAGCCCGGGAAGTGATGGACTTGCCTGGGCCATCAGCTGAGCAAGCGGCGCTGGCGACAGAGCAGGCCGGTCCGCAACCCTGTCAGGTGTCACTAGAGCTTGGTGAAGCCAGGAGCCCGACATTTGGCCCCAGGCGCGCATGTATGCGTGCGTGCGTGCACTGCGTGAGTGGGTGGGCGTATGTGCGCATGGGCGGCACGGGGTGTGCATGCCTGTGTGGTCGGGCAGGCGTGGTGCACGGGTGCGTGCGTGAGTGTGCATGTACGTGCATGTGTGCGTGCGTTGCAAGGGTTTGAGAAGCCGGCTCTTTCCCACCTGCCCGAGCTTCCGCCATCGGAGCCCCGTGGAGCCGACTGGCTGCGGTCCGCCCACTTTTTCCTGAGGCTGATCGTGCCAGTAACGGGCCTTGGCTGCTTTTAGATTTGCTCTAGGAGCCCCGTCCTCGCCGTGTGAGGTGTGAGGTGTGAGGTGTGAGGTGTGAGGTGTGAGGTGTGAGGTGGAGGGTGGCCCTCGCCTCCCCGTGGAGTTCCAGGGAGGACGGAGCTGTCTCCCAGTTCACCCCGGTCACCAGAGGCCTTCCTGCCAGCGCTTTCCCGGTCTCTCGACAGGTGCGTGTGATGCGCCGCAATCGGGAGCAACTGGACATCAGGGGGCCTGGGCCCGCAGTCCCCTCGGTAACAGTCCAAATCCGGGGCCTGTGCTGGCCCAGAGGTTCATTCTGGCACTAAAATTACACCACAAATGCCACCCAGTAGCCCTTCCGACCAGGTACCCAGCGGTGCGGGCAGGACTCGTTAAGCCTCCGCCTGGGGGTGGGGATTCCGGCTGCAGCGCTGGATGGATAACCGTGTGCCACACAGATGGCCGCACCGGCCGCGTCTGACGGCATCCCCACGCCTTCCAGGGGAGTGATGCCAGAGCATTCACACGTTCAAAGAAACATTATTTTCTTATACTTCACTTTTATTTCCCCTCCATATTATAGAGCAGTATTTCGCTTTTTTAGAAGATCTATGGATACGTTCTAGTAACTATAAATTTCTCTTCAGGGTAGTAAAGGGCACATGAAGTATTTATATTGTAAAAAGGAGGATCGATGGGGCTTTTTGTCTTAAAAGGCCTCCCCCAGCCTTGACGTTGGACACTTGAGTCTGGCCAAGTAGTGAGTTGACCTTGAGTTGACCTTGTGTTGCTCATAGCAGGGTACCTGCCTATCTCTCCCGCTGAACCCAAAGTTCCTTGGAGGTTGGGGGAGCAGGTCTTCATCATCTCTGCCCCGCCCCCCACACGTGCCGGCCGGGTTGGGGACTCAGGAGGCCCCCCTTCACTGGAGGCCTGGGCGCCTGGGACAACGCCATCCCCTGGGGTTTGCGAAACAGCTGCTGCCCTGGAGGGATTTCCACACTCAGGGTGGGAGGGGCAGCAGGGGGGGGGGCGGGGGGATGTGGGAAGCCTCTCTCAGTGTCTCTGCTTTTCCAGAAACTCTCAGTGTCTCTGCTTTTCCAGAAACGCCAGCATCTCCCGCAGGCCGTTAATCAGTAATGGTTCCTCGGGGGCGCACTTTGGAACAGCAAATATTTGCTGCAGGCTCTCAGCTGCATGCCCCAACCTCTGCCTTCGCCCTGAACGAAGGACCTTCCCAGGCACCCGGGGGCACCCAGGCTGGTAAGAGGCAGCAGATTAAAGGGAGACCTTCGCAGTCCAACCCGCGAGGGGTGGGCTCTAAGGTGAGGGGGGAGTCTGGGCAGCGCCGAGCCCTCACTCGTGGGCCGGAGAGGCAGCGGTGGGGTGAGAGGTTGCTGTGGACACAGGGGCTTCCTCTGAGGGAGGAGGAGAGGGGAGGAGGCTTTAAGTCCAAAGCGTTTGTGTCCGCAGCACTCGCTGTTCAAACCACACTCAGCGTCCTGCTCTCTTCCCCCCTCCCCCCCTACCCCCTACCACCCCACCACCCCCTCCCCCCCTGCCCGTCAGCAAACCCCCCACCTCAGGGCTGGGTGGGGTGCTGCTCCACCTGATCCGGGACTGGGAAGTGGTGAGTGAGCTGTGTTTCTTCCCACTCGGGTTCTCTAGGATGATGCGTCCTCGGCGTGCTGAGGGGCGCCCTGCGCACAGATTCTGTCCTGTTCAGTAGATGAGCGTGACCTTAGGGGATAGACACCTGGGTCTGTCCAGTGAGCAGCGTGCGGGGGCCGGGCACTCCTGGGGCCCGCTCCCCGCTGACGGAGGAGCTGCGCAGGAAGACGTGGAACTGGAAGGGGGGACCTGTATTTGGGTGCTGGGAGTGTTTGCTCACCGCTGTCAGGGAGACGTGGCCTGAATTCAGGAGCACGCTACCGCGGGGTGCATGCATTCACTGGCAGAGTAATGCTAACTGTTGTAAACGGCAGAGCTCAGAGACACTGTGGCTATTGAGGTTCCAGACAGCAATAAAGTGACCGTCGTAATAAAGTGAGTCCCATGAAGTGTCTGGTTTTCCAGTGTCTACAAAAGTCATGTCTATGCTGTGGTGTAGCTTATCAAGTGTGCAATACTGTCATGTGTAAAACCGGTATCCATTCTTAATTAAAAAACACTTTATTGCTAAAAACTGCTAACCACCGGCTGAGCCTTCCGCAAATCAAGCTCTTTTGGCTGTGGAGCGGGGCTGGCCCTAATGCTGAAAGCGCAGCGTGAGGCAGGCTGCATACCGGAGCGTGGCCAGGGTCCGTTTGGACGCTGCAGGAGGCACTTACCCAGCATTCGCGACCGGGAGCTCCTGAACTCAGCCTTGATGTTTAGAACTGCACAGAGTTCCCTAAACCCTGACGTTTAGGAAACAGCAGATGTGTTCCACTGGGTGAGGTAGTGACTTCCGGCACATTCTGCTGGGCCGTTTAGCATAAGCAAGAGCAGTGCACTGGGTCCCGGGCCAGTGTCGCTTTGTGCCAGGCACAGACGAGGACACAGCGCCTGCGTGAGGGAGAGGCGGCTGGGAACTCCATCCTGTCACAGGGGGCCTGTTCAGAGTGAGGGTCTCCACTGCTGGGACTCCTGTGAGGCCTGCAGCCTCCCCTGCCCGATGCCCACTGGGCTGACTGGCTGCCCTCCCAGCCCCTCCTGGGGCATCTCGGTGACCTGCCCAGCCAGCCTCTGGGTCACAGACCTGGACACCAAGAGCTGAGTGTGGAGACTGTCGGGCCCACAGCCCAGCCCTGGGGTGTTTACGCAGACGGGAAACGTGCGGGTGCTCAGGAGCCAGGGAGCCTGGAGAGGTGGTTGGGCCGGCCGGCTGGTGGTGAGGAGCATGGGGTTTGGAGACCCACTGCCAGGGCCAGAGGACTGGCTGCTCCTGGGGCTGAGAGCGAGGACGCACTTCACAGTCTCTGTGAGGGTTAGAGGTCGGCCCAGGCCTCACTCAGGACAAGCTGGCTCACATCTGTCAGGGGCCTCCAGGTACAGTGGCGGAAGGGAGAGCTGGCAGGAGCTGGGAACTGGGCACCAGGGCTGTCAGAGGGGCGCGGGGGGGCAGAATTCTCACCACCGAGTCAGGCAGACCCAGCACTTGCCCTTTCCTGGCCCTGATGGCTACTCCGACCCTCTGCATCCCCAGCCAAGCAGGCGCCAAACCCAGGGCCCCGAGACCCAGCTTGATGGGCTGCTGTTGGCCCAGCGATCAGGGGCAACGAGTGAAGCCGACCAATAAGGGTCTGTGCACCTCCTGACCCCGCCCTGCTCTGACCCCGCTCTCTCATCCACTGCTTCATGAGAAGTGGGATGAGTGGGAAAGAGGGGAGGCCAGGAGCTGCCGCGGGCTAGGGCCCAGAGGGGGGTTGATTCTGTAACAGAATCCCCTCCTCGGGTGGACCTCAGCCACCCTTCTTCCTCCCTGAGGGGACTCCCTGAGGGGACTCGGCTGCATGAGCCAGAGGTAAGCCCCTGCCCGCCCCTCAGAGGGAGGAAGTGGGTCACTGGTGGATGGACCACAACACAGGGACGAGGGACGGCATCAGGCATGATCACCAACCTGCTCTCTTCTCCCAGGAAGCCCTGCTGCTGAAGAGCAGCGCTCCCTCGGCCTCCACGCTGACCGGATGGCGGCGGTACTGCGCCTCCTGCTCCCCTGCCTCCTGGCCCAGGTGTGGCTGGTGCCCAGCGTGGCCCAGGCGAGGCCACAGACCCCTGCTGTCCAGAATGAGACTTTCCAGGAAGTGCAGGCCCCAGAGGAGGAGGAGGAAGAGGAGCCCTGGCTGATGGCCAGCGGGCACCAGCTCTCTGAACAGACCTCCAACTTGGGGTTCAGCCTGCTACGCAAGATCTCCATGAGGCATGAAGGCAACGTGGTCTTCTCCCCGCTCGGCCTGTCCTTGGCCATGGCGGCCCTGATGCTGGGGGCCACGGGGCAGACCAGAGCCCAGCTGGAGGGCGTGCTCAGCCTGCAGGCCCCGAGCCAGACGGGGCCCGGGCACCTGCCCGCCTTGTTTCGGCGGCTCAGACAGCACCTCTCCCGCAACCAGGAGCTGGGCCTCACCCAGGGGAGTCTGGCCTTCGTCCAGGAAGACTTTGACATCAAAGGGACCTTCCTCAATTTGTCCAAGAGGTATTTCGATACTGAGTGTGTGACTATGAATTTCCACAATGCCTCGCAGGCCAGAAAGCTCATGAATCATTACATTAACCGGGAGACGCAGGGGAAAATCCCCACGCTCTTTGATAAGGTCAATCCCGACACCAAGGTCATTCTCGTGGACTACGTCTTGCTCAAAGGTATTTTGAGAATGTTCTGCTCCCCCGCAAGCTGGTCCCTGCGCAGCCCCGCCTCTCCCGCTCGCCCCGCATAGGGTTAATGCCAAGTGATTTTCTGTGAGGCCAGGTCCCACAGGCAAACCGGAACAGGCGTTGGCTGTGTGATGTCCCGGCACAGGCTGGGCATGCTCCCCTCTGGCCCTGCCGGTGGCCCACGTGCTGCGGTCCCTAGTTTCCAAGCACCTCTACGCAGTTCTCCTCGCCTCTAAGGCTCTGACGCTGACTCTTCCGGGCAAGTGATCTGTGCGACGTGGGTTACATCTTTGCTCCTTCGCTCGCTCCTTTTGTGAACTGGGGCAAGTGACAATATCTCTTGTCCTGACTCTCAATATAGAAAATGGGGACCCTCCCACCTACTGTGCAGATGAGAGTGAGGCTCAGAGAGGTGAGCCTGGGCAAGGTCACATGAGGCCAGACTCAGCGAGGGGGTCCTGACACTCACACCAGACCCTGTCCGTCCTGCCCCCTAACGGGCAGGGGGCTTGTGTGGCCGCCGCTGCAGCAGGAAGCTGACACTAGGGCCTCGCCAAGCCCAGGGGAATGTGCTTCCCGCCGCCAGGCACTGTGCCGGACAGTCTGTGTGTAGAGGGCCACGCTCTGCACGCTGCTGGCCTCTCCGGCTCGGGTGGCTGTGTCATCAAGGGTCCCCTTCTCGCAGGACCTGAGCAGCCATGCGTGGGAAGGTCCTCACTCCTGTCCCAGGGCCCCTGCCCGCACGTGGATGCGCAGACTAAGGGCCAGCAGAGGACAGGGAATGGCGGGTGCACTTCCTCGCTGCTGTGTATCCCCAATGGGCCACAGGTGGATCCGGGTTCTGGCAGCCGGGAAAGAGGCTGGGACAGGCGGCCTCTGGGGAGTTCGTTTTACTGCCTGAGCTGTGGTCAGAACACATCTCCCGGGCCCACCCTGCCCAGTTGGGGCAGAGAGGGCTGGGCAGCGCTGCCCTCTGTGACTTGAGCAAGAATGCTACCCCGAAGGGGTGGTTTCCACACAGTTCTTTTCTTACTTGTCCAGGGAAGTGGTTGACCCCCTTTGACCCAGTCTTCACCAAGGCAGACACTTTCCACCTGAACAAGTACAAGACGGTTAAGGTGCCCATGATGTACAGCGCGGGCAACTTCGCCTCCACCTTTGACGAGAGACTCCGTTGCCACGTCCTCAAGCTGCCCTACCGAGGGAACGCCAGCATGCTGGTGGTGCTCATGGAGAAGATGAGCGACCACCTGGCACTGGAGGACTACCTGAGCACAGAGCTGGTGAACATGTGGCTGAGGAACATGAGGACCAGGTACGCCAGGCCCCTACCCTAGACCAGTTCGGTCTCTGCAAGCACTCGCCACAATTCCGGGGCTCAGTGTCCGTCTCCCCCGTGGCCGATGGGCTCCCTGGGAGCAGGGGCTGCATTTGCCCTGCTTCCCTCTGTCCTGGCATCTCTCACGGCGCCCGGCTCATTCATCCGCTCGGCCAGGCACTGCCACACATGCACAATGGAGCCCTCGTGGAGCTCACATCCCAGTGCAGGGAGAAGAGGGAGTCGCAGTGCAGGGAGCGAGGGGGGCACCAGGGTGCAGGCGCCCCCAGGAAGGCCTGGAGAAGGTGGTGGCCGAAGTGAAGCAGGACCCTGTGGGTGTCTTGGGGGAGGGAAGTGCTACAGGCAGAGACAGTCTGGGGTGGGAGAGTGCCTAGTGGGTTTGAGGAACAGCAAGGCAGCAGGGAGGAGAGGAGGTCTGATAACCAGGGCCATATATCACAGGCCCCAGAAAAGACGGGCTTTTCCTGAGGGACATGGGAAGCCCCAGGGGATCTGAGCAGAGGAGCACCAGGGTCTGACTCGTGTTTGAAAGAGCCACACAGCCATGTGGAGTAAAGACACTGGGGGGAGAGGGAAGGAGACCCGTCAGGAGGTCGCTGAAACCACCCCATCAGGATGCTGCCCTGGGCTGTGGGGTGAGTGCAGCAACGCTGAGTGACCTAGGAAACTGGTACTGCTGTTTGGGGCTACACCTTATAAATTAAGAAACTGAGACTTCTTTAAAAAGACGAATCTAGTGTCCATTATTTGTTTTCATGCTTCTTATTTTTGAGCCACAGAAATCATCTTTTTAAACACAAATTTCAGAGAACTCCAGTGCATATAAAACAGAATATCAGCATGTCTGCCTGGGGGGCGGGGGGGGAAGGGGGGGACCCCCTTCACTCCCTCCTGCTGTCCATCCCGACTCCTAAGACTCTGGAACGCCACCGGGCTGCAGAATCTAGACTGTGGCTGCAGCGCCAGCCTGGGGCCTGCAGGATTGCTGCAAGCAAAGAACTGCTGCAAGGAGCTCCTTGCTTTGGGCTGTTTTTAAGACATAGGGAAAGGGATGCAAAATGCAGTATCCTTTGCTAATGAGACCGTGAGTCACTGGCTGGGAGATAAAACCGTTTGGTGAAGCTGAAGTTACATATCTAATGAGCCAGAGCGGTTTCCCCCGAGCCAGAGCATCACAAAAGAATGGCATGAGCTACGTCCAGTGAGCAACTCATTAATGGGAATGATCTTGGAGAGAGTGATCTTTGTAGCCTGCAGTCTACGGCTCTGTCTCCATTTCCCTGTTACATCTACTTGTATCACAGACACATGGAAGTTTTCTTCCCGAAGTTCAAGTTGGATCAGAAGTATGAGATGCATGAGCTGCTTAAGCAGATGAGAGTCACAAGAATCTTCTCACCCTGGGCCAACCTGGGCGAGCTGTCGGCCATGGCGAGAAACCTGAAAGTGTCTCAGGTAAGCCAGTCTCTTGTGCGGACCCCAACCCCGAGGATGAGGTCGGGCCAAAACCAACACAGGTTTTTGCAGATGATTTTAATGTTGATAAAATTCCAAGTTGTAGTAGAAGCTTAGATTTAAATTCCGAGGGCTTGACATAGCACCTGAGGTGGACGTTTAAGAATTTTGAGCTACTTTATTAAAACATTAATTTCTCTTATGGAGAGCTCTCCCCCTCCTCTCACAAGCACTCAAGAAGTGTCCCCTGACAAGGAACTCATTCACGGCTTCATTTAAAATGTCATGAAGTCACACCACTCTCAAGATGAAAGAAACCCCCAGAAGCTACCTGCCCAACTTCCCACCCTTGTTGGAACCCCCTCTATAATATCCCTACACATTATCCTCCAGTTTTCCTGCCCTCTTTCCTTCCTTCTTCCCTCCCTTTCTCCTCCTCCCTCCCTCTCTTCTTTGTAATGCTTCCAGTGACAGGGAAGCAACACTTTGAAAAGCAACTCAATCCACAAATGGCCAAAATTTGTAATTGTTTTGTTTTCATATATATGGCTTTGGGGTGTTTTTTCCCTATACCCCCACTAACTCATACTCTTGGGCCCTTGTTCTGCCTCTAAAGATTAGTCACCTTCCACAAGGAATCCCCTCAGCTCATCTGCCTTCTCAGTGGGAACCTGCTGGTTTCGAGGGGAGCCAGGCCTGTTACTGTGGTCGGAGCAGCCCAGGACATTGCGGGGAGCTGCCTACCACTCCTGGCCACTCACTAACGTCGACAGTAACCCCCTCATTATTACGACTGAGAAAATGTTCTGACGTTTCCAAGTGGCAGCTACATCTTCCCCTGCTCCTTCTTAGCTGAGGGGTTTGACTACTATTTTCCCATTTTCTCGTTCCAAGAGAGATTAAAAATGGCAGCCCCCTGAGCCGGACTCAGCAGGGTGAGCAGGCCTACAGCCAGGCCTTGGTCTCGGGAGATGAGAGGAATAAACAGGACAGCCCCACAGACCAGCACCTGCAAGGCTTTCTGCTGCAGACACGGCATGGTGACACCATGTGCTCTTTATAGTTTAAGTGGCAAACCACTAACTGTCCTCCCTCTGTTTGCTCCTGGAGGAGAACTTCCACTCCAGGACATGAGGGAACCCCCAGGAGCTACTACACTGATGCTTCCTTTATCTCTTATAATAATTAGGTTGGTCCATCACCCACTTAACATGAGGTGCCTGGACAAAAGGGCCTCCCAGCCAGGACAGGTGGCTCAAGTACAGGCAACCAGTCCAGGAAGTCCTCAGGGACCCGAGCACTTGCCTGGGACTCAGAGCCGCACCAGGTGCTGGGAAGCTGCCGCAGACTAGCCACACCCTCACCCAGCTGGCCCGCCGGAGGGAAGGCCAGAGTGTTCGGGGCTCCAGGCAGCGTGAGCACCTTCCCGAGGAGCACCAGCTGTGCCCAAGGATCAGCAGCACAGAGGCCACGCTGATCTGACGCATGCATGCAGGGGTTGGCCAGTGTTTCCCATTTGGGGTCCTGGTGTCTCCTGGTATTTGAGCTTCTAAGGCAAGTCCCTGGGCAACCTCAGACGCCTCCCCTCAGCACAGAGGAGCCCCATTCCACTCATTCCCAGGGGCATGGCCCTGTAGGTAGGGCCACAGCAAAAGCTGTTGAGGGGCTCAGTTCCCTCCTCTTCACTGCCACCCACACGGTCTTCCACATGACTTCCTTTTCCAGGTTCTACAAAGAGCAGTGATTGAGGTGGATGAAAAAGGAACCGAGGCAGCGGCAGGAACCCTGTCGGAAATTATAGCTTATTCCATGCCTCCCATCATCAAAGTGAACCGGCCGTTTCATTTCCTGATCTATGAGGAAACCTGGAGGGTGCCCCTATTTCTGGGCAGGGTGGTAAACCCAACCCTCCTGTGATTGACAACAAGCACGAGGACGCGGTGCCCAGCGGATGCCGACCTGCCTGAGGTATGGGCACCCGCGCGGGCACTGGTGCTGGGTGGCAGGAAGGATGGCTCCTGTCTGCTGCTGGTTTGAGCCACTCTTAGAGAAGTCTGAGTGTTCAAGTCAAACTTATTTTCAGGGGAGGTTTGCACAACCCGTTCGGTATGTGCAGCTGCAACTAAGAGCCTTTGCTGCTGACCAAAGCGAGCTTGGTAGAATGCCTTTGCCCTCCTGTTACTCACCTACCTGGACACTTTCCAGATGAGCCTTTGGGAGGAAGACACAGACACATTCTCCATGAGTCACGTGCTTCACTCTCTACTTCCCTCTGGTGCAAAATAAGCATTTTCTTGTCATCTGCTGTAGAACCATTTCTTGCTGACTAAAATTAGAAAAACAGCCCAGCCCTGTGGCTCAATGGTTGAATATCAACCTATGAACCAGGAGGGCACGGTTTGATTCCCGGTCAGGGCACATGCCCGGGTTGCGGGCTCGATCCCCAGTAGGGGTGTGCAGGAGGCAGCCAATCAGTGATTCTCTCTCATCATTGATGTTTCTATCCCTCTCCCTTCCTCTCTGAAATCAATACAAATATATTAACCTGTCCTGATCCCAGTGTCTGATCAGTGCGGCCATTTCCTCCAGGCAGGTGAGAGATGCATCACATCACTTGGCAGAGGCATTCGCTGAGCCGCAGGTCACCCCGTTCAATACCTTCATTTTACAAAGGACGGGGATGGGGAACCAGACACAGGGTCACATTATGACTTTCAAGGGCCCCGGGCACTCTTGGGTCTTTCCGACATAAAAAAATAGATACGTATATTAAAAATTTGATTTTATGATGGCATTGGTATAATAATGAATATATTATGCACTGTGTTTGTCTTTATACCAATGCAGGTAAAGTATGTAACTTGCTGATTGCAAAAGGTAAAACATTCATGAGCCCCAAAAGGTATCCTGGGCCTTCGGCCCTGTGCCTACTGCACCTAATGGATGTGTCGCAGGACGTGGCAGAGAAAAGCAAAGCTTGCCACGGTTACCCAGTGGCCCCACGCCTATTTCTCTTTTCCTTCTTTCCACCTAAACCACCTGGTGAGGTCCAGCGGAACAGGCCGCGTGGGCTCGCTGCTCAGTCAGCCGCTGCGCTTAAACGAAGAGAAGCCTGGCCCGCGCCAAGGCCAACAGGAAAACAGCAAATCCCCGACGCTCTTAAGCGGTCACTTTCTGTTACAGAGACAAGAAAGTATTTTAGGAGTAAATTCTGAGACTCGTGACTAGGGCTAACTCATCTTGGAGTGTCAACTGTATTAATTAAATGCCTAATTGGATTTCTATCTGTCTGCTATCGATTTTATACCTAAAATTAATTTTTTGATTAGTCATCTTAACTGTTAATTTAAATCAGAGTATTGTGTGTCATATTAATGTGAACAGGTAGTAATATTAGGCTACAGTTTGAAGATTGACTTTTCATCATTCTAAAATCTGGACACGGATTCACTGTGTACTCCTTCCAAGGGCACCACGTGACAGTTGGTAAGGGCAGGGCAATTCCATGGCCTAGAAAGAGACACAAAATAGAGGACTAACTCCACCTGGCATTCCTCAGTGACCTGTCAGTATTCAGTTAACCAGGTTTATTTGTGGGAAGATACTAGAAAGAGAAATAAAAGAGGGTTCAATCAAATTACCTACTTTTAGAGATGAAACTTAGGGGGAGGAAGTCTATGAAAACATAATATCCTCTAACGGAAATATGGCCAAGGCCAGGTATGGAAAGGTTCATTGCCATTGAAGGTTCATTTAACATGCAGAGCAAACTCCCTCACCTCCCCACGGGCACCGCAAACGATGCGGCATAACGACTGTCACCAGCACGTGGCTCTCTGAGGCAGACCAGTGAAAAGTGCAGTCACTGATACAAAAAATTCAAGTTTTCAGCTGAGGGGAGAACCTGAACCTTACAACAATGTTAAGTGTCAGGTTTTTAAAACTGTTCCTAGAGACACCCCCATACCCACAGTCTCTCACACAGGCTATAATAATGAGAACAGAGTACTGAATTAATCTAATTCATTTATCTTCGCTGTGAAACTCCTCCTCAAGCTGAATCGCCTGTTCATTTCGGTTCAGATATTTCATGTTTGCCTACTAACCACAAGGCAAAATGGAGCCGTCCCTTCCAGAGGAAGGGGTCTGAGCTCAGCAAGTCAAATAATGGAAATGATTTTCAGATGCGTATGAGGTTGTGGAAGAATATTTTTATATGCCCCTTATTCTACCGCTATGAAGTAAAATCCATTTAAGCCTATCTCCATTTCTGTCAGTAAAATTGAGCTCTACGGGTCTGTTTTTGCTTACAGTGCTGACCTGTGAAATTCTAGAACAGCGGTTCTCAACCTGTGGGTCGCGACCCCTTTGGCGGTGGAACGACCCTTTCACAGGGGTCGCCTAAGACCATCCTGCATATCAGATATTTACATATGATTCATAACAGTAGCAACATTACAGTCAAGAAGTAGCAACGAAAATAATTTTATGGTTGGGGGTCACCACATGAAGAACTGTATTTAAAGGGCCAGAAGGTTGAGAACCACTGTTCTAGAACCTGTCCTTAAAATGCAGGTTTCCATAATTAACAAACAGCTGACGGTGATGTCCCTACTTCTCTGCAGTTAGGTGGAGATCTTTCTTTCCCACAGCTAGTTTGAAGGAACTACCTGATGAGTTGCTACGCCAAGGACTTTTACAAGAGTATCAGTCTCGTTTCGGTGTGAATCTAAGTATGTGTGATGGTCATAACTGTCAGCAATTTGTGTTTTACTCTGATTTTATATATCTGGTTTTAGAAATATATATAATTTTTAAAAATATTTCAACGGTTTTAGAAATGATCATGTTCTAAAAAAGGAAAGGAAACTTCTGAGCATAATTTTGATTGACTGTGTGACTTGATTACTTAGGCCAGTGATGGCGAACCTTTTGAGCTCGGCGTGTCAGCATTTTGAAAAACCCTAACTTAACTCTGGTGCCATGTCACATATAGAAATTTTTTGATATCTGCAACCATAGTAAAACAAAGATGTATATTTTTGATTTTTATTTTATATATTTAAATGACAAAAGAAAAAACAACCAAAAAAATGAGTTCGCGTGTCACCTCTGACAAGCGTGTCACAGGTTCGCCATCACTGGCTTAGTGCCTTGCAGTGAGACTGCACTGACCTCTGTACACCCCTGGATTGTAGGAGCTGTAGTGACTTTTCTCTGTCGAGTCGTTCTCCTCTTCTCTCACACGCGTAAAGGAAATAAAGGTTCCTAACTCTGCTAAATGTATTAGTGAGCAAACAAACTGGAATTCTCCATTTTATTTAAAGTGACAGAGTCCATGCTGATTATGAATCACAGTGCTGGGAAACGGCTGTCACTCTGATGTCCCACTCACGCACCACAAACTCTCCCAGAGCACAATGTGTCAAAGTGCATGTCAGTGTGCTGGTCGGAGACATCATTAAAATAGTTCAATGAAATCCATAAGGAAAGTACTAAATTGGCCACATGGTCAAGCTTCTCAAATGGGTTGAACAATTCCATTAACCTATCCTTAAATGAAAGGTATTAAGAATCATTAAAATCGCCAACAAGAACCAATTGTAAGGAAAGGTGGAGAGAAACTGAGTGAAAGTTTCACACGAGTAGCTGTTCCTGAGTCATTTACAGTTGAGGTCAGCGTGCTTCTGTTACTCATCACTTAAAAGTGAACTGTTTTACTCTTTCATTAGAGAATAAAAACTGCAAAAAAGTATTTAAAATTTTTTTCACAAACACAGGTATCTCATTAACCTATGCTTTATTTTAAGTAAATTCACTATTCATTATTTCACATTATAAAAAATAACCACACACGCATATGCATTCACAAATTAGAACATCTTTATCATACATCAATATATTTTAAAAAACAAAGATTTTCTAATATCAGTATAGTTATATGCTGATTGCATTTTGTAATAGAGAAGCTGACAATAGCTTCATACAGTATATCTCAAGACCTGACATTTTAAAATTAATAATCGTACATGTTCTACAGGCAAACTGTGATGGAAATATTAGCATTAGTATAAATAAAGGCTGTTGACATAGCATAAGCATGATAGCTCAGAGTAACAGCTGATTCAAACTAGATTCATCATTTTTAATTAAGGACAAATACAATCTAAAATGTAAACAAAGTATAAAATAAAATTTTCTAGGAAATAAAGGAAATCATGAATCTATTATTTTTAAGGTAATTATGGCTAAAAGTTATCAGAAATCTTTGTGGAATTTTCATTGCCAAATTTAAGTTTCAGAATATCCGGGTACACCATATTGTCACCACAATCAGACTGATAACATTGTGGACTGCTGTTTGTACCCTTTTCAGTGTGGTTGTTGGGCTTGGAGATTTGTGAGAAACAATGTCTTTCTTATTTACTCCCAGGCCCCCCTCCAAGTGATTCTCTAGCAGGGCATTTGCAATTGATGTGGGCTTTCATATAGTTTTTAAATGCTAAAGCTCTAGAACAAGTAAACAGATGGTTTCCTGCACAAATAAATTCAGCCGTGTCTCTTCTGCAGCAGTTGTTAAAGCACATACTAAAGTTGTTTTTCATTACACTTCACTGTAACATTGGAATTCTGCAACCACATTATTATTTAAGAAATATATATATTATGCCTCCTACAGAATCTAATTTCAAATATGGGGCTTTTAGCAACATCAGCTGCCCTAATGTATCTCTTTTCCATTAATTAAAAAAAAAAAAAAAAAAGGAGCCCCAGCCATTGCTTTAGCTTTTGTCCATCAATCACATTATCTCCAGGTGTCTTTGTTTTGCCTCCTTCATCAAGCAGATGATTTAAGGATTGGATTTTCTGGATTTTCTTTGTCAAAAAGGATGAGAAAAAGAGGGGGGGGGGGAAGAAAGAGGAAGGGAAGAAAGGATGGATGGAGGGAGAGGTGAGGGAGGAAGAAAGGAAAGGGAAAGATAGAAGAAAGGAGAAAACAAAACATGAAAAAATTTATCCATATAATGCTTTAAAAGTAAATAAATACAGATAGAATCTACTATGAGAATTCTGAGTTAGTGAAAAATAAATTGCATATTAACTATTACTTGGAATTACCTTTAATTACCCAATCCTATACGCCCCTAAAATAGCATTCAATTCAATTCATACAACTTTCCTTACTTTTTTTTCGTATAACCATAACAGAAATTCAGCTTAAATACTAGTATATCAATTATCTGGCTTTAAAAGATTTAAGATACAATGCATTCCCATACATCCTTTAAGACATCTATATTCCTACCTACAAGACTGTGTGTCATCTGTGTGATACTAAAAAGTTGGAGAAGGTATTGTATAGAATTTTGTTGAGCAGGAAAAACAGATATTAATATATTATGAAATTATTTCCTAGGCTTATTTTAAGTATAAAGGATATGTTTCATTGGGATATAGCATGGTGCGGAACTATAGGTAATACTTCACGGAAGCATAAGGAAACATAACCACATGGACCCTGTTCCGGTTATGGGCAGTGTGCATTCGTGAGAAAGTCCAAATGAGAAGCACATTAGCTGGAGGTACGGTTATGGACTCGTAGATCCAGTCACACGTTAAAAAAGCAGTTGTGATACCAATATTCCTCCTCCTTCAGAACATTCAGAGCAGGAGAAACAAACGATGTGATTTGTTAACAGAGTTTCTAGATTCATTTTTTAAACAATTACATATCTAATTGATTATATAGTTAATGTAATTATACTTTATATATTGAGCAGGAGAAAATTCAGTCTATGAGTTGGAAAAACATGCTCAACAATGAAAGAACAGATAAAAAAGTAATCTGAAATAAAGGAGAGTTGATATGAAGTTTCAATGGTCTTTATTTTTTAAAAATGCCTGTGGCATTTAGAAAAATAAGTTGAGAAGAGAATGAATTATATGCTGATGTAATTGTGTTCTTCGCTAGAAGAATTCTGGGCAATCTTTGAGAGGAGGAAGGTCAAGAGTGATGGAGAGGACGGACACAGGAGGCCCGAAAAGGCAGGCACCGTGGCAGGTAAACCAGAGGCAGCCCTGTCGTTTTACAGACGAGACATGAGGCCCAGAGCACTGAGCGGAACGTCCACGGCTGCTTAGCTGCCCTGGAGCGGGCACAGGCTCCAGCTCCGTGCTCTCTGCAGACATGACCCTCTTCCGGCTCAGTCCTCATGACTTTTAAATGGATCGACCACAGTATAATCATTAGAGCAACTGTTCCAACGAGCATTCTCTGTAAATAAAACTATCCTCTATATTAACGTTACTAATTTGTAATCTCAATATCATTTTTTTCTGTTTCCTATTACTTTTTTCTATGATCCTACTCTTTCCTTGAGCTCCTTCCCATAAGTTTGAATGAATCTTACATACATCTATATTTATATATACCGGTGGGCAATTAAAAATTTAGAGTAAGTTATAATATAGTTCAGTTCCTAAAAGCATGGAGTTCCCAATAAAAGATGAATGTCAGAAACTTTATTAGAATATTCATGAATTCAGTGACATATGTCTAAAAGGACATCTGGATGCTGTTTAAATTCTGATTTAATCAGAAGATTCGGGCGTCCTGTAGGAAAGAGTAAACCTGTGAGTAGAGCTGGGGCAGCCTGGACGAGTAACATCCACGTGACATGACCTGTCTGTCATCAGGATGGTTCTTATGGGGCAACCCTCTTCCACGTTTACACTAACAGAAACAAAGGCTTCAGTGATTCACACAGACATAAAAGTAACAGCACATAAAAGTAACCCTGGGGGAAAGGAGGAGACAGGCCTTTATAACCTCAATGTTAAGGACAAGTACAGTGGGGAGGACTCTCCCACATGCTGACCCACACTCTGGACTCCATGCTGCAGGCAGATTGCTTAAGTAGCAGCCGGGCCCATCTTTCTGAGCTCTGGGCCATGAAACACTGTCCGCTTACACTCGCCATTCAAAGGGATGCAATTACACCAGTGTCTTCTTGAATAAAGTCCCTGAAGGCAAACATTTCACAGAAAATTTTTAAAATCTCAGATATTAGTGGGAGCCATTTAAAGTCTATTGTTGATTTCCTTACGTTGCCGTGTCTTTGCCATAGACAGATCATTTTATATAAAGTACCAACATAACAGAGGCACGTGTGCTAAGAATCCCTTTTAATTTAGAACATTTCCTTGTTACAGTTTCTGTTCTTTGGAAATTAGTGGGAAGGAAAGTGCACTGAGAAAAAGAGGAGGATGACACACTTAGCAGTACATCGCTGATTACTTACAAGGTGGCCTTACGTGGTGGCGGATCTTTACCTCCACTGCTCTTTGGATCAACTGAGTTACCTGTCCCACGGGAGGTGCTGGGGAGGGGAGTGTTAGGAGAAAAGGACGGCGGAAGACTACTGGCATTACGAGTCCGGAATGAGTCATCTGAAAGGAACACATGCATAGTCAGACATATTCCATTTACTAAGATGGGAACCTAGGAGAAGAAAGCTTACTGGTAGCAGACATTTTTTCTTTTAAAATCAATTTGTTAGAGTACAGTTTATAATAAACTGCATCACTACCAAATGTTTCTTCCTGCCCCTGTTATCGCTCCCGCTGTTCCCCACTCCCTCTGCCTCCTGTCATTAGGGATTTGTTTGCATTTTCTGAATTTTATATAAAGAGAATCAGATAATATGTATCCTTTTTGTGTCTGGCTCCTCTCATTCAGCATAATTATGTTGAGGTTCATCCATGTTGTTATGTATATCGATTCTTCATTCCTTTTTATAGCTGCCTGGTATTCCATTATATGGATATGTCAGAATTTGTTTATCCATTCTATTGCTAGACATTTGGATTTCCCCCAGTTTTTGACTATGATGAATAAAGCTGCTCTAAACAATCATGTACAAATCTGTGTGGAGATGTAGGTGTTGATTTCTCTTCAGTCAAAGCCTAGGAGTGGAATTGCTGGGTCACACAGGAAGGTGTTGTCCGAAGGAACTGCACCCTGTGGCGGCCCCAGCAGTGTCTGAGCGGGCTGGAGCGCTGCCCACGTCCCCGCGCACTCGACACTGTGAGCCCTTCGCTGAGGGGAGCTCTCACTGTGAGTAGTCTTAATGGGACACAGCCACCCATTCATGTGCCATCTATGGCTACTTTTACCCACAAGGGCACAGCTGAGTCCTCGTGACAGAAACCAATTTGCCTCTTATGCCTAACTATTGACTCTCTGGCCTCCTAACAGAAAAAGTTTTCTGACCCCTGGTATAAAGTTTCAGAGATAGACTATTGCAGATGTTTAGCTGTATATTATATATAGGAAAGCCCTAGTGTTTTAACTAAGTTAATTACTGCAAAAAAATTTTACTCTCTGCCTCCAGCGGGTCCTCAGACCGTGGCAAAACCTATCCTATCATTTTGTCCTGTTTCTCTTTTAAAAGAACTCTTAAGTCTTGATACAGTGAGAACCAAATAGTATAGTCAAGTGTTTTCTCAAGTGCTAGAAAAAAATTCATAGGTATATTTGATAAAGATACAAATTTAGAAAAAACACTGTATCTAGAAATAAAAAAATTAAGGAAAATCATATTTCATTGAATTTAGCAATGCTTTGAGGAGCTCAGATTTCTACTTACCAGTTAGTGAAATCATAGAAGTCTTTGCTAACCCTGAGACAGAAGGTGTATATGCTGCTGTAGAAGTTTTACTGGAAAAGAACATAATTACGTTTCAAATGCAAGAACATGTTTATTTCAATCCCATTCATCCAGCGTTTGGTCTTTTTAAATCTTTTTTTAAATGCTTCCCCCTATTTCCTATGAAACATGCTTGTTACTTCTATTTCTCATTTATTCTTTCTATTCCATGCCTCACAATAATTATGTGCCCTTGACCAGGAATTGAACCCTCAACCCTTCAGTGCGTAGACTGATGCTAACCACTGAACTAACTGGCCAGGGCAAGGCATTATATATTGTCATGGCTGTAGCCTTGCTAGAATACCAGTACATATTTTTATGCAAATTGGTAGACTACTATTTTTTTAACAGTGTTTACAGGAGAAAAAAATTATTTACCTATAGAAAACTCAAAATTAGTGCTAATTTTTATAGTAATGTAAATATTTCACATATAATAGATGTGACTATAAAATAAAAATTCAAACATGAAGAACTGACAGATCATACCTAGCACACTTGTCTAAGTTGCCATATTTTGCATGAAAAGCTTGATTATTAATAGACTGGCTTCGAATCAATTTGGATTTCTTGATTTCTTTGCCTAGAGTAACAAGCAGAAGGAAAAAGTAATTGTTCACTTCACCTTTAGATGCCCCACGCCCGTTCTCTCTCCCACTCCCACCATTTTCAGTAAACACAGATGGGCTAGCTTCCTTTTCTTAGTTTGAGCTATTGGGCTATCTTTATCCCAACCGTCCAATAAGAAGGACCAAAACAAACACTAACAGGAAAACGGTGCTTTAGCACAATGTATCTCACCTAAGAGAGTGACTTGCCTATAATTACTGTTTATAAAAGGAAACAGGAGGCATACGAGGCTGTCTCTTACTTGTTGACGGGGCGCTGGGAGAGGGCCCAGGAACAGCAATGGGGATGCTCTTGGGCAGAGCTGTTGGTGTCTTGATGTCTCTGCCTAAAATGAACTCTGCTTTGAATGCTGTCATGCCCTCTGGGTTCTTATTAATCTCCACAAACATACAGACAACACAGAAAAAATGAAACACTATCCCTTGCTAAGCAGCATTCTTTCCCACAGTGTCTTACTCTGCATATTTACACATTTCGATCTTAGTTATTACAGTGATTAATTTCACATTCTTATTGCTGCTCTCACTTTCCTTTGAAGGATCTGAAGCTACACACTGATCACCATCACTTATTCATTTATTCTTAACATCCATACAACATTAAGCAGCCAGTTTTTTAAAACTACTTTTAAAATTAAAAGCAATTTTCCATATAAAATTAGTCACTCAACATGGTCTTTCAGAATGCCAGGATGAAACATTAATCGTGTGATTTAGTGATGAAGACATAAGAAAACAACTTACGTTTCTTTTCAAAGGTTTTTTCGTTCACGGGCCTTCCCTCTTGTTGCTTCTCTTTCTCTAATTGTTCCTATTATTAAAATAGTATCTGAGCATTAAAGGTAAGCATAGATTTAGAAAATGTTCTAATGAGAAATTACTCTAAGTTCCAGACATACAAATATTGTTTATAAAAATTCCTTTAAAAAGTAATTTTTTTCCCAAATTAGTGTCTCCAGTTTCTTTCAGATTTGTGTTTTGTGTGTTTTCTTACATCTCCAGAATTGTGCTTTTGGGGACTTGTTAAGCTAAAACAAGGAGTTTAGTAACATTATGGGAATGAGCCTTTATTTTCTAAGATGTATTTACTGATTCTCATTAGCAAAATATTTGTTACTATTAGTCATTTCCATTTCTGATTGGTAAATAGCAAAATAGTGCTTTTTGTCTTTTTTCAAATATGTTTTTATTTATTTTAGAGAGAGGAGAAGGGAGAGTGACAGAGAGATAGAAACATCAGTTGGCTGGCTGCCTCCTGCACACGCCAAGCCCGCAACTCAGGCATGTGCCCTGACCGGGAATCAACCAGTGACTTTGTGGTTCATGGGCTGATGCTCAACCACTGAGCCACCCTGGCAGAGCAAAATGTTTTTCTTTAAAAAGACTGAGAAGAAAGGAAATGGTCTTTGGGACATGTTAAAAGATGTCTTATTGAAGTATAATATACATAGAGAAAGTACACAAATTTAAGAGTACAGCTCAATAAATTTTCCCAAAATGAACATACCTATATAGCCACACCAGCTCACAGATCGGGATATAAAACATTACCAAAACTCGAGTCCCTTATCCCAATAGAATAAGTAGGCAAGAAAATCAACAAGCATGTCAAGTTCTGAACAAACTATATATATAGACCACCACACTCAACTGGAGAACACACATTCTTTTCCTGTGCACCTGTGAAATAGTGAAAAAGGTAAGAAAAGAGACAAGATAAAAATGTCCACACAGCCCTGGCTGGTGTGGCTTATGTTTGGAAAGTCCACCACACACCGAAGGGTTGTGGGTTCAATTCCTGGTCAAGGGCACATACCTGGGTTGCAGGTTCAATACTCGGCCTCATTCAGGGCATGTGAGGGAGGCAACCAAGCAATGGGTCTTTCTCACATCATGTCTGTCTATCTGTGTCTGTCTGTCTCTCTGTCTCTCTCTATCTCTCTCTCCTCCATCCCTTTCTCGCCTCTCTCCCCTCCCTCCCCTCCCTCCCTCCCTTCCACTGTTTAAAAATTAATGGAAAAAAAATCCACGGTTGAGGATTAACAACAGCAAAAAAATCTCCATATAGAATTGGACTGCATGAAAAGAACCAAATGAAAATTCTAAAACTGAAAATAAAAAATATAAAACTGAAAAATAAAATATCATTAAGAGTTATCTGCTAACAGTAGTGTTATCTATGTTCTCTATCTTTTCCTCTATTATCTTGATCATAGTAATCATAGTTATCCTGAAGTCTTTGTCTGCTAACTCCAGTATCAGGATCATCTATGGGTCTTTTTCTATTGCCTGATTTTTCTCTTAGGCATAAATGATTCAGTCCTAAAAAATATTAGAGCTCTCTTGGTCTTAATCCTGAACTAGAAAGTGAAATTAAAAATTTTAATTCTATTTATAATGATACCAAAAACATAATATACTTAGAAATAAATCTAACAAAAGACTTCCTTGAATGCTACACTCATCACTATGAGACAGGGGTCCTCAAACTTTTTAAACAGGGGGCCAGTTCACTGTCCCTCAGACCGTTGGAGGGCCAGACTATAGTTTAAAAAATAACTATGAACAAATTCCTATGCACACTGCACATATCTTATTTTGAAGTAAAAAAACAAAACGGGAACAAATACAATATTTGTATTTGCATGTGGTCTGTGGGCCGTAGTTTGAGGACCTCTGCTATGAGAAAAAGTAAAGGAGGCTAGGGATTGGGGGTGGCGGGGGGGGGGGGGGGGGGGGGTAGGGAGGTCAATGGGGAGGAAAAGGCGACATTTATAATACTATATGTAATACTTTAAACAATAAAATAAAACTTAAAAGTAAAGGAGGCTAAATAAATGGAGGGGTAGACATAGTACATGAATTAGGAAGACTCATGTTAAGATGGCAATTCTCCAAATTGATCTATAGATCAATCCTAACACAATCCTCACAAAAATTCTAGCAGGCTTTTTATAGAAATGAACAAACTGATCCTAAACTTCATATCAAAATAAATTATGATGATGGAAAAAGCATGACAAAAAAAAATCACATACATATTATTAAATTTATATAAATTCTCGTTGCAAACTAATTTATAGTGACAGAAACTAGAGTAATGCTTTCTGGGGTCTGGAGTAAAAGATATGAATCATAAAGGGCCATGCAGAAACCTTTAAGGGAATGAAAATGTTTGGTGCTTTGATTGTGGTGATGGTTTCATAGATATGCCCATGTTAAAATTCCTCAAATCGTACACCTAAAATATATGCAGTTAATTGTATGTCAATAATACTTAAATAAAATAGTTTTTAAAGCCTTTCAAATATCATTTTCCTTATAGTTCATAAAATAACAGATATCAAAAGATCAGGACTCTTGCCCTGGCTGGTTGCTCAGTGGTTAGAGCGTCAGCCCACAGACCAAAGGGTTGTGGGTTCAACTTCCAGTCAAGGGCACATACCTCAGTTGTGGTTGCAGGTTCCCTGGCCCTGGTAGGGGCAAATGCCAGAGGCAACTAATCAATGTGTCTCTCTCATGTTGATGTTTCTCTCTTTCTCCCCTCCTCCCTTACATCCACTCTCTCTCTCTAGTAATCAATGGAAAAAATATCCTCCAGTGAGGATAAAAAAAAAAAAAAAGATCAGGACTTTTTAGTGATTTAGGAAGAAAAAGAGTAGTGTAAAATTGAAAGAAAGTATTTAATAGGTTTAATAACAAAGCATATTTAATATTGGTCAGAAAAAAATACGTGTGTGTGCATGTGAAAATAACATACCATTTCCAAAAGAAGCAGTTCCTCTCTTTCTTTCTCTTGATCCAACAAATCTTTCTCATAAAACTTGTTCTGAAACTAAGTTTAAGTTTAAAATGAAACTGTGGAACATTAATGATGAGTGTATGTCAACTTTTAAGAATAAAAGCAAGAGAGTATACTTACAGCATCCATAGACATTTCCATTCTGTCCAACTCTAACACAGTCTGTAAAGAGAGTTTTTAAAATATTCAACAATAATAAAATCAACCATCACTTCACAAAAAGACTCTTTCCAGAGGGGGTTTCAAATAGGAGACTTCTACACTATGTATAAGGTTAAGTTAGAAACCTTTTAAAGTTCTTCCCAATTCTCCATTGTATTTTTTATTTTTCATTAATCTCTATATTTTTAATGCCAGGCTAAAGTTTTTTACTTTAAGGAGAGCAAGTCTACGCCTGGCCGGTGTGGTTCAGTGGTTGAGTGCCGACCTATAAACCAGGAGGTCACAGTTCAATTCCTGGTCAGGGCAGATGCCAGGGTTTCAGGATCGATTCCCCAGTGTGGGGTGTGTAGGAGGCAGCCAATCAACAATTCTCTCTCATCATTGATGTTTCTATCTCTCCTTTTCCCTCTCCCTTCCTCTCTGAAATCAATAAAAATATTTTTTTGAAAAAATAAAAATAAAATATTCTAGAGGAATATTTTAAATACTAAACATATGCAATTTAACTAATTTCTAATAATTCTCAGTGCCACTCTTCTGAATTTTCAGAAATACAGTATAATTTCTGAACTTTATAAAAACCTTTTAGCTAAATATATATGAAGTAATCTATCCTTTGGCTTAAAATTCTTAATTCCTTTCCTTCCCACATAAACTTTTTATCAATATGACACTCTAACCAATAGAAAAGACTTTATTCTGAAAGCATTCTCTCAATGTAATATTTGTCTTTCAGAATATTTTAGTCTGACACCAATTGTTTCAATCTAACAATGATCCATCTACCCCACGGCTCTGTCTCTGACAGAGTAGAGTACTTCTCTCCAATGGCCAAAATAAAGTACCTCTACACATTCATAAGCCAATGCTATTCGTTGCAAACATATGTTTAAAATTTTATTTTTATGCTGAAATTTATAAAAATTTGGAAATTTACTCCATGAAATATCTTTTAATTAAAGTTATTTCCCATCTTAAAAAACTGACGAGAGTCAGCTATTTCATGTTTATCCGGAAGCTTTGTGTAGCTTCTCTCAAAGGTTCCCATACCAACACCTCAGTATGATAACATTGTACTACAGAATTTTGATGGGAAAGATTGACTTCATACTCAAAATAAGAGAAGTATTCCAGAATAATCCATTGATTTAATTATATCATTTCTGTACCTATTTATGGGGTTAACTTATATTATCTTAAGCTAACAGATTCTTTCAGAAAAGTAGCTAACCCTCTCATGTACTATTTTGGCATGTTAACTTCATTGCCTAAACTTCTGTAATTAAATAGCAAGGTCAGAAATATCTGATAGAAACAAGTGTAAGTGTGTGTGTGTGTTTAAATTTATATGCATGTCCAGGCACTGGCTATTTCTGGTTATTTCAGTTGATGAAGAGGAATTCACATCTCAGTAAAAATAAAATTGTACTAATTAATACTAAGTTATCAAGTCACTTTATTAAAAAGTTCCTCATGTGACACTGGAAATTATTTCTAGGGGAAAAAAATCACCAACAAAGAATTCTTCTTTTTCTCAAATCAATGCCATTATTTAAGATATTAATAAATTAATTTCTCTCACTACAAATAAATTCTCAAAAACTGTGTCCTGAAGTTCACATTCAGATTCATAAAAGCAACCACTATTTGTTGTTGTTAATCCTCACCCAAGGCTATTTTTCCATTGATTTTTTAGAGCAAGAGGAAGGAAAGGGAGAGACAGAGAGAAACATTGATGCGACAGACACACATGGATTGACCAAGGTATGTGCCCTTGACCAGAATTGAACCCATGACCCTTCAGTCCTGGGCCGAAGCTCTATCCAGAACCAAACCAGCTAGGGCAAAAAGCAATCACTTTAATTTGACTTAATCTTATAAAAACACTAGAGGCCTGGTACACGAATTCGTGCACCAATGGGGTCCCTTGGCCTGGCCTATGGGGATTGGGCTGAAACCAGCTCTCCGACATCCCCCGAGAGGTCCCGGATTGTGATAGGGTGCAGGCCATGCCAAAGGACCCCACCGGTGCAAGATTGGGGCTGGGGAGAGACCACAGGAGGGCTCCAGGACATGTCCGGCCCATCTTGCCCAGTCCCGAATGGCCAGACCCCAGCAGCAAGCTAACCTACCGGCTGGAGCATCTGCCCCCTGATGGTCAGTGTGTGTCATAGCGACTGGTTGAACGGTTGAGCAAAAGGTCAGACACTTAACATATTAGGCTTTTATTATATAGGATTAGCATTAGTTATATATCGAGCATAATAGAGTTATTGAAGACTAAAGTATGATAACCCTTAGAGTGCCAGGGAGCGCGATCACGCTCCTCCTGCAGTGTCACTATTAGATGCTAGTAGTTCACTCTTTATTGACAGATGGCACCTAAGTGCAGATTACTTATGATGCCGAATGTTTGTAGTGATTTTTGAATATGTAACTTCATTTACTTGCGATTCATAATTTTTTTCCTAAACTGCTGTAAAATCAGCAAAAATGCCTTGGCAACTTTAGCATAGTTCCTAGGATATTGGTTGGCACTCAAAGGGTTAAGGTTTGACTTCACAAATCGAAATTCTGACTGTTTTAGTGTTCCAACATTCCCAAACAATCCCTATTATAAGATCACATACTAAAACAAAACAAAAACCGTAAGACACAATGTTACTTTATTGAAAAAAGGGTGCTCTTGGGAGTAAGAGATCTATGCTCTCTAGTCCTATTTCTGTCACTTACTAATATGATCTTAAGCAGACACTTAATATCTCTAGGTCTAGACCTTCTGTAAAGTCACACACACTGAATTACTGCAGAGGGCCCCTCCATGGCTAAATGTCTATCAACTGTGCCTTTTCCATTTTACCAACAAAGCTTTCCCAGATTATAATTGCTTGTAAGTAAAGTCTGGTGAATGAAGTATTCGTTACTAGTTAAACAGCATTTATTGAGTACCCAAAATGTGCCAAGCTCTCTCCTGTGGAGCTTATATTACTAAAGGGTGTCCCAAAATTCACGCAAGAAGTAATTTTGATAGAAAACACAGGTTCATAATTAAAAATTGTAAATTTTTTTATTGATTCATAAAGTATACAGTATAGGGTTATGTATGGAATAGCATACATAAAAACTGGATTATCATGTCGCAATAGTGAACACCATTAACTGTTATTGCCTGAGCAGCCGCATTTTCGAAGAAGAATGGTTCGATGATGCCTCCAGCCCAAAATCTGCACCAAACAGTGACACGTTGTGGATGCATTTGTTTCTCAACAATCACTCGTGGGTTTTCTGAACCCCAAATGCGACAATTCTGTCGATTAACCAAGCCATCAGGATGAAAATGAGCCTCATCAAAATTCAGCCACATTTATGCAAAACGGTCATGGAAAATTTCAACAAAAGAGTGCGTATGTGCCCGCAAAGCCGTGGAGGCCATTTACCCAATATGCTATTCCATACATAACCCTATACTGTATACTTTATGAATCAATAAAAAATTTATAATTTTTAATTATAAACCTGTGTTTTCTATCAAAATTACTTCTTGCGTGAATTTTGGGACACCCTTTACTAATAATATCTAATGAGTGTTGACTTTCATATCCAATTGTAGCACACATCAACCAAATCAGTTTCTAATTCTTAGTACACTAGCAAGGATATAAAGATTTTAACATAGTGCCATCCCATCAAGCTAAAACAGTGAAGATATAATTAAGATTATCCTTTTTTTAATAGATTATTGATTTTAAAAGTGAGAGAAAGGGAGAGGGAGAAACAGTGATGTGAGATCAAAACATCAATCAGTGCTTCCTACACAACCCCTACCAGGATTTGAGCCCACCCTGGGCATGTGCCCTGACCGGGAATCAAACTGACAACCCGTCGGTACACAGGACAATGCCCAGCTAACTGAGCCACATCAGCCAGGGATAATAAAGACTGTCTTAATGCAAGAAATACAAATGTTGTGGCCAGCATGAGACTTACTCTTTTTACAATAGCCAGAACATCTTTATCTTTTTCTTGACATAGAAGTTTTCTCACGCACATTTCTAACTGTTGAAGTAGATGTTTATCTTCAGGGATCTTCAGAGTAGATTTCACTTTGGGCAACAAGTAGCAAAGTTTCATTCTATAATAAATTAAACACTATTTACTTGTGTGTAAATTTATAACTTAAATTTAATAACTGTATAATCATAGTGACATAAAACTGAAAGAAAAACCCAAGTTGTAGGTAGCCTAAGAGTTCATTTATTATGCAACAAATGCTCATGGAGTGCCTAGAATGAGTTGAGCATTCACTATTCTGGGGGCTGCGACACAATGGTGAATAAGAGCAGCAAATCCTGTGGTGTCACGGAGCTTAAATGCTAGCATGAGGGGAGGGAGGGAGGATAAACAAAGTAAAATGTTAGATAGTGGTAGGTGCTGTAGAGAAAAATTACATGGGATAGAAGACAGAGGAGAACCAGAGGAGGGAAGTTACAATTTTAAAACAGGTGGTTAGGGAGGGTTTCAGTGAAGGTTTCACTGAAAAGATGACATTTAAGCAAAGACCTCAAAAAAATAAATCAATGAGGGAATAAGTCACATGAATACCTGAACATTACAGGCAGCAGCTGCAGTAAGAGAAAATGTCCTGTAGGGGGAGCTTGCCAAGGTGCTGTCCCAAATTAACAAATTGGCCCAAATTGGCAAATTGGATGAGAGGACAGAATGGGGCAAAGATGAGATTAGCAGATCTTTGAGCAGCAGTAGGAGGCCAGCTCATCCAGGGCCTTGCAGGCCACTGTTTCGAGACTGGCTTTTAAGTGCAATGAGAAGCCAGGGAAGGTTTGGACAGAGGAGTTAAATTGTCTGACTTAGGGGTTTTGTTTGTTTGTTTATGTTTTTGATTTCAGAGAGGGAGAGGGAGAGAGAGAGAGATAGAAACATCAATGAGAGAGAATCATTGACTGGCTGCCTCCTGCACATCCTCCACTGGGGATCAAGCCCGCAACCCGGGCACACGCCCCCGACTGGAATCGAACCCAGGACCCCTCAGTCCACAGGTCGACGCTCTATCCACTGAGCCCAACCAACCAGGGCTGATTGAGGTTTTGAAAGTATCATCTGGCTATTGTGCTGAGTTAGACTGCAGATGGCCAAGGACGGGAGAAAGGAAACCACAGGGGAGGCCCTTTCAGCAATTCAAATAAGAACGACAGTGCCTGAACCAGACGATGGCAGTCAGGTGGTGAGAAGTGCTGGGTTCTGAATACGTTGTGCAAGCAGCAGGATGTGCTGAGGGCTTGGCAGTGGAATGACAGAAAGGAGGGAAGGTTTTGACCTGAGCTATTGGAAAGATGACATGGTTATTTACTGGGATAGAGAAGACTTCAGGAGCAAGATGGGGGTTTACTTTGAGACACATTAAGTCAGAGGTGCCTATTAGATACTCAGTGGACATTAAGTGGGCAGTTGATTCAGTAAGACTTCTGTTCAGGGCAGGTGTCCATGTTGGAGAGACAGTCAGGAATCTTCAGCATATGGATGATTTGCAAGCCAGGGTGCAGCCTGAGTAGACGAGATAAAAGGGTAATGTCCAGGGCAGAGTCAGTCTAGATCAGGCTGATAGGAAGCAACGAGCAGACTGAAGAGCGCCAAGAGGTGAGAGGACATGCAGGAAAGTGCAGAACACCTGCCTGGGGGGAGGCAGCTCAGAGGAAGCTCTGCCTGGCGGGGCTCAAGCTCTGTGGGCTGGGCTTAGAGAGGGATGCCAGGCAGCTGTCTGTTCTATGGCTGCTGTTTTCACTTAGTCAGCTGAGTGCTCTCCAGACATTATTTTTATTTCCGTGCCGAGCCTCGTGACAGCTAAGTCCCATGCCTAGAGATTTCAGGATGCTTTGTCAGCTGAGCCCTCAGTTAAGGATTCTTCTCATACAACAAAGTTTGTTCTTTATTCGACCAAAAAGAGTAACGCTCCTCCTCTAGCGTTTCCAGCTCTGTTGACAGCCATCTCATTCAGGGCTCACCAGGCACGCTGTTAAGTCTTGTGGTGCATTCTCCAATAAGGGGTCTCTGTCCCCCAAAGAGATTTTTTCTCACTTCTCATAGCTCAGGAGAAGGCTTCTTTGAATACCAATAATATTTTACCAGCCTTGATAATGACTCAGTGAATTTAAATTTTAAACACCCACTTAATGGTAAAAATAAAATACAGTATATGCACACTTCATTCTTTATAGCCCAAGTCAGGTCTAGAAAACATTTATTCAGCAGAAGTTATACAAACTACAGTAATGATTTATCTCTATGAGAATCCTGGGCCCATGATATTATGAAGACTTTGAGATTAGGGACAACACCTTTCTGGTAAACTAAACTCTTTATGTACATTATCTCTGCTGTATTCCTCAGAACACCCTATGAAGTAGGTACTAAGGAAATGGATGCACAGGGAGGTTTTGTAACTTGCCCAAAGACACACAGCCAGTACAGGGCTGGGTATCAGCTTAGGCAGTGGCTCCAGAAACTCTCCTCCTAACCTGCATGACCTACCACCCTGGCCTGTGATGGCTCCTATTCCATCTGCAATCTCTAAAGCACTGGGCAAAGGCTTTTGTACCCAAAGCCAGTTAGTACAAGGTGGTGCTGGGCCCATTTGAGGGGCTGGCAGCCACCTAGGCAGGAAGTGGGAACCAAGACTTCCTGCTATTCAGTGAGCTCTTACCCACAAATATCATCACCATTCATAGAGCAATAGTCAACTAATCTGCACTTGGCTTTTGCATTGGCAGGTTGCTTTCCCTTAGCGCCAATGCTATATGATTAGTCCCATTGCCCAGAGAGAGATGATTCCATTTCCTTTCACATAATTTTTGTCAACTTCTTGGTGATAGTTCATCTCAGTGAAAGCCACTTTTCTAGAATCACAACTTCAATTTTCAAAATGTTAATAATATGGTCAGATCCATTACTTCTTTAGCAAGAGCTAAATTCTAAAGAATTATCAACAGTTCTTTAAATTTACTCTAAGGAAACCACACTTCTCACTTACATAGCAGAAAGGAGATGCACAAACTACTGAAGCCGATGCAACAGTGCTTTCTGTGTGTTCTCACACAAAAATTCAAAACGAAACCAATCTCTAGAGATGTTCCCCTTAAACAATGATCTCAACATTCTCAGGTTGAGCTTTTCAACATCTTTTAGCAATTCTTCTTGGTATATTTTCTCTCAACAGCAACCCCATGTTTACTGCCTTGACAATTCTTCCTGTTAGTATTATAATATTGCCTACAATTCATGTGAGTTCATTATAAAAGATGCACATGTCACACAGCATAGACTAAGTGGGTAGCATGTGAAAACCCAGCAGGGAGTTCAGGAGTCCTTCTGTTCAGGGAAATCTTGGCCACCTGACTTTGTGTCTCTCCTCTACAGACCTGAGGTCCTCAAGTTCAGAACAGAGATAGGGCACATAAAACACAGATATCTAAGGGCTAACGGGCTACAGTTCTCTTCAACTCATTATGCACTGTACAAATAACTGGAAGAGTATGCGTGTATGAAATGCCACTGGACTATTCACTTAAAAATGGTAAAAATGGTAAATTTTATGTTACGTATTTTACCACAATTAAAAGAAAGAAATAATATGCTTATTTTGGGAGGGGGAAAAAAGGCAAAATATATCTATTACTTTTTTCAATTTCCAAGCAAGCCATTCCCAGTCCTGTTCCCTCTAATCAAACAGTTAACCAACTGCAAATAACATCTATTGGGTTTCAAAAATGCAAGACAGCTGAACATTGGAAAGGCAAGAAAAAGACTTCACAGCAGCCCTCCCCTGTTCACTAAGAATTCCAAAGCTAATACAAATTCTTTACTTGAATTTTTAATTGACTAAAACAGCATTTTGCATATATTCATTATAGAAGATACATTAAAATACAATTTTTAAATATTTTCTTGGATTGATAACCATACCTCACATTTGCTACTGGATCATGTGTCAGTTCAATAGCAGGTAGAAAGAAATATTTACAGAAAAATGATTTGGAAAAGAGCTCTATAATAAATTCACAGGTATCCAAAAATCGAAGTCTATTCCAATAACTTTTTCCTTGGCCCAGTTCTAAAAACAAAATCAAAAAATTAACATAAGTTTAATTTTTCCTACATGAAAATACATGACAGAATCAGACACATGGCACGTTTCTTTAAACCCACAATTTATTTAGCAAATGCAAGCGATAAGAGGAAAAAATCATATTATATACCCCAGGTTTGTAGACCCCCCCCAAGTTAATAATACCTCAAAAAACAGAAAAAAATCTATTAAACATTGCATTCGATCCCATGAGCATTTAGTAAATATTGAATGACTACATCTACTATTTGATCACCCACTATGTGCTAAGTGCTTTAAACATATTATCTCCTTCAATCCTGGAAAACAATCCAATGGGATAAGCACATAATTATCCCTCCTAAAAGATAAAGATACTGAGGTTCAAAGACATTACAGTCGCAGAGCAGGTTAAGTGCAGAGCTAGAATTCAAACGCAGATATGTATAACTTCAAAACCTTCCAGCAACCAAGTTAACTGTTTTCTTTCTTGTTTCCTTAAAAATGCTTTGAATTGAATAGTCATATGTAAATATAATATTATTAAATTACAGAATTAAAACAATTCGGATCAAATTAAAAGAATAATTTTCTCCCTTATTATATAAATGTTCAAAGGCAACATTTTTAATAGTTAAAACCAAAATAGAATCTTCTTTTAAAATAAAAATTTTTAGCCCTGGCCAGGTAGCTCATGGGTGAGAGCATGGTGCCCATACACCAAGGCTGTGGGTTTGACCCCCAGTCAGGGCACATATAAGAATCAACCAATGAATATGTAAATAAATGGGATAACAAATTTATGTTTCTCTTTTCTTCTCTCTCGCTCTAAAGTCAATCAATAAAAATAAATCGATAAAACATTTTAAATGTAAGGTCCTACCCAATGAAAAGTAAAAATAATTAAAATAGACTAAAAAATGAAACATTAAAGTATACTAAATGTAACTTTTCACAAATGAAATTTTATGTACTCTAACGTTTTGAAAAGAGGCAATCTATACTTAAAATGGTAAACTCCAATAACCAGAAAATCTCTTTGCCTGCCTATACTGGACAACAGTTTAATAAAAGCTTAAAAACATGATTATCAAAGCAAGTATACAATAATTAACAAATGTGCTAAGTAGATACAGAGGTAGGCCGCTATTTTTAGAATTAACACTTCCACTAAAGTAGTGGTTCTCAACCTTCCTAATGCCGCGACCCTTTAATACAGTTCCTCATGTTGTGGTGACCCCCAATTTCATTGTTACAAATTGAATATAATTGAAGCATAGTGATTAATCACAAAAACAATATGTAATTATATATGTGTTTTCCGATGGTCTTAGGCGACCCCTGTGAAAGGGTCATTCGACCCCCAAAGGGGTCGCAACCCACAGGCTGAGAACCACTGCACTAAAGGTTTTTGTCTTGATTTTGGCCCTCAGCAAATTAAAATAAATTTACATTTGTTAATTGACTTAATTTTTAACACATTATAAGCCACCTAGACTCACAGATTCACATTTATTCAACTCTATTAAAAAAACAAAACACCTCACTGTTAATCTTGAAAATAGGAAGATAAAAGCTTAGATTCATGGATATTCTTTTTATATTTTAGTTTCAAATTATTTTTCATTAGGGGAGAAACTAGGCTTTCAACAAAAGTATACATATTTTAAGTTCTTGACTGCAGAAATTCACACACACAAAAAGGCCCAGAATAATTATTACTTTCATTCATCACAGCTCTGATCCTGTCATATAAATTTCTAAAACAAACTAAAAATTACTTGTAAGACTCAAACACAAACACTCTAGGTATTACCAACATCAGCCTAACTACTCATGCCAAAATGATACATAAGTCAGAGATAATTAAAACCAATTACTTTGTTTACCTTTTTTCAAAATAATAGACAATGATTACTCACGTTCAATTAATTTTTGAATGACCTCAAGTCTCTGTTCTTGTTTACGATTATAACGTAGAAAAATGCATAAAGTTCGTGAAGCTGCCTTTTGGACAGGTAAGACTTTCTTAAAGAAAGAAGAAAGACAATTAAACTAGTCTATTAGTATATATGCTGAATAAGTTGGCCCCACAAATCAATTTTAAGTTATTAAAAGAGCAGTGTAATCTGCTTCTCAAATCACTGTACTCATATCCCTCTGATGTGTCTTCATAATTTAATGTTAATATCATTCAGGAAAATCAACTAATACATCACATTACAAAGTTAATTTAATTTGGCATGATCATTTCCATATCATCCAGATTTAATTCATATTTAACTATCATTTTCTTGCCACTTCATCATAAGTGACAATCTCCCCAAATACATTCTCTTAGTCATTCCCTGGACCTGACACTCATTTATTCAACAAACTTTAGCTAGAACATTCCCTGCCTCAGGTACATCACTAAAAATGTGCCACTTCTAAAATATAAATTTAGAGATTCCCCATGATCAGGTATGTTCTTCAATCCTTCTGGTTCACTTCTGGCTCTTCAACCTCCACGCCATTGATTGAGATCCCTGGTCCATGACACAGATAAAGCTTAGAATCCAAAGGACACCATGTCACTCTTACAGGGTACTAGATGCTGTTGTCTTTTGAATTTGTCACACCACTGGGAACAACCTCAATTCTAAATAAATTCAACCATCCACCTATATCAGGTTTGGGTTCAAGATACTTGTTAGAGAAAAATTTCTTAACCAGATATAAAGGGTGGGGCAAAAGTAGTTTTACAGTTGTTCATATGGAAAATAATACAATAATTAATACATAATAATACAAGAATAAACTCTGTTTTGCATACTCACAACTGTAAACCTACTTTTGCCCCACCCTGTATTGTGTTCAGTATAAAGTTCATGTTCACCATCTTGGCTTACATATCCTATATAATAAAAGGGTAATATGCAAACTGACCCTAACAGCAGAAAGAGTGGGAATGACTGGTTACTATGACACACACTGACCACCAGGGGGCAGACGCTCAATGCAGGAGCTGCCCCCTGGTGGCCAGTGAGCTCCCATAGGGGGAGCTCTGCTCAGCCACAAGCCAGGCTGACGGCTGCCAGCACAGCGGTGGTGGTAGGAGCCTCTCCCGCCTCCTCAGCAGCGCTAAAGATGTCCGACTGCAGCTTAGGCCTGCTTCCTGCTGGCAAGTGGACATCCCCCGAGGGCTCCCGGGTTGCCAAAGTGATGTCTGACTGCCAGCTTAGGCCCAATTCCCCAGGGAGCGGGCCTAAGCCAGCAGGAGGTCATCCCCCGAGGGGTCCCAGGCTGTGAAAGGGCACAGGCCAGGCTGAGGGACCCCCCTGAGTGCACAAATTTTTGTGCACCAGGCCTCTAGTCCTATATAATAGAAGATCGATCAGGGGGCAGGCCAGCCGGCCAACCGCCCGAGGTCTCCCCCAGGCCAGCCCAGCCCAATCGGCCCCAGTCGTGGCAAGCCAGCTGGACCCCACCCTTGCATGAATTCATGCACTAGGCCTCTAGTAAGCATTATAATATTCAATTTTTGAAGATTCAGATTATTATAATGGGGAGCTTTGAAATTCAAGTAGAATAAACCTTTACATTGCTGAGAGAATATTGCCTGCTATCTCATCTCATATATATATATATATATATATATATATATATATATATATATATATATATAAAAGCCTAAGTGACCAGCTCGCCATTATGACATGCAATGACCATCAGGGGGCAGACAGTCAATGCACAGGCATGGAAACATGGAACAGACTGATGAATCTCAGAGGGAAGGGAGGAAGGGGGGTAGAGAGGGAAGAGATTAATCAAAGATCTTACATGCATACTAGAGGCCTGGTGCACGGATTCATGCACCGATGGGGTCCCTCGACCTGGCCTGCAGGGACTGGGCTGAAACCAGCTCTCCGACATCCCCTGAGGGATCCCAGATTGCAAGAGGGCGCAGGCCAGGCTGAAGGACCCCAATGGGGTACCAATCTGTGCACCAGGCCTCTAGTATTTTATAAAACTCTTTCCATTATATAACATACTATTCTGTGTGGTGTTTTTAATATATTGAATGTAAAAAGGAAATGTTCACTACAAATTAGAACAGTAAATTTAAGAAGTACACATAAACAGAAATACCACAAAATTTGAAAAAATATTTAGATACATGAACTAAGTAAAAGCATGTTATTCTTTTCTTTCATTTTGTGTATACAATAGAATTTCAAATGAATATTTACTACTTACATGAAAATACAGATATTTTGTACTTTACAGTATCCTACATGAGCTAATATGCAAATAGTCATCACGCCCTTGTGCCTTAATGGCTCAGACACTCAACACTGGGGAGAGGAATGGGGACCAGCCAGGGACAAATGAGCTCGCGAGAGAGGAATGGGGACCAGCCAGACACAAATGAGCTCATGAGAGAGGAATGGAGACCAGCCAGGCTGCGGCCCAGGAAAGGGACAAGCTGCCTGACCTGTGGTCCCGGGCACCAGTGGCTGTGCGTGCGGCCAGGGAGAGAGACAATCTGCAAGCCCCATGGTCCCCACTGTCCTGGGCACCAGCAGCTGCACCTGTGGCCCAGGAGAGGGAAAAGCAGCCCACCCTGTGGTCCTGGGAACCAGAGCCTGAAGCTGCAGCCCGAGTGAGGGACAAGTGGCCTGGGAGAGGAAGCTGTCTACCCCACAGTCCTGGGCACCAGCGCCTGCAGCCTGGGAGAGGGACAAGCTGCACACCCCATGGTCCTGGGTCCAGCGGCTGCACCTGTGCCTGCGGTCCAGGAGAGGGACAATCCATACACCCCAGTCCCCATGGTCCCAGGCGCCAGTGGCTGCGCCTGCGGCCCAGGAGAGGGATAAGCCGCCTGCCCCATGGTCCCGGGCACCAGCGGCTGCATCTGCACCTGCGGCCCGGAGAGGGACAAGCCGCCCACCCCATGGTCCCAGGCACCAGCAGCTGTGCTTGCAGCCTGGAAGAGGGACAAGCCACTGCTCCACAGTCCCAGGAGCCAGCACCTGTGGCTGTGGCCCAGGCGAAGCCGCCTGCCCACGGTCCCCTGTGGCTGCAGCCAGCCCAGGCAAAGCCGACCCGAGTCCTGGGTGCCTGCGACTGGCTGAAGGATGGAAACCTGGGTCCCGGGTGTGAGGTGAGGCAGAGGCGGTTAGGGGAATCAGGCTGTTAGAGGAGCCGTTAGGGGAGATCAGACAGGCAGACAGAGGGGTTAGGCTCGATCAGGCAGGCAGGCAGGCGAGTGGTTAGGAGCCAACAGTCCCAGATTGCAAGAGGCAGTCGGACATCTCCCGAGGGGTCCCGATTGGAGAGGGTGCAGGATTGGAGAGGGTGCAGGCTGGGCTGAGGGACCTCCCTCCCCCGTGCATGAATTTCGTGCTCCAGGCCTCTAGTATATTATAAAAGGTAAAAAAAAAAAAAAAAAAGAAAGAAAGAAAGAAAAAAGAGGTAAATTATCTTTGGAGCCAGAATTTAAAGGTAAATGCAATCATATCAAAAGCACATAAAAGGCAGCTTGAAAATGTTGGGACAATTTGAGCACACAAAGAATGGCTGCAGCTGATTAAAACATTATTTAATATAAAAATGAGTCTAAACAAGAGACAAAACCAAAAATAAAATTCCTTTGTCACCATTGCAAGTGGCTTCTGCCCCAAATGCTAGTTCTGCAAATCTATAGAGGGAAAGAATAAGAATCCATCCTGTCTTTACACGAGGAAATGTATTTCAGGCGATCAGATAGCCCAAGTGGATAGAGAAGAGCATCTCTTCACAGAAGAATGTCGTTAAAAGTGTAGAAGAAATGATAGAATTTTAAAAAATCACTCTTTTGCAAGTTCTAATGAAATAATTGATTCAGGTTAAGAATTATCAATAGAGGAAAACAAAGATGGCAGCATAGGTAAACACCGGAAATTGCTGCCTCACACAACCACTTCAAAAAAACAACTAAAAGACAAAATGGACATCATCCAGAACCACAGGAAGGCTGGCCGAGTGGAAATTCTACAACTAGAAGCAAAGAGAAAAGCACACTGAGACTCAGAGGAGGTGCGGAAGTAAAGTGCAGAGGTACGGAGGCGCATGTGGAAAGGGCGGGCAACTAAGGACACGGCTGTCTTTTTCAATCGGGAGGGAGACACAAGCTCCCGACGGCCCTGAACTCCAGTTCTGGGTGAGTCTCTGGGAACCCAGACTCATACGGGGAGAAACTGGACTGTCTGGCATCGGGCAGAACTCGAGGGCGGCTTTCTCGCAGAGGTGCTTGCGGCGATTACCGGGACACTGAGACTCCGGGCCTCTTAGGGCAGGGCTGAGTATCAGCCATAGCTGTTTGCTCTGCCCTGTTGATCCCCTGAGACCCTGCCCCACCCAAGCTGTGCACAGAGGCTTTTGCATGTGAATGGCCTGGCCCTTTGCAATCTGAAAATTACCTAACAAACTGCAGCTGGGTCAGACAGACCCAGAACTTCCAAAAGAAGGCCCAAGGCCCCACAGCAGCTTGCACTGCTTCACAGCTGGGCCTCATCTGGGCACCTCCAAACCCCCCAAAAAGAAGAGGAATCTGCAGATCTCTCCATAGCTCCTGCTGGGTAGCCTCAGGCAGAGGCTAAATTAGCACCTCCTTAGAGATCCAAGTGCCAGTGTACCCAGTGGTCAGAATGGGACCATCCAGATTACAACTCCTCAGATCCATAAGGGACACACGCAGGGGGCAGACTCTGTGAGCACCAAAGCCTCACTGAAGCAAGTCTTGCCCCAGAAGGGTGTCTCCAGCACAGAAGTTCTCCCACTGCAGACACAGCTGATTCTCACAGCCAATTGGCCTGGAGGTCAATTCCTCCCAGTGATACCCACAACAATCAAGGCTTAAATACAACAAGACTGTGCACAAAGGCCACAAAGGGGTGCACCAAGAGTGTCCACCTCAGGTAATTGGGGAGGCTGAGCCACTGGGCCCTCTAGGACACCTAGCACAGAAAGCCACTCTATCAACACAGGAAAGCAGCCAAAATGCAGAGACAAAGAAACAGGTCACAAATGACAGAAATGGAGGACAGCAAACTACTGGATATAGAGTTCAAAACCACACTTGTAAGGTTTTTCAAGAATGTTCTAGAAACCGCTGATAAATGTAGTGAGATCCTCAAGAAATCTAGTGAGACCCTCGAGGATATGAAAAAGGACCAACTAGAAATTAAGCATACACTGACTGAAATAAAGAATATTATACAGACTCCCAACAGCAGACCAGAGGGTCACAAGAATCAAGTCAAAGATTTGAAATACGAAGAAGCAAGAAACACCCACCCGGAAAAACAAAAAGAAAAAAGAATCCAAAAATATGAAGATAGTGTAAGGAGCCTCTGGGACAACTTCAAGTGTACCAACATCCGAATTATGGGGGTGCCAGAAGAAGAGAGAGA